>NC_084504.1:18959732-19659732 GCF_024500385.1 Phyllopteryx taeniolatus | reverse complement strand
CACATTCGAAAAACTGCTCTTGGATAGGCCAACGTGATCAGAAATAACTGGATTTAGAATAGATTATCACCCAGTGTTTGAAAGTGGGTGCCTGGGGGTGGGGGGGCACAATGTGTTATTAGTCATATACATTTCACTCACCCCATTGAGCTGTCAAACATTTATTTTTAAAATCAAAGCTGTCAAAGTAATGGAGGCACTCTTCAGAAATTGTAATTTCCACTTTATCTAATGCATTTATTCTTCTGACAGTGGCACAAGGTCTGTTACATAAAAAACTGAAGAAAAACTCTGTAAACGTCCAACAAACAAGTTCTGCATAACGGGCTTCTGATGCGTTGTCACAAGAGTCTAGACATTTATAATATTAGTAACTCTTATCTCTTGTCCTAACATACACACAAACACACCGAAGAAATACATGAAGAGAAAATCCCCTTTTGGATGAAAAGATGATGCTGATGGTTTCTGGAACCTGGTCAATGGATTCTCAATCCTTCACATAAAGTAAATTCACACAACTTTCTATCCATGTAAATCATCTTGAAGTTTTTTTCTTTACTGCACATTGTGCAATAAATCTGTGGATATTATGCAGAAAAAGCCATAAGCTGCACTGATAGACAAAATTATGCAGTCAACTTCTACTACTCACCCAGCTCGTCCAAGCCTGTCAACGTTGAAACTTTTACTTGGTGAATGTGACCATAAAACTAACGCATCCATCTCTCTGTGGGAATCCAACTGTCACTTGGAATGCATTATGAATCAAGCTTCATAAATAATTGGTGAGCATAAAACTGAGGAAAATCCCCTGTGGGGAAAGAACCAGAAAATCATAAAATAGAAATATCTTCTTGTGTTGAAATATTGAGCCAGAATTTTGTTTTCAGACCTTTTAAAGCACTTTCTTATTAGTAAATTTCTGAAGCTCCAGTCACATTAATTAACATTTGACAATTGGAGGCTCAAAACATGGTGGGAAGTTAATGGCTGTGTCAGGTAGATGCGGTTGGATTTGGGTCACAGTGTCTGCTGGGGAACATGAGTACTATACTGTACAGTATGTACTGTACAGGATCTATAGTGGGAAACAGCAAAAACCAACCAGCATTGAATGTATCAGACAGAACGAGATAACGCTAATAAACAACACACTGGAAGAGAATATAGGTTTCCTGCATTTACTTCTCGGCCTGGGCTGGTAAGGAAACTGATTTTATTCCAGGAGAGACGTGTATCCTCAATTACGACTACACAAGATGATTGAATAATAAAACTTGTTAAAAAGGAAACTTAAATAACTTGAACTAGTGTGAATGCTTGTCACTCAAGTATCCGCACAATGGAGTGGGGATACTTGAGAGACAAGCACACTGGGGCAAAGGCGGCATTTAAATTAGATGGCAGAGACGTCCATTGTCTGTCGCCGTGCGTGCTGCTCTCTGATAAACTGATGCCTCATTGGCAGCATGAGGGTGACATAAAAAGGTCGGTCAGAGTAATCGACACCGTATATCCACTTTCACATTTCTAAGACACTGCCTTAAATCACCCCGAAAAAGGTCTTTTCTCGCTCTTGTGTCTCTACAAAACTGTCAGAGGTGAGATTTTGCAAGGTAGTGAGGATAAGCGGTACGGAAGATGAATGAATCACTTATTAGCAATGAAGAAACCAGGTGGAAGTTTCGACCGTTTGACACCAGCTGGCACCGCTGTCCTGTGTCATGCATCCTTTAAAATTATTGCTCCGCTTCAGTTCATTAACGACTGCAAATCTTTGAAAATTACCAGTAGACCGATGACAATGATGACAGAACAATAAAAACTAATTATGAGAGTTTCATGTTTCATGGCTGTTCATTCAACTTTGCCACCAAGCTTCCCACACCTTATGATGTATACCAATCTGTCTAGTATACATAGAGTAAATGATTCTCAAGGAGTTGGCTCAGGTACGACCCCTGGAAAAACTCCATATTCCAGCAAAAACAAAATGGCCAACTACCTGTGTGTTTCGCAGCATTGGTTTTTGATTGATTTTCGTGCACCCTGTCATGATGAACATACATATTGGATTCAGTGTTAATGGCACGCACTAATATATACAAATTTTGTGTGGGATGCTACTAACACTGGATTTATGAGGATGGCCACCCCATTGTTGCTGCCACTTACCTTGAGAATCTTACAGTGGCTGTTTTTAAAATTATTGCCGGTCCTCCCTTGTTCCGACATAGAGAAACAATTTGGCTGAAAAGTCTAACATGAATCTGAGCCTACCAGACTACTTGGGTCACATATCCTTTGACCAGTAAACCAAAACATAAATCATTAAAGATTACAAGTCATATGGCAAATTCTATGTACCGTATTTTCACGACCATAGAGTGCACCGTATTAAAAGGCGGAGTCTCAGTTACGGAGTCCATCCATCCATCCATTTTCTGAGCCGCTTCTCCTCACTAGGGTCGCGGGGGTGCTGGAGCCTATCCCAGCTGTCATCGGACAGGAGGCGGGGTACACCCTGAACTGGTTGCCAGCCAATCGCAGGGCACATAGAAACAAACAACCATTCGCACTCACAGTCATGCCTACGGGCAATTTAGAGTCTCCAATTCATGCATGTTTTTTGGGATGTGGGAGGAAACCGGAGTGCCCGGAGAAAACCCACGCAGGCACGGGGAGAACATGCAAACTCCACACAGGCGGGGACGGGGATTGAACCCCGCACCTCAGAACTGTGAGGCTGACGCTCTAACCAGTCGGCCACCGTGCCGCCAGTTACGGAGTCAATTTCTGTATTTAACATATACATAAGGCGCACCGTATTATTGGGCGCAGGCATGGTATACGCTAGCTTAAAACATACGGTAGCATGCATGCACACTAAAACAATGTTTTTAAAAAGGCAGCGGGACCAAAACTGAGTTCAGTTGTACTTCATTGAAGTATTTAACAATGTACTCACGTTATTTTTTTATCAATCCTCATCCACAAATCCATCAAAGCCGTCATCTTCTGTATCCGAAATGAACAGCTGGGCAAGTTCTCCAACAAACACGCTGGGTTCCCTCTCGTCATTGTCAGAGTCAGTCTCGTTGCCGGGGGGCTGTTCAGCAATGATGTTGGCTTTCGCGAAAGCTCGGACAACAGTCAAAGCCGATACCTTAGCCTAAGCATCCACAATCCATTCACATATGGTGGCGTAACTCGCCCGGCGTTGCCTCCCAGTCTTAGTTGCACTTGGTTTTTCACAGTGGCTGTGAGAGTCACAGATCAACAGGGACGGTGACGCGTGGAAAAACAACCATCCGATCTCTTTACGTAAACCTCACTCAGCCACTCTCTCATTTTCTCCTCGTCCATCCAGCCCTTTTGATTGGCCTTAACGATGACTTCGGCTGGAAACCTTTCTTTAGGCAGCGTCTTCCTCTTAAAAATCACCATAGGTGGCAGTTTCTGTCCATTACCATGGCAACCAAGCACAACAGTAAAAGCCGACTTCTCGTGGCCCGTTGTGCGTATCGCTACCGTGGTGGTCCCCTTCTTCTCTACAGTGTGGATGTCGAAAGTGAGCGAAAGTGAGCGGCACCTCGTCCATGTTGTGGATGTGGTTGGGCTGGATGTGTTTGTCGGCAATCTTTTTCCTGCAGTAGGAGCGGAAGATGGCCAGCTTTTCCTTGTAATCCGCCGGAGGTTGCTGCGGCACGGTAGTCCTTGCCCGGATGCATAGTTGCCGCCGTTTCATAAAACGAAAGCACCCAGACGCCCTCAGTCGAATGGTGACTGTAGAGACGCTTCTCCCGGCTGTTCTTTGTTCTTTCATTAATCCATTGCTCGAGTTGGTCTTCCAACTCGGGCCACCTCGCCTTGTTTCCACGGAAACTCAGCTTTGTCTTGTTGACTTGGCAAAGCTCGTTTTCCTGCTTCCTCCACTTGCAAACCATGGATTCGTTGATCTTGAATTCTCTCGCGGCTGCTCGATTCCTATGTTCTTCTGCGTAACTCATAGCTTGCAGTTTAAACTGTGCTTCATAAGCGTGTCTCTTCGTAGGTGCCATTTTCGGGGGTCCTTAGCCAAACCGATGCACATACTGGAACTATGTACCTACTGGGGGCGTCTTTAGCGTCCTCTGTCACGCGCACCCTTCCCCCTTTACGTCCGCATGCTGTCCTCAGTCACGTCCGCCTTCCTCTATACAGGAAGTCCTCGTTCCTACTCCTACTCTGGCGACGTAACCCGAATTTCCGTGTAAGTCGGATTTCACCGTTAAAGTCGAAATTTACGTCGAAATATTTCTGTTACGGGTATTGTTCCACGTGATTGTGACAGCAAGCTCAGTGTGTGTGGGCGTGTGCGTCGATGTGTGAGTGTGACGGGACTGCGCAGGCGTCGTCCGGCGGGACTGTGAAGGAGGAAGGAGTGCACGCAATTGCAAACGTGTACAGTGGCAAGTGTAGTGACGGCGACCGGGGAAGATTAGTGATTACCGGAGGACCAGTTGACATTGAATGTGCAGAGAAGCTAATAAAACCATTAAAGCAGCAAATCGGTGCCTCGTGCCTTTATTGTTGCCGCCACCCAGCTCAGCTGTGCAATGAGAGAAGGGAGTTAACCCCGAGGAGGACAACCTCGCCCCTGGAGAACGCGTCTCCCGATCACGGTCAGGTGACCGTAGCAGGAAAGGTTAACACTTCCTAAGAAGAACCTAAAATACATTAAAATAAAAAATAAGATGCTGTACTTACCATTACTGCTGAGAGCGTGAAAAAAGGAGGGCAAAAAAGGCAAAGATACTCCCGGCGCACAAACACAGACAAGCACTATGCACTAGCTAAAGTCGAAAACGTCATAGGTCGAGTACGTCGTAACTCGAGGACTTCCTGTATAAGCAGCGTGTCGGCAGGAAATGCCCCCAGTCAGTCAAGCGGAGTGCTCATCACACAACAACATTTACAGATTTTGGAACTCGGTGCACACATAAGGCGCACCCCATTACAAGGCGCCCCGTCAATTTTGGAGAAAATGTAAGACTTTTAAGTGCGCCTTATGGTCGTGAAAATACGGTAATCCTGTTATTTCACTGGAATGGCAATCTTGATGTGACACAGTGTTCATTCCCTTACTATAAGACATCAGGGTCGGAGGGACACACTGAGGAGGGTTATCAAATGTCTTGAACCCATTGTCATTGATCAAAATCTGCCAACATACACAGCGTCACAATGTGTAACTGTGACGTTATGTACATAAAGAGTGATGAAAATTCGACACAACCATTAACGAGTACAATATTGTTGTCCCTGTGCCTAGAATAGTGCCTATTTCTTACTGTCAAGAGGAGTGTGTCTGAAAACGCATTTCTTCCACAGTATTTCCTTCAAAAAGAAGTGTGTGACATTTATATATTTCAAAGTTGCAGCTCAGAGGGAAAGCGACAGTATAATGCATTGCCTGGTCAATACGCCTTGACATTGCAATCCCCTTGCCGTGGAGTCTTAAATTCACCTGGTGAAGTTTTCTCAAACCAAAAGTAGAGCATAGACAGAACGAATGTGGCTTGATTCTCAATATGCACAGGGTTCAAAGGCTACTGCTTTTAAAGCGTTGGTAGGAATTATGCTGCTTTTTGAACTATTGTGGAGAACCCCCAAAAAAACAAAAAAAACAAAAGATCATAAATATGTCCGACTGTATTTGACTGGTGGCACAGTGACCGACTGGTTAGAGAGTCAGCCTCACAGTTCTGAGGAACGGGGTTCAATCCCCGGCCCCGGCTGTGTGGAGTTTGCATGTTCTCCTCGTGCCTGCGTGGGTTTTCTCCGGGCACTCCGGTTTCCTCCCACATCCCAAAAACATGCATGAATTGGAGACTCTAAATTGCCCGTAGGTGTGAATGTGAGTGCGAATGGTTGTTTGTTTGTATGTGCCCTGCGATTGGCTGGCAAACAGTTCAGCGTGTACCCCGCCTCCTGCCCGATGATAGCTGGGATAGGCTCCAGCATGCCCCCGACCCTAGTGAGGAGAAGCGGCTCAGAAAATGGGTGGATGGATGGATGTATTTGACTGAAAAATCACAACCATAATGTTTGATTATATTCTGTATACATTTGCTGAATCTGACTAGTCGCGCCCTCACCTGACCCCAATGCATGCAGACTGGTTTAAAAGTAAAAATTAAACTTTTATATCTGTACCTTTATTTGGATCCTCACCAGTGTTGCTACAATTATCTTGGAAAAAGTAATCAGATGTTTACTCCTTTCCATAGTAATTCGCAGTTCGGCACCTTCTGATATTTCCAATTGTTTTTTTCCAAATTTTTAAATTTGTTTTATTTTATTTTATTTTCTATTTTTTGGGGGGGGGGTTTGAGGGGGAACCAATCCCCAAAACACTTATTGTCAGTTTATCTCAGCTTTTTCTAGAATTTTAGGGGTTTAAAAAAACATTAAAATTAAATTATTTTTCAATGCATTTATAATTGACGTCAATTATCTGCAGATTTTAGCTATTTGCGGCCCGTCCTGGTCCACATCCCCCATGAATAGTGGGGGGGGGGGGGGGGGTGCACTGTACTTACTGTAAATGAATACTTGATTTCATGAGTAACTTATTTACATTACAAGTTACTTTATTAGTTACATTCAACAGCTGCATAAGGCATATTAACCATCATACACAGGCTACATGTCTTCAGACGCAACTTAAAGGTGGACACAACACAATATGAGCCCTATTTATGGACATAAATTGTAGCACTCTCTAAACAAATAAATGTAGGATCCAACATAGCATAACGTGCTAGCTTAGCACATAACAGGTAGGTACGACACCAACATTACTTTACTAACAATTGTACACACACAAAATGGCAGCATGAACTTGTGTTTCTCATGGACACACATGCTGGGAGAAGATAACTTCGAATCTTTGGTAATACACTACATGAAATAGTGCAAGCTCCATAACTTAAATAACTTTGTCACTCTCAATATCGTAACTTAAGGATGACACACTGTGGCGACCCCTAACGGGACAAGCTGAAAGGAAAAGAAGACTCTCAATATCATAATTTACCACTCTTCTACCATGATGTCATTCAAGCTATTGAGGACCTACGAAAACAGCCCCCCGCAAAATTCGCCTGTCGAAAAAACATAAACAAGAGTCCTTTGTAAATTACATTAATCATCATTGTTTATTTGTTTGTTTGTGTGTGTGTAACTTACCTGTTCTGTCGGGTTGTATTTGTGTTGCATGTTTATTTTATTTTCGTTGAACTCTGACTGGAAGGTGTGTTTGTTGTAGTGAGCTCCCAGGTGTGAGTTTTTGAGTGTGCCTTTCTGCCGATTGCTTGTTAAAGCATTCTGTTTCAGCGAGCTAATGTCTGACTTTTCTTAGATGACTCATCCTTGTCAAAGCACACTGACTAGGATAAGTAATTTTCATCTGGTAATCAGTATGGAAGGAGTAATCTGTTAGATTTCAGATTACTGAAAAAAATGGCATCACTGGTCCTCCTAAAAAATGCCAGGGTTCTTGCTTGGCACATGTGCCACCCCTCTACAAGGTCTTATGGAAATCAGTTGCTATAATGCTGCTAACTAATCAGGAAACAGCTGTCTAAACAATACCGCTAGCAGTTGCACTTTCAAGTTTAAACATAAAACATATTTGTTTTAAATGAAGAGTATATGTGTATACTCCCTTCCACGTTACTACATTTTGCAGATCATAACAAAGGCAACATTGTTTTCTTATTGCCATGTTCGGCTTGTCCCATCAGGGGTCGCCAAAGTGAGTCACTTATATTATTTGTTACACAGTTTTTGCATGCAATGCCCATTTTGACACAACCTCCCCATTTTTTTAGAGGATTAGGAAAAACCATGGTTGGTATTGGGTCACTGGCCTGGAATCAAACCCGCGCCATCTGCATGAAAGGCAGCAGCTTGTGCTACTGCACCGACAGTGCCAAAAGTTACTAAAATACTCTAAAATGAAAGGGCAGGGTCAATACAATATAGGCTTGCAGTTGCCTGCAATTTCCTGAATGCTTGTTGTGGTGCCAGTTAATTTCCTTAATGAGCATCACAATGAGTAATTCTGATGCTCATTAAGGAAAGTGTTCACACAATTACCTCTTAAATCCCATCAGGTCATTAAGTGAGACATTACATCCTCTTTGCATATTGTGACTGTTTTTGTTAAGGAGAAAATTGGGGCAGCTTAATTAGCACTAAGAGCCTTTGTCACACCACTGATACCATGAATAAATCTCAATATGATGGATTATGAGATTTTGAGAGGAAAATAGATTTTATTTGGAACATTTAATAAACATTCTCAAAGCATGCGTCACAATCGGATCTATTGCAACCAGTATCTGAATGTTTAAATGTACGGCTGTCCATCCATCCATCCATCAATCCATCCATCCACTTTTTATGGGTCACAGGTGAGCTTGAGCCTTTCCCAGATGACTGGTCAAGAGGGAAGAGACTCCTTGTACTGTTTGCTAGCAGCACATATAGACAGACAACAATTCATACCGATCGAAAATTTTGAGTCTTTAATGAACCTAACGTATGTTTTTGAGCAAATGATTCACAACTCGTCGGTCACGCCGTCTGTCTCTGATTGTTTGTTTTTAATTGGGTGTGGTGGTTTCTTAAAAAATGAATTGGGGCCAGAGCAGGCTGACTCTTTTTCACAAATCATTTTACTAAGGCAAGAATGTCACGTCATAATGACAGTTTTACCAAATACGACCAAAAGTGATGTTTTTGAAAATCACAAATTCTTTTCATAAAAAAAACATTTATTTGATCAAGTTATTGTCTAAGAAGTGCAATCCATTATGCCACATCAATCCCAATTACGTACATCAGATTTTTGCACAGTAATACTATATATATATATATATATATATATATATATATATATATACACACGCACAGTGTGAACATGATCAGTTGTTGTGTAATTCTCCTTTTGATGTACACACTGGCTGCATTTTCTACTTTCGATAGTCATTTTTCAACTATTCTCAGAATGAATTTTGGATTCCTACATTAAGCAGTGTTTTACAAAAACACAAACAGTGAGTAGAAAACATTAAAAACAAAGGTTTTCACAGCATAATGTTTTCCTGTTGCAAGCAAAATGAGGAAAAAAAAATCTTGCCCAGTGGCTGCAGTGTTCCCCAGGAGTACTTCGTGCCAGCAGATATATCTCTGACTGGTCTGCTAATGTTTTCATTTGATTCCTAACAACATTCTGCCTGCATACAAAAAGAAACAAGCCTGTGCACTGAGAGCGGTTGTTATGAATTTGCATTGCGCTGCCATTTCAATCAGGTGAGGAATCAGCAATAATGAACATAATACTCAAACAAAAACCACAGTTAATTGCAAAATTATGTTTGAACATCTGGTGCTTCAGGGTTAAGCGTTGCTCTTTATGCTTAAGATTATTTGATATCTTGGTAATTATGCACTTAGGATTAATTTTAAAACTACTTTTTTATTATTGTCTTTGTTTATTTTTTCACATGCCAGAAACATTTCCCATGGTGCGATTTGGTAAAAATGACTCAAAACAATAATATCACTGAGTTCCCTTTTAAAACTGAGAGGAGGTATGAGGTAAAGAAATGTCTCCATGTATTCAAGGCAAACAGAAACTTGTGAACAAAAAGTTTGTAATTTGAGCAGTAGAGGACACTGCAATAAGTAGAAATATTTATCAGGAGGCCTTACAGCTGCCATGACAACCTTGCCCTGCTGGACTTTGTCAAATGAATCTTTTGCACTTGAGAAATCAATCCAATATGAGGTGAATCCCAATTGTACCACCTCCACACTTCTACATCAAAACACCTTTATGGCCAAAACAGCCTACGTCATTTCAAAGCAAAGACTTGGTGTTGTAATGCAGAAGCCGAGGTGGCGACAGAGGCAGTTTAAAAACTACAACACAGCATGTGAGCAAGTGTCACAAAAATGACTCTGCCTTAAGAGATACTTGTCTTGATGAATAAACATATTTCATAAAAAAACAGAAGGGACTGATTTACTCAAGTTTTAAATGTGCAAAAATGGGGAACAAATTTGATTGCTCACACATATAGATGTGGAAGCTGATCTACTAACTGGGCACACCCATGACAGTGTCTGCCAAACAAGTAATATTGCCTCGCAGTTCATTTTGCGTGTTCTGGGAAGAATCTAAGCAAATAAATTTAACGTGCAATGTCATTTATTTTATGAGATTAATTGCAACGGCTGGATTCCTTATGCAAATGCCAATTTTTAACAAGTTATGGTCAGGCCGCCAATGTTGCCCAGGCCAAAATCCCTCACTGAATATGTGAAGTGCCTTTTCGTGTATACAGCCTACCACTGTGAACTAAAATACTACACTGTAGTGTGTCCAGTTGCTGATATTGCATACTGATACTGCAGCAGGTGAAGGAGGAGACAGGAGGAGATTATTTTGTCACAAGGCTGATTGTGATAAATAATGAAAAGGTCAGAAGTCGCTGCGGGTAGAGCATCTGGGTTTATAATACCTTGTTAACCATTGCGATCTGTGGAAATTCTTCAAATTACCCACTTAACTTTTGTGTGAACCCAGTCAGAAGGCACCACACCCCCACTATTAGACTCTGTTTAACATCTCGCAGCTTCAGCGCTTTGCACATATAGTACTTCCGTCGAGTCTCAGCATTGGAGCATGGGGGTTTGCTTTTTAAAACGCTAATGTTTGTGGAAAAAAGGACAACGAGGCACAGAGTGAGTGTAATAGGAAATCCAAAGAAGCTAGCATAATTAATAATGCATAATGCCTTACTAGGATAACTGGCACTGAAATCCTCCAGAGCTGCTCAGTTGCTGTAGTGTTTCACATCTGTATGTGCCACTTCACAGCAAGACTTAGTAACCAGTTTAATATCTACCTCTGTGTGCAATCAACCAATTACGGTGGTCCAATTAAAAACAGATTCCAGCTGAGACCAGCATGCTTTGTGCCTAATGGTTATGTTGTAATTAACGCTAGAGAGCCTTGCCTCAGGGATATACTCCCCTCAATTGTTAAATGAACATGTATAGTCCATCATTTATTCATATGCCGGTTCGGCTTCAGAAGGTATTGATCTGGATAAAAATTTTGAAAAGAAAACTGACTTTCATGTCAAAGATGAAACGCTATGGTTCGGCTCTCTTTAGTACACCCACATCCTCTCAAAACACGACGCTATTTGTATTTACTGCGCACACACTCTCACCAAAACAAAAATTGCAAAGGGGAAATGGCAGAGATATGAAAAGAAAGCAATCCACATTTCATATTTACCCAATTCTCAGAGGGTCATGAGAACATATGACTTTAATGCTCACACGCTACGTGTTGCGGCCACACTCAAGGCTGTTTACATTGCAGTGGCCAAATGGAGGCGCAAATTACATTTTCACCTTTCACATATGTGTTGCACTAAATGATGAGTATTGATTTGACGCTTTATGTTGCATTAACTGCGCTGTGCCCGGGATAGTAAATTCCCAGAGGACCATCGGAGGAATATTACTGTGGTACAATCTGGCAATCTGGTGTAGAGGTCAGTGTGAACAAGTAGGGTAATAATTGAGATAATTACAGGCAAGCATAAGCCAAAACACACATTGCATGCATCACGTTGCTTCGTTGCAGAGTGAGGGAGAAATCATTGTGCCGTAGAATGTACCACATAATCGGGTATGATTTATTGATCAGCCTTCTTGTAATGTGTAATGCAATTGCTTTTTATTGCTTTACATAGAGCAGGTCTAATAAAACATTTTGACAGGGCTGCACAAGTGTTGTGAGATAAAGAATTGAGGAGGAGTTTGTGGGCTCTCAAGCAGCAGCAGTTGTTGTTCTGACTTGATGATACAGTGGAACCACAGTTCATGAATTTAATTCGTTCTCTCTATTTGTGAACTGAAATGAAAAGCAATTTTCACATTAAAATGAATGGAAATAGAATTAATCCATCCTAGCCCTAGAACCAAGTTGTCTTCCTGCACGGCCACACTTTCCAGGTCTTCCAAATAGCCCTAAACTTTGTCCCACTTTTCATACATCCGCTCTGTTTTCATACAGTTAAAAATGGTCATTGCCAAACTCTTCGGCTTGCCCACGTGATGGAATAGACCGCCCACACGAAGCATTCCATGTGCATGCACAACTTTATTGTTTTCTTTTTGCGTGAGCAACACTGAGCATCGCCCCACACGTTCAGTGCAGTGTGACTGCTCAATAAGCCACCATTGGGCCACAGAAAGTTCTGACTAACAAAAAAAAAAAGAGAAACACCATAGAAATCATGAAAGAACTAAGTACGAAAATAGCGAATTTCCCTTCAAAACATTAACCTCCCCCCCTCCTTTCCCCTCTTTGCCCTTCGAAAATGTTGTTTGTAAAGTCGTCTTTATATGCCATCAAGTCTTCAATAAAGGTAAAAGTGGTGTTTAATGTTCATTATATTTTTTTCAGGCGGCACGGTGGCCGACTGGTTAGAGCGTTAGCCTCACAGTTCTGAGGTGCGGGGTTCAATCCCCGTCCCCGCCTGTGTGGAGTTTGCATGTTCTCCCCGTGCCTGCGTGGGTTTTCTCCGGGCACTCCGGTTTCCTCCCACATCCCAAAAACATGCATTAATTGGAGACTCTAAATTGCCCGTAGGCATGACTGTGAGTGTGAATGGTTGTTAGTTTCTATGTGCCCTGCGATTGGCTGGCAACCAGTTCAGGGTGTACCCCGCCTCCTGCCCGATGACAGCTGGGATAGGCTCCAGCACGCCTGCGACCCTAGTGAGGAGAAGCGGCTCAGAAAATGGATGGATGGATGGATATTTTTTTCATTTCAATCATCATTAATATTTATTTTACAATGTTTTTTGTATGTTAAACTAGTCATTCTGGATAAAATGTGTTTTGTTAATATTTTTGGGTGTCTGGAACGTGTTAAATGGATTTAGATTATTTCCTTTGGGAAACATTGCTTCAGTTTTCGTACGATTCAGTTTTAGACTTTGGAACGGATGAATCAGGAAAGCCGAGGTTCCACTTCAATACTAAAACTTAAATTTCTTGGTAGCCATGACAGAGGTTAATTTTGAGCAAAAAATAAAAAATAAAAGATACATATCTAAATGTCAAATACGTGACGACTAGAGAGAATGAGGTTCACGCTGTGTCAGAGAGTCCAACTAGGTGATCCATCCATCCATTTTTTGTACCACTTATCCTCACTAGGGTCGCGGGCATGCTGGAACCTATCCCATCTATCTTCGGGCGAGAGGCAGGGTACACCCTGAACCGGTCAAGCTCTCTCTTCGAGCTGAAATGAAAAGCAATTTTCACATTAAAATGGAAATAGAATTAATCCATCCTAGCCCTAGAACCAAGTTGTCTTCGTGCGTGGCCACACTTTCCAGGTCTTCCTAATAGCCCTAAACTTTGTCCCAATTGTCATACAGCCGCTCTGTTTTCATACAGTTAAAAATGGTCATTACCAAACTCTTCGGCTTGCCCATGTGATGCAATCGCACTCACATTCACACCTATGTGCAATTTAGATTCTTCAATCAACCCACCCCGCATGTTTTTGGGATGTGGGAGGAAACCGGAGTACCCGGAGAAAAGCCACGCAGGTACGGGGAGAACATGCAAACTCCACAGAGGCATTCTTGAAAGAGTTAGGGAGCTCATTTCCAAACACAGACAATGTTGTTCTTAAAAGAAAAGTGCCATAAAGAATTTCTACAGTGGATCGGGGTTTGTTAGTATTGATTCCTGGTGTTTCTTCGCAGCTTTGTGGCAATATTTATTTTATATTACTGTAATGAAAACTGGGAAACAACAAATCTTGTCTTTTTAATTTTAATCCTGCAAAATAAGAACTCATAGCAATAACACAAGAGTGCTGTATGCAAAGTCTTCTGACTGACATAGCAGCTGCCATCCCACATTGTGTGTACTAGGCTCGAGCTACCTCGTGATCATAAACATACAGTTCTTTAGGAACACTGTTTAAAAATAACCTTGGTGGATGAGCCACATGCTGCTTCATCAAGTCTAAAAATAAATAAGGTATATTATAATCTGATCATGGCGGCACGGTGATTGGTTAGAGCGTCTGCCTCACAGTTCAAAGGACTGGGGTTCAATCCCCGGCCCCGCCTTTGTGGAGTTTGCATGTTCTCCCCGTGCCTGCGTGGGTTTTCTCCGGGCACTCCGGTTTCCTCCCACATCCCCAAAACATGCATGGTAGGTTGATTGAAGATTCTAAATTGCCCGTAGGTGTGAATGTGAGTGCGAATGGTTGTTTGTTTCTATGTGCCCTGCGATTGGCTGGCAACCAGTTCAGGGTGTACCCCGCCTCCTGCCCAATGATAGCTGGGATAGGCTCCAGCACGCCCGCGGCCCTTGTTAGGATAAGCGGCTCAGAAAATGGATGGATGGATAATCTGAACACATTTAGCAGTCTGATTTGGTAAAATTTTCTTACAATCTTTTAAGATGAGGAGCCAATGTGTAATTTAAGGCTGTTTCAACTCGACTTCAAGTAGTTTGACTTTTGACTGCGGCCATTGTTGTGTACAGACTGGAACATTTGACAGTTGGGTGAATTTATGACCTATTGTGAGTGTGATCTTACACAACTGATGTTAGGGTTGCACCGCTACTACTTTTTTTCACACAGAGTATGAGTACAAGTGCTTATACTTGAGTATTTCTCAATACAAATTACCAATAATCAATAATACCATTACATCCTGGAATTGTGATGAAAACATATTTTATTTTAATCCATTGTTGTTCAAAAACACCCAACACAAACCTTTTTTGAAAATGGCACCAGTTTCACTCAAATAAAAAACATTTACAAAAATCAAAACTAAAATAAAATAAAGCTTTTAGTATCGCCACACCGCAGACATGGATCCTTACTCCATCTGCCCTGAAGGTGTATGTATGTGCTGCTTCTGTTGTGTATGCCTTGGCGTCCAGAGGGCAGTGTGTTGCATGCATGCAGATAATACAACCCCAATTCCAATGAAGTTGGGACGTTTTGTTAAACATAAATAAAAACTGAATACAATGATTTGCAAATCATGTTCAACCTATATTTAATTGAATACACTACAAAGACAAGATATTTAATGTTCAAACTGATAAACTTGATTGTTTTTAACAAATAATCATTAAATTAGAATTTTATAGCTGCAACACTTTCCAAAAAAGCTGGGACAGGGTCATGTTTACCACTGTGTTACATCACCTTTTCTTTAAACAACATTCAATAAACGGTTGAGAACTGAGGACACTAATTCTTGAAGCTTTGCAGGTGGAATTATTTCCCATTCTTGCTTGATGTACAGCTGTTCAACAGTCCGGGGTCTCCGTTGTCATATTTTACACTTCATAATGCGCCACACATTTTCAATGGGAGACAGGTCTGGAGTGCAGGCAGGCTAGTCTAGTACCCACACACTTTTACTACGATGCCACGGTGTTGTAAAACATGCAGAATGTGGTTTGGCATTGTCTTGCTGAAATAAGCAGGGGCGTCCATGAAAAAGACGTTGCTTGGATGGCAGCATATGTTTCTCCAGTACCTGTATGTACCTTTCAGGATTAATGGTGCCTGCACAGATGTGTAAGTTACCCATGCCATTGGCACTAACACAGCCCCATAACATCACAGATGCTGGCTTTTGAAGTTTGCGTCCATAACAGTCCGGATGGTTCTTTTCCTCTTTGGCCCGGAGGACACGACCTCCACAATTTCCCAAAACAATTTGAAATGTGGACTCGTCGGACCACAGATCACTTTTCCACTTTGCATCAGTCCATCTTAGATGAGCTCGGGCCCAGAGAAGCCGGCGGCGTTTCTGGGTGTTGATAAATCGGTTTTGCTTTGCATAGTAGAGTTTTAAGTTGCACTTACGGATGTAGCGCCGTACTGTATTTACTGACATTGGTTTTCTGAAGTGTTCCTGAGCCCATGTGGTGATATCGTTTACACATTGATGTCGGTTTTTGATGCAGTGCCGCCTGAGGCATTCAATGTTGGTTTTCGGCCTTCCCGCTTACATGCAGTGATTTCTCCAGATTCTCTGACCCTTTTGATGATATTATGGACCATAGATGATGAAATCCCTAAATTCCTTGCAATTGTACGTTGAGGAACATTGTACTTAAACTGTTTGACTATTTTCTTATGCACTTTTTCACAAAGAGGTGAACCTCGCCCCATCTTTGCTTGTGAATGAGTGAGCAATTCAGGGAAGCTCCTTTTATACCCAATCATGGCACCCACCTGTTCCCAATTAGCCTGTTCACCTGTGGGATGTTCCAAATACGTATTTGATGAGCATTCCTCAACTTTCTCTGTCTTTTTTGCCACCTGTCCCAGCTTTTTCGGAACATGTTGCAGCCATAAAATTCTAAGTTAATGATTATTTGTTAAAAACAATCAAGTTTGCTAAAAATAATAAAGTTTATCAGTTTGAACATTAAATATCTTGTCTTTGTAGTGTATTCAATTAAATATAGGTTGAACATGATTTGCAAATCATTGTATTCTGTTTTTATTTATGTTTAACACAATGTCACAACTTCATTGGAATAGGGGTTGTACATAGATTTGATGAAAAGACACAATGAAGACTGTCGTAACTAAACTGCAGTAATATAACTCATTTTTCTCAAGTTAGAAATAATATATGCCCATGATTGTTTTTATAGCTTCTTTCTGTATATGTTGCTTTTCCCTTTGCTTGAATATTTGTTAATTAAATGTTTGTATCACGACTTGAATGCTAATTTTGTAGCCTGTCTATGGCTGCATTCTGTGTTTACTTTAAGCGAACGGACTTTTGTAAACCGAAGCAATGTGTTTTGTTAAATTATACATCGTGTAATTCTCTTTATTTTTTGTTAGTTTACAATACACTTGAACTGGGAGTGTCAATAAACAGCTTGAAACAAACACACATGGACTTTTTTTTTGAATAGGTGTTCGCTATCTGCCAAACAGCACATCGCACGCTCAGGGAGAGCAGAGTAGCATATGTCAGGCAGGTAGAGTGGATTTGGCATTGGAGGATCCGTGCACTTTTCAAGTACAGACGTACAGTACCGGCAGCTATAGTTTTATCGGTATTGGTGCATGCCTAATTGATGTAGCGGTCTGACAAGATCTCACATACTTGTAGCCTTCCCACCCTCAATGGCATACATAAGTTATGATTTGAGCGATGTAATAGCATGTCTTTATGCACCTGTGTCACATGTGTTTTTAGCACAGATCAAAGCACAATGTAAATAGAAAGCTGTCACAATCCATAGATGGCTAAAGCATTTGAAACATACATTACCAGCATCTTCAGGACTGTAGAACAGCACATAAAGTACATGTCCTAGCAGTCAAGTCGTGGCTGCTCGTTATTCGGTACAGTGTGAACGCTTCCATTGATAGCTTTGTCGCAAGTGATGCAGCGTACATTCGAATTTAAAACAACAAAATCGTGTGTGGATAACTGTAATCACACGAAAAGAGTCAATGTCACTCTGCTCTGTATGGAAGAAGAGAAGTGAGGTAGAATAGAAGTGAGTCCGCAGAGAAATAAATCAGGGTTTTCATTTCTCAGGGAGAAGACGCAGGAGACGCATCGCCGTCAGGCTGGGAAAGTCAAGCTCGGCAAAGGCTTGGCAGCAGAGCCTTGGGCAAGCGTGAGGATTGTCTCTCCTGCTGTAGCACCATGAGAGAAACAAAACACCAAGGGTATAGCCAGAGAAGGGGGAGACGTATAACTTTTGTGAAAGGTGGTGGGAGGAGAAAAGAGCAAAGGGAGAGAGCGGACCGTGTTTTGCAGCCATCTGGCCTGTTCACTGATCCAGAACACTGACACTGGCAGCACAGGAAGACAAGAGGAATGAGAGGAGAGAAGACAATTCCCCTTTCTAAAGACAGGAGCCTATTATTATTATTTTTTTTTTTTTTGCTTTATGGCCATCATGCGCCACATATTTCAATGTCATTCGAAATCAACCTCATTTGTTCGTTGCTGTACAACAGTGTCTGAAGACAGATTAGAATAAATGATAGCAGACTAATACCCTTGTTTCAGCATGCAACGGTAGGATAAAGAAAGAAGATTTTAACATGTTGTTATTCAGTACAGACTTTGTATACCATGTTAGTGCTGAAACACATCCAATTACTGAGAACTCACCACCTCGTGACTCATTAGTCCAACTTTTACAGTGCAGTGCTTTGCATGGTAGCCACTGTACATCCTAATTGAGACGTAGATTGATGGACATTTCATGGTGGACAGGTCACAGTCAGGAAAAGGCAAGGATGCAAGTTGCTGACATCAACAACCCTTGGAGAACATATGGGAGAACTGTGGCAAGATGAAGAACTGGACAAAATACAAATACACAGTTATCCAACAGCAGCAGCACACAAGTTATTGTTATTTGTTTTTGACTGGTGACAAAGGAATACATAATTCACTGCTGATTCCTACAATAATTTCAGTATGGAAAACGAATGAGTTATCCTTGACGTGACTTTTGAAATGAGATAAGACTGGCAATTAGGATTTAGTTGATTAAGATAGCTCCGCTCGACCACATCAGTCAGCGATTAGCTGTGGCTGGGCACAGAGCTGATATTCGTTGACACACAGGATAGGGACAAGGTGGTGTATCTTGCCTAAACAGATGGCAGGAGTCCGCCTGCATGAATGAACACACACATGCACGTGCAATCAAATGTGAGCCAACTATTCATCACAGAATTTGAAATAAATGCCACCTCCAACAATATTTATCATACTGTACATTATAGAGTTTAAAACGCATCATCTTGACAGTATTAACCACAGATGGGGGGACTCGAGTCAATTGAGTTGTCTCGAGTCGACTCGATTTGCCAGTTCTATGACTTGCGACTTGCTTGCCAAAAGACTTGATTTGGTAGCCAAGAGACTTGACCTGACTTTGACTTGAAGTACATGACTTGACAAGTCATCTCGTTTAGAGTTGGAAATCTGGATTTTTAACTAAGACAGTTTGCCATTTAAAAAAAAAAAAAAAAAGAAAGAAAGAAAGAAACCTTTTGGGGGTTGGGGGGTGTCATTCACGCCAACCTAGCGACACAGTCTGCAGTGTTGTGCACTTGTCAGTGTGACGTAGCCATCTGCATGAACAGCGAAGGAAGGAGCTCCAACGATAATAAAATTTGGATTCAAGGATTATGTCGATGAAGTCTACAAAAATAGGATAGCAACCTGCATGGCTTGCAACTCACGCTTTGAAGACACAACAACGTCGAACTTCATCTCTCACTACAAAACTTACAAAGAAAGGTAAGCTAGTTTAACAGTTTAGCTACCTGGTCAAACATCAAGTTTCACAAATGATGTGATTGTAAATGTTTTAGTACAGCTAAGTAACATCAGTAGGGGTGGGACGGTTTATGATAATTGTCCGAACCTTTCGTTTCGGTTCATGAGCACACAAAACTCTCACATTTTTCTTTTTTTCATTTACTAATGAGGGCGAGAGTAGAGCAGAAAGTAGCGTCCAAAACATAATGCTAGCAATCAGTTGTGGAGATTTAAAAACAAAAAAAACAAAGGTGCAAAGGCGTTTGCGGGAATGACAAAAGCCATTTTCTTCAAGAGTTGTACAGGTTATGTGTCACATTAAAGGTGAAAAACTTTGTGAATTTTTTTTTTTATGAATATGGCTTTTGTTTAATGGTGTTCTCTTAGGAACTGTAGGAGTTACAAAGCTGTCACCACAATTGAGTTTAAAATACAACTTTAAAACAATTGAGTGCAATAAATTCAGTGCTTGTTCATTTAACTTTTATAAGGTTTGAATACTTTTTTGAGTGTTATGATTTGTGGAAAAAACATTTTATTACAACTCCAATATATGTTGCGACTGGAGCAAGATTGTATGACTTTTGACTTGCGACTAGCTTAAACCAAGTAATGACTTGATTTGACTTGCTTAAAATTTAGTGGCGACTCGACTTGCTTGATTTTCTTTCCCCGCAGTGACTTGGGACTTGCTCGAGACTTGCACATATGTGACTTACTCCCACCTCTGCTATTAACAGATTATTATGAGATTTCAAAAGTGACAAAACAGAGTTGATTGACAAGAGAGGCAAGGGCTTTAGCTAAACAAATGACATTCTCATTCTATTTGTCCGAAATAGAGAACTTGTAGAAGAATCCAAAGTCGTTTCATGGGCAGGTGGTTGCTTCGGTTGTATTCCTGCTAATGTTAGCGACCGCAGTTTTATGAGTTGTGCAACATTTAATGTTTGATTGGATGTGTCTAATGAGTACATGAGTAAATGTACAATTGTTTTCCGAAAACAAACATATGGCAGCTTACTATAATAATGGGTAGCAAAATGTGTTCGTTGCATGCGCCACTTACACAGTAAATTGGCAAGTGTAACTGAGCAACTGGATGAACTGCTGCTGAATGTGGTATAATTCTCAACTGTTGGGGTATTTTGATATAAAAACATCTATATCTATATACATATATATATATATATATATATATATATATATATATATATATCCCAACTATCATCGGGTGAGACACCCTGAGCTGGTCGACAGCCAATCGCAGGGCACATATACAAACAACCATTCGTACTCACATTCACACTACTCACATTAGAGTCTTCAATCAACCTACCACATAGGTTTTTTTTTAGCTACACAGTTTAAAAAAGGTACATGCAAAAGAACAAGAAGTTAAAATTGGCATAAAATGAATTTCAGAGGTAAGGACAGCGATGATTGATTAAAAAAATATATTTATTGTTTACTTTTTACTATCCTCTAAATTCTGAATGGCTAGAAGTGCTGTAATCATCGGTTTAGTCGCAAATACTGTAGCCTGTGTTCTTTACACCTGAATGCCTGTATTACATACAGTACGTGGCATGGGATCCCTCGGAAAACTTTGTTGATCCGGCAAAATAAGAATGAATTGAAGTAGCAGTTGCACTGAAGAGCCTATAAAGTTCTGTCCGTATGTTCCAAATCATTCATGTGTCTTTATGTAGATTAGCTCACAAAGTTTGCAATTCCTCACAATACAGCTGAAAAATAGAAGTACGAGTGATAAGTCATGATCCAGGTTAGTTACTATATGAGGTTTTTCTTCCTGTTCACATGGTATAAACAGGGAGAAGCAGGGAGAAAAAAACATATTTTGTATTGAAGGGAGGGAAATCCATTTGCAGCCATGTCGTTTTTGCAGGACGAGTACACAACCAGACCTACACGGCTCAAAATGACCTTCCGATTGTGACATTGGGAATTGTCGCTGTCACTGTTCTCCTCCTCCCCTGCTCATGTGGAAACATTCCGTCTTTGTGCACGCTGGTTGGCTGGCTGGCTGGCAGCGTTCAGCCATGTTCACCACCCCTGAAGGAGAAGCAAGCTGGTCCCAAAGTCGCTGAGGCGGATTACCCTGTCCTCTTGCTCTCTTTCCCTCCATCTCCACTTGCTGTTTAAACATATTGGAGGACATGTAGAGCAACAACAAGCTTAAAAGGAGTTACGGAAAGTTTACGCTTTTGTTGAGGGGACTGAGAGACTGCACGTCTTTTTTAGGCCTTCCCATAAACTAGTGTATTCCCAGTGGCATTCTGAATCAGTAATGCAATGGTCCATATGGGGAGGAAAAAAAACAAACCAAAACAATAGTTCAATCCCGAGTGTTTTTATCTTCATGGCAATACATATAGCCATGGACAATGATGTTTTTCCAGGAAAGACTGATAATTTTCCGTGTTATTTGCGACTGTTTTTTTCCACATCGGGTTATGGTCAGCATGTGTTATTCTCTCCACTGAAATGTTCTCTCTAAGGCAACCTTTCAATTACTATTGGTTAGACCAGGGGGGGGCAAACGTTTTGGCTCAGGGGCCACATTGACTTTTAAAATTTGACAGGAGGGCCAAGCCAGGACCAGATCCTTACAAAAATAAACAAAAGGCATTGTATTGTTAATACTTAGATTTACTTTTAATTGGAACAGTGTTGTTTTGTTGATCACCTTTTTTTGCCATTGCATCAAAGTCTGGTGTTAGTTTTGTTGTAGCAATTCTCAGAACACATCTGAGGTCATCACTCAGCTTGGATCTGTAGGATGTTTTGTTGGTGTTTATCACACTAAAAGTCCTTTCACACACATATGTAGAGCCAAACATCACCAGCATCCTCTGTGCCATCTTCTAGATTTTTGGAAATTTGTCTGCGCTTAATGAAGCATAAAATTCATCCAGTTTGAGACTTGAACTTCTCTTTTAAGACAGTATCACATTGGAGATCAATCAGTTCCATCTGCAGCTCCTGTGGCGCTGTTTCAGGGTCTTGTGTGACTGACTCTTGGATGGCAGTTTTGTCAGATAAAAGTGTTTTGCTGAGCCTGCAAGCTTGATTTTAAGCGCTGAGCCGTAGCCATCAGTTCCTACGTTGATTGTCTGTGAGCATAATCAGCATGCTTGGTAGAAAAGTGACGGATGATATTATATTCCTCTAAAACTGCAATGGTTTCTTAACAAATTAGACATACAGCCTTTGACCGGACTTCAGTGAAAAAGTATTTAGTAGTCCATTCTATATTAAACACTCGGCATTCACTGTCGACTTTTCTTTTCTTTGGCCAATTCATGTTTGAAGAAGGGTTCAGAGCAGTAGCAGAGTAAAAACAGAGCAGCCAAAGTCAAGTCAATGTATCACTGTACCTACTGTGCTACCTGGTGGAACCATTGGGCATTACAGAACAACCTGGTGGAGCCACGGGGCATTACAGCACAACCTGGTGGAACCACTCGGCATTACAGGACAAGGTCAAATGAATGCAGTCATGATTTTGATATGATTTGGGTGATTCTGTACCAATCTTTGGGGGGCTGGAATGAAATGATCAACGGGCTGGATGTGGCCCGCGGGCCGTAGTTTGCCCACCCCTGGGTTAGACTGTTCTGTTACTCTGCTACTAAATCTTAATGGTTCTGTTGTTCAGTTCGTCACTTGCTACAAATACTGTACCTAGTAATCTGGTTTGTCAATTCACTTACATTTGAAACACACATCAACACTCTTCCCTCTAAAGTCAAAACCACATTAGGTTCCCTCTACCAGAATAAATCATCATTAACACATTCTGCGAAATTCGTTAAATCCCATTCTTCAATTATTGAGAAGTACTATATAGATCATCTTAAAAAACTCCTCCACGAGCTAGACACCATATACCACGCTGCCATCCACTTTGTCACCGGGGCGCTCTTTAAAACCCACCTCTGTGAACTGTATTACCTAGTTAATTGGCCCTCTCTTTACTCACGCAGACAAATTCACTGGTCCATGTTTATCAATAAAACACTCATTGGCAAGACCCCACCTGATCTTTGCTCTCTGCTCACCATGCATACCACCACCCGCAGTCTCTGTTCCAGCAATTATAACCTCTTCATTCTCTTCAAAGTACTTTTGGTCCATCTTCTTTTCAATTTTCTGCCCCAAATGACTAGAACTCTCTCCAACAAATGATAGAACACACCTAATTTATTCCAATATCATCATTAAAAAAGTTAACGAGGGAAACTGTACATCATTGATGCATCTGTTTTTAGCCTCTTTTAACCTCATATTCACCATGTGCTATGATGTAACTATATCACACTGTACAGTTTGTTATTTATGTATTTTATTTTTTTTATTTGTTTTATTCGGCTGTCAGCTGCCAGGTCGACATTACAGATGAGAATCTGCTCTCAATTGCTGAACACAAATTAAGGTTAAATAAAAAACATACTTTGAATTAGGGTGACCAGATGTCCATTTTTCCAAAGACACATCCACTTTTTGAGACCTTTCAAAAGCATCAGATCAGGATTATTTTTATGAAAATTCTGTGATTTAACTAAGGCGTTGCTCTTTGCTCAAATCAAGTCAGAGTATAGAAAGGATAACTAAGGTATCAGGGAAATAGTTTTTTCAGTAATTTAGCTGTACCTTGATAGTTGGTTTTTCTGGCACCTAAACGTTGGCCGCAAATAATTGCATTTCTCTTCCAGAAGGAAGCTTTGGCAAGGACTGAAATACTTGAATTCTATTCTAATTTGTGGCTGTTAAAAAGAAACACTGTAGTTATTGTTCGTTTTGGTGGGGAAAAGTACAGTTGAAGTACTCCTATTAAGACTCTACTTTGTAACTTTGTGTTTTCCCATTGAGGTCTTTACTAAATTTTACTTTAATGCAGTACAGCTAAAGGGAAATGTAAAGCCCCTCACCACCCTATTAGAATCCCCCTTCCCCCACCCTATTGGGAAACCAAAATTTGGTAAACCCTATGTGTACAGTAGTTAAACTAATTCTACGCCCTCTTCATCAGTCTGCGTTATTGAATCTGCATGTGCAGGTAAGGCTTGATATTTTGACCTCATTTTTCACCTGGTCAGCTCTTGTTAGATTCAACGCGACATCACCAGAAAGCGACCATCATTGATGTCAGGGCCGCAATGTGAGCGCACGTAGGGGCAATCAACTGTGTTTTGCAGATAGCGAGACACTTAAGTTTGGCTGTCGGTGTACATAGCATCCAAAGTGCTAGTCAGTTATTCCTGTGCATGTCCTCAATTTGATGTAATTCACAAGTCTCAATTTAATGGATGAGTGGTGCTCCTAAACCACACATCCCTGGGAACGCACCATTTGGCTCAGCACCAATCACCCAAAAGTTTCCCTGTGTAGTAAATCAACTTCCTGGACCACCTCTAACTCTGGTGTTTCTCTGGGATATTTTCCTTCTTTCTCCTGTCACAGTCTCCATGGCAAATAGATAGAATCACACATGGGTTTTCTCCCCAGGTGGACCACCTGCATTATTGTCGTCTGAAGCCGGGTGTGATTGAAGAGTTCCACAAAAGAAAAGGCAATTATACAAAGCGAACTGCTCATGTCTGAGGAAACCAGCATTTCGGGTGGATGGTAAACTGGTGTGTCATTAGCCGAAAGGAGGCTTACAATTTTATGCATGTGTTACATTTTGGTTGTGGCAGCAGCATTTGTAGATGAGGAAGCCTCAGTTTGACAAAGGTGCACAAAAATTGCTTTTTAAGGGGAAGGAGGGAGAAAATAAATATTACACCACAGAAAACAAAAAAAAGGCGAATGAGGAAGCAGAAGCGAGGCAAGCGTGTATATGTGTGTGTGTGTGTGTGTGTATATATGTGTATATATATATATATATATATATATATATATATATATACACACACATACATTGACTCATGACTCTTGACTGTTCTTTTTTTTTTTTTTTTTTTTTTTTTTTTTTTACTTGCAAATGGACTCTACTCACGAAGCGCTCACTTGTAGCTCTACTGACCATAGTGTACAGTCACTACAGGTTCACATTCAATCAAGCAGCTATAATATGAAAAAAAGCTTGGCTCTTTAGTGTTGGGGGTTTTGACCCAGTGGAAATGGAATGCTAAGAAATTAGAAAGTCTGTGGCATGCCATTTGGAAGGACCCCTGTGCAACTGACCCTGGAAATGGGTCAGACACTTGGCAAATTGGAATGATCTTTGTGGATCATGGGCCTCGGAGGTAGTTCGATTGGACTTGCTGTCACTACTGGCTAGTGGCCACTATGCCAAAGCGCTGTTGGTGTCCTCTGCAGGTTTCTCAACCCACCAGACAACTGTTCAAATCTAGGTGCAATGTACAATCTCAATGCTTTGTTTATAATTTATTTCTATAAGAATGAAATGAATACAGTATGCTCCTATATGGCAAAAGTAAAATTTATTTTTGTGACATAGTTTGGAGGACGATGACCAACACAGACTCATTAATAACATGAATTATATTACTGGTGCAGTATATTCAGTAGAACTGCCAAGATGTCAATGATAAAATGATTTTGCTGCAACATGCCAAATCAACAACAAATAAAAACACTGACTTATTTCGAAATGACACTTGATTTTAGCCAATTTGGGGTGGAATCTGTTTGAATAACATTTGCACTGCTCCTGATGTTCGATATTTCAATAATTCCATCTTTAATTTCTAAAGAGATGGTGGAAGAAGCCCCAAATAAATTCTGGCCACTTTTAATGGCAAAGTGTTTCACACATCCAAAATTGCTAAAAACCAGACAAAGTGGTTATGGGATTTATCAACACACACAACACCCCCACACACACACACACACATAAACACACACAAAAATAAAACCATGTTGACATTTGATTTTGCAGAGTTGGAGCTCACCACTGTGAGGATTGTGGTGCTTCAAGTGCTTCCCTCCCATTTGTGGTGACACATTTCCGTGCTCAGGGCACGAAACGCCACGACGCTACATTTATTTTGAAACAAACTCATTTAGACCTTGCTGTTTGCTAACCTCCGACTCTGGTTCTCGTTTCACCCTGTAGCGTGATGACAGTTGTGTGGATGTGGATGGACTGCTGCCTTTTCTTTGTAGTTTTTAAACACTTGAGGTGCCGCTGTAAACAACCATCAGGATTAAGATGTGGTGTTCCTTTTGTAAAAGGCCTTGGTGTCAGAGTTAAGCAGCTGGGGCAGAAGTAACAACGCTATACAGCAATTGTGTCACGCTGTGGAACTGCATCTGCTTGGATTTAGCAACGTCAGGAGTTTTAGCGAAGCAAAGGGGTCATTTTGGGTTTTTCTTTATTTTAATAGACTTTTTGACAGGGATAATTAGCTCCTCCTAACATTAGAGTCACATTTTCCCAAAAGATATGACTCTGCAAAAACAACAAAAACAAGCAAGCTATATAATTAAGAGTGGAAGTCTTACAAAATGCTAAATGAAAGATTCATTTAATGTAGTGATGACAGTATTTTTTTACAAATAGCTTCGAAAGCGTTCTAGTTAATTAAACATTAACTCACCGTTGATGCCCCTGCAGCTCTCTAAAAAGCTAGTTGTAAATGACAACAGGATCAATGGACTATAACCGAGGGGTCAACACAGGACTCATTTTCCCCTCATATGCACCTCTGTGGCGTGCAAATGTCACCCTTCATACACGTGGGACTGTTTGCAAGGCGTAAATACGACACTGAGAGCTGTTACTTTCCGCCCGCTGAGAACAGCAGTTGTTTAAGGGGAATGGCTCAATGAAAAGTGAAAGCTCACAACATCATGCAGCTGCTGCACTTTTGTCCTGACAACCTCTGAAAGTTACACCTCAGCGCCACCCCCCCCCCCCCCCCCCCCCCCCAAAATATAGAAACATCTACGATTTAAAATATTCAGATGTGTGGAGACTTTTGAAATACTGCTATAAACCCAGTATTTCTGAAATTATAGTTTTGCATTTTTGCCATTTATATGAAACAGAAGACAGTATGATAACAAGATCAGCGTTTCAGCTAGAAAACTAAGGTAGATCACTGTGTGACATCCCGGTGAAGGCGTCAAAAAAAAATCTGTTAGAAGTTGCAACCAGTAGAGAAAGTCTTTTGGAATTGTATCCCGACTGCTTCACTTATATTGGATCAGATACAGTATAATTCCATATAGGCGGAACAATCTTCTGCTGAATCTAAATTAAAAATATATATTTACCAATTGCAGATAAAAGCATGGGATCACATGCAGAGAAAAGAAAAAGACTCCAAGCAGAGTAAACCTCCAGGATCGGGTCATTTAATCTGTCAATGTGGGAAAAGAAAACTCAGTTTAGCTAGCTTTGAAAACATTCGACGCTTTAAATTCATGTGCATTAAAACTTTACAAATCAAATGGCAACATTTACTTACTTAAAACTCCCCCACAGCTCCAAGTCAGACCCTGATTTGCATTAAGAATTTTCAATATAGCTACTGTACACTACTTTAGTTTAAAGTGACTTTCAGTTTTTCCTGTCAGGGGTCGCCACAGCGACTCACTCACATGATTTGTTTGGCACAGTTTTTACGCCGGATGATGTACCTACATTTCATCATGCATACTGCTGTCATGGCCACCTGGAAAGAAAAAATGTAAAGAGCGATTCATGAGCATGATTCAGGAGAGGCCACCCCTGTACGACATTACAGAGAAATGCAACGTTGACACATGATGAAAGCAAAACTTCGGCACAACTTTATTTTAGATGAGATTTTTTTTCCCTTGAGTATTTTTTTTTTAAAGAAACTGACCGTAATTGTTTGTGGTATTGTTTGCTAGTGCTTGTTGCTCGTCTAAATCTAGCTAACATTAGCCAGCTAACTGGCATGTTAAATCTGTCCTTTTGCAACAAGACGAGCAAAGTAATACTTGTTAACACTGCATATAGAGATGAATTGGACCAGCTAACAAGGCACAAAGCATAAAATGTATCTCTGTCTTCCACAGAAAGCGAAAAGCAGCACTTAGTGGATACTGACACGGCTGCAATTTCTAGAGCCCCATAGCAAAAGGAAGGTGGCCATGTCTATTGTCTAAACAGCGTAAATGGACTATTTTCAACAGGTGAAAACCACTGCTGGAGACGAGACTCTACAATGCAAATGATAGTTTTACAAATCCCCCTTCTTATGAATCTGTTTTTTAGGAATCTTCAGTGGCTGCAGTTGAATCTGTGCCACTACTCTAGAGGAGCCCTGCTTCATTGAGGCTGACCAAAGGTCTGGTACTGCCCTGGCAGAATCCACCATGTATGACAGGGAGACATCATCCTCAGAAGATGGATAAGAACCTTCGCTTATCGCCTGCAGCCTATCATGTACTCCAAGTAAGTTCCACTCAGCCTCTAATCCATCAGCAACATATTGCCACTCTACTGCCATGTCTGGGCACTGGAAAACAAGAAAATACAATGTAAAAAAACATGAGGGCTAATTTCAGAATCAGAGTCAGGAATACTTCATTTATCCCTGGAAGGAAATACGGTTCGTTGGTTCAGTCGTTCCTATGTGGAGTCAAACAAATACCAAAACAAAGATGCCAACATTTTTACAACATATTACATATATCACACATACCCTTAAGTATTTCTCTTTTAAAACCTGGCATATTGGTGCACAGGTTTTAGGAAGGAATTGTTGAATCACTGGAAACTGGTAAGGCTCTTGAAGCTATCCTCTGTAAATATTAATAAGCACATTACCAGTAATCATATTTCAAAATGAGTCACGTTTGTTAATCGTTTAGTTAATTTAGTTAAGTCACTGATGGTGTAGTGGTACACTCGCCTGACTTTGGTGCAGGCAGCGTGGGTTCAGTTCCCACTCAGTGACGGTGTGAATGTGAGTGCGAATGGTTGTCCGTGTCCATATGTGCCCTGAGACTGACTGGCGACCAGTTCAGGGTGTAGTCCGCCTTTCGCCCGAAGTCAGCTGGGATAGGATCCAGCGTCCCGCGACCCTAACCAGGATAAGCGGTCTTGAAAATGGATGGATGGATGGATAATTTAGTTAATTATTAATTATAAATATATAAAAACAATTACGTTACCAAGTGCTTCACAGAAGGAGAACAAAGAAAAGGTAATCAGGACAGAAATTGGTGAGAAAAATAACAAGCAAATGAAGAGATTTCAAAGAGTTCATTGATTGAAGTAGACTCCATCATATATACTACTACTAACCCACATCTCGAGCAATTTCAAGCACTGTTTTCTAATTCTAAGCAATTCTCACTCAGTGACGGTGTGAATGTGAGTGCGAATGGTTTTCAGTGTCTATATGTGCCCTGCGACTGACTGGCGACCAGTTCAGGGTGTAGACCGCCTTTCGCCCGAAGTCGGCTGGGATAGGCTCCCGCGACCCTAACCAGGATAAGCGGTGTTGACAATGGATGGATGGATGTCAGCGGTCGTAGAGCTTCCCGGTACCTTTGTCAGGAACACTGACTACCAGCGCCTGATGGTTTGGAGAGGTACTACTTCTCACGCATGTGCAGAAGTTACGTGCTAATTGGGTGTCCGGTATAGTCCTTGCGGTGTGTCACTTTTTGGGCCGTACATCAACTTGGTGTGTCCCAGCCTTGAGATGACTGGCAACTGTATAGCTAGTGAAGAGTGCTTTTCCCATGTCGGTGTTCTGTGTGAAATGTAGACGCCGAAGTCCACCTTCACGGGTTCGGAGGTAGTATCACGTGTAAACAGAAGTGGGAGGTTAGCTGTGTGAAAGGGAATTGTGAAAACCAGGAACCAGGGTGAGTAGTTTACTAGCCAAAACTCACTTCCTCCTCCTTGTTGGAAACAATTAGATGTTCAACATATTTCCTAGCCAAAGCGCTCAGGCACACTCGGCTCGGGTGCCGGGTGGGCACTAGGCAGGCCCCAAGGAACTGCCAGAAAGCCCCATCCAAGTCCACTCACCTCCACACATCTAAATTTGATTGTGAGAAGCTCTTGACTATGTGAAGGGGGCTATGTATCGCCAAGCAATGAGGCGAACGTTTTGCCTTGGATCAGTATAGGAAAAGGCCCATCAAGGCAGGTCACAACATTAGTTTTCCTGAATACGATTGAGTATGCTTTGTGATTGGCAGTTGAAAAAGCAAATATCTGCTGCTAGTTTTAGCACTGGAAGCATTTTGATGGAAACGTGGCTAGTGAGAAACCTGTCCACCGCTTGCTGCACATTCTGTAAAACATGGTGTTGCCAGGTTTGACTTGGCAATTTACAGTCTCAAAATAAGAATTATTCAAAGCCAAGAAATCAAAGCTTGCAATCCTATCTGCTCATTTGTTATTGCACACTCTCATGTGGTACAATTTCTATTTTTTTATGAGGTAATGGAAGCACTCCACTGACTTTGTCCTTGGTGTGCTTTAATGTCTTTTGTCCATCACAACCCAGTACAAATGCTGGAAGGCTGTCACATTTGTCCTGCTGTGTTCTCTGAATGTGGCCACCTGACATGGGCAGATATGAGCAAGTGTGTGTGTGTGGTAGTAGTCCAATAGAGTCATTTTTTAACAACACATTTCTGCTGTGCTACAGTGCAGTAAAAATATGTCAGTCATTGATGCATTGTTTCAATTAGCGAGAGCTGTTATATGTCCCAAGATTATGACACTCTGCCACCACAGCCTTCTCAAAATTACATTGTTAAAAGTCCTTATGATGGTTATGTACATGAACGAATAATTCTTGAATGTGGTTTTGTTGGACATTTATTGTGCCCATGTCAATTCTGGTGACCAGGTGCAAGACACGAGCTGTGTATAAAAACTGCACTTTGAAATATTTGAAGGGCTCCTGTTTATGATTAAACAACATAATTAAGATCCAAATTAAATTATATCCTGGGTTGTTATACTATAAGGAGAGTGGGAACCTAGCAAAATATAACACACTAGCAAAGTAAAAAACTGAGTCCCAAAAAGTGACTCCTAATGAATGGTTCTTATTAAACTTACAGCTGCCCAAACCTCCTTGCCCATTGCATTCACTGGAAAACAGGCACCGTTTGGGTCACGCTCTGTATACGACTGTTTCCTCACAGTGGCCATGCAAAACTCTTCCCGAGAAAGAGCTACGGTCCATTCCCTCGCTTTAACAAGTAACAAATGTCTCGTCAATTTGTTGTTTACAACTCGCGTATGGTAATCATGTCAAGACTTGAATCACTCCTTTCTCCTGGTCGCTAAATTCGGCAAGCTTACAAATGGCAAATCAATACTTTGTGGTTTAACTACACAGTCATTTATTCTCCTGCTACAATCCCAAAATGAAAAATCATGTAATACTGCTACAACCCCAAAATGATTAAAAGGAAATTAAAACATAAATGTATTGCATATTAAATTGTCCACAGGGAATTGGCATCATTTGCATGGAGGATGGTATGTTTATCAGCAGCCCACTTCCCAGGGAAAGTTTCTTTTAGGTACTTCTTTTTTACGAACAATTTCTCATAATGGAAAATAATGGTTTGATGCCTGAAGTCTTGCAACACTTATGTGATGCATAACAAGACTTGAACAGGAGCTTGGCTCATATCCAAACACTTCACAATGGCCTGAATCATCAGACATGTTTGCTTCTCGTGATTGAATGACCCTCGCTGACACCTCTTTGTTGGACTCTGAAGAAAACTGCCAGCTAGGGAGCGAGAATAATGACACAAAAGCAGTAATACGTTGCTGACCGTAAAGCTTCTCGCTCGCAACACCTCCATTCCCTTATTGGGACAATGTGAATTGATACGACTCATCTCATTGAAGCTACAGGCAGCAGGGTGCGAATAAAAAGTCAATAGGCATTGCTATTAAGCTTCCAAGCGAGATCAGCAATGGGTTCGTCTTTCCTGCAAACAATTCATTTTTAATAATATATTTTTCAAATATGTGTTTCAGACCGGAGGCACAGTGTATGAGTGGTTAGAGCATCTGCCTCACAGTTCTGAGGACCAGGGTTCAATTCCCGGCCCCGCCTGTGTGGAGTTAGCATGTTCTCCCCGTGCCTGCGTGGGTTTTCTCCGGCCACTCCGGTTTCCTCCCACATCCCAAAAACATGCATGTTAGGTTAATTGACAACTCTAAATTGCCCGTAGGTCTGAATGTGAGTGTGAATGGTTGTCTGTTTGTATGTGCCCTGCGATTGGCTGGCACCCAGTTCAGGGTGTACCCTGCCTCCTGCCCGATAATAGCTGGGATAGGCTCCAGCACGCCCGCGACCCTACTGAGGAAAATGGATGGATGGGTGTTTCAGACCGTGACTAGATGGCACCAGCATTTTGGATTTTTTATGAGTAACATGGTCAATTGACTATTTGTTTCCAACCTCTGCATGAGGTACGATTATAAAAAAATAGAAAATAAATTGCCTCTATGTTTCAAATTTTGTCTTGCTGACTTTAATGTTCAGCAGTTTTGTCTGAGTGCTCCAGATTCTTCCATAACTTAAAAACATTCCATTGACCAACATGACCAAAATTTTTATTTGTATCACAGTGGCTGCCTACGTCTTGTTACTTTTCAATCTATTTCTCTAGTTGTCTATCTGAATTCCACTTTTGTGCCAGACGTGCTTTGTTTGTAGTTAGTTCTCTAAGTGTGTGTCCTTTCCATCCCCACGTTTGTCTCTTGATTTGACTTTCCACAAGATCTTATATTTTCTTCCAAGATTCTTCATTAGTAATTTTCTCAAATTATCTGATGTGTAGGAGTTGTCGGAGGCATCTGCTAATAAATGTTTCAAGTTTTTTTTCCTACTTACTAGCACATTTTGTTTTAATTACTCGTTTTTTCCCCTTCACTTCCATCACTTTCCGTTGGACTGATTTTCTTGTTTATTTGTTTCATTGTTCAATGAAAACCTTCAACAACATTCTGTACCTGCTTTGGTTACTTTGCAGTTGCAAATCGTTAACTATGATGTCGTTTTGTGAAGAAACCTTCCTTGTAATAATGAAATGTGGGAAGAATGATCTCGAACCAAGAACACAATACAGCCATGCACATTCACAATAGAGACAATGTGTAGCTGACAGTGATGTACAAAGAGCTTATAGTAAGGTAGTGTTTCTTTATTTAACTTCCTTTTTCTACCTATTCATTTCCTCTTACTGTCTTGCATTTTATCTACATGTGTGAACATGCACATACTGTACTGTATACAATAGCATGTGTATGTGTGTGTATCAGCGGTGGGAACAAGTCATTGCTTTGCAAGTCACAAGTAAGTCTCAAGTCTTTGCCCTCAAGTCAAGAGTCAAGTCCCAAGTCGAGAAATGCAAGTCCCGAGTGAAGTTGCAAGTCTTACACTTTGAGTTTCAAGTCCTTTCGAGTCATTTTACCAACAAAATAAAACTATATTTTCATATATATTTACTGTATATTTAATTAATATGTATATATTATATACTGGCCCTGCAATTGGCTGGCAACCAGTTCAGGGTGTACCCCGCCTGCTGCCCGAAGATAGCTGGGATAGGCTCCAGCAAGCCCGCGACCCGAGTGAGGAGAAGCGGCTCAGAAAATGGATGGATGGATGGATGGATATTATATACTGCATTTATGCCTTTAATATTTTAAAATTCATATTTCTATATCCAAACAAGTTTGATAAACAAATGCATTGAACCCTTATAAGAAAATTAGGGGGCTGATCAAAATTTTTGCTGCCGAAAAACAGCTTTCACGCATAAGCTATCTAGATATACTGGAGGTCTCCAGTGGCTGGATGTAAACCAATCCTAATGTGTAGAGTAGATGATCAAGCAATCAATATTCACTAGAATATTTGACACATCTGGCTGGGAAAAGCTCTTAATTCCACAGCATTCTATTACAAACTGAGCCCCAGTATTTTGACGAAGTCAGCATTATACAAATCACCACTAAATGGCATCTATGTGGTTTTCCATCTGCATCTTACGTGGGAACATTACCAAAACATCACTGGTATGACATCAGCGGGTGCACAATAATCAGATTTGCAGTAAATGGGATCGGTAAGAAATAGGAGTTGGAGTTAATTACTTATTAGAGGATAGAGCATAGAGAATGTGTCCATGCTGTTCATCCTTTATCATGCTACTAATTGCATACAGCCTTTCTCCTACAACATGACATTTAAAAAAAAAATCATTCTAATCAATAACATTTCTTCGCATTGTGCATGAGAGAATTGTCAGCATACATTCAGCTCAGTGGCTGTGGCTGCTTACACACGTGCCACACGCCAGGATATGTCACCTAAACAATTCACTTTGCCTTATTTAATTCAGCAGCAAGCCATAACACAAGTTACCTCAGGGCACTTTTTGTACAGAGCAGGTTTAGACGCATACTCCTAATGTGTTTAGAGAGGCGACAATGGAGAGGGAAAGAAAAATCCATTTACGAGGGAGAAGAAAAACAAACATTAGCTGAACCAGAACAGGGTGGATTTCTGTCTACCCACGGTTCACGCTTACTAATGTCTCACTTTGTCCATTTAAAAGTACATGGATAAATTGTGGACACTAATATGAAATTTGCTGCAAACTATTCATAGGAAACTGCTCACCGACAGTGAGACTCTTCAAGGCACTTACAGTATAATAACGTGTGCTAACTTTACTACTTTTGGCAAAATGCATGCATATTTGTTGTGAAAGTGCAGTGCAATGTTCCATGTTTGCCCTGCTAGTGGAGCTTCATTGTAGAAAATGTCAAAATACCATGGACGCCCTAGGGATTTAAAAAATACACGTTTCTAGAAACTTAATTGTGAAAGCAGTTTCATTGTATAGAATGTATTTTTTTATAAGACAGAGTTGCCTGGAAGGGAGAAGGCAAGTGATTGATGCTTTACATTGTCTCCAGAGATGCACAGTCGCACTTTAAAGAAATGCTCAAGACATTATTTCCCTCATAAGCAAACTGGCACTGAGAAGCACAAAAAGACTTGCATCAGTAAATTACATTTATCTCCCTTGGTATATATATATCTTACTTTTTAGAATCATTGAAGACAAATCCCAATAATTGAAGTGTCCGTGGTCACTTGAAGTTATCAAAGTGACTTATTATCTTTTGTGAAGCAAAATGTTCACTTCATGACATCTTCATGTTTGCCATCCACCAATCCATTTTCTATTGCGCTCATTAGGGTCACAGGTGAATTGGAGCCTATCCCAGGTGACATTGGGTGAGTCCATGAAATTACCAACACCGGGTCTATCAGCCCTCCTTGCACAATTATGTCACACGCTGGATTTACGCCAGTCACGAAAATAGAGCCCTTTGTGTGATTCGTCAACTGGAGTCAAAAGTCAGTAGTTGCGCTGAATTGGAGAAACAGCACCTGATGAGGAAGTCTCGCTGGGGAACCAAAAACATCGCACAAGCTGTTAAAAAAATATATGTAGCGAGCGGCATGTAGCTCAGTGTAACAGAGTAAAAGTAAAAAATATGATGCATTAAAACTACTCTGACAAGTACAGTTTATCCAGAAGGTTACATTGAGTAACTGTAATGCAGTAAATTTAGTGCATTACTACCCACCTCTGATCGCAGGTCACCTACAGCCAAAACACCATTTTCATTCTTGTTTTATGTAGAATTTAGTCTTCAGTTAAACTGACATGTATGTTTTTGGAATGTGGGAGGAAGCCTGAGTACCTAGAGAAAACCAAATCAAACACAAAGAGAACATGCAAACCCCACAATGGAGGGCCTGAGGACCTCTCGACTGTGAGTTTCTGTGAGAAGTAGTACCTCTCCAAACCATCAGGCGCTGGTAGTCAGTGTTCCTGCCTGTGAGTCAGGCAAATTAAAGTAGCTTTCTTCTCATTTACATTTGGGGGACTTCTTTTATTTATGAGACATCGTAACCACCACACCACCACACTGCGGTGTACGTCATCAACTCCTTTGTGTCCCAGAGTCCAGTGACACAACACCCTAATTAGTGCCTGAATCCAATTTGCTTTAACTGATTGAGAAGTGATTACAACACACAACTCAACTGTGTCTTTTTGTATAGTTTTGCTGCATAGCTGCAAATCCTCTGAACAGGGTTTGAGTTTTAAACTGAGTTTTGGATGAGGGTCTTTACCATTCACATATACACACAAATTAGACCGTCGCCTTGAAAAAATAGGATAACAAGGAACACAACACATAATACACACGTTTAAAATGTAAAACCTACCACATGTAAAAGCTGTACATACAGTACATACTACAGTAGAGTAAAGCGGTTGTTGATTAGCATAAGATTACTTACTTTGCAGCAGAATGCCAGCACTCTACATTTGATCTAACAATTTAAATAATCTTCACAATATGATACGGCGGCACGGGGTCCGACTGGTTAGCACATTTGGTGCACAGTTCTGAGGACCCGGGTTCAAATCCGGCCTCGGAGTTTGCATGTTCTCCCCGTGCCTGTGTGGGTTTTCTCCGGGTGCTCCAGTTTCCTCCCACATCCCAAAACATGCATGGTAGGTTGATTGAAGACTCTAAATTGCCCGTAGGTGTGAATATGAGTGCGAATGGTTGTTTGTTTATATGTGCCCTGCGATTGGCTGGAGACCAGTTCAGGGTGTACCCCGCCTCTCACCTGAAGATAGCTGGATAGGCTCCAGCACGTCTGCGACCCGCATGAGGAGAAGCGGTACAGAAAATGGATGGATGGACAATCTGATACTTTAAATTTACCTAACAGTACCACCCAATTAAAAAAAAGAAAAGAAAAAACAGAGAAAATTATCTTATTTCTTAAAGGCGGACCACATTAATAGGAGTCTGTTTACTTAGCACATCAATCCTTCATTCTGATAAAGCAGGTCAGACGCACTCGCTGACGAGAAGAAGATTTTTTTGGTCTGGGATGTCCAGTGAACAATAAGAGAGGAAGCTCATCCTAGTGCCCTCTTAGTATCCAAACTGGAGTTAAAACGGATCCAGACTTTCGCCACCTTTGCCGGGGTCAGACCAACCAATCCACACTACATTACATACTACTTTTAAAGTATTAGATGGCTTAAAACTACATCAGCACGGTGACACGTAGTTAGTGTGTCTGCCACAGCCAGAGGCAGCCAATCAAATCTCGACCCTGATCTTTCCTTGTGGCAGTCGCATGTTCCCCTTATGCTTTTGCATCTGAGAACACTTTATTGAAGGTAAGCTTTGTTTAGCAATGCCAGAATACTGCTCAAACGGTAGATAGCACATTTTCAATGTTTACATTCAGTACTTTTAAGGAACGCAACCATCCATCATCCATTGTCTGTACTGCTTTATCCTCACTAGGGTTGTGGGCATGGTGGAGCATATCCCAGCTATCTTCGGGCGAGAGGCAGGGTGCACCCCGAACTGGTCGCCAGCCAATCGTAGGGCATATATAGACAAACAACCAGTCGGGCACACATTCACACCTACGGGCAATTTAGAGTCTTCAATCAACCTACCACGCATGTTTTTGGGATGTGGGAGGAAACTGGAGTGCCCGGAGAAAACCCACACAGGCACGGGGAGAACATGCAAACTCCACACAGGCGGGGTATTTGAACCCCGGTCCTCAGAACTGTGAGTCTGATGTGCTAACCAGTCGTTCATAGTGCCGACTTAAGTAACACAGATGTACAAAATATATATAGTATGTGGGATATCGGTCAATTGTTGTCTGGGTATTATATTAAACGTACAGTTATGTCAGAAATGTAGGATGCTTTGATTACCGGAATGACAGCTGACTCTCACCATGCTAACCGCTATCTAGCCTTAAGATCTAATGTGAGGCAAAGCTAAGTTAACGTGACTTACTTTAGCTAAATCAGGCTCAAGTAAGTCAAGTTGGTAATTGTTCCAGGTCATTAAGTGAAACAATCTTGTTTTATTTCCGCTTATCTTTGCACACAGTTAGGCGGTGAGATATGTTCAAATTGTGTAGATCGTAGCTGTTTATGGCAGCCACTTTGTCATTTTTTTGCCACTGCATACAGTTTCGCAAAACTGTTGTCAACTTTTTAGCCCTCATCTTAACACATCTACAGAGATTGCATAGCTGATATTAACTGATTCGCATTATACCTAAAAATGAAAAATGAACAAACACGAGTCGGTCTACCAGTATTTCCTTTTCAAGCATAGCTTATCCTCCCGATCTTGACAAACAAACAAATACAAATAACGTGATTAAAAATCTATCTATCTATTAAGTATACTTAATAAAATTTCTCATAAAAGTCTTCTTTCAATTATTCTTATCATCATCATTATTTCATTTACTGTGGTCTGCACAGAAGCTGGTACTGTTTCAAAAGGCCCATAAGGCTTCAGTGTGTAGCTGTTGAAGCTGTTGCGGTGCCTTCAGGGCACGGTGGAGCGGTAACAGCTGTGTTGTGCACTACAAGTGTCGTGACTCCCCAGTTCTCTAGGGAGGATGGGCCACAGTGAAAACTACAATCAATAAAGCCTTGGTTATGCATCACTGGACGGCTGCATGCACACATGCGACTGCTGAGATATTTTCCCCGCCACGTTCACTGATCTTCTTCATCTCCGTACGATCCTTCACACATCATTTCCCCACACTTGACCATTTTGTTCCCACTCCTCATTAGAAGCTTATTGATTGCTTCTCTTCTTCCACTTCTGCTGCAGCTGCATCTGTGCATGATCTTTATCGCTATTCACTCAGTAGTGGAAATGATGTGCAGGTGCTGCCACTACAGAGTCAGCAAAGAAATAACAAATGGTAGGTAGGTAGGTGTGTGCATTAAAAAAACTATCTGTATTTATTCATGAAATACACAAAGTGATATGCTGTGAATGTAACCGCACCCAGTAATCCTTCTATCCTTGTTGCCCACATCACTAACAGGCAGGAGTTTATTGAGCTTACTTCCAGCCAACAAAAACATGCGTTAACAGGAGGGGCAAACAAGCATCAAAACCACATTCTTCTCTTAGTGGATTCCAATCATCTACAAAGCAGGGGGAATATGACAGTGATAGTGATCCCCTTCATCTTGCGCACCACGGAGCGTCCTGAAGAGGTGGGCGTTAGTGAGCCGGCTTTGTGAATACCTGATGAACCACGGAGGGAGCGGCGGTTTTCTGTCCTCCTACTGCTTCCCCCTCCTTGCCTCTCATCTATCGCCTGCAAGCACACGTTCCTCCAGTTTGCTTCCCCCTCCTCTCGCCACAGTCCCGAGGGGGCCACTTTGGCTAAACAAGGGATTTGAAGATCTGAGCGATAAAACACAAGAGACCAGTGCTGTCCTCAGAATAGACGCGCTGATTTACAATGAAGGTATCGACTGGGCATATTCAGTTTGGGATTGGAGGACGAGTCATTGCTGGCTGCTAATTGAAAAGCAGCAGGAGGGGACAGCAGCCATTATGTTTAGAAAGCAATAATGCAATTACATGTTGTGGCCAAATCATTAGTTAATATTGGTCAAAATACATGATTAAAGGTTAAGTTTGCAATTTAAGAAAAACAAAACAAAGCACTTTTTGGTCTTTTTTTGTATTTTATTTTAAAATATTTTTTTTACTTGTCAGTATGACCTGACTTTAGTACACATGTAGAGTGATCTGTAAAAAATCTGCCCTCTATGGCCCTGTCTAGTACCTGTACTTTGATTTTTAAGAAATCCACTGTACATTGTTGCAGTTGGGTGCGGGGTGGGGGTGTAGCAGGCATCAGGGGGGTGGGCATCTAAATCAGGGGGTGGGCATTCAATCTGAGTGTGAATGAAGATAGTGATTTCAAAGTTTCCACATCTGAACGTCCCCACCACCGTTGATGGATAGATTACGATCAGGAAACTCCCCCCTCGTAGTTGTCCCCGGTCTTCACAGGACCTCTGCAAACCACTGCTTGTGAGATGTATTTTTTGAACATCCAGTTGTTTCTCCATTTGTGTTTGGCAACAACGTGGGATTCAGTATAACTCTCTCTGTTTGTGCGTACCCCGCTTATTTTTTTACTAACTTTGCCAACTAAATCATAATTACTTTTCATCATCTGCAACAACCTTGACATTTTATTAACATGTTGTGATGGCTTTCACCAAGCAGTTTAATCTTCCACTCACTTTTAACCAGACGTGTAATAATCTGACATGATTTGTTTTGGAGTCTGTTGTGTGCAGATTAAACAACAGCAACAAACACTGGAGCACGTTTTCCTCATTAAGATCACCTATCGTGCTGTTGCATAATGCTCGAAACACTTTACTCTTGGTGAAAGAATCGCTGCAGCGCACATGAGACTCAATGTGATGCAAATGTTTCCTAAATTGGGTGCACACCCTGCATCACATTTAGAGCGTGTCAGTTCACCTGAGGCTCCTTCATGGTAAAGGGGAAAAGAAACTGTCAGCAATATGCTCAACCCTGAATTTAGAACACACTAAAAGATGTTTGTCCTTCTTAATGTCCACTGAAAAAAAATCATTTGAATTTACTTAATTCGGTGGTACATAATTAAAATGGGCGGCACGGTGGCCGACTGGTTAGAGCGTCGGCCTCACAGTTCTGAGGACCCGGGTTCCATCCCTGGCCCCGCCTGTGTGGAGTTTGCATGTTCTCCCCGTGCCTGCATGGGTTTTCTCCGGGCACTCCGGTTTCCTCCCACATCCCAAAAACATGCATTAATTGGAGACTCTAAATTGCCCCTAGGCATGACTGTGAGTGCGAATGGTTGTTTGTTTCTATGTGCCCTGCGATTGGCTGGCAACCAGTTCAGGGTGTACCCCGCCTCCTGCCCGATGACAGCTGGGATAGGCTCCAGCACGCCCCGCGACCCTAGTGAGGAGAAGCGGCTCAGAAAATGGATGGATGGATGGATAATTAAAATGTTTTAAAAGAACAGCTATTATTTGACTATATTCGAGGAAAATATAAGGAAATTATTATATGTCAGTTTACCAAATTGTAATCATGTGCAACCAATAATTAAGTACAGAAAAAAATGACATTTTTGAGTGTTATGACACCTATATTTTGGATTTTCCCAGGCAGTAATTTCCAGCCACTGCGCTGCCTAACATTAGTTAGCCACCAGGAAAGGGAATTCTGACAAACTCTGAATTCAATATAAATCATTAGGAAAAAAAAGAAAATGTCCTATCCGTCGCCACAAGAGTGGCTATAAGACCTTGATAATACATAATTTCATCTAATGCCTGCAGCAGGAACCCTTTGTCTTTAAAGAAGAGGTCTTTTTGACAGTGTGCATGCCAACTTGAGTGATTTTGCTTTAAAACCCTGAGGGTTCAACCTGAGGACTGAGAGGTAAAATGGCTCATTATGATATTGTGCTCTCTGCCTCTCCTCTAATCAGTCACCTGTCCAGCTCAAGTTCGCACTTCAGTGTGTAAACACAGCGGGTGAGTGTGATGTCATACAGTGGCAGTCGGATAATCTACTCCACAGCAACCATTATTTCATTTTAACTCCAGCTTTCTCTCTCCTGCACAGTTGTCAGATTGTATGCTTGCTGTAAGTAAAAATAATCAAAGTCAGGAAGACTAAAAGGATGAAATCAATGCTGCTCACTCACGCTTATGCTGAGATTGGGTATTCAAGCATTGTGTAATTTGTTGGGAGCCGTGTGAAAGACAAGACAACAACAAACCTCTTCAGAAGCCTCAGTCGTTACGTCATCCTTCAGGCTGCAAGAAATGGATGTGCTTCATTTTGCCACCCATAATATCTGCAGGGGCTTCCACGCGCCTTCCCAGAGGGCACGTGCTGCCGTATTAAAACTGTCCATCGTCTTTTTTGGGCGACCGACAAGAGGTCTGAGAGTCGATGAAGTTGACACGCATCGTCCTTCAAGAATGCCTCATTGCACAGCAACTGCACCAAAGTTTGCGCACTGCTCGGTGCAGTCAATGAAAGTAATAGTCTTCTCCCGCAGGGTTTTGGACGAGCAGCTCACAGGGACCACCCTTACTCAAGTATCCAGAGGGAATGTAAACATAACAAAAATAAAAAATTCCATTCAATATCTATACTGCTTCTCCTGTGCAGAGTCTCCAGGAAGCTGTAGCCAATCCCGGCCACTCTTTCACTCTACAGGCTCAGCTGTTCTGGGTCAATTTGTTTTCCAATTTGAAATATTACAGTGCAAAATGCAAAAACCTGGCTAATAAACAACAACAATGGAAGAGAACCAGGGTCACCTGTCTTCACTTCTCTGCATTTAGCTGATGGAAATTCGAAGGAAGACCGCTGCAGCAAATAGAAGACTGTGGCGTATAATACAGCAGCTAATCTTGAAGCTAACCTTAGCACGACTACTACGTACTATTTCTAGTAGGTGGACCTGGTATTATACACTACAAGCTTTAAACCTGGCATGACTCAAGCTCATAGATTGGAATTCTGATAGATTTTCTTTAGGTGGATATCGATTTTTACATATCCAAGTTTTATTTTCTCTGTGACATACATTTGGATTCTGACATGTCTACAGACCGCCCTTGAGTGTTAACTTTCAAAAATTAGTATCGGTTTGGAAATACAAGGTAATGACCCAAAACCCCAAGCACAATGCTGAGCATCACATTGAGAAGACGAGACTACTGACCTCACTCCCATCACCCACACCTTTGGGATGAACAAGAACTAGAGACTTGGGTCCTACATTTGTGACCTCTGATCACACCAATGTTCATCAGAATGAATGGATAATATAGTAATTCTCAGAGAAAAACTGCGCAATCCTTTAAAACACCTGCCGAGAAGAGTACAAGCTGTTTCGCTGCAAAGTGGTTATCATAAAAACTCCTGTATATGTATGTTTCCGAATATGTTTGTCCTGATGGTATATACCACAACACATTTTGCTTGCTAAACATACAATGATTGTGACAGCCATGACTCATTGCCAAGCACTAAGAGGCATTAAAAAAAAAGTCTCCTTGACTGCAGTCATGACATGATGGTTGAAAGCTGATTATCATATTACATGTTAGACCGAGGCAAAATAACAACTATCTCACACACAGGCACAAGTGGCAAAGGCGGCAATGTGTTGTTGACCTTTGTGGGTGAACGAGCATAAACAAGACAGCCCGCCGCCTGGTTTCGAATTGGTTTGCAAACCTGCACCAGAAGGGTCCAAAGAAAATGTTTGCACATTCACCTCACTTATTTATTCATGCAGAATAACTAGGCTCCAAAATAGTGAGGGGGGATGGGTGGGGTGGCACACAAAATAGTTTTCATAAGGGGAATATTTGTTTAAAATGTAAGTATAGTCCATAAAATGAAACAGGAACCTATAGAGCAGGATGGTTTCACTCAAAATCTTATATAGTTGTATGCTCCTGGATAGCACCATCTATGACTTCTTTTATTTAACAATTTTTTTTGGTTTATTTCATTTTCAAGAGAATAATGGCTAACATCTGCTATTCTGTTAAGTGTCACAGCTGCCCTAAATATGTCATGGCGGCACCAACACAACTCCCTGTACTGGCCAGTATCCTTCCCCATGCTGCACCAGCGAGAACATCTTCGAAACGCTCCCCCCGCCCACAAACCCTCAACCCCTTGCGTTCCTGCTCTTTTAACATGCATCTGAGGGCCCTTTTTCCCCCCCAGGGAACATTGCTCAGCACACATGATCAGACCTTATCTCCTTCTGCTTTTAAATGATGCAATTTTCTGACTTGGTGAAGTAAGCAATGGCTCACACTCGATGGAAATGTGGTCGTGGTGACTTGATTATGTTCCATACATTACAAGATGAAAGCTGACTGAAAGCTGTATTCAGGGGTTGAGTTACATGGTAGCCAATGGAAGTTGAGTAAATGTGTTCATAAGGATAATTTTGATAATTATGATGCTCATGTAGAAAATGGAATGGTAATAATTCCTATGACTTCAAAAGTTGATTAAATTTTAAAATGCAATACTATATTTTTCAGTTCCAAATGCCTGTGACTTAAAGTTTTGTCCCTTAAAATACAATACAACACTGTGACTTTCTTGAGAAACCTGAGGTTAAAATGTCATTAATTCTAAAGATTTTCCTCATGTACCTGTTTTGTTTTGCATTAAAACAAAGGGAAAACATATTGTTATTTATTATTTTATTAAGTATGGTATGATGTTAGTGGTCTGGACCCTTTGACATCAAATTAGGCTTTTTGTGGCCCCTGAACTACAATGAGTTTGACACCCCTGCCTTTAATGATCAGAAAGGCAGCTACCCTCATCCGCTGTGAGTTAGTGCTGTAGTGTTTACAGAAAATGTATCAATGGATGGATTTTGTTCAGTTGTGATGAATGACAGCTAGAGTAGGAGAGAACAACCCCATTGCTCCCTCAATGCCTCTGAGATAAATTAACTAATCTATACTTTGTCAATTCCCAACAGCCTTTACGTTGATGTTAATTCTTAAAATCAAATTGCCACATGTTTGATTCCCAGAGGTGCCCATGTGTTTATTTTTCGCTCAGCTGCAACCAAACATTGATCCCAAACCAGGCTGCGAGGGGCGTAGCCTAACTAGCCTGACTGTGAGCTTCTTTGCAGCTTGTACTCAGTAGGATTCCAATTTATCCAGCAAAGCTTGAGGCCATTGTTCGATCATCTCGGCGAGGGATCCGCCAAGGTCGACAGCTTCTGGTCTTCATCAAGACAGGCAGGGATAATGTTATGGCGTAGCTTGGGGTTTACAGTGGGAAGTTATCCTGTAAATAAGCAGCATATTAGGTGGCTGGGGGGGTACTTGAGCTGTACGATCACCGAGGTGGGCTCTGATTTGTCTTCCACCCCATCTCTGTGGCTCCCCAAGGACTAGCTTATGCTGCAGCCTCTGGCCTGGTGTTTGTTCTCTCCCCCCACTGGCTCTTTCTTGAACATCATTCCTGCCTGTATTCATCAAATACTGATGACCTAGCTGAAACTTGCCCATCTCATCAGTATATATAATGTTATTGCATACAGTAACCTTCACAGTGCACGTGTTAATCATACACATTAGTGCCTGCAGCGTCCTGTATTGTCTCTGATTATTCCCCAGTGCTTGGCTCCCACATTGAAAGTGAACCAGAGTCGTTTCAGGTAAACACACTTTTGCCATGACTCATTTTAACACAATGCGTTAATGAGATTTTGAGTAAGAGGCTAGTGTACACAGCACACAGTTTTAATTACTTTCAAGCTGAACCATTCGTCTAATTTAGGGTTCATTAGTTCAGGGGTGCGGCACGGTGGATGACTGGTTAGAGCGTCTGCCTCACAGTTCTGAGGACTTGGGTTCAATGCCCGCCCCCGCCTGTGTGGAGTTTGCATGTTCTCCCCGTGCCGTTTTCCTCCCACATCCCAAAAACATGCATGGTAGGTTAATTGACAACTCTAAATTGCCCATAGCTGTGACTGTGAGACCGAATGGTTGTTTGTTTGTATGTGCCCTGCGATTGGCTGGCAACCAGTTCAGGGTGTACCCCGCCTCTTGCCCGATGATAGCTGGGATAGGCTCCAGCACGCCCGCGACCCTAGTGAGGCGAAGCGGCTCAGAAAATGGATGGATGGATAGGTCAGGGGTGAAATAAAGTGTTGTGTACTGATATTTGTCTATTTGCTACCTTGTTTAATCATTGTTGATAATTGTGAGAAGTCATTAACACGATTAGTGTCTTCACATAAATGAGTATCCATCCATTTGCTGTACTGCTTATCATCACTAGGGTTGCAGCATTACTTATTAATAAAAACAAATCATTATAGGTAATTTTAGAAAATGTGTTATTTCAGAAATGTGTATCAAACTGGTAGCCCTTCGCATTAATAAGTACCCAAGAATTAGCACTCCATTTCAAAAAGGTTGGCGACCCATGCTCTAATCTAATTTGTAGCCGAACCTCCAAACTCAACAAAAATCCATTCTGTGATGCTGGTTCCAAACCATTTTTTCCCATAACAATCCAAACAAATTATCAGGCAAACTAGACATTCATGGAGATCAGCTGACTTGAAAAATGATCAACAATTTTTTCCTCTGAGATGTATTGAATCAAACACTAACCCAGTCATTCCCAAAGTTAAGAGTCCCAGGACCCTATTTGAAATCCTCTGTGGCCCACCAAAACCTCAAATCACAACTCTGATCAACACATGAGACTACAATCCATTATTCCCAAACATTGTAGCTAGTTTTTATAACCATATTCATTTGGTTAAGAAAACAGGTGGTTATGAAATGTTCATATACTGTAGATGTACAAATCAGTGAGCACAAATTCCAAGCAGACACTAAGGAGAGGCTTTGTTTCTTGGATTAAAATAGCTAGCAAGCAATTTAACATATTATATGTAAAAATATCTGAGCATCAGGAATCTGATTTGATTTTATGACACATTGTGTATCAAAATGCTCCTAACTTTTGATCTGCAACGGTAGGACCTCAGAGTCAGACAGCGCCTTGTCGGTGGACTTTCCACAATAATGACAGACATTAGTATTATGTTTTTGTAACCTAATGGTTAGAAATTAATTGTTCACATTATCCACATGTAACAGTTTGTCTCAATTTACATGGCTTGTTTGTTGAACATTTGATCAGCTCTGTCACTACGGCCACTTGGCCAGCAAGTGTACATCCAAACATCTGCGCTTACGCTTATGTGTGCACACTGCGTGCTGATATTTCAAGATGCCTTCAAAAGTAGCTCAGAAATGCATGTTAAAAAGTAATTTAATTGTTTTAATGGCTGTAAAGGTGCGTTAGGGTGGGGGGGGGGGGGGTGTTGGGTGGTGGGGATGTGCATATTTGGGTGAGGGGCATGGATAACATGGGCCAATGTCAGCCATCTCTAAGGGCCCCAGGCAGTTGCCTGGTTCGCCTGCCCTGCTGCGATGCCTCCGGTCTGACCGACATGTAACGGAGAGGGAACAGGAAGCAATGATAACTGGTTAACTTCCAGGTTTTTATTTGACTTTTAAGGCATTTTTTCCCAGAAAATTTAAAGTTCAAATTTTATTACCACCTTTATGGTGTGTCACATTAAAGTTCATCTGTATTAACTGAGGGTCACAGGTGTATTAATAATTTAACGGATGTGTAGTAAAACTTCAATAAAACAATATATTGTGTACCAAGCCTTTGATGACGTGTGACGGGAAATGAAGTGAAGAAGGAGCATCGCTGAAGATGAGTGTCTTCGCATAATTTCATGTACTATGACTTACATCATTTGGTTTGCAGTCCACTGCGATTGGCTGGCAACCAGTTCAGGGTGTACCCCGCCTCCTGCCCGATGATAGCTGGGATAGGTTCCAGCACGCCCGCGACCCTAGTGAGGAGAAGCGGCTCAGAAAATGGATGGATGGATGGGTTTGCAGTCCATCATTGAAACAATAAATTCTGATCTCACCCTCTGATAGACATGAACGTGGTGAAAAATGTGCAGTTGGGACATTTCAACTTTGGAGGGGAATCTGAGTGTGAATGGTTATTGGTCTATCCGATTTACTGGGCGACCAGTGCAGGGTGTGCAGGCTCTCACCCAATGTCAGCTGGGATGAACTCCAGGATACCCGTGACCTGTGAACAGTATAGAAAATTGATTGCAAGACGTGCGGAAATTCCTTGTCATGTTCAACTTTTGACAGAAAAGAAATTTTTAAAACAAAAAGTTGAGAGTAACAGGGAATATTTAAGATGGGAGAAAGCACCTGTAGAAATATTAAACGTTTCCGATGTCTTTGTTTTACACGAGATGTCTTCAAGAGCTACCAACGATGATTCAAATATGAAGTCCAACCCATTTGCAAGGCAACATCTAAAAATCCTGTCATGAAAATGGACGGTTTTAACAATTACGCTTCATCTTACATATGTGAGTACGAAGGTATGTAATTCGTCTATACTCTAACATTAGCTTTGTAACTTTTATTTATAATAAAGAACAAAACACTGTCACTTAAAAGCAGTAGTGTGAATGTTGTATGTCGAGATAGCCAACAACAAGCAGCGAATTTTATTTGATTGGATGGAAAACATTACTCTCCTCTAACGTTATATTTGTCCAAGCTAACGATAACTTTATCTCATTACAGCAGATTGAAAATTCATCACTTTATTTCTTGGTATGGCACATATACAGTCACACTGTCACGTCACTAGAATAAAACAAAGACTTCAGAGCCTTGTAATTTGTTATTTAGTTATCTAAAATTTAGGTTTAGTTCATTACAAGACGGTACAAGTTCAAACCATCATGTCATCAGCACGCAGTTATCATACAGTAGTCATCGGAGCATATACAGGAAGAAACCAACCTGTTTTCCGGTTTGGTCACGTGATGTCCCGCATAGTTTATGCCCGCAAACCATAAACTAGCAGTGAGAACATACATGCTGAGTTTTTCCTCATCATGTGAGTCACTCACATTTTACAAACTATTAAGTTGTTAAAAAATTGGTATCTGTGTCCTCTGCTTATGAGGTGTATGTTTTAATTAATTTGGTTTAAAGTCTTTGAAACTAGCTTTGTAAATGAGCAAATGAATTTATGACCTCAATTGTTCTTTTTTTTTTTAAGAAAGCACATGTAGAATTCCTTGAGAAATATCCTCATGACAAATTTCCCCTTACATTGGCTAAAAAGCATATTGGCCTTATCACCGTGACCCAGATACATGGTTGACAGGCATTGCAGAGGTTGCTCTTGTGCAATTTCACTAAGTCATGCCCATCAAAGAAAAATGTAGGTATTCTGCAGTGCTACATCAGATTCACAAGTCTCTTTGCTCCCCTGAGAATTCCCTGAGAACTGAAGAGAATCTTGTTACCATGGTGGCAAAACAATACTGCTCCAGTTAGCCTAAAGGAACAAGGTTAAGACACCTTTCTTTGCAAACCATTCAAAAAAGGATGCTGCATAATGATAACCTCGCGATGCAGCGGGTATGGTAACAAAACAGGTATCCGTTAATGGGAAGATTCACTTCTGGATGTATCACTACTGCAAAACCAACCTGTCCTAATGAATCTGGTTGTAAGGTGCCTCTTCAAGCGTGCATGAGATGAGTTGAGTACAAAGTTTGCTTCAAGGGATGCACAACTGCAGTCCAGCGTGTCGTGCCACCCTCTCAGCTTAGTGATGTGAAGGAGAGAGTTCATTTTTTTAACTCCGAGGCGAACTACTTCTGACGCTAATGAAAATGTTGCCCGAAGGTGAAAGAACAAATTCTTCATCTCTGAGGACTCAAACGCATGCAAATTGACATCACCATGGCTCTTATAACAGACCAGACATTGACCCTGCACACAGAGCAAGCCGTTGGAGAATATCTGTATATTTTAAGCAAAAGAATCCAAACAATAATAAGCACACTTTGAATGATATGTCCATGAGTGTCATGGTCTGTGTTTTGGTTTGGGTGTTTTTTTTTTTTTTTTTTTTTTTTTTGATCCAGACAGGGCTTGGAGGCATAATTTTGCGTCGACCTATTTCTGAAGTCAATTTAGACGAGATATTAGATTTTTTCCCCCCCCAGCCCTACATTATACATTACTTTTCTTCACAGATTGGCCTGATAAATGTCAGTAAATACAAAAGAAGAGTCTAAGTGTGAGTTACACATAAAAAGCAGCCCCACAGGAGAGATGACCGAGGACGTGTCCTAATGCACAATAGCCTCTGATTTGGTGAGACTACACACTACAGGAGGCAGTTAATTTGCAGCACACCTGCAGCAATAACCACCTGAGCTACAAACTCATTTGAATGAGTCAGACGCTCTGAACGGCACGTAGCGCTCACTGACCATTGCCACTGATTGGGCCCTCATAATGAGAGAAGAAAAGTGGCAGGTAATTCCTTCCCCCTCTCTTTCATCAAGCCTAATATAATGTACTGAGCAGGGAGGAAGCTGTGGACGTGTGAGCAGAACTGGTAAATATTTCCTCTAATGTCACAGTGACAAAACACAATGTTCCACCTTGAGGTTGCCAGCTGAATAAAGTGAAGGTTTTCTTCAACTTCCACGAAGAGGATATGTCATCCCCGGGATACATTAAGTCCTTTTTAAGTAAAGCATGTGCGCATCTTTCTTAAACCCAAAGTGTTGTCAATCCCTACAAGATACGTTATTTTCCAAAATTATGCACTGGGTTATGTAGGGTTTATGGAAATATATGGGAATGTGGAGGAAGGAGCCTTGTGGGTAACCGTTTAGTAGTTAAAAAATACCTAATTTCATAAACTACACTTTGTAATACAAATGCAAGTAATCAAGTCATTTCATGGCAAAAGAACAAATGTTCAAATGTACAGGTATAATGACACAATTAAAAGTTGTTTTACAAATTCCATTATTAACAGGCCATGTCTTTCCTATCGATAAAATATCCCAAAATATCCACCTCCAAGACCAACTGACTGACCAACACTAATATTATACATATTATTTTATATCCATCCATCCATTTTCTGTACCGCTTTATCCTCACAAGGGTCGCGGGCATGCTGGAAGCTATCCCAGCTATCTTCGGGCGAGAGGCGGTGTACACCCTGAACTGGTCGCCAGCCAATATTTTATATATATATATATATATATATATATATATATAAATTTAAACTTGGATCAGGACTTTCAGTGTGTATGCTCTCCCCATGCTTGCATGGCCTTTCTGTGGGTATACTCCTCCCACATTCCAAAATCATGCATGTTAGGTTAAGTAAAGGGGCCTGACTGTAAGTCAGTATTTCACAAACAAGGTTATTAAACAAAGGAATCAACCAGTGGTAGTCCATTTATATAAACTTGATTCGACCTTAGTACAAAGCTCAATCCAAATGAGAAAAAAACAAAACAATTAGCAAGTCTATATATTTTTTCCCCATTTTTGTTCACATGCTGCTGAGTATTTAATGATTGAACTGGCTCAAAAACAAACATGCAAATACAACAATTTTAAAAGCTTCTTGTTCAATCTTGTGTTGATGAGTTGCATGTTTGTTTCAGCGACTTTAGAAAGAAAGCAAGACTGTCAGCAAATAACAAACACTGTATATTGAGTTAAGTAATTAATGTTGGCCTATAAAATATGTAAATTACATACAGTATATCCTCATTTAGTGCCAGAGGGCATTCATTTACTTAACTGCAGAGGAACAGGTGACTGTTAGGCATAAGACTTTTATTTTTAACACTTTTTTCCCCCACAAATTAGTAATGATGCTTGATTATAATCATAATCAGAATCATCTTTATTTGCCAAGTATGTCAAAAACACACAAGGAATTTGTCTCTGGTAATTGGAGCCGCTCTAGTACGACAACAGACAGTCAATTGACAGAGTATACTTTTGAGACATAAAGACATTGAAAAAAAAAAAAACCACTCACTGAGCAATAAAAGGTTGCTAGTAATCTGGTAATGCCGGTACAGTTTTGTATTTATTTATTTATTCTTTTGACAGTTGTGCAAAAAGATGCAGTCCTCTAGCAATTATGGCAGTTTGAAATGACTAATACAACAATAGTCCGGTGCAAAGACCATTGTGCAAAGGGCACAGACTTCAAGAAATTGATGCAGTTTAACGTGACTAGTAGTGCGATAATCTGGGACAATGTCGATTGTGCAAATGTTGCAGATGCTACTCAGGCACATGAGTGGCCAGTATTGGTCAACAACAGATATGCAAAAAGTGCAGCGTGGCGAGACTACTACAGTGAGTGCACGAGTAATGTATAATTGGCCCGACAGAAATGTGACAATAAACTGAAGACATAAAATTGGCAGCATGTTGCAATAGAATTGTGAGTTAACTGTTTAAGAAGTTAATGGCAAGAGGGAAGAAGCTGTTGGAATGTCTGCTAGCTTTAGTTTGCATTGTTCGGTAGGTGGAAGAGCTGGTGACCAGGATGTGGAGGGTCCAAGAGGATTTTGCATACTCTTGTCTTAGTTCTGGCAGTGTGCAAGTCTTCAAGGGTAGGTAGGGGAGTACCGACAATCTTTTCAGCAGTTTTGATTGTCTGTGGCAGTTGGAGTTTGTCCTTTTTTGTAGCAGCACCAAACCAGACTGTGATGGAAGAACACAGGACTGATTCAATGACCGCTGTCTAGAACTGCCTCAACAGCTTCTGTGGCAGGCCGTACTTTCTCAGAAGCCACAGGAAGTACATCCTCTGTGGGGCATTTTTGAGGATGGAGTTAATGTTGATCTCCCACTTCAGGTCCTGAGAGACTGTAATTCCCAGGAACCTGAAGGTCTTGACGGTTGACACTAGGCAGTTGGACAGTGGGAAGGGCAGCTGTGTGGAAGGATGCCTCCTGAAGTCCACAATCATCTCAGAGTGTGTTTAGCTCCAGGTTGTGTCGGCCGCACCACAGCTCCAGCCACTCCCTTCCTGTCAATACGCAGACTCGTCACCGTCTTTGATGAGGCCGATGACTGTGGTGTCATCTGCAAACTTCACAAGTTTGACAGCCGGGTGCATTGAGTTGCAATCATTCGTGTAGAGAGAGAGAAGAGCAGTGGAGAGAGGGGACAACCTTGGGGCGCCCCGGTGCTGGTGGTGTGTGCAGATGAGGTGGACTCTCCCAGCCTCACTTGCTGTGTCCTGCTCGTCAGGAAGCTGTCAATCTACTGGCAGATGACAGGCGAGACACTGAGCTGGAGAAGCTTGGAGGAGAGGAGTTTGGGGATGATGGTGTTGAACGCAGAGCTGAAGTCCACGAACAGGATCCTCGCGTAGGTCCCTGCACCATCGAAGTGCAGTCCCATGTTGACTGCATCATCCGTAGACCTGTTTGCTCGGTAGGCAAACTGCAGGGGACTTGCCGACATGGAGGACTTGCCGACTTGTTCTGCCTTGTCAAGATACTGACCACGGCGAAGAAAGCATTTAAAACGGCAAGCAGGGTCTCCTAATTACTAATCAAAGATATGTTGCATAGGAGGGCAAACAGTAAATTTGTTACTGCTTGGCTCTTTTGCAGTCAAGTAGAGTGATGGTGTGTCACCAAAAGGAGTTTCTCCTCCATTTTGATTAAGTTGGAGAAAACATACCATTTATGAGTCTTAATCGAAAAAAAAAGCTTTTAATCTTCTCCAGTAATGCAGATTCTTAAGTAGTCTTTACGGTAAGACAAATAAATGATGGCTTACAGCAGTGGTGTGGTTAGGCCTAATTTAGTTAGGCTTCTAAAATGTTCTCAAGGCCCACCCCAAAATAATTTATTTGTCGTTAGTCCTATTTTATGAGTGCTTCATCCCCCCCTAAAAATTTTCTTAAGCCCCCCCCCCCCCAAAAAATTTCGATTAACCAATGAGCAAGAGCTAGCTTTGGTGAGCTATTGTTAGTTGATTTTTCTCCTTTCTTCCTAAAACTGAAAGGAAAAATAGAATGCCTAGAGCTCAGGTTTATTTAACGATCGTTTTTTAGTGCCATCTCACAGAACATTATGGCCACTGCTGCAAGCATTCAATCTCAGTCCTATGGCCTGATCTGGCTTCTAGTGAATTTTAATTTGGTCATATTATCATTTTAACATTTGTAGCTTCCTGCTTGTTAAAATTGCAGCACTTTTCCAATAGAAAATTTAGTATATATATATATATATATCGCTAGAATGCAATCAGTAGAGCAAAGACCTCTGCCAAGGACAAACTGTTACCACTTTGGAGTGTGTGTTTGAGTGTCCTGGTTCAAACTTTGTGGATGTTCATCGGCCAATCAGAGAACACAGAAAAACAACCATTCACATTCACACCTATGGCAATTTAGAATCTTCAATCAATCTAACATGCATTTTGGAATGTGGCAGGAAGCCAGAGTACCCAAAGAAAACCCACATAAACATGGGCCCATCTGGCAACTACAATATGGTTTGTTTGATTGGTGTGTACACCCTACCTGGATGTGTTGTATAATCCTGCTGCCAGTTGTTACTGATACCTGCCACCTTGCATGACATAAATAAAAAGCACAACTCAAAATAATGCACAAAGTCAAAGCCCGCAGTACACTTCCGTATACAGGAGCACACTGTATGCCTGACGTGCAATGAAGACGTGTTATACAATCAATGCCATTGTTCCATCACCATGCAGTTAGTGGTAAAAACAGCGCTTCATGGCGTCAAAGAAATTAAACGTGTCTCACTATTATTGGAACCTTGGAGGGTGGCAAGAGGTGGTCCCTGTCCACTTATACAAGATCTCTTCTTCCAGGGAGTCCTGGGCCGAGATGGAACACTGAAATATTTTGTTGGCTCATATGGCTGGCTGTTACCTGGCTAAATGTTAGCCACGCTGCTTGCGAGTGCATCTGGGCGTCAGTTGTGGACATGCAGTTTCTGTATAAATGTGCTTGTTATGTGTTACCTTTTATTTCAATAAACCGATTAAAAGTGCACCAGCGGCTGTGTCTATCCTTGAAAAATCAGCAATACAGTGAGTCTACGAAAAGGAAACCACAATATAGTGAGGGACGACAGTATGTGGAGTGGAATAAAATCATCATCAAATCTGGTGAGTTGGGAGGTTGCTCCAGCACGGCAATGTTCTTCTCAGCCAGGAACTGTCGGATGCTCAGGGCATTGTGAGCAGGTGTTTTGTCATGGTGAATCTTGCCTTTTCTGACACAGGATCTCTTTGTAGCTGTGCTGGTTGATCGTCTTGTCCACATTGAAGGGAAATACTCGCAGTTTGTAACTCTGTGTACCATTGTAGTTCATAATTGGGATCATACCGGAACACTTACTGTGCTGCACCAATTATGATTTATTGATATGGACCCAGGCTAAACTCGAGCTATGGTTCCCCGTTGTTTGCTTAGAAGAGGCTCTCATCTCAATGGCTGTTTCTGTTCGCTTGTTTACTCGCCCTTCGTGAACCTGAGCCGACGCTGTGTTCACAGCATGGAGTCGTTCTCACATTCTTTCTGAGCTTTTTGGCTCCTACGCATATGCAAGCTTGAATGGCCAACACCTCGCAGCAAAACAGATTAAAGAGCCGCCCGGTGAGATTAGGTGAGTTGCAAAAACTGTGCACATGAAAAATAGCTCACATATTGATAAACGGCTGCCCAAAATGAATTATTCATAACCTTATCACAGATTCATTCCCATCTTTATATATATATATATATATATATATATATATATATATATATATTTTAATTTATTTATTTATTTATTTATTTATTTATTTTTACAGAGGAACCTAATCTTGGACGCTGGTTGACTGATTTGAATTTGACATTAATTTTTCTAATAGGAAATAATAGAAACTGTCGCCATCATAAAGAATCTGTGTATCATTCATTCTTTCCATTTTCAATTGACAATCGCAAGACAAAAAAACTTTTAATGCCAAATTAAAAAAATAATAATAATTCATTGTTGTGTTTTTAAATCTAAGACTGAAATAAATCACAGATTTTATTTTATATTAAAATTTTGGGCTCACATCAAAAACATAAAATTGAAAAACAGGCCACATGACTGATCTTAATCGTAATACAGTATTTCATTGGTTGAGTCAGCCGAAGAAAAACAAAACTTACAAGCACAGGTAGAAATGCAAACTCAACACAGGAAGTGTTTGATTTGAACATCGAACCTCAAAACTGAGAAGCAGATGTGCTCCTCCCACTCTTCCACCCTGCTGCCTCGCAGATTTTTTTCCAAATATGTTCATTACGATGTCAGGGGCGTTCAACTTTAGGGGTTCAACTGTATGTTTTTGCTTAAGAATGCTTGAACAGATTGTTCAAGCTGTGGATGGAATTCACAGTTCACAAATTCAGAAGAGGATTACGCGTTTCTATTGCCTGACTTATTTTGCACAGCGTCACTAAAGCTACTCAGCAAACAGAATCGTCTGCAAGCGAGGAATTGGCAAAATGTAGAAGCTTACGAAGATTTAATTATACCGGATTGTATCTGTTAGAGGTGTGAATGTGCCCTGCGATTGCCTGGCGACCAGTTCAGAGTGTACCCAGCCTCTCGCCCGAAGATGGCTGCGATAGGCTCCAGCACGCCTGCGACCCTTGTGAGGATAGAGCGGTACGGAAAATGGATGGATGGATAGATGTATCTGTTAGAGTGTGGTCCATTCATTCAAGCCGAGCTATTTTAAGTCACTTAATGACTCTAAACAGATGGAATCTCCATTCTTTGATAACAACGAGAGCGGAAGAGAACAACGACAGCCACCACGTTTAACATATCAAGGCGTCGCTTTGGGGGAAGTTTGCCCACGTTGACGTCGGCTGGTTTGATCGCTCGCCGGCGAGTGATCACGAATTCTGCGTGATGCAACCGCGGTGAAAGCGCATCACGCTCCGAGAGTGACGCGCCGCCTGGGTAAAATGTCACGCCGCCTGCCCTCCAGACTTGTTACACAGCTTGTGTGCTCTCCACGAGCCTTTTGTGTCATCTGCATGCACCGGTGACTGATGGCGCCCTCAGGACTGAGACCCTGTTTGCTGTCATGAGATTAGTTCCACCTCCTCTCACAACCTCCGGGGCCACTTCAAAAGGGCTGAGATGCACAAAAGCCCTGGCATGCACTGACCCATTGATGCAAATCAAGAAATGCCGCATGTGTTCATTTCCAGGAGCTCCAGCGTATGGTCATCCCCTATCATGACTCAACATGCTTGTTTTTTTTTTTTTTTTTTTAATAAAAACCAAGCCTAATACCGGCACGGTGAACAACTGGTTAGAGTGTCTGCCTCACAGTTTTGCGGACCGGGGTTCAATCCCCGGCCCCGCCTGTGTGGAGTTTGCATGTTCTCCCCGTGCCTGCGTGGGTTTTCTCCGGGCACTCCGGTTTCCTCCCACATCCCAAAAACATGCATGGTAGGTTAATTGAGGACTCTAAATTGCCCGTAGGTGTGAATGTGAGTGCGGATGATTGTTTGTTTGTATGTGACCTGCGATTGGCTGGCGACTAGTTCAGGGTGTACCCCGCCTCTCGCCTGAAGATAGCTGGGATATGCTCCAGCACGCCCACGACCATTGTGAGGATAAACGGCTCAGAAAATGGATGGATGGATGGATGGAAGCCTAATACTTTTAACTTGGATGGTGGTTGATGGGATAGTGATGTATTACATCTGAGTATACAGTCTGATGGGTAAATCATCTTAACTATAAACCCCATAAAGCGATGGGACAACATAGGATTAATGCTCCATGCACTTAAAATATTTTTTGTCATGCCCAAGTTTTTGAAGCAACTTCTTAAACATTTTAAGACCATACCATCCTTGAATGAAGATAATTTCTACGGTGGAGCTTCTTAATGGATAATTTGAAATTTTACGTTTTGGGTGAAAAAAACGTCTCTAATGCTGCACAAAACATTTCCTTTCAAACGATTCTGTGAGACCTTAGCATACCTCAAAAGACCTCAGTTCAATGAACATCAAAGGATTGACTGTGTGTTTGTTCTGTTTTTGGGAGCATTATGGGTTAGGGTTAAGATGGAGCTGCCTCAGTAAGGGGCATGAAATCAAGAAAAATTTGAGAAAAAAAGAAATTACAGAAGAATACAGAAGAAATTACGTGAAGTAGGTGGACTGACATGCAATCCAGCATCACCACACAAATTGTCCTATGTTATGAAAGTTAAGGTAAAGCGTTTTGTTTGTTTACTATTAACAGTTCTTTTTACACTTACCGGTAGGTGACTGAGGCGCATCAGAAGTGCAAATTATCTTCACATTACGCTGTCATCATTAAAGTTTAAACTAGTTTTTTTTGTCGCTTAATATTACCAGTGATTAACTTATTTTTACAATTGTATGGCAGTTATGAGTATATCAAATATTGCCTGTAAATTCAATAAAAGATTATTTCCACAATTTTTTATGGTAGGTCTTATTACATCGGTTCGGTCCCAGAGCAGATTCAACCTTAGAAGTTCCACTGTATTTTGTATTTTTTAGTGGTTATCACATTCACCTCACAGGATAAAGGTCCATCGCCAGAAACTGGGTGGAAGCAAGCCTTTTTTTCCATGCATGGATATTTTTCTCATCCAGGTTGCAGGTAAACCAGAAGCTATCCCAGCTGACTTTGGGCGAGAGGCAGGGTATACCCTGGACTGGTTGTCAGGACATGTATAGTTTAAAAATCATTTGCAGACACATTCACACCTATGGGCAATTTTAACTGGTGTCTTTAATATACCCAACATGCATGTTTTTTTGGGGTATTTATTCATTTATTTACAGTATTGTACCGTAGAAGCTCAGTCTGGCGCCACTGATGGTGTAGTGCCTGACTTCGGTGCAGGCAGGGTGGCTTCCGTTCCCACTTGGTGACGGTGTGCATGTGAGTGTGAATGCCTTTCTGTCCCTATATGTGCCCTGTGAATAACTGTTGACCAGTGCAGGGTGTAAGCTGCCTTTCGCCTGAAGTCATCTGGAATAGGCTACAGCCCTCCGTAACCCTGAACAGGATAAGCGACCTATAAAAAAAAATGGATGGATAGGGCATTCTCTAAGGACTTGGATGCTTAGGACCGTTGTCGGTTTAATTTCTGTGGGCAAAAATCTATAAATTAGGGTTGGCTCGTGGAGAGACAGCACTAACCCCCGACTGCTCTTTAGTACCACTATGCCACAGTTCCTGCCCTCTAATGTTTCTTCTCAGAGTGTAAATTGAATTTCCCCTTGTGTGGCACTTACGGGATTAAGGGATTCATTATTCATAGAGTACTACTTGACACTGAATTTCTGCGGTAACTAAGGTCAGAAGTCAGATCTCCTTTTGGATCCAACAAGTCCCAAATGCGTTGGAAACTGCAGTACTTTGTTTTAAAAGTGATGCCAGCAGTAGTGTCTGGGAAAAAAAACAACATCCTGCTGCAACGACTGTCTTGACTCACAGCAGGCAACAGTATGGAACATGACTGCCTGCTGTAAAATACACGCTGTTTTGCTGACCTACCCTGTACTGGAAGATTCCTCCCTGTGTGAACTCCCCGAAAGTCCTCTAGAGTTCTAAACTGCAAGTGGGGAGTTAGCAGCGTTTAATCTCTTTCTTGGTGGTTTAAGTCTGTGGTGTGACAGTGAACTATTGTGGGGTCACATGAGTCAAACTGTGCTAAGCTACCAGTGGAGGGAATATTCACAATATATTGCAAATGGCTGCCATAAGCTCTCACTACTCTATCCATCCATTTTCTTCAACACTTATCCTGTTCAGGGTCACAGGGAGCTGGAGCCTATCCCAGCTGACTTTCAGTGAAAGGCAGACTATGCCAGTTGCGGACTGGGCACCACTCTATCACAGATGCAGAAAACCATTCAAACTAGGGGTTGAATCGACTAGTGGACACGTCGACTTTAAATCGCAGTGACAATTGTAGCTTGAAGTTGAATAATCGCCAATTACATGTTTTGGCATTAACAACACGGACGCCTCACGTGGTGCCTGGAAATATCCATCCATCCATCCATTTTCTGAGCCGCTTCTCCTCACTAGGGTCGCGGGCATGCTGGAGCCTATCCCAGCTGTCATCGGGCAGGAGGCGGGGTACACCCTGAACTGGTTGCCAGCCAATCGCAGGGCACATACAAACAAACAACCATCCGCACTCACATTCACACCTACGGGCAATTTAGAGTCTCCAATTAATGCATGTTTTTGGGATGTGAGAGGAAACCGGAGTGCCCGGAGAAAACCCACGCAGGCACGGGGAGAACATGCAAACTCCACACAGGCGGGGCCGGGGATTGAACCCGGGTCCTCAGAACTGTGAGGCTGACGCTCTAACCAGTCGTCACCGTGCCGCCTGCCTGGAAATATTTGACAAAAAATGAGACTGGTAGCACGGTCACTTGCAAAATATATGAGTCTATCCTCAAATAGAAGAAAAGCACAAGTGTTATGAACGCCCATCTGAAAAGGCACCCGCTAACGCTAGCTGACGAACAGCCTAAATCCTGACATCAGCCGTCAGCGAATTCACCAAACGCCCTCCTGCAACAGTGAAAAGGCAGACAATATATTGTAGTTAGTAGCAGCCCTGTGGATGTGTTACATCATAGGTGTCAAATGATGTGGCGAGCCAGATCCGGCCCGCCACATCATTTAAATTGGTCCGCGAAAGTAAATCATGTGTGTCGAATTCAGGCTTGTTAAAATACCAAAAATCGATTGAGAATTGCAAGCATTTTTTTGTTACCTGTCCCCCTTTTAAAATAAAATGAAGAATACTTGAACAGTGTTTATTAACTGATTTTCAAAATTAGTTATCCATCAATTTGTTATTAATATGAGGTGATCATATTAAGTGAGTGTGAGTGTCTGAATGTGTTGAACACACAAATTTAATAAACCAGTGTATTGACATTCGTGTTCATGTATGCAGGATCAGAAGCTGTCATGTAAATGTTTAATTTGATTTCCCATTAGGCAGCAATTCAATTTGACATATAAAATGCCATTTAAATAGTTCCCATTCCTACCCCTCTGTCATAATGGATTGTAAGTCGCTGTGCTTATGTAGTATCTTATTACATTTTATACCCTCCAGAAGAAATCTCCTGTTATCTAATAAAATCCAAAATCGTAACCTTACCCTTAACTCCTTCATTTCCCGGGAGTGTCTGTGTTCTGTTCTGTAGTACTTTCGTCACAGTTCATATTAGTGGACCACTGTGAAAACATAAAGACACTTGCTTATGTACAGTATGCCTGCCGTATTTCAAGTTAGTGACATTACAAGAGTACATTGCAAGATGACTAACACAGCCATCTGCTTTTTACATTTCAAGTGCAGGGGGGGAAATCATCTGCTTCGCATTGCGAAGGCCTGCGTGATATTTCAAAAGGTTACACTGCATTATGTTCACGCGATTGTTTTCCATGGATTTATATGTTTAAAATGGGCTACGTGGTTGTCTGGGATAACAAATGCACTGACAAACAACTGGGCAGCGTGCCATTTGGAATTCATTTAGCCAGACAAGGTGGAGATAAAGGGGGGACCCTGATTACCCGCCGGCGGCACTTCGTAAATCAGGCGACGGCGTGGATGAATTAGGCCGGGCGAGAAAAGTCTGGTCTGAAGGACAACCGCGGCGTGTCTATTTACAAGCACATGCTCTTACAGCATCACTCTTCCTTTGCTGTATGTTTTCTCAAAATGTGACACTCCGATAAGATGCAGTGACACGGTCGAGTGTCATTTCATCTGCCTTGAAAAGTTGTTTTGTCTTGGACCTATCACTCTGTGTGACAAATATCCTAGAAGTACCTTTATCTCCTTTTAATGGACAGCTGTCGCTTGAAGATGTATTATAATTGCTTGATATTCACTAAAATAAATTGCAGTATTATTCACAAATACAATTTTGCAAACACTTTACAACAGTGATTATCAGAGTGTCGCCACCTCTAGTGTTATGCAAAAGAATCACTGCATAAGTAAAGTTCAGTTGTATTTAACTTTCAATATTTTAGCATTAAATCTTCAAGAACTGTTTGTTTTTTAACATTTACATTTGTACAATTTTCATTTAACTTTTATGTGCAATACATTGTAATTTCATCATTATTTAACTATATTATTAATTGCATCATTATTATTGTTATTTTCCCGCACAGTGTAATGTTGAAACTATGTTGTTGTTAATGTTATAGTGGCTTACAATAAATATAAAATATACAGTGGAACCTTGATTTTTATAATGAAACCATTCCAAAAAGTCTGACGAAAAACAAATTGTATGAAAACCAAAGCAACATTTCCCACATGATGCAATTTAAATCCAATTATTCAGTTTCAGACACCCAAATATATTATTAAAAAAAATACATTTTATGTTAAACTATAGTTTAACATACAGAAAACAATGTGCAGTAAATATATCCATCCATCCATTTATTTTCTGAGCCGCTTCTCCTCACTAGGGTCGCGGGCGTGCTGGAGCCTATCCCACCTATCATCGGGCAGGAGGCGGGGTGCACCCTGAACTGGTTGCCAGCCAATCGCGGGGCACATACAAAGAAACAACCATTCGCACTCACAGTCACACCTATGGGCAATTTAGAGTCTCCAATTAATGCACCAGTCGCCCATACTTAATTCGTCTGACAAAATATGACATTAACATTAATACAGAGCAAATTCCATGACAGGCTGCATCAGAGGAGTAAACAGACTGGATAATGTCCAGGCTGCAATGCGAGCAGGCGGATGAGTTTGGTACATACCATTTTCACCTGGACGAAAATGAATTACGGCCAAAAAAAAACACATTTTTAAAATAAAATAAATTGGAAACTGTATCTTGTGAAAAATGGGGCATACAAAAACCAAGGTTCCACTGTACTTTTTAAGAATAACACCTCGCTACTGTATTTTCTTGTTGGTCATAATGGTGGTACTTGGACAGCAGAAGTATTTTTTTACGTGATACCTGGTGTAAAAAGCATGAGAAGCACTGCTTTACAACCTCTGCATGAATTTATTTTTAAATGACCATATCAATAGGGATAAACATGAAAATATAGTTTGTGTTTACGAAGGCCGTTGGGGCAAAATAGAATTAAAAAAACTCAAGTACTTGCTCATTTTCGCATCCAGCAACTCTGATTCTGGTGTGCAACACAAAGCCTCTGAAAACAAATTTCCGAGAAGAATGACAGCCACTTCATCCCAATCGAAATATAACAGGGGCTGTGGGTTGGAGGCTTCAGGGGCAAGCAGAAGCTCATCACACAGCAATGCACACAAATACAATATGAGGACTCATCATCCCGATGAGCAATTTCAGCTACGGCTGTAAGAAGAAGAAAAAAAGGCCCTCGGAAATATCCCTCCCTTTTTGGTAATGTGCTGGTCCCAGTGTTGTTCCAGCCAAATGGTCTGTAATGAACCCCATCATGGCTTCTTTTAGTTTGTTTACACTGCAGATAACCAGCAGGGTGTTTTTGAAAAGTACTACATTGCACTGAGAGACGAATCTCTTAATATTTTGGTTTGTTTTTAAGCTGCATGAGAGAAATATCAGAAACAGCTCAGTATGATGCAGTGCACTTGTACACCACATACTGTTAAATCAATGATTATCCAACAGTGATGTCATTTTTTTGCATGTCTGTTAGCGGCCAAGAGGTCTCAGGTTCAAATCTTGACTCAGTGTGGAGTTGCATGCCTGTGTGGGTTTTCTCCAGGTACTCGTACTTTCTCCCACATTCCAAAAAAGATGTTTGTTAGGTTCACCGAAGACTCTAAATTAGGTGTGAATGTTAGTTTGTCGGCGGCACGGTGGCCGACTGGTTAGAGCGTCAGCCTCACAGTTCTGAGGACCCAGGTTCAATCCCTGCCCCCACCTGTGTGGAGTTTGCATGTTCTCTGCGTGGGTTTCCTCCCACATCCCAAAAACATGCATTAATTGGAGACTCTAAATTACCCGTAGGCATGACTGTGAGTGCGAATGGTTGTTTGTTTCTATGTGCCCTGCGATTGGCTAGCAACCAGTTCAGCATGTACCCCACCTCCTGCCCGATGACAGCTGGGATAGGCTCCAGCATGCATATAATATATATATTATATGTTTTTATATATATATTATATGTTTTAGCAATTGAGAAAAACTGTACTATGATGAGAATGAAATCATAACATTGCAAGACAAAAAGAGAAGAAAAACTGTGAAAGCATACTATGTTCAAATAAGTTTAGTTAGACTTCAGGACAAGTTTGGCAAACATCAACATTACGCTCAGTTTAATGTGATTGTACAAATATTTAATGACACTGCCCGACTAATACAGTATATGGCAGAGAGAGAGAGAGAGAGAGACAGAGAGAGAAAGAGAGAGAGACTGCTGGTCACAGAATCTTGCGGTCGCGGTCCTGTCGGAATTTTGGCATTACACTGGACCCCCGCTATTTGCAAGAGATAGGCGCGGAGCCCGACCATGAGTTAAGAATTTCCGTGAATAATTGACGCTCTCCTAAAACTTGTCTTAATGACTTGCGAAAGCACCTCATATTAATCTCAGAGCATATTTACTCAAAGGCACCTTCCCTTCTGCTGCGTGTGGAAGCTGATTGAGTTTGATGCTGCATCACTATTGCTATTGCCTCTTTGTCAATACATCATTGTAAAGTCACTGATCTGCAATTTAGTTTTCACAGATGTCCTCTTGGTGTCTTTGATCGCTGCTACAAGCATGCTGACACAATTCAAAACAGTATTTTGAGATCCCACTCTGGTGCAAACATCTATGTATTAAATTTTGTTGTGAGATTTTTTCATAGATAATTGTAATATGATAATTTTTCTCATAGATTATTTCTGGACCATGATTGTTTTTAAACAACTTTAAAGGTACATATAAAAACAGGTGCATCTCAATAAATTTTAATATCATAGAAAAGTTCATGGCAGCACGGTGGATGACTGGTTAGCACATCTGCCTCACAGTTCTGAGGACCCGGGTTCAAATCGGGCCTCGCCCGTGTGGAGTTTGCATGTTACCCCCGTTCCTGCGTGGGTTTTCTCCTGGTACACATAATAGTTATACATCAATAGTATTTGGTCTAATATTGATTGATTAAGAACAGGACGTGGTCAACTTTTTAACAACTTAATTTACTTCATTTTTGTACGCAAGCATACAAAATTGACGTATCCCGTTTCGTTGTTGGGCTAAAGATTGTTGCACTATCTTGCTAATACTATTAAAGCTAAGCAACAGCGAGCACCCTTCCCCACAGAAAAACTCAAACAGACTCGTTCAGTTGCGACACACGACGTAATAATTTTAATTTTTAACAATTCCCAATAAGGGTATCACATGAACAAAATGAGAGAGGAAGGAAGTTGGCTGGAAAATACTTGTGGTAGCAGGACAGTCATATCTTAACCAGTAGCAGATGCCAGCGATAATCAGGAAACATTGTTCAGGTTAAGATTTGGTGCCCAGTCAACATGGTTCTCTCCATATGAGGGGGAAAAGGAAATGTTTTCAAACTTACTGAAGAGGATTGAAATTTGTGGAAGCCGCAATCTCTGTATTTTCCTTCACAAATGTCTTGTCTTTTTGCCCTGATTCCAAATTGGTGCCAGTAGACAGTGAACTGAGACTTTGTCCCTCCCATATTGTTACAGTAATTCACTCAGAAAGCACTTCCAACATGGTGGCTGCGGGTGTGACGTCAAGGGAAAACTGTCTACAGTATACTGCTTCTCTGGCAACTTGGAGCAAAGGGCTCTGCTATTCCACACAACAGAAAAAGGACAGGGATAAGCGGCAGGAACACACCTAAAGTCTGACATACACTAAGGAAGGAAATTACTCCCAAAAAAAAGCACTATAAGCTTTACGAAAAGTGTTTGCCTATACACAATTTTAAAACATTGTTATTTTTCAAAACAGTGCCATCTACTGGATATTGTTCTACACTGCCTCCTTTTCAATGCCAAAAAAAAAAAAAAAAAAGCTCAATAACATACATTACACACAAAGCTGTGTTGTCCTACTGGACTTCCCAGGGTATTGAACAACTATTTACAATTGGGCCCATTGAGACTTGGTTGACCTCCAATGCCATGACATAAGAATATGTATATGTTTTGTTATAACTTCACATTGTCAACATAAGAGTGAGAGTTGTTGAGTCATCTCAAACTCCAAAGTACTTCACATTCTGGGGTTCCCACTTTGGTTTGCAAATACAGCACAGATGTCCTTAACAAGCATGGCTGCTTGGCACAGATGTTGGAATCACTTGGCTGGCATTACAGATGCTGCGAAACACAACTGTCATGCTGTGTATTTGGACAAGTGTACATAACAAACAATCAAAAAAGAGCCAGGATGATGGACAAAAAAATTAACATTTTGGGACAAATACATAGTTTCACATTTCACCCTTACGTAGCTACCTCTCCGATTAGTGTCAATCAAAACAGAGCATTATTTTTGTAAAGGCTTTTTTTTATACACCTCATATATTGGATCACTGTAATGTCCATTTGTCATGTCCTGTTTACATGTTTTACGTGTTACTCTGGCTTCTCCTTCATTCTCCCCAAAATGCATGTTAGGTAAACTGAAAACTCTAAAAGTCCATATGAATATGAATGTTTCTTATACAGTATGTGCCCTGCTATTGGCTAGTGTAACCCCCTCTCACTCAAAGTCAGCTGGTGTATGCTCCAGCTCACCCATAACCCTAATGAGCATCAGTACTATAGAAAATGGATGGATGGATGCCTCCCACAGCTGTCTCCCCAGATGCTAATCTAAATCTCATATATATATATACACAGGATCATTAAAGCTGTGAAGCTTCGTCATATTAAAAGCTTTGCATGCAAGGTGGATCACAACAATCACTGCGAGCATTTAATTGCAGCCAATGATCAATTAAATTATTAATTTGTCCGCGCACTGTTCCACAAACATGAAAACCAATCAGGTTGGAGATTTAATCTCTCTCACTGACAACAACATTATGTTCGAGGTGCCATTAAAACACATCGCACAAAATTGAGAAATGAAAAATTTACTCCATAAAACTAGCTTTAAGTGTGAAATGAAGTTCTTCATCATTCAATTTGCAGTAATAAAGTTTGATGCTTCTATTTTTAACATCATTAAACAACAATTTTGCTCATTATTGCTGTTAATTTTGCGAATAAACATCTGTATGATCCCTAAGACTTTTGGGATAATATTCTATGGACTGAATGTTGTACTTTTTGGAAGGTGTGTGTCTTGTTACATCAGGTATAAAAGTAACACAGGATTTAAAAAAAAGAACATCATACCAACAGTAGAATATGGTGATGGTAGTGTGATCGTCTGGGCCTGCTTTTCTTCTTCAGGGCCTAGACGACTTGCTGTGATTGATGGAAACATGAATTCTGCTCTTTACGACACAATACTGAGGAAGATTATTCGGGTATCATTTTGTGACCTCAAACTGAAGCATAATGGGATTCTGCAGCAAGGCAATGATCCCGACCATACCAGCAAGTCAACTTTTGAATGGCTTAAAAAACAATCAAGTTTTTGGCATGGCCTAGTCAGTCTAGACTTGAATCTGATAGAAATGCTTAAAAAGGCTGTTATGCTCAGAATACCTCCAGTCTTGCTGAATTAAGACAATTCTGCAAGGAAGAGTGGGCCAAAAATATCTCAGAAGAGATGTGAATGACTCATTGCCAGTTATAGAAAATGCTTGATTTCAGCCTGGTGTCTCAACCCGTTATTAAGTGAAGGTGGCAATTAATTTTTCCCAAAAGGCCAGGTAGCTTTGAATTGTTTTTTTTCCCTTATAAAAAAACTGAATTTGTTTGATTATCTTAAACATTTAAGTGGGGAAAACAATAAGAATTCAAGAAGGGGGCAAATACTTTTTCCACATTGTTTTCTACGATATTGTTATTTATTGAGATGCACCTATATAGACAAACAACCATCCACACTCACCAATAATTTTGATAATTGATCTGGATAATTTTGAGTCTACAGTTAACATGACCTATATGTTTTTGCAAAGTGGGAGATTCAAACCCTGGACCACTCCACTTTGAGGCAGATGTGTTAATCCTTACTCATTGTACTGCCCTTTTGCTGTTTTTACACATTCAAATTAAAAGTCAAAATGCAGAGCTACGGCATTTCTTGAAATAAAAAAGACGATAGATCAAAATAAAGAAAATACATTTGAAGTTTTTTTGTCCACAGATTGCGCACTACCACCTGACTTGTATGCATTAGATATATAAATAATAGAAATTAGATGGAAAGTTGGGAGATTTCAAGAAATGGACATGATTGCATTTAAGATTTTCTTATTTTCAAGTACCTTGAGCTGCTGTTACCGGTGAGATGCTGTACAGAATGACCCTGAATCTGCATCACATGATGATGACCACACACTGATCCAGCTGCACATAGGAGATATTGACTCAAAATGCCCCGAAGTGATCATTAATGAAAATACTCCTAAACCTTTCAAACCAGCGCATGCACATGGAGAAGAAAATCATACATCTCTTGCATATTTTGGTCACTGCAGTGCGGCTGCTGGGGTTCATAGAGGCTGCTGATGCATGGACCCCCACAGAGGACACACACGAACAAATGACTTTTCCTGTCAGCGGTATAACTCACACAGTATCACAATGTCACTGCACACAGTCAACAACAATGCTTAATTCTAAACCTGCACTGATGAGTGCCGGTGGAAATTCAAATATCATAAAGTCTTCTCGAAATGTGTTTTAAACACCTCTATTGTTTTGGTCAATTGAACTATGACTATAGCATACACAAATGTTAACATTAACAGTGAGTTTGAGATTCTTAATTCCCTGAAAGAAAATGTATGTCAATGCTGAGTAATGCTGTAACCAATCTGAAGACTAACACAGATTAATACATCACAGCTACAGTATAACAACAATGGGTGGCTGGTTGGATGGCTGTATTAATGTTAAGAGAATGGTCATAGTTTTGTGAGAAATGGAAGTCTTAATATAACAAGAAGTTCTACAAAACAAAATTTGTTTGTAGAAAGAAGTCACGAAAAAAGTCTTAGAAGTCTTAATATTAGTAGAATTATTGACACCCACTAAAAAGGTTTATAATTCCCTATAGATGCCACAAGATGGCGGAAAGGCACTACATGAAGCGTCTCAACTCACTTAAATGTAGTTCCAAGATGCCACAAGATGGCATCAAGTATTCTTATACTGGGCTTTGGTTTGAGCACAAAACAGCAAATAGATTAATTTATCGGGGAATAATGGAGGATAGGTTCCTAAAAATAACAAATCTGTGAATGTGTGAATATGCAGGCTTCACACCCAAAAATTAGCAATTCAGGATGAATAAGGTTGAAATATTTTATTGTTATAATATAAAATATTACATTGATAAAGTCATAGTTTAACTTGCAAAAAGTACCAATATTATGAAAATGAATTTATAATACTAGGAGAAAAAGCCCTAATCCTAAAGGAATAAAGTTGAAAAACTCAAGAATAAAGTCGTAATTTGTGAGAGGAAAGTATTATGAGAAAACGTAATCCCTTAAATTTAATCTCTTAATCCCGAGAGAATACAATTGAAATATTTACTCATAATGTCGTGATTGCCTTGCTTGATTTTTATTCAGGCAGCACAGGTTAAATTCCCACTCAGTGACGGCGTGAATGTGAATGGTTGCCTGTCTCTTTATGTGCTCCACGATTGGTTGGCGGCAATGCGAGACTAAAAAAATTACTTATTACGACACTCAATACTTTCACTTAGTACTTCCATTTTGGAAGAAGGAAGTTGGTGACACTTTCAGGTTTTTACACCAAGCACCAATTCTAACAGATAACATCCCAGCTACTACTTGAGATTTGCCACTGTGATTCTTAAAACGCAAAGTAAACGCTCCTGTCCAGAGAACCTCGCCGGCAGTTTATCCCGTCACATCTTGAATCTAATCTTCATGGTTGCTGTGGCTCCTTAGAGACGATGACTCAGCCAGGCAACCTTTTGCTCAACTCTCAGCTTAAGTTGTCTCCTGTTTTTCTTGAGCCTGCTGTCATTCCAGAAGCTCAGTGTTAGTCAGAGCTGCCTCTGAGAGAGCATTTTGGAAAAACGTCACATAGCATCGTGGGATATCAGTGTCTCCACCCCCATTTTTTAAAATAATGGGCTTCTCCTGGACTGCTTGCCTGGTGGTTAGCACGTCTGCTGCAAAGGTTTGAATCTTGTCTGGTCTCCCTGTGCTCTCGTTGGTTTTCTCCAGGTAGCTTCCTCCCACATTCCAAAAACATGCATGTTAGGTGGATTAAAGACTCTAAATTGTCCATACATATGAATATATGAATGGTTTGTTATTTTCAAGAAAAAATGTATGATACGTGACTAAAATTAAAAAAACTACGAAAATAAAGTAGCAATCTTGTACAGTGGTGCCTTAAAATATGAGTTTAATTCATTCCGTGACCACACTCGTAACTCAAAACATCTCAAATCCATCCATCCATTTTCTGTACCACTTATCCTCACTAGAGATGCGGGCGTGCTGGAGCCTATCCCAGCTATCTTCAGGCGAGAGGCGGGGTAAACCCTGAACTGGTCGCCAGGCAATAGCAGGGCACACACACACACACATATAACCATTCGCACTCACATTCACACCTACGGGCAATTTAGTGTTTCAATCAACCTACCATGCATGTTTTTGGGATGTAGGAGGAAACCAGAGAAAACCCACGCAGGCACGGGGATACATGCAAACTCCACACAGGCGGGGCCGGGATTTCAACCCCAGTTCTCAGAACTGTGAGGCAGATGTGCTAACCAGTCGTTCACCATGCTGCTACATCTCTAATCATATTTCCCCATTGAAATTAATGTAAATGCCATTAATCTGTTGCATCCTCCTCAAAAAGGTTGTGTGACATGCTTTTTAAGAATGAAAATAGTACCCTGTGTATATTATTGTATTTTATAAAAACATATAGTAATGACATAATTAAATTGAACGCAAAGAATTAAATAGTTAGTGTATCAGGATTAAAATTCATTGCGGCTCCTTCTGGTGTGTGCGGCTTGGCCTACGGGGTGTCGTATAATACAGTCATGCAGACACAAATGAAGAAGAGTTTCACAACTACTGTAAGTGACTCAGTAAAAGGCAGTAATCTCAGTCATTCTTCACTGTGGATAAAGAATATATGCCTGTGAGTATTGTTAGGTTTTCTTTCTACATGCGGTGTCACACCACTTGTGTTCAACTATCCGTTGCTTTAGTGTTATATATATCCACATACTGTAGACGCTATTCATTAGCCCGTCTATGGCATTTCCCATGATGTGTTAGCATTAAGCTAGTGGACTTTAAGGCAAAGTTATGTGGTCGTTTCAAATGCACAATGTGTAATTCTCTTGGTTTTATGTTTCATTTGACATTAAACTAAGTGGGAGGGGCAGTAACAGCTTGAAGCATCTTTTTTGAAAATTTGTTCACTATCTGCTAAACTCTTGCTTGTTGTGAAGTGGGTTGAGTTGAGTTCAGTACCACCATACAGCGTTCGTATCGTACTAATTTTGTTCACAAGTCAAAGCAAAAAATTTTGCGAAATGACAGCTCATATCTTCAAAAAGTTGTACCTCAAGACACCATTATACTGTATTAATAGTCTAAATTATAAGAATAAAGTTGAAATGATGTACACAAAGTTGTAATTTTAGTCATTTTATAAGAATAAAGTCAAAACGTTACTTAAAAAGTTACTTACTACAACTTAAATTTTATGAGAAGAGAAATCATAATTGAAATACTAATTTTATGAGAAAAAAGTCATAATTTCATCCATCCATCCATCCATCCATCCATTTTCTGAGCCGCTTCTCCTCACAAAGGTCGCGGGCTTGCTGGAGCCAATCCCAGCTATCATCGGGCAGGAGGCGGGGTACACCCTGAACTGGTTGCCAGCCAATCACAGGGCACAAACAAACAAACAACCATTCACACTCACAGTCACACCTATAGGCAATTTAGAGTCTTCTTCAATTAATGCATGTTTTTGGGATGTGGGAGGAAACCGGAGTGCCCGGAGAAAACCCACGCAGGTACCCGGTTCCTCAGAACTGTGAGGCTGACGCGCTAACCAGTCTTACACCGTGCCGCCGTCATGATTTCAGTGCAAGAAAAAAAATAAAATCACAATTTCACCAAAATCCAAATATTCTAAGCATCATATGTTTAGAATTAACCAATTACATTCAAACTTATGTTAAATGGAATCACCACACACCGGCCACCGTTTAAGTGTCTCTGATTACCCCAAATAAATTTCAGCTGTTGTAGTAGACTTTTCCTTGCTGAAGCCTGGCGGTTTTGTGTGAACACTAACTGCTATTTCAAATTGTTTATATTTCTTTCCACCTTGACTAAGACCCCAGTTCCAGGTAAAGAAAAACAGCTCAAAGCATGATGCTAAAAAGTTTCACCTTGGTTTCATTGGACCATAACAAAATATCTTAAACACATGGAAAAATTTATTGTCCACAGAAACCAAAGTGGAACATTTTGGCCATAATTCCAAAATGTATATATGGAGCTAACACAACACTGCAGTCAGTGTTAGCATAAAACCTGCAGGCTTCTGCTCAAAAGTGAAAAAATGTCAGGAAAACCTACTAAAACAGAACAAAATTGAATTGGGTTTAATAAGAGTCACTTTAAATGGTGGCAGGTGTGTGCTGACTCGCATTTGAGATGACTTTGAATGGGATTGGTTAATTCTGAAAACAGCCACATCCACAGTTATAAAGGGTGTGCAACCACAATAAAAAACAATAAAAATATAATTGTTTTAATTCAATTGCCCTGTTCAGGTTATAGGTCACTTTAATGGTGGAAAAACGTTTTTAAATTATTTATTTTGGTCACTTTTTATATGACAAAAACCTGGCATTTGAACAGCGGTGTGTAGACTTTATATTCACTGTAAATACAATTTAGAGCTTTCAATGAAACTTGTTTTCTCTGTACTACAGATTAAAAAAAAAATTATTATAAACTAAGATGTTTGGACAAAGGTCATAAGAGAACATGTTATACATCAGCACTCAGCAACAGTGAAAGTTGCTTCCCTCCCAAGAGGAATATGTGACTGTGTTTCAACATGCTTGTCAGTAAATATGTATCCTGCTAAATCTCTCCTGGTTTGATTCTCTTCCCCATCTTCTTTGTATTTCTCTCTTCGCAAATCATCCTCCATCTCCTCCCTTCTTCCTCTCCAATCTGTCTCCATCCTACCTGGATCTTATCTACACCCTCCACATAGCGACACCAAGACGGAGCACCATCCCACTGGATGGTGGCCAATCTCTTTTTCTTCTTCTCCTTCACAGTTTTGTCGCACTCGGGTATTTAAATGCTAGCAAGTGGGGGAGCTGTGACGAAGGACACAGAATTTGGGCGATTAGCCAGCCTTATTTTTTCAGTGGAGAACATCGCCATCTTTGTTCACATTTTTGTTGATTACTTGGTGTGAGACAGAATTTGTATGCGGTGTTAAGCATGATTTTGATGACCATTTGCAGTGATTTGGGGCAACATGGCTTCAAATCCATCACTGTTTTTCTTTGTTTCTACTTTATAACTAATACACAGTCGTGCTTTAATGTGAGACTACAAGACCGAATGGGTTAGAAACTCAGTACAGTACAATGGTTCTCATTGTGTACTGCTACTTGCCATTCCAAGGTGTACTTGAATTTACAGGGGCTCAAAAGTACTCGGACAAAGTAATAGGACCTACTTCAGACGGACTACACCTTGGACTGGTCGCCAGTCAATTACAGGGCATGTACAGTGGATGTAAAAGGTCTACACACCCCTGTTTAAGGTTTTTGTGATATAACAAATTGAGACCAAGATAAATCATTTCAAAACTTTTTTTCACTATTATTGTGAAAGAGGAAATTATGAACAGTTTGAAATAACAGTCGGTGTTAGCACAATACCTTCAGGCTTCTTCTAGAAAGCAAAATAACATGTCAGGAAAAGCCAACTAGAACATCTGAACTTTATTTGGGGTTCATCAGAGGCACTTTATATGGTGGCAAGTGTGTGGTCACTCCCATTTAACATGAGTTTAAAAGTGATTGGTTAATTCTGAGCAGCAACATCCCAAATTGTGCAAACACATCAGTTGTTTATACTGCCCCTCTCAAAAAGATCCCAATTGAGTTGTATAGGTTATAGGTCACATTAATGTTGCAAACGTTTTGAAATGATTTATCATGGTCTCATGTTTTATTATATCACAAAAACCCGGCATTTGAACAGGGATGTGTAGACTTTTTATATCCACTGTGCATCTCAATAAATGGTAATATCATAGAGAAGTTCATTTATTTCTGTAGTTGAATTCAAAAAAATGTTAGCAGTTGGTTTACAACTTGTATAAAAGTGCAAAAATACTATACCCATAAAATAACCAACAGCCATTAATGTCTAAACTACTGGCAACAAAAGTGAGTCCACCCCAAAGCGAAACTGTCCAAATGGAGACCCTCAAAATAGAGCAGAAAGTAAAACCATTGTACCATTGTGGTGGTGAATAAAGCAAACTCTTACAACTCTGTTATTGCCTGAAAACTTCTGGACCGAAATGTTTTAAACCTGGCCAACACAGCAGGACTGTGTCAAACTACTCCTTGAATTTCAAATATTATAAATGTTACTTTAGAACTCAACATTCCCAAAATAACCCCTTCTGTGCTATGAATTTTAGTGATTAAGAAGACTTTCTGACGCCCCCCTGACTGACAGATTTAAGTATTATATGAATTTCTCTTTAAAAAAAAAAAAAAAAAAAAAAAAACGGCTCAAAATTGGAACAGGCAGTTATTATTTAAGATTTTCATCTCCATTGGTCAATTAGAGTCTTGTGTAAGACTTGAAGAGGCTCGCGTGAAAAATAAGAATAAATCCCCAAAAAAGACTAAGCGAGCACAAAGCCTCTTAGTGCTGAATGATGGCGGTTGAGGTGGAAAAACGTTAAGCATAGGGAGGAGAATGATTACTCACTGTGCTTACTTACAGCGCTTGCTATGATGATTTTTCTTAAATGTCCTCAAGAAGCAGAGGTGAAATATGAAAGCTTGGCAAAAACAGGAAGTTACAGCTATCTGCTAGTGTTAGTTAGACTTAATATGAAAGTAATCAGGTCGCTTCTAGACTTTTATTAGTGCCTCCCTTTGACCATAATGTAAGTAGGATCCAAGCCAGTACAGCTTAATAGCGGGGTCATTGACAGGACATACTGTATTTGCATCAACAACAGTTGATCTTTTTTTAATTAGCAGCCCCTTTTTATGGTGCCTTTTTCCTTTCATCATTAGCTATTCATGATACATTTCACAGAGAATTCCAACCTAAAAATGGGAGATAGTGATAAAACCGAAAACATGATTGTCTTTGACAGCATAGCATAAGGACCCATATTCTACTATAGACTACTTCTACTAATAATAGTAATAATAATAATAATAATAATAATAAGAAGAAGAAGCTTTTTTTTCATTTGTTTTAATAACAAAAATTACAAATAAACGGTGGCTATTTCTTTCACGGCCCTCCTCCAAACATATTTGGAACACGAGGCCTTCACAATGCCCGATTATTCATTCATTATAAAAATAAAAATAAACGAATCAGTGAAACCTATTCTCAAAATTCACCAATTTGCATATTGTTTTAGTGTTCTTGTAATGCACTAAAATGCCACAAGAAGGCGCTAACGGCCTGTCTAATAGAAAAGTAGTTATTGGTGTCAAGTAAGTATTGTTGAAGTGATACAGCTTGACTGAAAGTATGTCAGGGAGGAGCTAAGTTTAGCCTGGGTTGTTAGTGGAAGTTACGGAGTCTTCACCGCATGTGCATGTGCTAGCTGATGAGAACCCTCAATGGAGTAAACAAGATTGTCTGACAGAGCTACGAGGTCGCCAGCAGCAGGTGCTAACTTCACCAACCAATGTTAGCAAACTTACCTTCAAAATTGCAGAGGTATGATAAAACATCCATCCATCCATTCTCTGTACCAGGGACAGGGTACACCCTGAACTGGCCACCAACCAATCACAGGACAACGATAAGACGTGAAACTTAAAATAAACATTGATCCACAGTGACGGGAAGAGTGAGAGCAACTCTAAGACCAGTCCAGAGGGCAACTCCACCAGGGGGGAACAATATTCCCATACAAACACCAATGATTGACATTGCAAAGTTTCATTCTTTCATTCATCTTTTCTTTCCTTTTCCAAGAGTGTCCCCCCTAGTTTGCCGTAGTGTGAGTGTGCAGGTAGAGCGCAGCATGCTCATTCGGCTCTCATTATATGCATTTACAAATACATATTTTACACACGTCATCATCCTGTGTCAAAGCACATTTCGCACATGCCAGGAGCGATCACTATCTTTAAGCCATTGTTTTTATTTTATTTATTTATTTATTTATTTATTTTTGCTATATATTTTTAAGGATAATGTAAGACGAATTTGTAATGATAAGTGTCTCAGGATCATGGTTTGGGGTATATTTACAGATTTAAAAAAAGAAGAAAAAAAATACTCCTCTAAAGTCTCATAAAACCTCAAAATTCCAAGCATATGTCATGGAGAAGAAGAATTTTATCCTTCTATGGCTTTTAATGGCTTTTTTTGCAACACTTCTTCCAACAGGAGCAGCCTCAAGAAGGGATTTTAGAAGATGACTATACATCAGAAGTTACATGAAATAAGTGGACTCCAGCATCATATATGTCGTCACTTATTAGTGGTTAACATTTTTTTTACACTTGTATGATTGTTAAGCACATTACGATGTCGTCATTCAGTCATTAAAAGTTAAGGATCATTTTATTGTTTTTACATTTTAGTAAAAACAGTGGTTAAATAATTTTTTACATTCGTATAATCATGTTTATTTTTATGATGAGGAACTGACCCTGTCCGAAATAACCACCATAATAGTAAAAATAATCATTTCTAAAGCTGCGCATACAGCCAGATGAACAATACAAATATTTAGTATGGGCGACTTATGAATAAAAGGTGTCAATATGTTATAATGAATAATTATTTTACTGGGGACATATAGGATATTATATATGGAATATATTCAAAGGAAGGGGAGGAAAAAGATGCAACATTTGAGATTCATGTCAGTCAGAGGTGAAATAATACCATCTGCACACCCTGACTATCACTGCCAAGACATCAGGTGCATACAAGCAAAGCCACCACACACAACCAATACATTTGTCTGTGTTTTTGCATCACTACATAATTACAACACCCACGCAGTGACATTATTGCAAGCCGGCCTTCTAGTCCACCCAAACATTGTGAGTCGTGGCACAATAAATAATAAACAAAACCGTGAAAAAGAGGAAGATGACGTTAAAAGAAGCCTAACCATATTTGCACTGGAAATGATGAATAATTGAATTTGTGAGGCATCACACACACACACATGCACACACACACATACACTGGGGAAAAACACCACTGTGTCACCAGTGCCATCTAGGGATGGTCTGCAGAAACATGCACAACATGTAGTGGAATTATGCTTTTAGGGTCTTTTTTATAGTGGAATAGTGGGATTTGAACATGTTAAGTGTCTGTTTGTGTGTAGTGTTTCCACTCGTTGTTCAAGAACATAATAATGAATTGTTTCCATTTGATTATGCAGTTATTAAGTAATTTGCAGTTGTTGTTGTGGTAGCCTTTCTGTTTATCCATCCATTTCCATATCACTTATCCTGTTCAGGGTCATGAGAAGCTGAAGTCTAACCCAGCTGACTCCACTTCCTCCGGCTCTTCTGAGGGGATCCCGAGGCGTTTGCAGGAAAGCCGAGAGACGTAGTCTCTCTAGCATGTCCTGGGTCGTCCCCGGGGTCTCCTCCCGGTGGGACGTGTCCGGAACACCTTACCAGGGAGGCGTTCAAGAGGCACCCTAATCAGATGCCCGAGCCACCTCATCTGGCTCCTCTCAATGCGGAGGAGCAGCGGCTCTACTCTGAGCCGCTCCCGGATGACCGAGCTTCTGACCCTATCTCTAAGGGAAAGCCCGGACTCCCTGTGGAAGAAACTCATTTCGTCCGTTTGTATCCGGGATCTTCTTCTAGGTGTGGGTAGGAACGTAGCTCGACCTGTAATTAGAGAGCTTCGCCTTTCGGCTTAGCTCCTACTTCACCACAACGGACCAATACAAAGTCCGCATCACTGCAGACGCTGCAGCGAGCATCCTGTCGATCTCCTGTTCCATGCTTCACTCACTCGTGAACAAGATCCCAAGATATTTGACGACAGGCACCGACTACCTTACTGCCACAGCTCTGGTCAGCCGCCTCGGCAATGGAGGCGTGGAACATGGTCCACTCGGATTCAATTTCCCCTGCCTCCCCCGACGTGGGTGAAGTTCTGCCGGAGGTGGGAGTTGAAATTCGTTCTGACAGGGGATTCTGCCAGACGTTACCAGCAGACCCTCTCTATACGTTTGGGCCTGCCAGGTCGGACCGGCATCTTCCCCCACCATCGGAGCCAACTCACCACCAGGTGGTGATCAGTTGACAGCTCCTTCCCTCTCTTCACCCAAGTGTCTAAGACATGCGGCCGCAAGTCCGATGACACGACCACAAAGTCGATCATAGAACTGCGACCTAGGGTTTCCTGGTGCCAAGTGCACATGTGGACACCCTTATTCTTGAACATGGTGTTCATTATGCACAATCCGTGGTGAGCACGGAAGTCCAATAACAGAACACCACTCGGGTTCTGATCAGGGGGGGGCAGTTCCTCCCAATCATGCCCTTCCAAGTCCATGCCCACGTGAGCATTGAAGTCCCCCAGCAGAACGATGGAGTCCCCAATGGGAGTGCTCTCCAGCACCCCCTCCAAGGACTCCAAAAAGGGTGGGTACTTTGAACTGCTGTTTGGTGCATAGGCACAAACAACAGTCATGACCCGTTCCCCCACCCAAAGGCGGAGGGAGGTTACCCTTTCGTCCATCAGGGTGAACCCCAATCTACAGGCGCTGAGCCGGGGGGGAATAAGTATACCCACACCTGCTCGGCGCCTCTCACCGTGGGCAATTCCAGACTGGAAGAGAGTCCAACCCCTCTCAAGAGGACTGGTACCAGAGCCCAAGCCGTGTGTAGGGGCGAGCCCGACTATATCTAGTCGGAACTTCTCGACCTCCCACACCAGCTCGTGCTCCTTCCCTGCTAGAGAGGTGACATTCCACGTCCCTAGAGGCCTAGAGGATTTTATCAATTGCTTGACTTTTCATTTAATTCTGTGAACAGTTGAAGTCCATCCATCCATCCATCCATTGTCCGAGCCGCTTATCCTCACAAGGGTCGCGGGGGTGCTGGAGCCTATCCCAGCTATCTTCAACCCTGAACTGGTTGCCAGCTAATCGCAGAGCACATATATACAAACAACCATTCACACTCACATTCACACCTACGGGCAGTTTAGAGTCTTCAATTAACCTACCATGCATGTTTTTTGGATGTGGGAGGAAACCGTAGTGCCCGGAGAAGACCCACGCAGGCGCGGGGATAACAGGCAAACTCCATACAGGCGGGGCCAGGATTTAAACCCCGGTCCTCGGAACTGTAAGGCAGACGCTCTAACCAGTCGTCCACCGTGCCGCCCAGTTGAAGTCTTTGCAGTAATTTAGAATTTATTGGCATGTAGTTCGGTGAACATCTATCCCAGCTAACTGCCGGCAGGAGGCGGGGTACACTCAGAACTGGTTGCCATAAGAGACTTGAACAGTAATCTATGTTTGCTGCTGAATTCTCTCATACATACGGTACGAGTATATACAATATACTATATATTTGGATGTCGTTGGAGTAACAAAAGTATCTTCATACATCTTTGAGGTTGACTGCATCTTTCTACTATTGTGCGTGTCAATTGGACCTGACTCTAATGCCAACGGGAACTTCCACAAACCCACATCTTTATTTCCCGTCGGGCACTGGCACTGGAACACAACACACAGAGGCCAGCTGTTGTTCTTTCCGCTGTTATAGTCGTTAATGTTGTTATTCCCACTGGCTGCTCTTCACATGCCACTGGCAGAGCTCGGTGCCCTTGGCATGGCGACATTCCAGAGCCCTTCCATCCCCTTGTTTGCCATTTGGAGACTGAGGCTGTGCTCCATGGTCAGGATCATCTTACCCCAACTAGGGATTGAATGTACTGGCCAAGAGAAGAAAAAGATGTTTTGCTTTTGACGCTCTTGTCTAACTCTACATTCATTATTTTTACTGCTGCGAAGATTAAAAACGGATAAAGGAGAGGCCGCACTGACAGGCAAAATATATGGAAGGGAAACTTTTAATTGGCTATGCGGAGGACAGATGTGTTTTGTTGTTCCATTACCAACTTTCATTTGCCAGAGCACTGCAATAGCGATTTACAGTAAACACTGAGGGTAGCAGAATTTACAAGCTTCCAAAGGTATCCTCTCAAGTCCCAATTAACCCAGCCCAGCGATTGTTCAACATGTAAATCATATTTCTGTAAAGGATTTCTGTGTTTGAATGAGTCTGACCCAAAGTGTACCGATGCAACATTTATCCTTGATGTGTGTTATTCAATCACTGGAACACAAACTAGTGAGTGGGCGGGACAATGTCGCGTTGCGGCAATAGGCTCGTCTCATTTCTCAGCTAATTATTCAAATTAGATTGATTTGTTCCCCTCTCCTCTGCACTCAGTCGAACTGTCAAAGAGCTGCAGCGCCTCTGAGATGCACTATCTGTATCTCACACACTCATACCCAGACACACACACTTCTGAATTACACTGTAATTCTTCCCAAGTTCCTGACAATAAGCTCATGAATACTGAAGAAATCCCTTCCAAGCGCCATTCTCTTGACTTGTCAAGAAAGCAATGAAATGCGGGGGAGAAAGGATGCCTTTTGGCTTATTTGCATGGGATCTTAGGAGAGTAATGGAATGAAATATGACACCCCAATTTAATTACTGCATCAGGATCGTCTTGCGCCGCTGTATAAATATCGATTCCGGCTGCTCTGGAACATCTCTCTCTATCATTGGCTGCACACACTCTTTCATTCTGTTAGACTGCGGGACCCAATTCAGATTAAGTGCCTATATCTGACTTTCAGGTGATCCATACCTGCTATCACTTTGCTGACATTCAACCTGAAACAACCCGCAGGTGCATACAGACAAAACAAAGGTAAAAAATAATGGTTAAATTGTGCAAAATATGAAGGGTGGGAGCAACATATCAAAGAAAAATCTACGATAACAGGATCAGTAGGCTAAGATCAACACTAGATACAATTGTGTCGGGTTTCGTTAGGGGAAATATTTAGGTGAGCACAACATTTAAAAGAAAAATCAGTAACGTAGGATCACTGTCATGTCTATGTGTGCGTCATGTCCCTCCCGCTTCGTTTTGTGCTCACCTGCTCCTGATTGTGTCTTCGTTATCCCCGATTATCTCATGCATTTAATCTTGTGTCTTATTCTGTCTCGTCGCCAGTTCATTGTACCTTGTCGTCACGTTCCACCATTCCTTGTTCTTGCCACTGACACATAATGAGCTTTGACCCTGTTTGATTATTGACCTTGTCATTTTTGCCTCACGTTTTTGGATACTTCTCGGACCCAACTGAACCCAACCTGTTTATTAAACAGAGTGTTTTTTGGAACTGTCTTTTACCTTTGAGTCTAGTGTGGGAAGTGGGACAATCGGAGGAATCCATCAGTAAAATTGGATTGACACTCGATGCAGTGATTTAGTGTTGGGGTGTACAATTTGCAGCACCTATTGGGTGGTCGCCCTAGGTGAAAAAATGTAGGTATGTGCAAAATTTCAAAGAACAATCTATGGCTCTGCTCAATGCAGGGAAACAGGTTTCAGTGTATTTGCAAAGGTTTTTTATCGTTTCAATCTGTCATCCATACGGAGCTGGCGTTTTGGGAGCCAGAAAACAATAACTTTTTAAACCAGGTCCCAGAGTGGATAAATCTCAAAAAGCTGCCCTCAGGTTTCTGTGTATAGAACACATATGTGTCTTCCCTGAGACAATGATGTTGTTGTCACACTTCTCGTGAGACCGTGCGCGAATACCACTGACATTTACAACTGTAATCATGAATTACCGTATCAGATGCTCGTTACCTTGGGCTTTCACTCTGAAGCAGAAGTTGTAGTTTATTGTTAGTCCATTTTTCAATCAGATAATATCTCTCACATAGTAAAGACTTGTAATGGAGCCCCCAAAAGGGGACTTTGCTGCAGATGAGCTTTTGCTTCAGGTGTCAACTCTAGATGCACACGTGAATTCTCACTGTTAACAGCCCCTGAAATTACACCCAGTCTCCTTAGCAATCGGCTTCATAGAATGCCAATGGATCCCTGAGGTAGTGTCCTGGGGCCTCATGTACAAAAGGTGCGTACGCACAAAAACGTGGCGTCCGATCTTTTTCACGGAAAAGTTCAGATGTATCAAGAGTGACATGAGCGTGGAAATGTGCGGTGCGTCACGCCAACTGCATGGCTAGCGTACGCACGTTTCTGCAGTTTTTGGTGCTTTGGCGACATTTAGAGGTGATGCTGGGAAACTTTTCTCATAAATCTGCACACCAGAGACACATGAATAATTAGCACTGATGAACAATTCATGCCCGGCAACATTTGATTTCAACAATGCAATTGAGGCAAGGGGGAATTCATTTGTTAACCAGTGTATTTAATGAACGACTAATATTTGTGAGGACACCTATTAATTGATCATGGCGATCATTTATGCCGCCTATTGCCCTCACAATCGCTTCGTGACTCCAGCACATGCACTGAAAAAAAGAGTCCTTTGAATTTACTTCATTTAAACATTTACATCAGTTGCACAAGATTAAAATGTGTTTAAATTGACATAATTTACCCCTCTTCTAAAAAAAACAGTGTCCTCTCCTGTGTATTAAAATAATAAATTGAGTCATCAAAAAGGAGTCAAAGTTTTTTATATCCTCTTTGATATGCTGATGTGCTTCAATTTGAATTCAAAAGATTGATTACAAATACCACACATACAACATTTATCTCACAGGGCTGAGTGTAGGTTACTGTATGAACACATTTGTTATGCGTTCTAAAAATACATGGTATTAACCTTGTGGGGTGATCATAGTCAGCCACGTCCTCCCATCACGCCTGAGAGAGCAGCGTCACCCATGATCGCAGTGATTCTCTCCGCAACATCACATTCAGAAAAATTATTTTTCTTCATTACCTTGCTCATTTTCCTTTTTTTCTGATCATGCAGAGATCGGCATCTCAGGTGCAGGGTTCATTTAAATATGATTTGGATATTCAAATGTGGGCGTGGACAGGGAGGAGTCTGCTACTCCAACATGTGCGCTCATTTCCACGTTGATTGGAATGTACGAAGGAAATGTGCTTGGATTCATGAGTACGCAGAGTTTCATACATCTGCATATTTTTGTGCGTACGACGTTTTCTGAATTTGAGTGTACGCCATGTTTTAGGAGAAAATCCACGCAAGTCTTTGTACATGAGGCCCCAAGTGTTCCTTTTTTGGGGGGGGGGTGTATGTGGATACATGCTCGCAGACGCGGTGCAGCTCGTCATCGCCGCCAGGCAAGAGGCAGAAAATAGTGTTAAAGTCAGACAAAGAGATGTCCCAATGAATTAAACACACAAGCTAAAAATCCCCTTTCAAAGCATTTCAGTGTAAAAGATCAGAGTGGTGCTCCAAGCGCCCTAAAAATCCTTAAAAAGCAGAGGCATTTTGTAAACAACACATCCTTCCTCACAAGGTCTAAGTGTTTTCTCTGAGCTCTTAACAGGCTGAAAGCCTAACAGCAGTGTCCAAACAAGCGAAGCAGAAAATGAAAACCCTGTCAGTGGGTTTATCCATGTAAAGAGAATCATCAACAGCCTTGAAGCAGCTCGTGTTGTCTCATTTATTATAAATAAATGTCTTATTTCTTTATTTATTAAGTCACACCGAAGGCAAACATTCCAGTTGCAAACGAGATTAAACTAAAGAAATGATCCATCCCAGTCTTGGTGCGTGATATGCGTTTGACACCCACTGGTGGGTGTACGGAAGACCACCAGCCTTGCAGGAGCAACTTTGACTTTCAACCCACTCGCTCTCTGCCTCGCAGGGGCACGAAACATCCATTTTCTAATGGCCCACTCGTGTGAATCACCACTACATAGGCTAAAGACATTTCGACAGCGCTTGCGGGGCTGCCGCATTGCGAACACAATTGCGGCAGTGTGTTCTGTTAATTGTAGAAAATTATTGGAGTAAAGAAGGCTATTGAAATGTATATTTTCAAGTAATATTTTTTTTAAGAAAAAAAGTAATATTTACAAGAACAAAGATGTATTTTTTGGGATGAGAAGTCATAATCAGAATCAGAATCATCTTTATTTGCCAAGTATGTCCAAAACACACAAGGAATTTGTCTCCGGTAGTTGGAGCCGCTCTAGTACAACAGACAGTCAATTTACAGAACACTTTGGAGACATACAGACATTGACAAAAAACAATTGTGCAAAAAGATGCCGAGTCCTCTAGCACTTAGAGCAGTTCGAATGACTAATATCGCAATAGTCCGGTGCAATGACCATCGTGCTAAGGGCGCTGAGACTTCAAGGAGTGTATGCGGTTTAAAGTGACGAGTAGTGCGATAATCTGGGACAATGGTTGTGCAAATGTTACGGATACTCCTCAATCAGTGTGCAAATGGAGCAGATGCTACTCTGGCATGAGTGGCCAGTTTATGCAAATAGTGCAGCATGGCGAGACAACTACAGCGAGTGCCCGAGTAATACATAATTGGCCCCACAGAAATGTGACAACGAACTCAAGTCAAAAAATTGCCAGCTTGTTGTAATGGAATTATAGGTTAGCTGTTTAAGAAGTTGATCGCAAGAGGGAGGAAGCTGTTGGAATGTCTACTAGTTCTAGTTTGCATTGATCGGTAGTGCCTACCTGAGGGAAGGAACTGGAAGAGCTGGTGACCGGGGTGCGGAGGGTCAGAGAGGATTTTGCACGCCCTTGTCTTAATCTTATGAGAATACAGTTTTATCTTTCCAAGATAAAGTCATAATATTATGATATTAAAGTCAAAGTTCAACAAGGGAAATAGTCATTATAAAGTAAATTTAAAAAATACAACTTTATTCTGTTAATATTATGTCTTTTATTTAGGAAAAAAATACACCTTTATCCTCTAAAAAAGTGGTTCTCAAACTTATTACACCAAGTACCATCCATTTTCCGGGCCACTTATCCTCACAAGGGTTGCGGGAGTGCTGGAGCCCATCCCATCTATCTAGGGGCAGGAGGACTGAACTGGTTCCCAGCCAATCGCAGGGCACATATAAACAAACAACCATTCGCACTCACATTCACATCTACGGGCAATTTAGAGTCGTCAATTAACCTACCACGCATGTCTTTGGGATGTGGGAGGAAACCGGAGTGCCCAGAGAAAACCCACACAGGCACGGGAGAACATGCAAACTCCACACAGGCGGGGCCGGGGATTGAACCCCGGACCTCAGAACTGTGAGGCAGACACTATAACCAGTCGTCCACCGTGACGCACACCAAATACCACCTAAAAAAAATAATAATAATACATACATACATTAAAATTGTAGCATACTGTAGTAGGCCTAAGTGTTAATCAAAAATGAAAAAGTGGTTTTATTCCTCAAAAGTAAATTTTAAGTTATTTTAAGACACTGTAACATAATGCAGTTTTAAGATTAGCACAGCATGCTTGATTATTTAACACTCCATTCAGTTATATTATCAAACTTGTAGCCTCAATTTGCATGTTCTTAAAAAATGCTAAATATTTCATAATGGGGGAATTTTTAACTGGGGGAGGGGGGGAAACTATTTATTACATTAATTCACACAAAGGGATTTGCAAGGAATGTAGAGTTTCAAGTTGTTTTGTTCATTATTATGTAAACGTTGTCTAATAGATAAGAAATTGATCAGGGTCTTCCTTCCATAAAAAGTGAGAATGGCTGATACACTGGGGAAAAAAACATTAATAGATTGTCCAGGGGCCTCATGTACAAAGACTTGCATGGATTTCCTACTGAAACATGGCGTACGCTCAAATCCAGAAAACTTCGGACGCACAAAAATATCCAGATGTATGAATCTGTGCGTACGCATGAATCCAAGCACATTTCCTTCGTACATTCCAATCAACGTGGAAATGAGCGCACATGTTGGAGTAGCAGACTCCTCCCTGTCCACGCCCACATTTAAATATGCAAATCATATTTAAATGAACCCTGCACCCGAGAGCCCGATCTCTGCATGATCAAGAAAAAAGGACAATGAGCAAAGTAATGAAGAAAAATGAGTTTTTTGAATGTGAAGTTGCTCAATGAAGTGGAGGTGCACAAGAAAGTCCTCTTTGGCTCGCTGTCCTATGGCGTGAACAACACGCGAAAGAGTAGCGAATGGGACACCGCGTGTGTGGCTGTCGATGCTGTGGGGTCGGAACAGCGCACACACGCTGAACTAAAAAAGAAGTGGTCAGACATTAAGGTGGATGTGAAGCGGAGGACAGCTTCCCACCGCAAAAGTGTGGCCAAAAAAATCCGGAAGAACCGGCGCGGAGGGCCTCACCCCGTTCGAGGAGAGAATCGCTGCGATCATGGGTGACACTACTCTTTCGGGTGCTGGGAGCACGTGGCTGACTCTGATAACCCCACAAGGTTAATACCATGTATTTTGTATAACTCATAGCAAATGTGTTCATACAGTAACCTACACTCAGCCCTGTGAGATAAAGGTTCATGCGTAAATGTTGTATGTATGGTATTTGTAATCAATCTTTTAAATTCAAATAGAAGCACATCAGCATATCAAAGAGGATATCAAAAGCTTTAAGTCCTTTTTGATGACTCAATTTAGTATTTTAATACACAGGAGAGGACACGCACACTGAAAAAAGAGAGGTAAATTATGTCATTTCAACACATTTTAATCATGTGCAACCGATGTACATGTTCAAATTAATGAAATTCAAAGGACTATTTTCATGTGCAGTCGCAGCCACACGCTACATGTTCGGGGGACGCGTACCGTCCCTGTCGTCTCCTCCAGCATCCCCAGGGTCTCCGACGCAATTACGCTCCAGCAACCGGCTGCTGCTGCACCCGTGCAGACTGATAAAAAGAGTCCTTTGAATTTACTTAATTTGATCTGGAACTGTTGTCGGGTCTGACCTATTTTCAGGCTGTCTTCCGCTACAATCAGTAAAAGCAGTCAAACGAAGGTCAGGATTTCCAAGGACCTGGAACCTCATGTACAAAGACTTGCATGATTTCCTACTGAAACATGGCGTACACTCATATCCAGAAAACGCACCAAAATATCCAGATGTATGAATCTGTGCATACGCATGAATCCAAGCACATTTACTTCGTACATCCCAATCAACGTAGAATTGACCGCACATGTTGGAGTAGCCGACCCCTCCCTCTCCACGCCCACATTTAAATATGCAAATCATATTTAAATGAACACTGCACCTGAGATTCTGATCTCTGCATGATCAGAAAAAAAGAAAATTAGCAAAGTAATGAATAAAAATATTTTTTTCTGAATGTGAAGTTGCTCAATGAAGAGGAGGTGCACAAGAAAATCCTCTTTGGCACGCTGTCCTCCAACGTTAACAACAGGCGAAAGAGGATATCAAAAACTTTGACTCCTGTTTGATTAATCGATTTATTATTTGAATACACAGGAGAGGTCACGCGGTCGCAACCACGTGCTACATGTTCAAGGGATTCGTCAAGATTCCCCGGTGTCTCTATAGTGTCACAGACATGGAGTATTCGTCCACCGTTCTTCCCGTCTCCTCCGGCATCCCCAGCGTCTCCGACGCTCCAATAACCGGCTGCTGCTGCCCGCCCAACTGGCCATGTCCACACCCGTGCACACTGATAAAGAGTTCTTTGAATTTACTTAATGTGCACATGTACATCGGTTGCACGTTATTAAAATGTGACATAATTTACCCCTTTTCCCCTAAATGTCATTTTAACACATTTTAATCATGTGTAACTGATGTATATGTTCACATTAAGTAAATTCAAAGGACTTTTTTTTTTCACTGATTCTTTTTTTTTTTTTTTTTTCGATTGCGATTGTGAGTGCAACAGTTAATTACACAATTAATGGGTGTCCTGAGAAATATAAGTGATTCATTAAATACACAAGTTAACAAATAAATTCTGAGTCCTTGCCTCTTTTACATTGTTGAAATCAAACGTGGCTGGGTATTAATTGTTCATCAGTGGTAATTGTTCATGTGTCTCTGATGTGCAGATTTATTATAACAGTTTCCCAGCATCATCTCTAAGTGTCGCCAAAATGGGAGCAAAAACAAAAGTGTTGCGTTTATATTTTTGTTCAGTATAACTTGTCACCAGACAAGCGCCCACTCAGCCCAGAATGACAGTTGATCACGAGGACAACTTCAGAATATTTGAGGAAAAAAAACAAAACAAAACAGAAATAGGTGTTCATCTAACCATAAGGGACAATGAGACTGTTTACAAGGAAGTATGTCTCGGTCATTCCGTCTTGGTCTGCCGATTCAATAAACCAATGGATCGCACATTTGACACCAATTTTATCGTAGAAATATCTGTTTGCTGTGAGACTAATAAAAAAGGTTCTTACAGGGTCAGCTGACTTAGGTTGTGTTTATTCAGAAGACAGAAAGGATGCCATTATGACAGCGTCAACACTCGGCAAACAGAGAGGTCAGATTAATAGATAGCTCCAGTTGGTCAGGGAGCTATTGTATCAGAATACCTCTCATCCATCCATTTTCTGAGCCGCTTATCCTCACTAGGGTCGCGGGAGTGCTGGAGCCTATCCAGCTATCATCGGGCAGGAGGCGGGGTACACCCTGAACTGGTTGCCAGCCAGGGCACATATAAACAAATAACCATTCGCACTCACATTCACACCTACAGGCAATTTAGAGTCTTAAATTAACCTACCATGCATGTTTTGGGGATGTGGGAGGAAACCGGAGTGCCCGGAGAAAACCCACGCAGGCACGGGAAGAGCATACAAATTCCACACAGGCGGGGTCGGGGATTGAACCCCAATCTTCCTTAAACAATCAGTGACTATTAATGAATATATAAGCAAAAAAAGATATAGGATATTGAATGATACTGTACATGACACAAAATATATATGATTTTAACATTTAAATCAGTGTGTTTGTTCTTTCCTTTTTATCAGTCACAATATTCAACCGATCCTCTTCAAACTTTTCCCATTGTAAGTGCAACAACCCGACATATCTAAATAAACAATATAGTAAAAAAAATCAACATAATCCGATGGCCAAAACAGCAGAGATTTGGTCAAATTAGTGCACGTTCGTTCTAGGCTGTTTGTTTCATAGATTTACAGAATGCTGTTCAGAACACAACAAAAAAAACATTCCAAGTGAGATATATTTGCAGGCAGACCTTCAGACGGGGGACATCATGACCACTCACTGGTGCTACGTACAACGATTGACATGTAGAACGCCCAATAACTGCATAAACAAGGACTGAAAAGCTGGAAGGAGGGAAGGACCATTTTTGTTGGTCAAAAATGTGGAAATGTTTGCTGACTCTGATTTCTCAATTTTACTGCATCCTGTGCAGTTTTTTTTTAACCTCGTTTCGAGGATGTTTTTTTTATATTAAAACCAAGTTGAGACCAAGGCTTCAGACTATTTTGATTAGGTGACGTCAAGCCAACTAATCCAATGTTGCAGCTCTAGTAGGTTTTCACACCTGCACCAACTTACTCTATCCACAAAGCTTTAAAATATGTGGGGAGTCAGTGGAAAATACACTTTGGCAGTTCAAGGCAGTCTAAATGAAGCAGGCAGCATCTTTAAGTCTCCCACCCACCAGGACACAGAAATGGTGAGTGGATATGAGGTGAGCAACACTCAGACTAATGTCATCTAGGCTGTTACATTTACCCACACTCACCTAATCTCATCATTCCATCAACGGGCTGCTAGAAACTACATCATTTGATGTGGACAAATCTGGCCTCTTGAAATCTTTTCCACGATCTCAAAAAGTCTTTCAGTGATTTGATAGAGCGATTCATCTGCCACGCTCTGCCAGGGTGGGGCCAGTGGGGGCCATCCAGTGAAGTCAAGTATAACACTTAGAGAATTGACGATAAGGCTAATAGCTGTAATGCCACGACTAATCCAATTACAGCTATTCTGTTACATGAAATTACAATGTTTCCCTTTAATAAGGTATTATCACGGGCGAGGAGTGGGGGGTCACGATGCAACGGGGTTACCTTGGTTACAGTCAGAAACCCCTCAATTAAATGGAAGATAAAGTGGAAAATAATATCCACATGCACCCCACACAAACTCAAGACTTAATGGAATATCCTCCTTCACTCACATCACCTGGGAAGTACTCGTCATGCAGTGAAAACACGAGTCACAAAAGGCAAACTTCATGATGGCTTGATGTTATTGATGGATCGTGCAGCATGATATTGGTCTAAAAAGGCTCGAAATGAGCAGGTAAAAAAATTGAAAAAAGAAGTTTACTCACGCAGGGAAGCAGATAACACAAGAAAAGGAAACTGACGGGGGGAAACTCTGATAAGCCGATGAGACCATCTGCTAGAAAAATCATATTTCCCATGAGCCACTCTGTCAAAAACACTGCAGGATTCAACAGAAACACACTGAAAAACAGCCAGATGCCTGAATCTGAGGGGGAAAAAAACAGCTCCATTTCCAAATCAAAGATGCTGCTGCTTCTCTTTTTTTTTGCACAGACCACAATTTATTAATCTTAAGAATTTGACCAAAATGTGAAAGTTCTTCAGTAGTCAGTGCTTGACATAGCTGCATTTCATGCACAGTCTATGAGCTGCTCATCACCCTGTGATTGGCTCATATTTGGTAGAATGCCTAGTCGCTTTTCACCTACTACTGTACCTAGTTGGTTGTCGCTGAAGTAATTATAGTGGTTGTAGTAACAGTATTCGCTGTAATAGTTGTAGTAATAGTGGTATAATTGGTAGTAGAGCAAGTCAGTAATGAGTAGGGTTGGGCATCATTTGAATTTGAGCGATTCCCGTCCCTCATTTCGATTCCAGTTCCAAACGATTCTCTATTCCGATTCTTTTAGGGGGCTGGATCAAAAAAGTTTGCATGGTTTAAATAAAGGGCGTCCAAATTATCAACATCCATTTTAGTAGCAGCCAGCAGCATGACTAAAATGAACATTTGACACGGGGTTCTTTATAACCAGTATCAATATCAAACGAATGGAATAAAAGACAATGTGTGTGGAACTCACCTAATTGACTTAATAGTCATTAATTAACAACATAGCTTTGTTAAAATAGTTACTTGCGACTGTTTTATCACATCAAATGCTTTATGTGTGCGAGTTTTAACTTGACTTCCTCTTTTAAGCATTTAGAATAAAATTTTGAAGGGTACACAATTTCAGTGGTTATCCGGTGCAAACATGCATAAATTGGAGACTCTAAATTGCCCGTAGGTGTGACTGTAAGTGCGAATGGTTGTTTGTTTGTATGTGCCCTGCGATTGGCTGGCAACCAGTTCAGGGTGTACCCCGCCTCCTGCCCGATGACAGCTGGGATAGGCTCCAGCACGCCCGCGACCCTAATGAGGAGAAGCGGCTCGGAAAATGGATGGATATCTTCAAACATGTATAATGAATTTAGAAACAAATCTCTGAATTCCCTTTACAGGGCCTTTAAAGTCAGTGTACATTTGCACATCTAACAGTCATCAATCTGCCTGTTCAAAAAGTAGACATTTTAATCAAGACAAAACAGGCAGGGGCTGGGAAACACTCATGTCAAATACAGAATACCAATTGAATAAGGTAACGGAGGTCATTTTTCATCTTGACGTTTCTGTGTATTGAAATGATAATGATAACACCACCCATAATAGGATTCCATTGTTTCGTGTCAGCCTATTAGATGGAACTGTGTGGAAAATAACAATCATTAATTACTATTTGGTTCTTTGAGAGTGCGCAGAGCTGTCAAGTGAAAAGGAGTCAAACTCGAGTTTTATTTTCCTTCGAATATTACTTGTCTGTTAATAAAAGAAAATTCAATAAAAATGGTTTCTGGATATTTGCTAAGAAGAAGTTTGTTAGCTTGATGCATGTCGATAGCTTGAGCGGCCTGACTGAAGCAGATGTGAGGACAGAAGCACGTCATCCTCAAATAACTAGCCCGCGATCGCATTAAACTTCTCAAAAAACACACGCAGGCTTTTGTATCGCGTTTCAGTGCCAGTGTCCAAACAATGATTCATATAGATATATCATCACATTTTGGAGCGTGCCATTTATCGGTATTGACTTTTGTCACGCATCCCTAATTATTGTCAAGTTTGAAGGCCATGGAATTACGGCATTCGAGCACCATCAATCTGTCAATGTGTCTGAACCATGCCGCTCTCCTGGCAGACATGCAAGCAGTGAATTAATGAGAGCAACTGTCATTGCCAAATTACAGACATGGGCTCAAAGACAAATGTTTCCCGACTGATGCCAAACAGCAGAGTGATTAATTTCGAGAGGACGGAGCATCATCATCATGGCATGCATCACCACGCATTGCTTATTCCCAAGAATTTGGATTACCGAAACATTTCATTTCCAGGATGAGGCTACAGCGAGGTGGCTGGCTGACAGAATCTTGGCGAGTGGAGCCCGAGGGTCAGCGGCGCCGCGCTTTCTCGAGGGCCCCAATTTGATCTGGTGACAGGGTTGAATTATATAGTCACCTTCCTGTCGACTGCAATAAGGATAGAGAGGTAAAGAATGGGCCGAGGCTTAGTTGATTCTGACCCAAGTTTCATAAAAGGCACACATCCAATACCTGCTGCAGACAATAAGGCACTTATGTTTTCATAAACGAATAAAGCAGGTCTGTACCCCTTCCTTGGACAAGTGATTTACATGTATATTGTTCTTGAATGTTATACACACTTCTGTTATAGCAGGAAAGAACAATTGCATGCCATAATATTCATTCATCTATTTTCTATAGCGCTTTTTGTCTCCTCAGCAGAGCTGCTGGTAAACTGAATCCTATTCCAACTGACTTTGGGTTAGAGGCAGGGTACATCTTGGTCTGGTCGCCAGCCAATCGCAGGTGACGTAATATTGTAATATGATAAAGCACAATTTTCTAATCAGAATGTATGGAATTAAAAGGTGGCAATTCAAAATAGCTAGCACCAAAGGTGGACGTTTTACTACTCAAGCACAATCGTGTCGTGGACTACAGCCATGCTAAGCAAAGCTCCTCACACCTCAAAAGTCAACAAATAAATCAACTCGCTGGAGTGTTGGTTCTCAACTGTACCCACATTTTTCTATTTTTGTTAAGTCGCAACCCAATATTACAAAAGTTAGGAAGAATAAAAACATGTACTGTTCAAAAAGATTCTTTCAAAAACATGAATATCGTATTTCTAAACGTAACTACTCATACTTACATATGAACATAAATGCATGTACAAAATGTAATATCATGGAACAGATCTCTTCTTTTTAATAAAGTGCAACATCAATAGTTTTTTTGTTGTTGTTGTTTTTATAGGAAATCAAAGCTGCAGAGCAAAGGATCTGTAACAATTTTAACAATCTGTAGTATGCTATAAACCTTTTTACTACCTGTCCTTGAACCATCCAAATTTGCTCCATGACCCACTTTTGGGTCCCGACTCACCAGTTGAGAATCGTTGCTCTGGAGCAGTTTTTGTATATGTAAAAAAGAAAAAGACTTAGATTGTACTTTTCTATATAATAGTATTTATCGTTTCTCACTACTTACATGTTAAAACGCGATAAACATAAAATATAAAAGGTAAAATGAAATACATTCTCAGTATATGGGGGGCATCCCAATTTATTTATTCTCCTGGATGATTGAGCCCTTACCTTTAAAACATATTTAATACAGTATAGATAGACTTTGGAATCTTGTCAGCTTAAAGCGCCAATGTTCACTCCTGATATGACTATACCGTGGAGAGAAGTCAGATCAATCAAATCCATTATCCGGCTTCTGTGTTTATCTCGCTATGAAAGTTGAAGCAGGAGCCAGGCCCATGTTGTCATAGAAACAACTGCGGCAGGAGTGGAAAAAAACCAAAAAAAGGCTTGGATTGTTGCTGAACTTGGGTGAGATGCACAGAGTAATGAGAGGGGTCGTGATGTGAGATATGGGTGGTGCAAGCGAGGCGACCGTTTGCTGCTTTTGTTTGTGAGGCAGACTCATTAGTGTGGCTTGCAGACTGCTGCAGGAAAAACACTAGGAAAAAAAATCACAGGTAAGCAAAGTGGAGGTAATATCCAGGCTATCTTTGTTGTATTTGTGTGTGATAATAAAACTCAACCAAAGGATGTTACTTTTAGAGCTGGTTGTTAGAGGCACTACAGTCCCACCTTCTTGTGTGGCTTTCCAGCAGCATCACATTAATATTCACACCAGGGTTTATTGAACATTAACGATGTGGCTTACACGATTTGACTGTAAAAGCTAGAGTCCCAAGGACCTCTCGATGCAGGATCATGCAAAGGCTTGCAGTCATACATAAAGTTGTATTTCGGCCACCCGTAAACGATCTCATCAGGAGAAACCTTTGCAGCGATCTCAGAAATTCACAAAGACAAATTTTCAAATACTGTAGAGTGGTGCCTTGAGGTACGAGTTTAATTTGTTCTGCAAGCACATACATATCGCAAAACACATATCTAATTTCTCCATTAAAATGATTGGAAATGCAAGTATACATATATATACACATATATATATATATATATATACACATATGTATATATACATTATATATATATATATATATATATATATATATAATATGTGAAGACTGAACATTTTATTGAGTTTTCACAATAATTATAAACTGATTTAACATGGTAGGAAACAGATAAATATGCAACACTTTTATTCTATCAGTGTTTACATATTCAAATGATCACTTCTACACCATTCCTAAGAAATCACAATGTCCCATCACTGGTGAGCTATTTTTAAAACAGGGCTAGAGGCACAATGTTGGTGAACCCTGCATTAAAGGGTGTCATAATGTGATGTATTTAACATTTTGCATCTATTTTTCTTTTCAGCCAGCATCAATCACATGTAGTGGTGTGGTGCACCACAACTACTAATTATGTTCCTCATTGATTTTGTTTGTTTTGTTCTTTTAATTCTTTCCATTACCGTTAAAGCACTCACCGGCCTTGCTTGCTCCAAATGACTTCCATGACTCTCTAACCTCCCATGTGCCCCAGTGTTCACCGAGGTAATCAGATAAAGCTCTTCTGCATGTTTGTGTGTCTCAGCGTGTCATCCCTTTTAAACTACACAAACAATGGAACAGTTTGTCTTAGAGATCTCTTTTTTTGTTCTTCTTTTTCTGTAGTTGGGGCAACTGTTAAAGTGGGAAATGCGAGTGGGGTTGCTATCGCCCCAGATCAATGTTTTGAGAGCAAGCGAAGCTATATGTAGTCGTTATATGATGGCACTGGTCAAAATGTAAAGCAAAAACAGCATGTAACCAAAGTTTTTCGAGGCTTCTTTCTGCACAACAGGTAACATCACGCGAGGAATGTTTTATTTATACTGACACCTGGTGTGTGCCATATACAGTATTTCAGCTGCTGGAAGGATACAATGCGGTGCATAATAGGAAATTAAAAACAGGAGCTACAAACCCTTTTTTTCCGCCATTCCTACACTGGTCTGAGGAGATTGCCTCCAATCTGTGCTCATCCTTTCTAGCGCTTTTTCATCTTCAGTAACATTTTAAAACAGTGCAATAAATATTGAATTAATTTCAGATGGCATATCTTTCAATATTGAATGTATGCTAATTAAATAATGCAGATATTATGTGGTAATTTGGCTCAACAAACAATCATATCAATACTTTCGTATCCTTTAACAAGAATTCTGTCATTACAAAGATAATAACGCTCAGTTTTAACTGTCACCTTCGGAATTACAATAGATTTGACTTTTTTATACTAAGAGGTGTTTCTAAAACATTATTTAGCTGTGTGAGAGGACAGCATAAGGCACACTAATAAACATATATTTAGATTAACACCTCTCTGGCTGTGTCAATAAAGACTGATTATTCCTTTTGGAAAGGCACATTTTATGATCATGCTCTTGAATTGCCTTTAAATTACGCAAGTGGTTTGTGTAATAGATTATTTTACACAACAAAATGTTAAAATACTGAAACTAAATTGGTTTACTGCTGCCACTTACCACTTAAAAATCGTATAAAACAAACAATAGCCATAATTTTACAATATTGAGAGGGTAAGCATCCCTTTATATGATTTTAGATGTGCTAAAAGTGCACCACAGGATTACATAATATGTGTTTGTGTCCAGAAAATGTTCTTCCAACTAGTACCAAAATTCTGACTTTGACACTGCAGTCCCCTCCAAAAGTATTGGATCAGCAAAGTCAAATCCTTTGTTTTTGTTATATACTGAAGACATTTGGGTTTCAGATCAAAAGATGAATATGAGACAAAAGTTCAGAATTCCAGCTTTTATTTCATGGTATTTACATCTAGATGTGTGAAACAACTCAGGACAGAGCACCTTTTGTTTGAACCCACCCACGTTTCAAGTGAGCATATGTATTGGAACAGACATTATTAAATTAACTTAAAGGGTACAGAAAATGGATGGATGGATGAATAACATTTAATATTTGGTAGCAGAACCCTTACTTGCAATAACTGCATCAAGCAGTTATTGTGACCCATTGACTTCAACAGACTGTTGCATTCTTCAATTGAAATGCTTTTCCAAGCCTTTACTTCAGCCTCTTTCAGTTTTTGTTTGTTTCTGGGGGTTTCTTTATTCAGTCTCCTCTTCAGGAGGTCAAATGCATGCTCTATTAGGTTAAGGTCCGGTGGTCCGGTGATTGCCTTGGCCAGTCTAAGACCTTCGACTTTTTCCCCTTGTTCAAATTCTTTGTTGGGTTGGCAGTGTGTTTTGGGTCATTGTCTTGTTGCATGATGAAGCTTCTCCCTATTGGTTTGGATGCATTTTTCTGTAAGCGTGGGCTAACTTGTCTGTAGAAGCTAGTCTGTAGTTTGAAGCCATTTCATTCTCCCAGCTCCCACAAAGTCACGCACACACAACTTGTCAGAATACAGGTAGTCACTGGATACTGGCCTTGAGGACACCGTATGAACTGAGCGCTGTCGCATAGTTCTTTTGTTTTGTTTAGTATTCAACTACCGTTACTTAAAAATAAAAATAAAAATCATACATCAAAATACCTCGGTACAAGGATGAGAGCTGGATGAAGTGGCTGGGGAGAGGGAAATTTGGGTGTCAGTGCTAAAGCTACTGCCCCCGCGCTCTGAGCTCAGATAAGCGATAGAAGATGGATGGATGGATGGACCTCGGTACGGTACTGGTTTTGGAACTTGGTGCAACACAGATCATTTTACACTTGAGACTATGTGAGTTCCGGGATACACATGTCATAGAAACAATGAGTCTCTGCAATTTATCATCATGCAATACAGATACAGTAATCCTCCCCTACGTCACGGTTCTTGCGTCGTGGTCCTGCTATATAGCAGATTTTTATTACATTTGTAACTCTATCTTTTATACTGTTTGCACAATATTTTTGTTATGCATTGCTGTTGCACTCTCTCAAAAACTTTGACGATAAACAAAAGTATCGAAGGTTTTTTTCAATGCTACTGATATAATGATATTAGAGCCCTGTTAATAAAATATAAGAGCACAACTGTAATGTTCTCTCATTTACTAAATTTAAGTAGGGCTACATTTCACAATAAGAGCAAGTAAATAAAAAAGAGAAAGTTATCCATGTTCAAATAAAGTGCTCAACTTAAGAAAAATAAAGTTTGAATCTCCCCTTTTCTCTTTGGCATCTTGACACAACAATGAAGTCTCAAACAATTTTACATATTTTAATTTAACAAACAACTGAAAAATGTTAGAGGTTTTGTTTGTTTCATAATGGCGTTTCACACACATGCACTTTTAATAAGTGCTCCGAGTGAGAACTTCCCATTGAGAAGTTTAAACAAAAATGACAGACCGTTCCATTTTAACCTTTTCTTTAACTCAACTTCCACGCTGAGTCTCTTTCTCGCTCCCCTGCTACGTTTCTCCTCGTCTCTGTCTGGGCTGGACGCAATCAGTGATTACGGTCTGAGATGCAGATTTGATTGGCTGAAGGGGGTTGCTGAACTCGCATGGTCTGTACGGTTTAACACTACCGTAAAGTCTGTCTGGCGTCCCGTATGTCTTGAATCATAACTTTTCTATTTTGGCTATGGTGTGGGTACATATGGGACTGCTTATGGGTCCATACGCGGTCCGCCAATTATTGTCCTCTGTATGTCGCCATGATTGACCAAGCCAGAGCGAGCCGTTTAGCGCCGCAGCTCACTAGCTAAGTAGCTCAAGGACTAGCGAACTTAATAGTTAACGTTCCCTAAAGTGTCCCAAGTATGTGTACCTACGGAGCCAAAGCCGTTCCCCCAGGGTGTTACCACAACAATGACAAAATTATCGAGTCTGGAAGAAAGTATCACATCCATTGTATTTATGGAAGGATGACCCGGCCTCCATTGCCTCTGATTGGCTCGCACCAAGAAAAGACTCATACTTTTAGTGCATAATGATTCGCTGAAGTACTTCAGCAACACAGACATACGTGGGTAAGCAATGATATTCGTCTGCGGACGCAGATTCACCATGTTTTATGCGTCCCTGGTCTCAGACACGGAACACACGTCAAACGAGATCCCTGCAACACTACTTCCAACACTTTAAATGGTGTGAAAAAGCCAACTTATTAAATGAGCATGCAAATATTATATTCAACAAAAAGCACTGCATGTTTCAAAGGGGTATTTTCCCCGTGCTAAATATGACCTAAATACTCAACAAAGCACAAAAAATTCAAATAAAAGAACCCTAGGCTTCATCAAAGTGCGTGTGCTCAGAGTAATAAATATGATAATGGATGCTTTTCAGCGCTGGCTGGCAGAGAGTGGATTAGTAACCCACACAGCCACTCACTTGCTCGCCTTGCTTTGCACACGAGGCCTTGAAGTCTGCCACTTGGACACGTTAGCCACTCTGGTGGAGACTTGACCACATACTTGCGGCCAAAAGACTCCATATTTGGGATTCATAAAGATTATAATTTTATATCAAATGTGTGTTTGCATTAAAATCAAGTCAGACAAGCTAAATGTCATTCCCTCCTAAGATGCCTCGATTCAGCCTCGCTAGAACTTTATATGAAAACTCTTGCAATATACTGTACACGGAAAAAGACCAGATTCTTTTCCTGATCATGTCACATTCAATTTGCTACCTGTTCCCAGGCAGAATTTTAAAAAAGATCACTCATTAACCCCCCGTAGTCAATTAGAAAAATGGCCTGTTCAGTAAAAAAGTAATGAAACAAGCAATATATTACTCAATTTAACCAATATTATCTGCAATAGACCAGTAAAGTTTCCCTTGGAAATATTTCTTAAAACAACTGAGAAGAAGAAGCATATTTTGCCTTGATTTGAGATGTTTAATCTTTGTTAGAATTTAGACTGTAGTATTTTTTTTATTTCTGAGAATAACGAGACAAGACAAACCTTGAAACAGGGGACAATGTAAATATTATTATGATTGATTGATTGATTGATTTATTTCCATCAACACATTCAAACTGGGCGGCACGGTCCTTCAAACTGTCCTTAGAGCAGAGTCGCCACTGGCTCACATAAAAGAATAAATTTTTTTAAAAAACAACAACAAAAAACAGAATGACCCAACTGGTCATGAGAAATACCCCAAAGTGTTCTTTCTCTGTTAGGAACTAGTGCACTCAGCCTTATCACTCATAAAGTGGATGCTCTGTGTGAGGAGACCCTTTTGCAAAGCCTTTAAGTTTTTGGTATTTGACAGCGCATGAAGCACATCCAATATCAAACTGTATCAAAAGACCAAACGGAGTAAAAACATTCATCGCTGTGGAGCTCCAGCTTCCAGCTGAGGCTACGGCTCTGCGGAGGGGCAAAGACCCGGCTCCTTAGGGATGAGAGGAACATAAAAACACAGATTCGGAATGTGAAGGTAAAACCGATAATGGCGGATGGTGGGACATCACAGCACAAACGCGTAATGACTTTAATAATGTGTCAATGGGTGCAGTGTATCCATTGACGAAGGTCCTGATAGAATTCTAAGGGCTCCAGAAAAAGAGGAATAATTGATCAGTTGCTGTCAGAAGAATTGCTGCAGTCTACGAGTGGTTCACTGCCAGGCTTAATGTTATTATGTGAACGTTACGGTCAGCCTGTTTGACAAAGGAACACATTAAGTCCATATTGTTCACACTACTGCTATGGCACGCACCATTAGGAAAACTACTCAAGGGCAATCTAAGCACTTCAAAGAATGTGAACATTGTTGTGCCGCAATTATCAAATGCTTTGCTCCATTTAACACAAATAAGTTAATTTCCCCACTCCACTATGCATGTCCTGATTCAGTATTCATTTTAACTTATTGCTCTTTTTATTTAGACCAAGGCTCTAGATTTTCAATCGGCAATGAAGAAATGATTCAATTTAAGATGATACAATTGTGGCCCAGTCCCTAAAAAAAGAGAAACAATCACACCAATCAGCATCTTTTAAGGACAAATACCCAACAGCTATTAGAGGAATGGATGCACCAAATACAAAATGGCAGCATGCTTGTAAATATTTGCAACTCTGAAAAATTATTAAACTTATGTTGTAGGAGCAGCAGTTACATCAGAGCTGCAGGATGACATTTGTTAACTCAAGAAGTGCGTGGAAAAGCACTGATGGAAGACATGTTGGCACAATTAGGGCCCGGCAAAGTTTGACCTGCTAGTTTGCTGTCTAAAGATGATTAACAAAAGCTAAGATAGGGGAAACTGTACTACACTGAACAAAAATATCAATATAACACCTGTTTGTGCACACCTTTTTCATGAGCTGAACTTAAAACATTTAAGACTTTTTCCCTGTACACGAGGCCTATTTTTTTTCAGTATATGATATTGATTGAAGAGGAGTAGAACAACATTCCACAAGCCAGAATCAACAACCTCATCAACTCTATGTGGTGCACCGTGTAAGCCAAATAGTGGTCACACCTGATCCTGACCAATTTTTTGTCAGACCAAATAGACCAATCACGATCATCTCTGCATCTGCAAAGTTGATAAGAGTAACAGTATTGATTCTATTTGACTTTAATGTAATCCCACTTAAGTGGAAAAACTGGACACGTGTGGTGACAGAAGAAGATAGAAGGTAGGAATGCAGCCATTCAGATGGTTCATTTGAGACACACATCAATGATGTGGCATGATCTTTAGTGGACGTCGCCATGAAATGATGACACCAAGGAACAATTGTCTCATTTCCCTCAAACATTGCTACCTCCTCCCGCCTAGCTCCTCTGTCAACCTTCTCGTCTCCTCGATCGAATTTCTGGTGGAAGGAGCTAGCATATAAACAGAGGAGCGATATAGGCAGTCAAGGACATTTAGTCACATTCCCATTCTTACACCCAATGCATGCCAATTGTTTTCATTTTGTTTTAAAGTGCCTTCTATTTTCCAAACTTTTTTAATCTCCTTCCCAGATGGATTTGTGAAACAAACTACATTGCGACACGACCCATCTGGAGTATCTGACTAGAATCAAACAAATTCATTTGGCCAAAGGTGTGCTTGGTGGTGCATCCCCGTCACTTATTTGTGTATTATGAAGATCCTTTCTGTACAGTGCATTTTTTGAGTTTTCTGTTTTTATCCAAAGAACATACGGCATTTGTCTGTGTGGCATGCTTTAGATCAAAACAAAAAAAAACTCACAAATTCTGGAGATACACAATTTTCATTGGACAACAATATTTTTTTCCCCATCTATCCATTTTCTATACATTTCAAAAAGCAGACTGTACCTCAGACTTCTCACCAGTCAATCAGATTTCCACTGACAGTAACAATATTTACTTTTCTTAATAATACACATTCAATTATATTTAGAAAAATAATATTCTAGCGCACCCAGACCTTTGAATCTAAATAAACAGACCAAAAAAAGTAAATGGTGATACTGAGCCTTGAAGTTGTATGGTAATCACATATATCCAGTCATTTTTGCCAAGCTCCTCATCCAAGTCAATTTCTCATGCTGTCTATGGGGTGATTTCTCCACTTATGTGTCTTTCAAACTCAATTTCAAAAGAATTCCGGGAGATGGCAGCGGCCTTAGTGTTGGTCAATCACATTTTCTCATTAATTTAAAGACGCCGTGCATGACTTCTGATTATCACATAAATAGTAATGGCTCCTGGTGGACGAGCTTCCCTATTAAATCCACGTGTATGTTGAGGGGTCTCGCTAGTGGAAGAAGCTCAACACATGACATTGTTGTTGCAGACTAAATCATCCAGTCAGGATGCGCACTGGACTGCGTGCAAACATGAATGAAACAACAAATGCGTGTAAAATGCTGTGTTGCTCATGTCAGTGTGTCACAAACAGCACCTGATATCACAGTTTGAGTTCCTTTATCAGATTAGGGGGCACCCCTTCGATCAGCCAGTTTGAGGCAATTTGGAACCCAATTTGCAAAGTAATTATGGGTTATGGACATTCTGCTGCAAAACCTTATCCAGTTTCATTATGATGCACATTTTATAAGGTACAAATCACACAGATCACGGATCTTTGGCTCAACCGGTAATCGTCATTTGGCGACTCTTCCCGATTATCATAGTGTTAACGCTACATAGGAGGCCGCCGTGAATTATTGAAGAGCTTGTCTGCCGCAATAACGGACTTCCTACTAGGCTCACATCAAGTCTGTACAACATGTACGATGCCAGAGCTGTGGCTGCACAGGTGTTATGTCTCCACCTAAAGGAAACCTGAAGAACTGAATACACTGTCCGGCTATTGATAACCATATGAAGACTCCTAGTAGCAGTACAGTAAGATGCAATTACAAATGCCTTTCATACTTGATGAGAGATTAGGTGCAAGTGAATTTGGAATGTATATGTATGTAAATAAAATTTAAGTTCATTAGTGTTCGGATGGCAGCACGGTGGCCGACTGGTTAGTGCGTCAGCCTCACAGTTCTGAGGACCCGGGTTCAATCCCTGGCCCCGCCTGTGTGGAGTTTGCATGTTCTCCCCGTGCCTGCGTGGGTTTTCTCCAGGCACTCCAGTTTCCTCCCACATCCCAAAAACATGCATTAATGGGAGACTCTAAATTGCCCGTAGGTGTGACTGTGAGTGCAAATGGTTGTTTGTTTGTTTGTGCCCTGCGATTGGCTGGCAACCAGTTCAGGGTGTACCCCGCCTCCTGCCCGATGACAGCTGGGATAGGCTCCAGCACGCTCCAGAAGCGGCTCAGAAAATGGATGGATGGATGGATAGTGTTCGGATAAAAAGTGATTTACGTTTATTCTGATTTTTTTTTATTTTTTATTTACATTATTTAGTGATTAAAATGTCGTTGCACTTCAAATGTGTGTGGGTGTGTGTGTGGATAATCGAAAAGGTGCAACATTTCATATATCTTATGAATATTGGAGAGAATACAATATGTTGTGGCTTTCCAATATCTATCTGTTCAATTCAATTCAAATTTTTATTTTGGAATAAACCGGAATAAAACCAAGAGGAGCTTCTTGTGTTTTTCTAACTCTGACAAAGTTGTGGACGACCAGGGAATGATTAAAGAACATCAACACTAAAAACTAAACAAATAAATTAAGTGATGCTAATTTAAAAAGCAATTCTGTTTAAGGTTCATCCATATTTATGAACACTGCATGTACAGCAATGCAAAGTCATCATGATGCCCCAGTACAAAACTTTTGTATCACAATAATAAGAGTGTGTCAGGGGGGAGCAAAATTACATGAATCCAGAAAGTTTTTCCTTGACTTTCTCTTCAATGTTTGAGAAGTATTTCATTTGGGCAAGCAGTGCCTTGGCAGCTTGAAGCTCTCCTGCCAGGAAACAAAAAAAATATATAATAAAGACAAGAAGACAGAGCACAAAAGGAGGTTCAACTGATGACTCATTCAGCGACATAGAGCTTCATCATAGATTACAAAACTAGCGCACAATGAGTAGGAGGAATGTCGAAGACGTTTCAAAGGGACTTCTTGATTTCTCACCTGCACGCAGGGCGCCGTCTATCTTCTCTGTCAAGCCTTTCAGTTTCCCTGCAAGCGAGGAGGATGCGACAAGTTCAACGATTGCACATTTTCATAAAAAGGACCAGCTCTTTCATTGGGAACCTAATGTTGCGTCAGTGGGTGTCTGTGAATGCAGAAAGTACAACGAAGTGAATTTTGACGAGAAAGAAAAAAACAAAAGAAATTCTGAGCTTCAAAGGGAAGTGCAATTTGTTGGGCATATCTGCAAACTACTGCCTCAAATTTCTACTTTACACCCATAGAAGTCAGCAGATTACCTAATCCCCCAGAGGTTAGAGAAATGTTGACCAAGATTTGGGGGTTTAAAAAAAAAAAGACAATAAGGTGATGCAGTGCTGTACAATGAACTGATGGTGTAAAAGCGCCAAAGCACTGACGAGCTGGCAGATGGTGAGTGTGCCTTTTTTGTGATGAAGAGAAGTCAAGTGTGCGACACACGTTTCCGGCCTGGCAGTTAACAAGGAAATGCACACAAGAATTATTGTATTACATTATTGTAATGAAGTGTAGATATGTTACGCAGTATGTTGATGTGAGAAACTCAAACTGAGCAGACATGAAGTAATTTGTTTACCTTTTGTGTCTTGGCTGATCTTATCTGCTTCTTCTGGAGTCTGTGCCTGTTCGAGGGCTTCATTGATCTCCATCAGCTCCATCAGAAATTCAGCATCCACCCCGGACTCTGTACCTTCATCAAAGCGCATCCCCTTCAGCTCCAGCTGCAACGCGAAATGACGAGGGCGCACCGTTACTAATGACATGGCGACGTGTCGCATCTTTCACACAGAAAGTAGTCTGCGAGTTTGAACTCACCATATAAAGGCCGCGACTCAAAGGCTTCAGCAGAGTCCTGTAGGCTTTGTTGACAAGCGCTGACTGATGCTCTGAATACTCACGTTCTTCCTGAAAAAGAACGTTTTCTGCTAGATTTTCCTCTTATTTTTGTCCATAACCATTTACATATACAGTGGTTTAAGTCCATTTTGTAGATTAACTCCACAAGTGTGTTCTTCATGATGTCGCCACACAAGGGTGCAAGTGACGGCAAAGTCTGATGATAACCAGTGAACCGGAAAAGGAACTTGTGGGATAGGAAAGGGGTTGGCCACAATTAGGCATGGACTTGTATCAGATTGTGACAGTATGATAAGATAAGGATGATGAAATCCAAATGTTTGGCGAAATGACTTTTTTTTCCATTGAACACAATCTATTTTATTTTTCAAAAAGCATAGACAATATTGACTTTATTAGTAAATGTAAAAACAAAATTAACAATTCAATTATTCCAAAAACATTCAAAAAGGAGTACAACAGTGAAACTACTCAGAAAATAAGTAGCAAATTCTCTGCTCTTCTCCACTTTGTGAAGTAAAATCAGAAGAGAACTGAGCTGATGTTAGCAATGCTAGTTAGCTGTTATCTGCCTCGGTAGCAAGCCCTTAGTAATTATTTCACCAATTGTGAAAATGCTAAGTCTCAGAACTGGCCGCAAACGTTCAGACGCAGACCATGGCGTTTTAAAACAGAGGTATACCTTGAAACTGGTAACTGGCCCATGCCTAGTCGCAATACGATTTGCCGTGTTGTGCCCTCTTTTCCGATTCTAGGATTATCATTCACTGCCAGCCCTCCCAGTTAACATGGATATTTGACTTCTAAAGCTGTCAACGGCAGTGAATGTGTTAAATGTTTCCTTCCCCTCGTTTCTGTTTTTTGTTTCACTTTAAGGCATTTTTTTCCTAAATATGTTGATTGGTGCAAGATGATGTTCTAGTGCAATTCTCAACTGGTGGGGGGACCCAAAAGTGGGTGGCAGACCAACTTTGGTTGGGTCACGCGAACAGCAAGTAAAAAAAAAAATTATATTCTGATTTTGCCGGTACAGTACAGAGGCATTCCAAGTTCCCACACGGAACATAGGAAAGTGACAAGAAATGTCACTTACTTGTTCTCTAGCCACTAGTTTACTGTAAACAAATACAGTCAGCTGGGATGAGTTCTCGTTCATTCGTGACACTGATGAGGACGAAGTGCTGCGGAAAGCGGATGAATGGATTTTAGACTTATAGTAAGTGGTTCAACTTGTTCACTCACTTTTTATTACACCTGACAATCTTTTGAAATGCACTGATCAAGCTATTAATGGGTATTTCTGAAGACAAGATGGAATGGAAAATATGTTGTTGATAGGTGTAAGTGTATTTTGAAGGTATATGGGGTCTGTCAAAATCAATAGTCTCACCGTTGGGCCAGTTAAGTAATGTATAAGTAAAGGGTTTTCTATATGTAATGCAGACCCCCGAGGCTGGATGATGTCTAATTAAAAAAAATGACCGGAAGTGCGTATGAATAAAATAGCCCAAACACAGGCTCTGCGTCAAGAAACCATTGCTGCTTCTCGTCTTTGCAGATTGTGACTTCAGGGTGCGTTGCGCTTTTCTATCGGAGTGTACACAAAATAAATGATGTGCAAAGCAACACACTCCTCACACACTCCTTGCTCAAAATGCCTATTCGCAACAGTCAAGCAATGTTCTTTTAATGATCCACAAGGGCACATTTGATCATCTGTTTACCATCTAGCCATTCATTTTTTTTGTTTAAATACAGCTTATACTCACTAGAGTCACGAGTGAGCTGGAGCCTATCCCAGCTATCTTCGGGCGGGAGGCGGGGTACACCGTGAACAGGTCGCCAGCCACTCGCAGGGCACATATAAACAAACAACCATTCACACTCAAATTCACACCTACGGACAATGTACAGTCTCCAATCAAGCTTGGATTTACCATTTTTCAAAAAAAAAAAAAAAAAAAAAAAAGAATAATAAGCCTATCAACACATTTCAACATATTACCCTAAATTCTCGTGTATAATGTGCAACCATGTATAATACGCACCCCCAAAGTTGACCTCAAATTTCTGGAAAACCCTTATACCTATGTATAATGCATTTTTATAATTCATGATTTTGCTTCTACACATGATCAAAACATGAAGTGTTATCTTTATTTTGTTAGGTTTTTTTTTCAATTATTCTGAAGTTAACCACTTTATTTGAACACTTAATACCTTTTTAAATTTACTTGCTCTTATTTTCAAAATTCACAGGCCTTTTATTTAGTAAATGAGAAAACACACAGTTGTGCTCATATGTTTGATTGGCAGAATTTGTAAGATGGGTAAAATTGTTTAAAGAAAACATGAAGGGCCAGGCGAAACACATTTAATTTTATTTTAATTCAAATTAAACTGTTAAGCAGTTCAGAAAAACATTATCATCAAACAAAACATAACCATAAAGAAATTAATGATGGTTGTTGTTCAGTCATCATTCGTATTTAAAAAAAACAATATTTCACAAATTCTGTCAGGGTATGTAAACTTATGAGCACAACTGTACATATTATGCAGCATAAACTAAAATGAACATTTGACTCTGCGTTCTTTATAACCAGTGTCAATATCAAAACTATGAACTAAAAGGCGTGTGTGTGGAACTAACCCAATTGACTTAATATTCAATAATTAATTTTTCAGCTAAAAGTTTAATACAGCATTGTTAAAATTATTTGCGACTGTTTTATCACGTCAAATGGTTTACATGTGCAAGTTTTAACTTGACTTCCTGTTTTAAGCATGTAGCCTTTTATTCAAAAAATAGCTAATTTGAGAGAGTAATCATCATAATATTTCAGAAATGTGCTTTTGTGTTCAGTGAGAAATGGATGAGCTTACTTTTCAGTGGGGTTTAGTCATGTATGCTGAGCTTTGTACCGTACTACAAAACACACTAACAGATTGGGAAGCGGCAGACCACTCACAGACCATGCTCCTGGGCTGTTTTCCACTTATAAAACCCAGCTTACCGCAGATTTCTGGCTGAAGTTGTCTGGATGGAGGGAGCGTTGGAGCTGCAAGTATCTTTTCTGAAGTTTGTGCATGTCCAGCGCAAATGTATCTTCACTATGAAGGGAAAAAAGGTAATACATATTATCATGTATTTATTTGCTTATGAGAATTTTTTCTTTTGGTGACTCCACTTTAAGAAACACTGTTCTAGTGAATTTGCTTTAACTTTCAATGAAACAACATAATTAATTGCAAATTATTTTGCTGACTCTGAAATTATAGCTTGCGGACCGCCGGGTATCCCCAGACTCTACATTGAGAAACATTGTTCTCGTGAATTTGATGAAATCCTTTTGTCTTTCCCTGGACCTCGAGTCTGTAACTAAAGCTGACTGATTATGTATGGGATGAAAGTAGTAAGATGCTCACCAATCCATGATGTTGAAGAAGGATACACCTTCATCAGGAGGCTGTAGTACTTTACAAGACGAGCAGAAGAATGTAGGGCTTTTGTCAAAAGGTTCTTTACATTTCCAGCAGTTCATTAGGACATTGTCTGTGCTGTAACTTCGGACTGATGTGACGTTACTGAAATAGCAACTCAACCATCGTCCCATCCCAATGGTTCTGAGGGCCATCTTGCTGCTCCATGTGTCCTTTGCCAAAACCACAACCATACAGTGTGCTGGACATGTAACAACTTTGAAAGCGACCGGTCGACGGGTCACGAGCTGGCTTGTGTGCGGCGTTGTCCGGAATGAGCCCACCGTTCGCAAAAACTTCAGTGGCGCCATTTGGGAATTTTTAAAACACGCTATTTGAAGTTGTTTTGCAACCCAAAACAAATACATAAGCATCTCCAGGAAGTGGCGTCTTTTTCTACGTTTAGTAAAAAGAGGCATACTGCCACCTACCGGTTGGCGGTGACGGCCGATGGCTGAAGTCTCTCGATTGTGCTCGGAAACCAGCGGCTATTGCTATTAGCTTTAGCTGCCTAGCCGCGAAAAAGCAAATATACGCTTCTTCCAGTGGCGCCGGATTTAAAAACACGCCTTCAAACACAGTAAGTCGACGCTTCAAGCTGTTTTCACACATATTGTGGTCGCCCCGCAGACATATTATCCGCGGCGTTTCTCCACAATTCAAGTTGAACCCCAGATAACACAAAGAGCCGGGTGGTAAACATGTAGCTTGTTAGCTCGCTGGCTAACAGCACCCAAAGCTAGTCTGCAAAGATGTTCGTGCTAAGTATGTTAGATACACGTGATGTGGAATCTGTAAAAAAATTATATTAATTATGTTTTTCATCCAAACATTGTATTAATATATTTTTGACAAAGCCCGTCCATGCTAATATTACCGCTGTAGAATGACTGAATCCAACTTCTCATTTTGAGGTTAATTACATGTTCTCACTCACACTACGTAAATTTGACTTTCAACATTTCATACCACGTCTACAAATGTCAAACGAGGCAAATCACGGTTTTTATTTTTTCTAAATAAATACAGATTTCTCACACAAGCCCATGGCAATCAGAGGGGCGATGGTCCATGAACGCTCATGGACACACAGAAAGCGACTCGTCCATCACCAGCAGCAACAGGCACTGGAGCCCAGATAACACAGTGAAACCGGTAAGTTACATGATTGTAACACTGGCCATGTGATGATAAATAAATCATCAAAAAAGGAGCTCTGAAGTTGGGCCAGTGTAAATCTGCTTTTTGGCCCCTGGAGCAGACTTGGTGTCCCCAACTTTATCGTTTCCGAACAAAGTAGACGCCCGCGACGACTGCCGGCGCCTGCCTCTTATTGTCTAAGTGTAGGTGTGTTGGAGAGGTGAGGGAAAAGGTGACAGTATAGTGTCCCGGAGAGGCAACTGTTCAGAGACAACACTTTCTATAAGGTAAACAGGATCTCTCCTCCTGAAGGTCGAGGGAGGTGCTTCTCAAGGCCCCCACAGACAATACTGTGGGTATTATTAACGGAAATGGCTAAGAATAGCGAGGTGGCTCCTCTGGCCATCGCGTTGTTTGGGTTAAACATGCCAAAACGGAACATCATCTTGAGAGGAGTCCCTTCTCGAGTTTACATGCTGGGTGTGCCGCACACACGCCAAGCCAGGGGATAAATGGAGACGCTGATGGACAACATCAGCAAAAGAGCTGACGAGGAATGTGTTCACTGCGAACGGGTGGATTTATTGCCCTTTACAGATGTGTAAGTAGAAGACATTTTCTGCTTCCAATCCTCGTGAATAATTGCATGTTAATTTAATAATTATTAATTGCAGTGATTCTCAAAGTGTGGTATGTGAAAGAATGACTTAGTTGGATACGAATGAAATTTACAATTAAAACATGCAATGCAATCAAACATAGTAGAACGTTTCTTGGAGCTATGCATATAGTACATTCTGTTCATGCTTATTTTTAATCTAGTGCAGTACTTTTACCGGTACTTTTCTTGCATAAAATATGTTTTACTTTTCAACTACAGTTTAGTTGTTTAACTTTTAAGTACAGTAATGGTACAAAACTGTTTGTTTTTAAACAATTATGTAAGTCATTTATTTAACTTATGTAATACATTTTGATTCATTGCACTGGTCAACAACAAATGTGTCGAAGATCTTTTTTCTTTTCTTTTTTTAGCTGATTTATGGCGATTTTGATGTGCTGAATCCAAATATCACAGGTTTTGCTCAATCAGGCCAACTCTCTGAAGTATGGCCATGTTTTTAAATGTACCGGTATTTTTGCCTTAGAGTTTCAAATAAAAAGAGGTTTATTCCCTGAATTTTAAACAATGATGACGTAACATTCCATTTACAGGTACTTCTTTTTATCAATATCTACTATTCAGTTTCCAGTAAGCAAAGTTCGTAACATTTGATTAATAAACTCTTAACAACATAAAAACCGGTCTCGAACAAGAAAAGCGGAAGTCAGTGATGCAAAGTTGTCCTAAATCAGTTGAAAAAACAATTTACCAAAACATTTTTTTTGCAACCCAGTGTTATTCAAGTACACTTTTTTTGTCTTCCGATATTTAAGCACAGTGTCTTCCAACTGTGCATAATATTTCAGTGGTTTATTGATGGCTGAAATGCAAAACCTCCTATCTGAAAATTTTACTTTTTTTGGGGGGGGGGGGAAAGGCTCCCTCTGGAGCCGTCACCTTATCGTGGTGGAGGGGTTTGTGTGTCCCAGTGATCCTAGGAGCTAAGTTGTCTTTGGCTTCGCGCCTCTGGTAGGGTCACCCATGGCAAACAGGTCCCAGGTGAGGGACCAGACAAACCACGGCAAAAAGATCCCTGTGATGAAAAATACATCCATGTCCAACAGCCATTTGTTAAAATCATTTAAGTTCATTTTTTCCTCATTAATGTACACACAGCACCCCATATTGACAGAAAAAAACTTAATTGTTGAAATCTTGCTGATTTATTCAAAAAGAAAAACTGAAATATCACACAGCCATAAGTACTCAGACCCTTTTCTGTGACACTCATATATTTAACTTGGGTGCTGTCCATTTCTTCTGATCATCCTTAAGATGGTTCTACACCTTCATTGAAGTCAAGCTGTGTTTGATTATACTGATTGGACTTGATTAGGAAAGCCACACCCCTGTCTATATAAGACCTTACAGCTCACAGTGCATGTCAGAGCAAATGAGAATCATGAGGTAAGAGGAACTGCCTGAAGAGCTCAGAGACATAATTGTGGCAAGGCAAAGAACTGGCCATGGTTACAAAAAAATTCTGCTGCACTTAAGGTTCCTAATAGTACAGTGGCCTCCATAATCCTGAAATGGAAGACGTTTGGGACGATCAGAGCCCTTCCTAGAGCCGGTCGTCCAGCCAAACTGAGCAACTGGGGGTGCAGAGCCTTTGTGTGAGAGGTAAAGAAGAACCCAAAGATCACTGTGGCTGAGCTCCAGAGATGCAGTCGGGAGATGGGCGAAAGTTCTCGAAAGTCAACCATCACTGCGGCCCTCCACCAGTTGGGGCTTTATGGCAGAGTAGCTCGACGGAAGCCTCTTCTCAGTGCAAGATACATGAAAGCCCGTGTGGAGTTTGCTACAAAACACCTGAAGGACTCCAACATTGTGAGAAATAAGATTATCTGGTCTGATGAGACCAAGATAGAAATTGTTGGCCTTTATTCTAAGTGGCATGTGTGGAGAAAACCAGGCACTGCTCATCACCTGTCCAATACAGTCCCAACAGTGAAGCATAGTGGTGGCAGCATCATACTGTGAGTCTGTTTTTCAGCTGCAGGGACAGTGAGACTGGTTGCAATTGAAGAAAAGATTAATGCGGCCAAGTACAGAGATATCCTGTACGAAAACCTTCTCCAGAGTGCTCGGAACCTCAGACTGGGCCGAAAGTTCACCTTCCAACAAGAGAATGACCCTGAGCACACAGCTAAAATACTGAAGGAGTGGCTTCAGAAGAACTCTGTGACGACTTCTGAATGGCCCAGACAGAGCCCTAACTTAAACCCAATTGAGCATCTCTGGAAAGACCTGAAAAATGGCTGCCCACCAACATTCACCATGCAACCTGACAGAACCGGAGAGGATCTCCAAGGAGGAATGGCAAATGATTCCCAATTCCTGGTGTGAAAAACTTGTTGCATCATTACCAAAAAGACTCATGGCTGTATTAGCTCAAAAGGGTGCTTCTACTAAATACTGAGCAAAGGGTCTGAATACTTATGGCTGTGTGATATTTCAGTTTTTCTTTTTTAATAAATCTGCAAAAAATTCAACAATTCTGTTTTTTCTGTCAATATGGGGTGCTGTGTGTACATTAATGTAGAAAAAAATGAACTTAAATTATTTTAGCAAATGGCTGCAATATAAAAAAAGTGAAAAATTTAAGGGGGTCTGAATACTTTCCGTACCCACTGTACATCTCATTTTATGCAAAGTTAAACCTCAAAGATCGGTTCTGTGATGCTGGTCAATATACAATTTTTTTCAAAATTATTTTCTCTTTTGAATCAATTGAAATTGAATGAATCTGCTCCACAGTCAAACGGTCACCATCATAAAATCTTTTCTGTGTAGGCAGTTATTTTAGTAACATTTTAAGTCTTCCAGAGCCATTTGTTAATAAAACACTCTTTAAACACTTAACTTTTATTACGACTAGGGTGCAGTAGTCACATTGTACATGCACACCTGTAAAGGTCAACCACTGTAAATTCAATAAAACATTTTACTTTATTTTTACGCACAACGTCTTGTGTAAAAAGCTAACACCTCGGGTGATGTCACCCACAATGACCATTTCTTTGTGTAACAATCGAGGTCTACTTTTGCCTGAAAACTGGTTGGGTTCAAATTGCGTGACATTTGGTGTGGCTTTTCTGTATCTATAAACGTTAGTCAATTTACCATTTCAGGTCACAACAATCAAATGTTCGCTAAAAATTCAGTCGGTTGTGTGAAATGGATTATTGATTAGTTGAGGCAAAATGGAGTGCACTTCTCGCCACTGTTGATTCAGTCTTGTATTACAGTATCCCTCTCCCGCTGACTGTCAATCACAAATCTAGCACGGCTGTTGTCAGATTTGTGACTGGATGAGCGAGTGTGTAGCCACTCAAGTTTGGTTGAATGGACAACTAGTTTGTGTGTGTGTGTGTGTTTGGCATGGTTACGGCCGACAGTACCCATTTGTTGTCGCAAATAAAGAAATGCTAAAATACAATAAATATCATGCAAGCTTTATTTTGCCACGAAAAATTTTTGTTTTTTGTTTTTAATGCCCTGTTACAGAAAATCATGACTAGGCCAGTTATTCCACGAATAACTGTGGATAGGTCCCAAAAGAAAATCCGTGACTCGGTAAATTTGTGTGTGCCGAATCGTAAATATTGGGGGTTTCACTGTATTAGCAGGTATTCACTGCAGTAAGAGGTAGAACAATTCAGTGCTCTTCCAATAGATGGCTGAAGAGACAATTAACCTGTGCATCCACCTGTAGTCATTCATACAACAGAATATCAGCTTTGTGTTCAACTAATCAGTCCCAGATTTCACACTAAGTTGTGAGTATAGTACAGTACTTTTTGTGAAATTTGTTTTGGGTAGAGGGCCGTGACATTTTTGAAATGTAAAATGTGCCTTTGCTAAATAAAGGTTGGAAAACACTGTTCTATGGCACAACACCCACAGGCGTAATTGTCAACCAATGCTCTTAAATTAGATTTTCCAAAATGTCTTATCATTAAAGATTATATATAATCCAACCTTGGGTCGTGACCGAAAGAACGAGATCCCGGATACAAGCGGCCGAAATGAGTTTCCTCCGCAGGGTGTCCGGGCTCTCCCTTAGAGATAGGGTGAGAAACTCGGTTATCCGGGAGGATCTCAGAGTAGAGCCGTTGCTCCTTCACATCGAGAGGAGCCAGATGAGGTGGCTAGGGCATCTGATTCGGATGCCTCCCGGACGCCTCCCTGGTGAGGTGTTCCGGGCACGTCCCACTGGGAGGAGACCCCAGGGACGACCCAGGACACGCTGGAGAGACTACATCCTTCGGCTGGCCTGGGAACGCCTCGGGATCCCCCCGGAAAAGATGGATTAAGTGGCTGGGGAAAGGGAAGTCTGGGCGTCCCTCCTAAAGCTACTGCCCCCGCGACCCGACCTCTGATAAGCGGTAGAAGATGGATGGATGGAGGTTAAAAGTTTTATGACACATAGGAGCTCATTCTGCTGCTGACTAAAGTCCATTTTTAATGGCATCTTGTGATGCAGAGCAAACACATACACAAGCGCAGAAGACTAACTTTCACAAACTAGACTAAACTTAGCTCCTCCCTGACATACAAAAATGTTAGAATAGTCACCATGTATCACTTCAACATACTTCCTTGACTCCAATTACTGCTTTCCTGTTAGCCAAGAATTTGGCACCATATTGTGGCATCTTGGAGTGTTACAGAAAGCCCCAAAGTCTGCTGAGATTCCGGCAGTAGAGTTTTTGAGTGAATAGTTAAGGATAGGTTCCACTGGAAAAAAATAATAATCGTGGAATCGATTAAATTGTGAATGGCATACCACAACTAGGCGGGGCTTCATTTTATTTCATGACAGGAACATATTTGCATGTTTGCCACTCAAGATGCAATTAAGTTGAACCAGCTGACAAGGAAAATACAAATTTGTTTGCTTGAGTTTAGATTGGTTTTTGCTAGCTACATTCACTGTAAAATGTTTCACACTTACATATGTGGTGTATCAAAAATGTCTTAAAAATTTCACATACTGTGGTGTTATATTGAGACATCTTAAATTTCATATAATGGGCCTTAAAAAGGGGGTCTTAAAAAGTCCCAAGCTTGGCTTCCTCAAATCTGCATGTTCCATAAATGTGACAATGGCATGGAAACAATACTTGAGAGGATTTAGATTTCCTCATACCATTCTAATTTTGTATTTTTAGACGTAACAATAATTATTTAATTGATTGTAGTTTTTCTCCATAGTCAATCAAGGAAAATTATGTAATAGATATTATAAATGCCCTGATTTTACAGCATCAGATTACTTGGTAATCCATCTCAGGAATATGTGGATATGTGCCAGCACCTAAACTGTGAAAAGGGGATAATTTTCTGTGATTCAAATCTAAGCGATGGAAAAAAGATATAAGATGCAGAAAATTGAGCTTCATATTTAATTGACTGATGAGTTTGGCTCGAAAGCCCCCATTGAGTATGGCACCCCGTTTCAGCAATTAATTGGACCTGTTAAAACAAAAGCATGACATCGATTATTGTAAAGTCTATGAAGGAACATGTTTTCAGAAAAACCAAGAAGCTCCTTTTCATACAGCCTTCAAATCGAGCAGTGGTTTAAATTGATGTAATTTTATCAAAGTTTTATAGAAATATCGCATGTCCTCTGTTCATTTCAGAAAACCTAAATACGGAACTTAGAATATACATACGGAATGTGTAGAAAATAATTATTATATATTTATATGTTTAGGAAGTAAAATATATATAAAAATTCCACAAAACAAGGCCCATTTTTTATTTTGTCATTGAACATATCACGACACACCAATTGACAGTTAATGATCGGGAGTATTCAGATATTTGACCTTGTTAGTTTGGAATGATCAATTACTCCGAAAGCAAGGTGTTTGTGGCTTAGCATCTCATTGTACTTGTTTCCTCAATCTGTGCTTTTTCCTCACAGATAAACCATGATCCCCATCACTGAACTGCGGTACTTTGTGGACACTCAGCCGGCCTACCGCATCCTGAAACCATGGTGGGACGTGTTCACGGACTATATCTCCATCGTTATGCTCATGATCTCGGTGTTCGGAGGGACTCTGCAGGTCACCCAAGACAAGATGATCTGCTTGCCCTGCAAGTGGGTGGTCGATCAGACCTGCAAGAAGAACTTAAATTCCACATTAACTACACCTTTTTCATGGGAGCCCAAAGGAATCCAGTATGATTTGGACCGGCACCAGTACAACTATGTAGACGCTGTGTGCTATGAAACTAGATTGCACTGGTTTGCCAAGTATTTCCCATACCTGGTGTTACTCCATACCCTTATTTTCCTAGCCTGTAGCAACTTTTGGTTCAAGTTTCCCCGCACTAGCTCCAAACTAGAGCATTTTGTTTCCATCTTACTGAAGTGCTTCGACTCACCGTGGACCACTAGGGCTCTGTCAGAAACGGTGGTGGAAGAAAGTGATCCAAAACCAATGAAAATGAACGGCTCAATGGAGCACAAGGAGTCTGTGATCAGCGAAGACGTGGAAGCCAGTGTTCCTATGCTCCAGAGGACAAAGACGCGCCTTGAGCAGGGCATTGTCGATCGAACAGAGACAGGGGTTTTGGATAAGAAGGAAGGCGAACAGGCGAAAGCACTCTTTGAAAAAGTCAAGAAGTTCCGAATACACGTAGAAGAAGGAGACATCGTATACAGGCTGTACATCCGTCAGACTATTATCAAGGTCATCAAATTCATTTTGATAATTTGCTATACAGGGTATTATGTGAATGATATCAAGTTCAGCGTGGACTGCAATGTTGATATAGAGAGTCTGACTGGTTACAGCGTGTATCGCTGTGCTCATCCATTGGCTACACTTTTTAAAATCTTGGCCTGTTTTTACATTAGCTTAGTTGTGGTGTATGGCTTCATCTGCATGTATACACTGTGCTGGATGCTGCGACGCTCTCTCAAGAAGTATTCATTTGAGTCAATACGAGAAGAGAGCAGCTACAGTGACATACCTGATGTTAAGAACGACTTTGCATTCATGTTGCATATGATAGATCAGTATGACCCACTGTACTCCAAACGCTTCGCCGTGTTCCTCTCAGAAGTGAGCGAAAACAAACTGAGGCAGCTCAACCTCAACAACGAGTGGACGCTAGACAAGCTCAGGCAGAGGATAACCAAGAACTCTCAAGAGAAGCTGGAGCTGCACCTTTTCATGCTAAGTGGCATTCCAGACACAGTATTTGACCTAATGGAGCTGGAGGTTCTCAAACTGGAGCTTATACCAGATGTGACTATCCCGCCGATAATCGCTCAGCTCGTCAATCTGAGAGAGATGTGGCTTTACCACACCCCAGCCAAAATTGAAGCTCCGGCGTTGGCTTTTTTGCGGGAGAATTTGAAGTCACTGCACATCAAATTCACAGATATCAAAGAGATTCCTTTATGGATTTACAGTTTGAAGAATCTTAGTGAGCTTCATCTAACCGGGAATCTGAGCGCTGAGAACAACCGCTACATTGTCATCGATGGACTGAGGGAGCTCAAAAGGCTCAAGGTTCTCCGTCTAAAGAGCAATCTCACCAAGCTGCCTCAGGTGGTGACCGACGTAGGCATGCACCTCCAGAAGCTGTCCGTCAATAACGAAGGCACCAAGCTAATGGTGCTCAACAGCCTGAAGAAAATGGTCAATCTGACCGAACTAGAGCTGATCCGGTGCGATCTCGAGCGCATACCACACTCCATCTTCAGCTTGCACAATTTGCAGGAGATCGATTTGAAAGACAACAACCTGAAGACCATCGAGGAGATCATCAGTTTCCAGCACCTGCACAGGCTGGTTTGCCTTAAACTCTGGTATAATCAGATTGCCTATATTCCCATTCAGATTGGCACTCTGATCAACTTGGAGAAACTGTACCTGAACAGAAACAAGATTGAGAAGATTCCAAGCCAGTTGTTTTATTGCCGTAAGCTTCGCTTTCTGGACCTGAGCCATAACAACTTAACCAATATCCCACCTGACATTGGCTCCTTGCAGAACCTTCAGTACCTTGCTGTGACTGCCAATAGAGTGAGTATATGACCTGTCATTGAACCTCCCCATTTACACCATTCAGTTCAGTATTCTTATTTTAATTGAAAAGGGTCCCAAAATAATGTGAACAGGTCTACTTTTCAGTAGCCTTTCATTGGAGTGCCTGTCCCGTGCTATGCTGTAGGATGGGTTTAGACACAGTGCAGTCACTTGGGTGTTAAATTGGGATTTTATCAGTAAAATTGGAACGAAAGGCTGAATGTTGAGAAAACATTGGTAATTGGAAAAAAATTAGAGAGCTTCTTTGGTACTTTTTCTTAATAGAATAAGAAGTGCAATTTTAAAACCGGCTGGATTACCACTTAGGGAAGGTGTGAATTTGAGGGGGAGTTACAAACTAATGAGCCCAATTTAATTTAACTAATTTTTTGTCTGAAAATTTCACAGTTTGTAGTGGAAATACTTATTTGAATGTTTACTTATAAAAAAGTTTTAAGTCTGTCTCCTCTTCCTGTCACCCATTTTGGAAAGAGGTAATTGTTGGATGCCTGTCAGAGGCAGATGTGATTAAATGTTTTGCTGTGAAAGGGGAACCACCACAAAAAATTCTTGCAGAATGTATATGGGGAAGCTTCAATAGGCTAAAGTACAGTCAAAGAGTGGGTGTCCAGGATGAAAGACGATGAACAAGAGTCTGCTTTGAGTGACCTCCGTGACAAGCAAGTGAGCGGCAGACCATCTTCAGCGGTTAATTCTAGGAATAATGCTTTGGTCAAGGCACTGATCAGAGAAGATTGTAGTCACCATTGAGGACATCACCATTATGTGTCATCATTGATGATATAACCCTAACCCTGTAGACATTTTGTCAGCGTTTTGAAAATGTTTAGTGGTGGTTCCCCTTCCAAAGACAGAAATTCAGTCACACTTCTCTGCTTCTGACGGGCACCCAACAATAATTTTCAAAATGGCTAACAAGCAGAAAACAGGCTAAAAAACTAAACTTTTGAAATATAAACAAGTAAACAACCGCTGTGAAAATCTCTGAAATTTATTTTTATTATTAGTACTTAAATTAAATTGGGCTCATTACATTTTAACTTCCCCTCGTATCACTGATTTACAGATGTCAGCATTATTAATATGCAACACTATTTAAATAGCAAATCCAAATACAGCCGACCTTTACCTGCGATGAGAACACAACTATGGTCAACATTTACCGGTCCATGAACTGCAATTTGTAGCACAGTGGAACCGTGACTGTATTGGTCACATAACCATAGCGCAAAAAGTAAGGAAATTTGTGTTTGTGACCAGTGCTTGGTAATAAATCTAATACGGTTTGAATGCCTGTTTGTTTACCTTTTAAATGGTGCTAATGCTACATTTGTAAGAAACATGCTTTTGTGGGATGATCAGCTGAGCTGAGTATGTGGGTTGCACCCTTGAAAAATTTGCCAAATCTTCTCTGCCATTGCCGAACATCTTTTTTTGCTCTTACCATTGACCCTTATTTTGAGCTTCTGGTACCACCGAGTGTGAGCATGGACCCTGCTACAGTGGTCAGTAGGTGTCTGCCGCAAAGAATCGCCATGCCGCATTGGATTGATCTGGATGAGGACCGTGCGAGAGTGCAACTTCAAGATGGTGTTCCACAAAACCAAGTTGTGCGATTGTTTGGAGTCAGCCATAGTACCATCACTAAACTAAGGGGCAAGTTGGCAGAGACAGACCGCCAAGTGGGCATCCCAAGAAGACCACCCTACAAGACTGTTTCCTCACCCTTTCAGCACTAAGGAATCCTAGGCTGTCTTCCACAGATTGGCAGTCAAGGTTTGCAGGACAATATGGCCAACGGCTCTCTGTCCAGATAATCCGGAACGGACAATCTCTGGTCTCATAGGGTTGACAGGAGTACTGCCATTACTGCCTTCACGCTCAGACCCGTTTGCCCTGGTTTTAGCAACACGTGCACTGGAACCTGAACATGTGGTGGAACATTGTGTTCAGTGATGGGTTCAGATTCTGCCTACGGCAGTTGGTTGGTTAGGTCAAAGTCTAGAGAAGGCACAGAGAATGCTATGCTGATTGCTCCACTGAGAGAGTAACATCTTTGGTGGAGGCAGTGTGATGGCGTGTTAAAGGTATCTCCCTTACTGGGAAAAAAGAGGTTTGTCATGATTGGAAGAAATCTCAAAGTATAGAGAGATTGAGATGAGATTATGTAACCAGTGAACTCTGTTTGCCAAGATGACAATGCTAGACCTCACATTGCAGGGTTTATCAGAGACTAACTCCAGAATTTGGGAGTGGAAAGGATGGAATGGCCTGTCCTCAACCCCATTAAACACTTCTGGGATGAGCTTGGGTGAGCTGTTTGTGCCAGAGTGACCAACAACCTCGTTTCCTGACTAGTGACAAATGCTGGTTAAAAAAACAGGAAGACAGCAGTGTGTGACCAGACTGGTGACCAGTATGAAGAATTCCTGCGAGGCTGTTGTGGCTGTGTATGGTTCTTTCACTTGCTACTGAGGTTGCTGATTGCTTAACGAATATTCTTCAATTGCCACTATGGCTTGGTTCTTAAAATTTCAATGATCCAATCCACCAAACATAAAACAAGAGTCAATAGCAAGATAAGCAAGTTTTTCATGGGTGAAACCCACAAACTCATCTCTCATCCCACAAATGCATGTTCCCTACGACTGTGGGACCATTTAAAAGGGTCATAAACCTTTCAACGGCATAAGATGTATTGCTATGAAGCATTTTTCAAACAAAGAAATTAATTACCAAACAAGTTTTCTTTTTGTTCTGTTTTTGAATTTTATAATCATTGTTAAAGTAATGCGATTGCTCTGTTGAATGGCTTAATTTTATCATAAACAATTGGGACACTGGTCATCTACAACTGTGCCTTTCTAGTTTTACTATCAAATTGTAATGTTACCCCCTTTTTCTCTCCCCACCCCATCCACCACCTTGTCATGAAGATTGAGAGCCTGCCCAATGAGCTGTTCCAGTGCAAGAAACTGCGCACTTTGAACCTGGGCAACAACTGCTTGCAGTCTCTGCCGTCACGCTTCGGCGAGCTGACCGGACTGACACAACTCGAGCTGAGAGGCAACCGTCTGGAGTGTCTGCCCGTGGAGCTGGCCGAGTGCCGTCAGCTCAAGAGAACTGGTCTCGTTGTGGAGGAAGACCTTTTTAACACCCTACCAACGGAGGTCAAAGAACAGTTGTGGAGGACGGACAAAGAGCAGATCTGAACGTAGCCATGAGTTGATAGTTACTAACCTGGGAGGCCAGTCACAGAAGCAACCGCCCCAACCCACAGATGGTATGGTGTCATGAAGAGCCAATAAGAAAGGGCAAAGATTCACCAGTGTGGCACAGTTTTTGTTCTTGTAGTGCTTAGCTTCCCAGATGATTTTGGACATAGACTCTGACTCACTAATGAGGCTTTTTAGCAATAATAAGAGAATACTTTATTGATCCCAAAGGGAAATTGGAGATTCAGTGCCATTGTGATGTTTGTTTACATTTTATGCATCTCAATGTTGGTGGAGAATTTTAAGTATGCAAAGTGATAGGGCAACTAGACTGAGTGTTATTGTTTTAGGTTTTTTTTTAATTTTATTTTATTTTTTTTACAATTCACAACAACTGAAGAGGACATTGTTCTGTATTCTTGGACTTGTCATATCAGGGAGCCACTGAGATGCCAAGGTGACCCTGCATGGTCTTTGTTTTGTATTCAGAATCATCTTTATTTGCCAAGTATGTCCAAACACATTAAGTCATTGTATCCAGCGGACTTAGTGTTGGAATACCAATGGACAACAAGTTGATTCATTTGAAGGACATTATTAAGCAGGTCAAAGGTATGTGACCATTAAGCTCATTATATCATGTACGCTGTCAAGTTGACAATCATTTACGTTTGACTCAAAAATAATGTGCCAGCTCCATGTAACCTCCATTTGCTTGTACCCCCCCCCCAATTTGAGGAAACCTTCCAGTACTGAATTCCAGGCTTGTAAGCATATACTGTAAAAATATTTAGAAAGAAATGTGAGTGAAAGGTTTGATCTAAAGCAATTAATATATGAGAAAATGTGTGTGAGTGCATGTGCAGTTATAGCTTGTTGCTCGGTCTGGGTGGGGAACCTGGCCCATGATTGTTTGATCCAGCCCACAATGCAATTCTAAAAACAAACCTCTGAGGAACAGTAATAAAAAGCTTCAACTGCTCACTTTTTGGTGCATTATTGTATTATATTTTCCCACAAATGAAATGCCCAATAATTTGAAGGAATTAAAAAAAGAAAAAGGTTCCCCACTCTTGTAGAAGTACATGAGGTTTTTTGGGTTATGGTAATATAATAAATATCAATTTTACAAAGTAACACAGAACAAGCTTACTTACCAAGGTCAGTCTATTTCATCCGAATGAACACATTTTAGAGACATTTTGTTACTGTCATGTATATTTGGTTGGAGGTGTTCGTCCGATACGCACAATTACTTTGAAGAAAGTGGAGCAAGTAGACTTTTTTCAATTATTAAAAAATAAATGTTGTGACATTGAGATCATGATAAATCATCTCCCAGAGAGAAAAAAAGATGACGTGTGTTTGTATTATAACAGCTCTGTGGCCACTTGCCTTAACTATAGTTCACTCCTGTTTTTATGTACTGTTGTTGTTTTTGGGGGGATTTTTTGGAGTGTAATAGGTTGTACACTTGACCCATGGAAGCTCATGCGCAAGACTACTTATCCCCAAATAATCATGGCTAAAACAAAATTTGTATTTTATTTTAATTGTTTTGTAATACATTGATTGGTCGGAGCGAACTGGAAGGATTAGTTGATGAATGAAAGAATCATTGTGATGTTGGCTATGCTCCTTTTTACGATTAAATAGTAGCTTATTACCCTAACTTATTCCTTTGCAAAGTTATCTTGAGATATTACATTGTTCTGGTAATGAGAGTGAGTCATGGATGTGTGAAATGAAAAATCAATTAAATACAAATCTTTTACAAATAAAAACACATTGTGACCTGTTTTATTATTAAAATATTCAATTGACATTGTCATTCTTAGATGTTTTATTTTTTGTCCTGTTCGGCTGTTAGGTCAAGCAGAATGGAAGATCTGTATCCCTTTTATGCCGGAACAGTTTTACTGTGTCACAGTGGAGTTTTTAAGCTTCTGCTGCGGTTTCGTAGTATTATAATTAAAGTTTATTGAGAATCAGAGTTGATCAGTCGAACAGAACAAAGTTTCTAGAGGGGAGAGAGAAACAAAGACAAAAGACAAAGCACTAATTGTAAACAAGATGAGAGAAGTCATTACATTATCTACAATAAAGAAACATTAAATATGAATGTTGCATGGGGCTCTAGTGCTACACCCTGTGAGGGAAGGACAGGACAAGCTTGAACAGGACAAGGACAGGAGAAGAAGCATGCAGGACAAGGGTCGTGAACCCGGCTGTACAACTGAAGTGTGGGGGGATTAATTATGTAAATTATAAAAGTCTACAGGACGAGAGTATAAATGAGGGGATACACAAGCGATTTGCAGATTCATGAGTTATTTGTCGCAATAAGTGCGTGGCCCCACACCCAGTGAAAGAGTCCCAGGGGTGTGTGCCTGCGGACACATGCAAGTGAATTGACACCGTTTTACACGCACAAAGACTGAAAGAAGTGTCCTGTAATTGCTGTGCCCGCACCGCGGAGGCTGAGGACCAATCGAGGGACTGGATCGGGCCCAGGGGTCAACCCGAGAGCAGCCCGGTGGATGGGACACGTCCCACACTGAGGGACCCAGGTCGGCCCGCCGGCCCCACCAAGGCGCCCCGACAACTGGCCACCCAGTGGGGGCCACGGGGACCCAATGCCATTCAGATTTCTTTTACTTTGCGGGAGAAGCTTCACTATTTGCTTGACAAACTGCGGCAGTTCGAGGGTGCTTAGAGTGTTGGTATTCTTTTTTTAATTGCTGCTTTTAATTTAATCTATTGAAGAAAGTTTCCGCCTGTTATTTGGAATTATTGGAAGAGTTCATCACATGTCCTAAAAACATCACTGTTAAATAATTGTAGGTGGTTACTTCCATGTTGTTCCCATGTACTAAAATGAAGGGGTATATTATTAATTTCGAAATCTGGATTATACTAGATTGGGGAGAACATACTGGGAGCTAATTGAGATCCTGTAGATTCTAAACTTTGCCACCAAGCCGTTAAGGTGGATGCGATTATTGGATTCTTGAAGCATTTATAGCGTTTAGGACTAGTAGAAATAAATGGGAGTTTTGGCAGTTTGATGTTGCAGTCTATTTGTTCCAATTCTAGCCAAGAATCACTGTCCTCATTGTGGTGCAACCATTTCGTGAGGTATTGTAATTGGTTAGCTAATGTTTAAAGTTGGGAGCATTTAGTCGTCCCTCCTGTTTACTTTTCTGAAGAGTGGATAGACTGATTCTATTTTTATTTTTTGAATAAAAATTTATTGTAACAGATTCTAAGGTTGGAAACCATTTAAATGTGGATTTAAATGGAATCATTGAAAATAAATAATTTATTTGAGGTAAGGTTTTCATTTTTATTGTAGCTATTCTTCCCAGTAATGATATAGGCAAGATATTCCAGCGTCTTAAATCAGAGGAGATTTTTTCCAGAAGTGGTGTGTAGTTTAGATTGGTTAGCTCTATGAGTTTTGACAAAATATTGATACCTAAATACTTAATGTTTCCTACAGGAATAGGGTAATCTGGGATTTGATCTGCAGGAGTCCTTGAGTTTGCTGTTATTGGGAGTATTGTTGATTTTGTCCAGTTAATAGAGTAGTCTGATATTTGTGAAAATGTTTTAATGAGATTGAACACTACCTGAAGAGAATACTTGGGTTCCTGTAAAGAAGAATATCATCAGCATATAGATTGATTTTGTGTTCTGTCACTTGTGAGCAGATACCTTTTCATATTAGCATTCTGACGTGTAGCGGTAGCAAGAGGTTCGATAAATATTGCAAATAGCATTGGTGAGTGTGGACATCCTTGTCTGGTTCCTCTTTGTAATGTAAAACTTGAAGTAATCCTATTTGTATTGACTTTCGCTTTCGGCGAATTGTATAATGTTGCTATCCAATGTATAAATGAATCTCCAAAGCCAAATTTGCGAAGTTCTGCAAACAGGAAAGCCCAGTTAACTTTATCGAAATCTTTCTCTGCGTCAAGTGACATGATGATTGCGTTTAGATTTTCACGCTGTGGCATGGTTATTAAATTTAACAGAAGTCTGACATTATTTGTGGAACTTCTAGCTTTAATGAAGCCTGTCTAGTCAAAGTGGATTATTGACGGGAGTACCTTTTCAAGTCTCGCTGCAAGGGTTTTCGAGATAATCTTGATATCTACATTAATCAGTGATAAGGGCCAATAATTAGCCGGGAGAGTAAAGTCTTTATCTGACTTTAGTAATAACTTAATTAAAGCTGTTTTCATATGGCTACTAATTCTACCTTTATCTCCTTGACTATTCTGAAAAATAGAGGCGCTAGTATTGGCCAAAAATGTTTAATGAATTCAACGGGGATTCCGTCCGGGCCAGGCACCCGTCCCGATTGCATATTTTTTAATAGGTTATGTAATTCTGCGATGGTTAAAGGAACATCAAGGCTGTCTTTAATTTGTGTATTTCATTGAGGGATGTTTCAACCTTAATAAAAGTTTAATTTTGTTTTTGGTCTGGGTTGTTCGAAGATGCGTATAAGCTGCTATAAAAAAAATTACAATTTTCATTTATTTCTATTGGTGACTGTGTACAGTTGCCATTTGAATCTTGAATGGCATTAATTAATGACTTGTCTTTATTGCGCTGAAGTTGGTTCGCAAGGAATTTTCCAGATTTATTATTGTACTCAAAGTTAGTGTATCTTAACAGTTGTAGAAAATCTGTTATTTTTGATAAGATAACATTTAATTGATGTTTTGCCTTTTGAAGTTGGTTTCTAAGCGTATCTGTTGGATTAATTGCATATTCTTCTGTGAGGTGTTTAATTTTTTACTCAATTCCATTTTCCAATTTTTTTTCTTGTTTTTTCTTATAAGAACAATATGATATGATTCGACCTCTCAAAACAGCTTTCCCGGCTTCCCACAACAGAGATGGGGATATGGTTAGGGAGTCGTTGAATTTCAGAAACTCATCCCATTCCTTCCTCACAAAAGAATCAAAATCCGGGTCCTTCAATAGGGACGTGTTGAAGCGCCATGCTGGTGGGGGTCACAACATGGCACAAAGTTATGAGTCATGGGTGTGTGAAATGAAAAATCAATTAAATACAAATATTTTGGTTTGACCTTTTTCCACATAAAACCCAGAGTAAGATTTTAAAAAATTAAATAAAATAAAATTCTCAAGCGCTGTGATCGCTCTCATGTACGCTAATTGCACACTGTTCAGTTACTTTGTATGAATGTTTAAAAACATTTGTTGTCATGATAATCTTTATAGAATTCAAAAACCCCAAAGCATCCAGAACAGACAGACACAATTAAAAAAAAATATATATTTCAAATGTTATTCTATTTTTGTAGTCCATTGTTATCAGGTTTTTAATGTATGCCAAACATTTTTTTGGTTTTCCCTTATTTTCAATATACACTATAGAAAACTTGTCCAACTATATTTCCCAGGAATCCATTTACAACGTATAACTTTTTTTTATGTTGATTGCCTTATTTACCATTGACTTTACATTAGGTATTTAATTAGTGAATACATTTTTATTAGTACTTGCTATGTATCAACTAAATTTGAACGTTGAGTAAAAGGTGTTTTTTAATGAGTCACCCGCTGATGGACATTTTGCTGATTGTAGCATACAACGAAAACAGCGTATATTACTAAGAGTATGTAATTAATGTTGATTGATTCATCAGTTAACATTGTTTACATGTGTCATCGATAAAAAAAATTATTTAGTATGGTAAAAATAAAGGTTTTTGGGTAACAAAATATCTCAAAGTTTTTGTTTTCACCTAACAATGTGTGTCCGTTTAACATTATGACTCTGGACAGACTTTATGAGTTGTATATTCTTAGAATGTTTGAATATATATATATATATATATATACCAAAATTAATGGTAAAATGAAATGTTACTACCACGATCGTTAAAGTTCATTTTAAACCGTTAAAAGGATTTCAGGATAAAACATTGTAAACGACAGAGGGTCTTCGGTTTACGACAGTTCCGTTCATACGTACGTACGTCGGAACGCGCTGTAGTCTATCACTTACCCACACTAGTCTAACGCAGAAGTAATTTCATAATTACAACACATATTTGTACGAAAACCACTTTTAGGCTATGAATGTAAAGAACATAAAACATTAACGTAGCGTTGCTTCTCTTCCACCGCGCGCGGTTTGTAACCTCGAATGTCCCCGGAACAAATCATCAGACGAGTAGATATATCCAGACGGACCTGTTTTGTCGACACACATTTACTGGTGCAAGTCGCAACGTTTAACATGGTAATTTGTTGTAAATTTATGTATCTGCAGCCATAAATAACAAAACAGCACAGAGGATATTTCTTAATTTGTGTTTACAAGCGACTTTGGTTTGTTTTGAACTATTGCGCCGCACTAACTGACTGTCAAATGTTTTCTTCTGTTGTATGTGTACAGGCTGTTACTCTTCACACAGATTTAGGGGACATCAAAATTGAAATATTCTGTGAACGCGCACCGAAAGCTTGCGAGGTAAGTAAAATATCTTTTTCACTTCGAGATTTTTCTTCACGTCGCATTTCCCTTCCGTCTTTTACGACGACATTGAACTGCTTTTGTTATGTTTTTAAAAGCAATTTTTACATTGCTCCAGTGAAATTACAGTTGTGTGTGTGTGTGTGTATATATATATATATATATATATATATAAAGCAGGTTTAATGGACATCATTTAGTAGTGTGACAGTATTAGCGTGGTTCTACGGAAGTTTGAAGTGGTGGCAGCACAATGGTGGCGTGTGTAGCCCGTCTGCCTCCCAGTTTGGCGCTTCCAGGTTCCCGATTGTTGTGTGAAATGTGCATGTTTTGTCCGGCTACACGGACATCCACCCACATTCCAAAATCTTTCCTGAGACTCTAAATTGCCCATAGAATGTGTATGTGGGTTAGAACACATTTGTATAGAAACTAAATGTTACTTATTGTACAGTCTGGTCTTCAGTTAAATCATGAAGGACAATGTGTTAGACCACACTAACACACCAACATTTTTCATATTGCAATCAGCATGAGACTTGCATAAGCAATTACAATGTCCGTTTATTTAAAACCAAATTAGATTCACGAAGCTAACGAATGATTGCCGATTGGCTGGCGAACAGTCCAGTGTGTGCCCAGCCTCTCGTCCAAAGTCAGCTGGGATTAGATAGGCTCCAGCCAGTGAGGATAAGTGCAATAGAAAATCGACATATTTTGCAGCAATATTTTTGAGTGTTAGAGTTGGTGTTAATTGCAGTAGGTTCTATTTATTTATTTTAAACTCCTACTGTACATTGTTTGATTCCAGAACTTCCTCGCCCTGTGTGCCAGCGGCTTCTACAAAGGATGTATATTCCACCGAAACATTAAAGGCTTCATGGTGCAAACTGGAGACCCAACAGGTAGGAGAAGACTACATGAAGCGATTGTTTAAAATGTCAAAATTCTCACCCACCTTTGTGTGATTTGTTTCTTCCGTCCAATCGGATTCAAAATCCCACAGGCACTGGCAAAGGAGGAACTAGCATATGGGGCCGCAAGTTTGAAGATGAGTTCAGCGAACATTTAAAAGTGAGTGGGCCTCGATGTAATTTGTAACTGAAATGTACTTTGTGCTACACTGACTGGTATTTTGAACTGTTCAGAATTTCCTCCACCTTGACAAAGGCCCCAGTTCCAGCTAAAACAAAAAACAGCCCTAAAACGTGATGCTGCCACCACCATGCTTCACTGTAGGATTGGTGTCCTTTTGGTGATGAGCAGTATTGTATAAAATCCTCATTTTTGTTTCAGCATAATGTTCGAGGAGTGGTCTCCATGGCAAATAATGGTCCAAACACAAATGGCTCCCAGTTCTTCTTCACCTATGCCAAACAGCCTCATCTGGACATGAAGTATACTGTGTTTGGAAAGTACGTACTGTACCGGTGCCAAATGTCCAAATGTGAATTGTGCTGTGAAATATATTATATCTTTATGCAAAATGCTCCATTTCTAGGATTATCGATGGCTTGGAAGCAGTGGATGAGCTGGAGAAACTCCCCGTGCATGAAAAAACGTTTCGACCGTTGACTGAAACTCGGATTAAGGATGTAACCATTCACGCCAACCCTTTTGCTGGTTAGAAAGCTTCACATTTTGCCAAAAAGCTGTTGTTAGTGTATTAATATGGGAAAAGTCTCCAGATTACTATGTAATTCATAAATTGTACATTTGAATTTTTTTTTGTACTGAATAAAATGTAATCAAAGGGTCATGTTTTTCTGTCATCATTGTGGTAGAAAGTCATGAAGTCTTTGTTACTGTACTTACACCCCAATTCAAATGAAGTTGGGACGTTGTGTTAAACATAAAAACAGAATACAATGATTTGCAAATCATGTTCAACCTATATTTAATTGAATACACTACAACGACAAGATATTTAATGTTCAAACTGATAAACTATATACTTTTTAGCAAATAATCATTCACTTTGAATTTTATGGCTGCAACATGTTCCAAAAAAGCTGGGACAGTTGGCAAAAACGACTGAGAAGGTTGAGGAATACTCATCAAACACCTGCTTGAAACATCCCACAGGTGAACAGGCTAACTGGGAACAGGTGGGTGCCATGATTGGGTAGAAAAGGAGCTTCCCTGAAAAGCAAAGATCGGGCGAGGTTCACCTCTTTGTGAACAAGTGCGTGAGAAAATAGTCGAACAGTTAAAGGACAATGCTCCTCAACGCACAATTGCAAGGAATTTAGGGATTTCATCATCTATGGTCCATAATATCATTAAAAGGTTCAGAGAATCTGGAGCAATCACTGCATGTAAGCGGTGGCAAGGCTGAAAACCAACATGAATGCCCGTGACCTTCAATCCCTCAGGCGGCACTGCCCAAAAACTGGCATCAATGTGTAAAGGATATCACCACAGGGGCTCAGGAACACTTCAGAAAACCAATGTCAGTAAATACAGTTCGGCGCTACATCCGTAAATGCAACTTGAAACTCTACTATGCAAGCGCCGCCGGCTTCTCTGGGCCCGAGCTCATCTAAGATGGACTGATGCAAATTGGAAAAATATCTTGTCTTTGTTGTGTATTTAATTAAATATAGGTTGTAGGTCGCCTGCCACCGTGGGGGACCGAGGTTCAAGACCCCGACTGGACCATCCGCCAACATCCCCCGGACTCACGGCTGTGGTGTCCTTGAGCAAGACACTGATACCCCTAAATGCTCCCCAGGCGCTTCAGCTGCCCCCACGTGTATGTTTTCACTGTGACGGGTTAAATGCAGAGAACAAATTGTGTGTACATGCATGCATGTTCATGACAATAAAAGGTGATTATTCTTCTTCTTCTTAACACAACGTCCCAACTTCATTGGGGTTGTAGTAGTTGTTTGTTCAGGTATCTGATGTCATCCTATCAAAAACTTCAGTGGAAGGCCGATGGATCCATCCATTCATCCATCCATATTCTACCGCTTATCCAAGGTCAGGTCATGGGGGCAGTAGCTTCAGCAGGGATGCCCAGACTTCCCTCTCCCCAGCCACTTCATCCAGCTCTTCCGGGGGGATCCCGAGGCGTTCCCAGGCCAGCCGAAAGCCGTAGTCTCTCCAGCGTCTCCTGGGTTGTCCCCGGGGTCTCCTCCCTGTGGGGCGTCCCCGTAACACCTCACCGGGGAGGCGTCCGGGAGGCATCCGAATCAGATGCCCCAGCCACCTCATCTGGCTCCTCTCGATGTGGAGGAGCAGCGGCTCTACTATGAACCCCTCCCGGATGACCAAGCTTCTCACCCTATCTCTAAGGGAGAGTCCGGACACCCTGTGGAGAAAACTCATTTTGGCCGCTTGTATCCGGGATCTTGTTCTTTCGGTCACGACCCACAGCTCGTGACCATAGGTGAGGGTAGTAACATAGATCGACCGGTAAATTGAGAGCTTCGCCTTTCGGCTTAGCTCCTTCTTTACCACAACGGACCGATACAAAGTCCGCATGACTGCAGACGCTGCACCGATCCGCCTGTCGATCTCCGATTCCATTTTTCCCTCACTCGTGAACAAGATCCCAAGATACTTGAACTCCTCCACTTAGGGCAGGATCTCATCCCCAACCACGTCACCCTTTTCCAACTGAGAACCACGGTCTCAGATTTGGAGGTGCTGATTCTCATCCCAGCCGCTTCACACTCGGCTGAGAACCACTCCAGTGAGAGTTGGAGATCACGGCTTGAGAAGCCAACAGAAACACATCATCTGCAAAAAGCAGAGATGCAATACTGAGTCCACCAAACCGGACACCCTCTGCGCCTCAGCTGCGCCTAGAAATTCTGTCCATAAACGTTATGAACAGAATCGTTGACAAAGGGCAGCCTTGGCAGAGTCCAACCCTCACCGGAAACGAGTCCGACTTACTGCCGGATATGCGGACCAAACTCTGACTCCGGTCGTACAGGGACCGAACAGCCCGTATCAGGGGGTTCGGTACCCCATACTCCCGAAGCAACCCCCACAGGACTCCCCGAGAGACACAGTCGAACGCCTTCGCCAAGTCCACGAAACACACGTAGAACTCCCATGCACCCTCAAAGACCCTGCCGAGCATGTAGAGCTGGTCCACTGTTCCACGGCCAGGACGAAAACCACACTGCTCCTCCTGAATCTGAGATTCAACTTCCCGACGGACCCTCCTCTCCAGCACCCCTGAATAGACCTTACCAGGGAGGCTGAGGAGTGCAATCCCCCTGTAGTTGGAACACACCGCCTTCTTAAAAAGGGGGACCACCACCCCAGTCTGCCAATCCAGAGGCACTGTCCCCGATGTCCACGCGATGTTGCAGAGGCGTGTCAAACAGGACAGCCCCACAACATCCAGAGCCTTTAGGAACTCCGGGCGAATCTCATCCACCCCTGGGGCCTTGCCACCGAGGAGCTTTTTAACCACCTCGATGACCTCAACCCCAGAGATAGGAGAGCCCGCCTCAGAGAACCCAGACTCTGCTTCCTCATGGGAAGGCGTGTCGGTGGAATTGAGGAGGTCTTCGAAGTATTCTCCCCACCGACTCACAACGTCCTGAGTCGTGGTCAGCAGCGCCCCATCCCCACTATAGACAGTGCACTGCTTCCTCCTCTTGAGATGCCGGATGGTGGACCACAATTTCCTCGAAGCCATCCAGAAGTCTTTCTCCATGGCCTCACCGAACTCCTCCCATACTCAAGTTTTTGCTTCAGCGACCACCAAAGCTGCATTCCGCTTGGCCAGCCAGTACCCATCAGCTGCCTGCCAAAAAGGGTGGGTACTCCGAACTGCTGTTTGGTGCATAGGAACAAACAACAGTCAGGACCCATCCCCCCCACCCGAAGGCGGAGGGAGGCTACCCTCTCGTCCACCGGGGTGAACCCCACCGTACAGGCGCCGAGCCGGGGGGGAATAAGTATACCCACACCTGCTCAGCACCTCTCACCGTGGGCAACTCCAGAGTGGAAGAGTGTCCAACCCCTCTCAAGAGGATTGGTACCAGAGCCCAAGCTGATGGATCATTTTACTTTTAAAGATGGACAGTCTTGAGTTGTATTATTTATTTGTTTATGGATCACACAAACCTAAAGGTGTCTTTTACATAGATATACTGTTTATATAAAAACTGTCATCGTAACAGGTGCAGACGACGCTACAGACAGACCCACTTCAAGGTCTACCTGAACATCAGGTTTTAAACTTTCCTCGACTATTAGGAGTCACCTTTTACACACAAGGGGATATATGAATCTGTGTACCAAAGCGTACACATGGTCAACTTCCAACAAATGCTTATAAATAGATTTATGGTTTATAGCAACACTGGGATTGCATTTTTTGACTCACTCCCCGCTCCACTTACAGTGGTTAGTACGTGTCTGCATCACAGCTCAGGTTCGGGGTTTGAATGTTGGCTCAAGTTCCAAGAAAGCAAACAACTTCAATATTTATTAAAAAAATTCCCTAATCAACCCTGAAGTACCTCACAAATACAAATAGTACTTTTAAAAAAAAAAAAAAAAATAAAAAAAAAAATACCTGTATGACCAGTTCCTTGGGAGCTTTCAGAAACCTCAGGTGAAATGTACTTAGCCTCATCAATTCCCCCAGAGGAAAGTTCTTTTGGAGTTCACAATAACATTATATAAACTGGTGAAAAAACAAGATACTTAATAATCCATTCCATTCGATTGTGCTGTTATGCACATATTTTTGTAATCTATCACATTGGCTGATGTCTGTCATTCATGCACTTTGTTACAATCTTCAGCAAAGGTTTGTGTTTTCTAAAAAAAAAAAACAAGACACTGAATTTGCACTGGGCTCCACCCAGCGCGTGCGTGTGTCTCCATGTGTGTGTGTCGCGCTTATATCAGCATTTGTCTGAACTCACTCTGACAGACGGACATTTGACGCAAGTTAAATACCAAAATGTCGGCCTCGGGTGATGCTTATAAAGTAAGTTTCTTCTCTGAATTCAATACATGATTTTTTTATTTTGTATTTTTTTTCCTCATCTTCAGCTCCACTTTGCAGATGTTTTTTCCTAATGGTGTATTGGGCGAAGTAGACTGAGCACATACTTGTGGCTAGTTAGTTAGTTAGAGCTCTCAATGCCATGAGGTACATTTAGGCCGCAATTAAGGTGTCTGTAATTTTATTTATTTTTTTTATTTTTATTTTTATTTTTTTTGCTTTTTTATGTGTTTGTTTTTACGGGAGCAGGTGATTGGCCAACTGCCCAACCCCAGCACCTGGTATTCCTAAGCAGTCTCCAAGTACTAACCAGGACCGACCCTGCTTAGTTTCCAAGATCGGACGAGATCTGGCAGCATGTGGGGATTGGCCCGCTACTTGGCTAGAGTGAGGCAAAAAAATAAAATTCACAAAAATCATCAATATGTGTTTATATATTACAGGCAATTTTAAAGTAGCAACCTTGCATAAATAAATGAACCATTTTAAATGAATGCTTTTGATTTTAAATACAACCCCAATTCCAATGAAGTTGGGACGTTGTGTTAAACATAAATAAAAACAAAATACAATGATTTGCAAATCATGTTCAACCTATATTTAATTGAATACACTACAAAGACAAGATAGTTAATGTTCAAACTGATAAACTTGATTGTTTTTAGCAAATAATCATTAACTTGGAATTTTATGGCTGCAACACGTTCCAAAAAAGCTGGGACAGGTGGCAAAAAAGACTGAGAAAATTGAGGAATGCTCATCAAACACCTGTTTGGAACATCCCACAGGTGAACAGGCTAATTGGGAACAGGTGGGTGCCATGATTGGGTATAAAGGAGCTTCCCTGAATTGCTCAGTCATTCACATGGAAAGATGGGGCGTGATTCACCTCTTAGTGAACAAGTGCGGGAGAAAATAGTCGAACAGTTTAAGGACAATGTTCCTCAACGTACAATTGCAAGGAATTTAGGGATTTCATCATCTACGGTCCATAGTATCATCAAAAGGTTCAGAGATTCTGGATAAATCGCTGCATGTAAGTGGCAAGGCTGAAAACCCACATTGAATGCCTGTGACCTTCGATCCCTCAGGCGGCACTGCCTCAAAAACTGGCATCAATGTGTAAAGGATATCACCACAGGGGCTCAGGAACACTTCAGAAAACCAATGTCAGTAAATACAGTTCGGCGCTACATCCGTAAGTGCAACTTGAAACTCTACTATGCAAAGCAAAAGCCATTTATCAACAACACCCAGAAACGCCGCCGGCTTCTCTGGGCGCGAGCTCATCTAAGATGGACTGATGCAAAGTGGAAAAGTGGTCCGACAAGTCCACATTTCAAATTGTTTTTGGAAATTGTGGACGCCGTATTCTCCGGGCCAAAGAGGAAAAGAACCATCCGGACTGTTATGGACGCAAAGTTCAAAAGCCAGCATCTGTGATGGTATGGGGCTGTGTTAGTGCCAATGGCACTGGTAACTTACACATCTGTGAAGGCACCATTAATGCTGAAAGGTACATACAGGTTTTGGAGAAACATATGCTGCCATCCAAGCAACGTCTTTTTCATGGACGCCCCTGCTTATTTCAGCAAGACAATGCCAAACCACATTTTGCATGTGTTACAACAGCGTGGCTTCGTAGTAAAAGAGTGTGGGTACTAGACTGGCCTGCCTGCAGTCCAGACCCGTCTCCCATTGAAAATGTGTGGTGTATTATGAAGTGTAAAATATGATAACGGAAACCCCGGACTATTGAACAGTTGAAGCTGTACATCAAGCAAGAATGGGAAAGAATTCTACCTACAAAGCTTGAACAATTAGTGTCCTCAGTTCCCAAATGTTTATTGAATGTTGTTAAAAGAAAAGGTGACACAAGAGTCTATTATGTGACAGAAGAGTCTCTGCTAGGATGAAGGGCAAAGTTTATAAAACAGTGGTGAGGCCAGCTATGATGTACGGATTAGAGACAGTGGCACTGAAGAGACGACAGTAAGGAGAGCTGGAGGTAGCGGAAATTAATGAAGTTCGCTCTCGGAGAGAGATAGAGAGAGAGAGAGAGAGAGAGAGAGAGAGAGATAGAGCAGACTTGGATGGTTTGGACACGTCCAGAGGAGAAATAGTGAGTATATTGGTAGAAGGATGATGAGGATGGAGCTGCCAGGCAAGAGAGCTAAAGGAAGACCAAAGAGACGGTTGATGGATCTTGTGAGGAAAGACATGAGGGCAGTTGGTGTTCGAGAGGACGATGCAGCGACCCCGAAAGGGACAAGCCGAAAGGAAAATAAGTTAAAAGAAAAGGTGATGTAACACAGTGGTAAACATGACCCTGTCCCAGCTTTTTTGGAACGTGTTGCAGCCATAAAATTCTAAGTTAATGATTATTTGCTAAAAACAATAAAGTTTGCCAGTTTGAACATTAAATATCGTGTCTTTGTAGTGTATTCAATTAAATATAGGTTTGAACATGATTTGCAAATCATTGTATTCTGTTTTTATTTATGTTTACATCCCAACTTCATTGGAATTGGGGTTGTAATTATATAAAATAATCCCTTTATTATCACACAGTCATTTCACATCTGGGAAAAAACTCAACTATTCTAGGACTGCACCCAAGAAGTATTATTCAGATCTTGGGTCGCATTTCAAAATAAGTCTTTTTTAAATCTCCATACTTAACTATATTTAGAACTCTTACAGTGGCACGGCGGAAGACTGGTTAGAGCGTCAGCCTCACAGTTCTGAGGACCCGGGTTCAATCCCCGGCCCCGCCTGTGTGGAGTTTGCATGTTCTCCCCGTGCCTGCGTGGGTTTTCTCCGGGCATTCCGGTTTCCTCCCACATCCCAAAAACATGCATGAATTGGAGACTCTAAATTGCCCGTAGGCATGACTGTGAGTGTGAATGGTTGTTTGTTCCTATGTGCCCTGCGATTGCCTGGTAACCAGTTCAGGGTGTACCCCGCCTCCTGCCCGATGACAGCTGGGATATGCTCCAGCACGCCCGCGACCCTAGTGAGGAGAAGCGGCTCAGAAAATGGATGGATGGATGGACAACTCATACAAAATTATTATTATTTGTTTTTTGAATGCCTAAATTATCACAGCACCTGTCCACATTTGGGAGAAACAACACTATCCCAGTCACTGATGGTGTAGTGGTACACTCACCTGACTTTGGTGCAGGCAGCGTGGGTTCCCACTCAGTGACGGTGTGAATGTGAGTGCGAATGGTTGTCCGTGTCTATATGTGGCTTGCGACTGACTGGCAACCAGTTCATGGTGTAGTCCGCCTTTCGCCCGAAGTCAGCTGGGATAGGCTCCAGCGTCCCGCGATCCTAACCAGGATAAGCTGAAAATGGATGGATGGATGGAACACTATCCCAGGCTTCCATCCTGGAGGTTTCCTGCAGATCTTATGTTGCATTTCAAAACAAAGATCCTCTGATATCATCATATTTTACTGTAATTATGCCTGATTCAAACTAATTAATTAATTAATCTTCCGTTCCGCTTATCCTCATAGGGTCGCGGGCGTGCTGGAGCCTATCCCAGCTATCTTCGGGCGAGAGGCGGGGTACACCCTGAACTGGTTACCAGCCAATCACAGGGCACATATAAACAAACAACCATTCGCACTCACATTCACACCTACGGGCCATTTAGAGTCTTCAATTAACCTACCCTGCATGTTTTTGGGATGTGGAAGGAAACCGGAGTACCCGGAGAAAACTCACACAGGCACGGGGAGAACATACAAACTCCAAAGAGGCGGTGCCGGGATTTGAACCCCGATCCTCAGAACAGTGAGGCAGATGTGCTAACCAGTCGGCCACCGTGCCGCCCCTGATTCAAACAAATACAGATATTACAAATCATCTCTTAGTTAACACACAACCAGTGCCCCTTTGGGAGAAGCTAGACTATCCCAGCCTTCCGCCCCGGAAAAGATAGAAATGTTGCATTTCAAAATGAATGTCCTTTGAAATCTGTATACGTCAATCTGGACAACCAGGTTATTCTCTGGATCGTGGACCTCCTCATTTACAGAACACTGAAAATACGGATCAACAACAACCTGTCAGAGCTCCGTACCACTTTTACAGGCTCCCCAGAGGGCTGTGTACTCTCACCACTCTCAAAATAATCTATCACCTGGTGAAATTGGTGACAACACAGTTCTCTTGACCCGCCTTTCCGGCCCCACTCGGCACCATGGACCTGCTCTGCAGCAGTTTCTTTCTCCTCCGGGCTGGAACTGAAGCTCAGCAAGACAAAGGAGATGCTTCCTCAGCAGGTACATCTGTCAGCAACAAGATCATACTGAAATTCTTTCACCCCATCGAGCCTCTCATGTCCTTGTCGATGGTCAGCTGGTACTATTCCACCAACCTGCAAGAGAGGGACAGCCTGCACAGCATAGTCAAGGTGTGGTGGGGAGCAACAGATCATTGGGAATGGCATGACAGGCTTGATGAAGGTGTGTAAGAATTTCACTAGGATGTTGTTGCTAAAGAGTTGGAGTTTAGCTTCTTCGGCAGGTACCTGTACATCTTATGGTGGCACTTCATCAAGATTGCCTCTATGGAGGAGGGGAAGCATCAGGTGGTCATCAAAGAATGTCCCCAGCCCACACTTTTGTACTCCATCACTGTCTCAAATGGTGACCTGTGAATAGTGGTAAAGAGAGTTCCAGTTCGCGTTCTGTATTCTGGACAAGGTCACCAACACCCACTTGGTCTTGCTGTTGTTCAGTTCCAGCCCAGTGTTCACTCTACTCAATAAACTGCTGGTCCATGGTGCTGAGTGCAGCTGGACAGGAGGGACAGGAGAACTTTGTCATCAGGAAACTTCAACAGGTAACAGTCTTTTTGAACAATAGGCGCTAAAGGAGCGGTTAAGTCAATTTGCAGTTTGAAAGTTATGTATTGCTTCCAAGTTCTACATCTGTTTCAGGTGTCTTCCCTGAAGGGAAAAGTGACCCTGATCACAGGTGCCAGCTCAGGTATCGGTGCAGGTACGTCGGTCCTGTTTGCTAAGCTGGGAGCTGTGCTGGCTCTCAATGGCAGAGACGTGGAGAATCTGCAGAAAGTGGCCAAGGAGTGCAAAGAGTGTGGTGGAGGAGCTGAGGTATTGATGTGTACAGCTACGATGCCTGTTATTCAGGTCTTTAAGCCTAGTTAAATTGATTATGTTTTGTGTACACTGCAGCCCTTGCTTGTGCCTGGTGACCTGACAGACGAGGACACGGTGAAGAGGATTGTGCCAGAAGTCATGGCGCGGTTCGGCCGACTGGACGTCCTGGTGAACAATGCTGGTATCCTGGCCATGGGCGGCATCGAGACGTCAGACCTGGCAACGTACGACAGAGTCATGAACATCAATGTCAGGTGGGCATCGTTATGGAGGTGTACTTTGTGCTTGTTACACTGTTTGAGTTAGATCCAATCAATACTTTATTGCTAGATCTGTGTACCACCTGACCCAAGTCTGTGTGCCTCACTTGATCAAGACTAAAGGCTCCATCGTCAACGTTTCCAGCATCACCGGAATGAGACCGGTACGGATATTACCACTACGTAATGATTAGATTGGATTAGGATTCATAGGGCTATGAGGCAATTTGATTACCGATTGTAGTAATTCCCCACTATTCAGGTATGGCTTGTTCCGTACCCACCACGAATAGAGAAAAACTGTGATAATTGATGCACCTACCCCCTTACAGATATGGTAACTAAGCAGTTAAATACAGTCTATTAGAACATTGGTTCTCAACTGCTGTCACACTGGGACCTCCATTCCTCTATTGTCAGTAGTCCTGAGCCACTTTTACAGACGTTAGGAACAATAACAAAAACATGTATAGTTAAAAAATAGCCTTTGAAAACATATGAATAGCATATTTTTCAACATACAGTAACCACGTATGCTTACATGTTTAAAGTGCCTTTCGAAAACCATAAGAAACTGAGGACGAACATGCAGTCCTGCTCACTATTATTGGCACCCAAGAAGTTTAAGTACTAAATGTGGAAAATGTCCTGGAGAAAATTAATAAAGTGAAACGACATTGTTCTATAGTGAACTTGTTTGATACAAAAGAGCAAATGATAAAAAAACTAAAAAAAAAACATTTTATGAACATGAAACAAAAATACAGCTTTTTGGCAATGCACACACACCGTATGTTTACAGACGGCGGAATGTAGCCTGAACACCCTGCCAATACTCAAGCATGGTGGAGGATCCCTAATGCTGTGGGGCTGCTTTCTTATATCTGTTACTGGAGGCCTTGATAGTATCACAGGTATCATCAAATCAGAAAGTTATCAAGAGAGAAAGTGAGAAAATGTCTTACCCAGTGTAAGGAAGCTTGGTTTGAGGCCAAGATCATGAGTCCTCCAGCAAGACAAAGACCCAAACCACACGTTCAAAAGCACACAGGAATGGTTGAAAAGAAAAAAATACTTTTAAAATGGCCAGCAATGAGTCCTCATCTTATTCCAATTGAAAATCTTTGGGGGGGAGCTAAAATCTGCCATTGGGGAAAATAACCCTGCAAATGTTCAAGAGCTTGAACAAATTGCAAGGGAAGAGTGGGAGGAAATACAACCTGAGAGGTTCAACAAGCTTACACAGTAGATGGGTACAAGAAATGTTTGGAGGCCGTCATCGCTGCCAAAAGGTGTGCAACCAAATATTAGGGAAGGGGTGCCAATTTTCTGCACATGCTGCACTGTACTTGATTTTTTTTTTACAGTCTGTTGTAATTGTAGGTCCCTGGTATCCTGGCCTATTGTATGTCCAAGTCTGTCATTGACCAATTCACTCGCTGTGTCGCTCTGGGTGAGTCAATAGTTTACTCTAAAAATCTCTCCATGCATAAGTGGAAAAAAAAGACAACTATTTTACTGTAAAATATATAACTTTCGTTTCAGAACTGGCTTCGAAACAAGTTAGAGTCAACTCTGTAAGGTATGCTTAATGATCCAAATGCCTGCGGAAGACACCTTTTTGATCCATTGTGTGTTTTAATTCCACAGTCCTGGTGTAGTCGCCACGAATGTGTTCAAGAGAGCAGGAATGGACGAGAAGGCGAATGCTAAGGTAAAGACACTTTTACAGTATGTTGCACTTGTATGTTGCTTTTAGAAGCACATATGAACTACGGTCATATTATAATAAATTATAACAAGTTGTTTTAACAGTCCAGAGGAACCTCTGAACTCAAACACTTTTGAGTTGAATGAAAATGTTTGTGAGAAGTCCATCCATCCATCCATCTTCTACCGCTTATATGAGGTTGGGTCGCAGGGGCAGTAGCTTTAGAAGGGACGCCCAGACTTCCCTTTCCCCAGCCACTTCATCCATCTCTTCCGGGGGGATCCCGAGGCGTTCCCAGGCCAGCCGAAGGATGTCGTCTCTCCAGTGTGTCCTGGGTCGTCCCCGGGGTCTCCTCCCGGTGGGACATGCCCGGAACACCTCACCAGGGAGGCGACCGGGAGGCATCGGAATAAGATACCCCAGCCACCTCAACTGGCTCCTCTCGATGTGAAGGAGCAACGGCTCTACTCTGAGATCCTCCCGGATGACCGAGCGTCTCACCCTATCTCTAAGGGAGAGCCCGGACACCCTGCGGAGGAAACTCATTTCGGCCGCTTGTATTCGGGATCTTGTTCTTTCAGTCACGACCCACAGCTCGTGACCATAGGTGAGGGTAGGAATGTAGATCGACCGGTAAATCGAGAGCTTCACCTTTCGGCTTAGCTCCTTCTTTACCACAACGGATCGATACAAAGTCCGCATCACTGCAGACGCTGCACCGATCTGCCTGTCGATCTCCCGTTCCATTCTTCCCTCACTCGTGAACAAGATCCCAAAATACTTGAACTCCTCCACTTGGGGCAGGATCTCATCCCCGACCTGGAGAGGGCACGCCACCGTTTTCCGACTGAGGACCATGGTCTCAGATTTGGAGGTGCTGATTCTCATCCCAGCCGCTTCACACTCGGCTGCGAACTGCTCCAATGAGAGTCGGAGGTCACGGTTTAATGAAGCCAACAGAACCACATCATCTGCAAAAAGCAGAGAAGCAATACTGAGGCCACCAAACCGGACCCCCTCTACGCCTCGGCTGCGCCTAGAAATTCTGTCCATAAAAGTTATGAACAGAATCGGTGACAAAGGGCAGCCTTGGCGGAGTCCAATCCTCAACGGAAATGAGTCCGACTTACTGCCGGCTATGCGGACCAAACTCTGACTCCGGTCGTACAGGGACCGAACAGCCCGTATCAGGGGGTTCGGTACCCCATACTCCCAAAGCACCCCCCACAGGACCACACGAGGGACACGGTTGAACGCCTTCTCCAAGTCCACAAAACACATGTAGACTGGTTGGGCGAACTCCCATGCACCCTCGAGGACCCTGCCGAGGGTGTAGAGCTGGTCCACTGTTCCACGGCCAGGACAAAAACCACACTACTCCTCCTGAATCTGGGATTCAACTTCCCGACTGACCCTCCTCTCCAGAACCCCTGAATAGACCTTACCATGGAGGCTGAGGAGTGTGATCCCCCTGTAGTTGGAACACACCCTCCGGTCCCCCTTCTTAAAAAGGGGGACCACCACCCCAGTCTGCCAATCCAGAGGCACTGTCCCCGATGTCCACGCGATGTTGCAGAGGCGTGGACAGAGGGGACCCACGTTACCCTTTCAGGCTGTGCCCGGCCAGGCCCCATGGGTGCAAGCCCGGCCACCAGGTGTTCTCCTTCAAGCCCCAACTCCAGGCCTGGCTCCAGAGGGGGGCCCCGGTGACCCGCGTCCGGGCAAGGGAAACCTGAGTCCATAATTTGTCCTCTTCATAAGGGGTCTTTGAGCCGTGCTTTGTCTGGTCCTTCACCTCGGACCTGTTTGCCATGGGTGACCCTGCCAGGGGCATAAAGCCCCAGACAACTTAGCTAGCTCCTAGGATCATTGGGACACACAAACCCCTCCACCACAATAAGGTGACGGCTCAAGGAGGGGGTTTGTGAAAAGTATGCTTGAAAAATTTAAACACTGGTATTGGTTCCGATAAACTACATTGGTACTCGTACGTGTAAAAATGCTCCTACACTACAGCACTGTTACCACTGTGTGGAGGTACTTTAAGGTAAGCCCTTCAAGAAGCACCATCATGACCAACATTAAAATACAATAGCAAGGTAGGCTTAAGTGTTCTTCCAAACAAATAAAACTGAGGTTTTTATCCTAATAAGTTTATTTTATATTACGTGTAAACCACTGTAGCATTATACACAGTTTGAACATCAACACAACACTTAAAGGAATCTAAAAAAGAACTGTACTTAAATAATGACTCAATTGCAATGTATTGCACATAGGTTAGATAAAAACTGTACCTAAATGTTGAAAAAAATGTTAAATACAACTGAACTGTACTTGGGCAGTGAATCTTTTGCATAACACTAGAGGGTGCTACCATTAGTACATGTACCATACTTTGAGAATCATTGTGTTACAGGCTACATTTTAAGTGAAATATGTGGCTAGGCTATTAGAAAAACATTGAGTTAGATGTTGAAATGTCAGTGATGTTTCCTTCTCTAAAAAGTTATATATTTGATTAAAACTCATGCCATGTTCAAGAAAAGTTTGTGTTTTTGACCATTATTTGATTAAAATGAAACATTTTCAACACAATTGTAAGATATAATGGCATCATCAAGTTATCGGTTCTTGATTTTTGCAAGCACTCAAATGGTAGTACTCGGCCTAGAAAATGTGGTATAACTGTCTGGGCTCAGTTGTCGCCTTATTGTAGTATGCTATATATTATGTTTTATTTTAATTTTATTATTATTATTTTTTTATATATCAGGTCCTTGAACAGTGCAAGCTGACTAATGCACTTGGCCGACCGGGCGAAGTGGATGAGGTGGCCAACAGCATCGCCTTCCTGGCATCAGACACCGCTAGTTTCATTACTGCAGTCAACCTCCCCATTGACGGAGGCCACCATGCCATGATTCCAAAAGAAACCTTAACTGTGTAATAATTATATAATAAAGTGCATCTGTGGTTTTGCAGTGCAAATGATCAATCATAAAGCACATGCAATATGACTCGGGTAAAATGTCTGACACTGTCAAAGAAGGGTTTCTATCATTACTATCTTTGTAAAGCCATATTTTTGGGAACAAAGCTCTTGTATTGGATGTCGTTAAATTAGACCGGTGTACCTATCCAAATTTCCCTCATGGGATGAATAAAGTTTTCTACCTACCTACCTACCTACCTACCTACCTACCTACCTACCTACCTACCTACCTACCTACCTACCTACCTACCTACCTACCTACCTACCTACCTACCTACCTACCTACCTACCTACCTACCTACCTACCTACCTACCTACCTACCTACCTACCTACCTACCTACCTACCTACCTACCTACCTACCTACCTACCTACCTACCTACCTACCTACCTACCTACCTACCTACCTACCTACCTACCTACCTACCTACCTACCTACCTACCTACCTACCTACCTACCTACCTACCTACCTACCTACCTACCTACCTACCTACCTACCTACCTACCTACCTACCTACCTACCTACCTACCTACCTACCTACCTACCTACCTACCTACCTACCTACCTACCTACCTACCTACCTACCTACCTACCTACCTACCTACCTACCTACCTACCTACCTACCTACCTACCTACCTACCTACCTACCTACCTACCTACCTACCTACCTACCTACCTACCTACCTACCTACCTACCTACCTACCTACCTACCTACCTACCTTACCTACCTACCTACCTACCTACCTACCTACCTACCTACCTACCTACCTACCTACCTACCTACCTACCTACCTACCTACCTACCTACCTACCTACCTACCTACCTACCTACCTACCTACCTACCTACCTACCTACCTACCTACCTACCTACCTACCTACCTACCTACCTACCTACCTACCTACCTACCTACCTACCTACCTACCTACCTACCTACCTACCTACCTACCTACCTACCTACCTACCTACCTACCTACCTACCTACCTACCTACCTACCTACCTACCTACCTACCTACCTACCTACCTACCTACCTACCTACCTACCTACCTACCTACCTACCTACCTACCTACCTACCTACCTACCTACCTACCTACCTACCTACCTACCTACCTACCTACCTACCTACCTACCTACCTACCTACCTACCTACCTACCTACCTACCTACCTACCTACCTACCTACCTACCTACCTACCTACCTACCTACCTACCTACCTACCTACCTACCTACCTACCTACCTACCTACCTACCTACCTACCTACCTACCTACCTACCTACCTACCTACCTACCTACCTACAATTCCAATGAAGTTGGGACGTTGTGTTAAACATAAATAAAAACAGAATACCATGATTCGCAAATCATGTTCAACCTATATTTAATTGAATACACTACAAAGACAAGATATTTAATGTTCAAACTGATAAACTTTATTGTCCAGCCACCCATCCATTTTCTGAGCCGCTTCTCCTAACTAGGGTCGCAGTAAACTTTTTAGCAAATAATCACTAACTTAGAATTTTATGGCTGCAACACGTTCCAGCTGGGACAAGGTCATGTTTATCACTGTGTTACATCACCTTTTCTTTTAACAACATTTAATAAACATTTGGGAACTGAGGAAACAATTTGTTGAAGCTTTGTAGGTAGAATTCTTTCCCATTCTTACTTGATGTACAGCTTCAGCTGTTCAACAGTCCGGGGTCTCTGTTGTCGTATTTTACGCTTCATAATGCGCCACACACTTTCAATGGGAGACAGGTCTGGACTGCAGGCAGGCCAGTCTAGTACCCACACTTTTTTACTATGAAGCCACGCTGTTGTAACACATGCAGAATGTGGTTTGCCATTGTCTAGCTGAAATAAGCAGGGGCGTCCATGAAAAAGACGTTGCTTGGATGGCAGCATATGTTTCTCCAAAACCTGTATGTACCTTTCAGCATTAATGGTACCTTCACAGATGTGTAAGTTACCAGTGCCATTGGCACTAACACAGCCCCATACTATCACAGATGCTGGCTTTTGAACTTTGCGTCCATAACAGTCCAGATAGTTCTTTTCCTCTTTGGCCCGGAGGACACGACGTCCACAATTTCCAAAAACAATTTGAAATGTGGACTCGTCGGACCACAGAACACGTTTCCACTTTTTATCAGTCCATCTTAGATGAGCTCGGGCCCAGAGAAGCTGGCGGCGTTTCTGGGTGTTGTTGATAAAGGGTTTTTGCTTTGCAAGTAGAGGTAGAGTAGAGGAATCATGTTCAACCTATATTTAATTGAATTCACTACAAAGACAATGCAGCCCTATGGGGGGCACAAGCCTGTGCAAACTGTAGGCCGGTCCCAAGCCCGGATAAATGCAGAGGGTTGCGTCAGGAAGGGCATGAGCGTTCATCCAAAGAATTCCATACCGGATCGGTCATGGCCCGGGTTAACAACATCCGCCAGCGGCACCGTCAACCTGCAGGGCGCCGTTGGTAATTCAGCTACTGTGGGTCGACGTCAAAGAAGAAGAAGACGTGGAAAGCTGGTTCTTCGGCAGAAAGAGAAGAGGACCGCACAGAGCCTAGAACTGAATGTGGGGACTTTGAATGTTGGGACTATGAAAGGAAAATCTCGGGAGTTGGTCGACATGATGATTAGGAGAAAGGTTGATAAATTGTGTGTCCAGGAGGCCAGGTGCAAAGGCAGTAAGGCTAGAAGTTTAGGGGCAGGGTTTAAATGATTTTACCATGGTGTAGATGGGAAGATAAATGGAGTCGGGGTTATTTTAAAAGAAGAGTTGGCTAAGAATGTCTTGGAGGTGAAAAGAGTATCAGATCGAGTGATGAGGCTGAAACTTGAAATTGAGGGTGTTATGTCTAATGTGATTAGTGGCTATGCCCCACAGGTAGGATGTGACCTCGAGGTGAAAGCAAAATTCTGGAAGGAGCTAGACAAAGTAGTTCTGAGCATCCCAGACAGAGAGAGAGTCGTGATTGGTGCAGATTATAATGGACATTTTGGTGAAGGAAATAGGGGTGATGAAGAAGTAATGGGTACGTACGGCATCCAGGGAAGGAACTTGGAGGGACAGATGGTGGTAGACTTTGCAAAAAGGATGCAAATGGCTGTCGTGAACACTTTTGACCAGAAGAAGCAGGAACATCGGGAGACCTACAAGAGCGGAGGTAGAAGCATGCGGGTGCATTACATCTTGTGCAGACGATGTAATCTGAAGGAGGTTACGGACTGTAAGGTTGTGGTAGGGGAGAGTGTGGCTAGACAGCATAGGATGGTGCTGTGTAAGATGACTCTGGTGGTGGGGAGGAAGATTAGGAAGACAAAGGCAGAGCAGAGAACCATGTGGTGGAAGCTGAGACAGGACGAGTGTTGGGCAGCTTTTCGGGAAGAAGTGAGACAGGCTCTCGGTGGACAGGAGGAGCTTCCAGAAGACTGGACCACTGCAGCCAAGGTGATCAGAGAGGCAGGCAGGAGAGTACTTGGTGTACCTTCTGGCAGGAAAGGAGAGAAGGAGACTTGGTGGTGGAACCTCACAGTACAGGAAATCAGACAAGCTAATCAGTCACAGGACTAAACTTTATGACTTAGTTCCAATGAAGTTGGGACGTTGTGTTAAACATAAATAAAAACAGAATACAATGATTTACAAATCATGTTCAACCTATATTTAATTGAATACACTACAAAGACAAGATATTTTATGTTCAAACTGGGCGGCACGGTGGACGTCTGGTTAGAGCGTCTGCCTCACAGTTCTGAGGACCGGGGTTCAAACCCAGCTCCCCCCATGTTCTCCCCGTGGCTGCGTGGGTTTTCTCCGGGCACTCCGGTTTCCTCCCACATCCCAAAAACAAGCATGGTAGGTTAATTGAAGACTCTAAATTGCCCGTAGGTGTGAATGTGAGTGTGAATGGTTGTTTGTTTCTACGTGCCCTGCGATTGGCTGGCAACCAGTTCAGGGTGTACCCCGGGTCTTGCCCGATGATAGCTGGGATAGGCTATAGCGCTCCCGTGACCCTTGTGAGGATAAATGGCTCAGATAATGGATGGATGGATGTTCAAACTGATAAACTTTATTGTTTTTAGCAAATAGTCATTAACTTAGAATTTTATGGCTGCAACACATTCAATAAAAAGCTGGGACAGGGTCATGTTTACCACTGTGTTACATCACATTTTCTTTTAACTTATTTTCCATTTGGCTTGTCCCGTTAGGGGTCGCCACAGCGCGTCATCCTTTTCCATGTAAGCCGATCACCTGCATCCTCCTCTCGAACACCAACTGCCCTCATGTCTTCCCTCACGACATCCATCAACCTTCTCTTTGGTCTTCCTCTAGCTCTCTTGCCTGGCAGCACCATCCTCATCATCCTTCTACCAATATACTCACTATTTCTCCTCTGGAGGTGTCCAAACCATCGAAGTCTGCTCTCTCTAACTTTGTCTCCAAAACACCGAACCTTGGCTGTCCCTCTGATGAGCTCATTTCTAATTTTATCCAACCTGGTCGCTCCGAGAGCGAAACTCAACATCTTCATTTCCGCCACCTCCAGCTCTGCTTCCTGTTGTCTGGTCAGTGCCACTGTTTCTAATCCGTACATCATGGCTGGCCTCACCACCGTTTTATAAACTTTGCCCTTCCTCCTAGCAGAGACTCTTCTGTCACATAACACACCTGACACCTTCCTCCATCCGTTCCAACATGCTTGTACCCGTTTCTTCACTTCCTGACCACACTCACCATTGCTCTGGACGGTTGACCCCAAGTATTTAAAGTATTTGCTATCTCTTCTCCCTGTAGCCTCACTCTCCTCCCTCCACTCTCCGTTCCTCCACCTGCTCCCTGCTTTCACTGCAGATCACAATGTCATCTGCAAACATTATGGTCCACGGGGATTCCAGTCTAACTTTATCTGTCAGCCTGTACATCGCCACTGCAAACAGGAAGGGGCTCAGGGCTGATACCTGATGCAGTCCCACCTCCACCTTAAATTCATCTGTCACACCTACAGCACACCTCACCCCTGTTCTGCTGCCCTCGTACACATCCTGTATTATTCTAACATACTTTTCTGCCACACCAGACTTCCGCATGCAGTACCACAGTTCCTCTCTGGGTACTCTGTCATAGGCTTTCTCTAGATCTACAAAGACACAATGTAGCTCCTTCTGACCTTCTTTATACTTTTCCATCAACATCCTCAAGGCAAATAATGCATCTGTGGTACTCTTTCTAGGCATGAAACCATACTGTTGCTCGCAAATACTCACTTCTGTCCTGAGTCTAGCCTCCACTACTCTTTCCCATAACTTCATTGTGTGGCTCATCAATTTTATTCCTCTATAGTTCCCACAGCTCTGCACATCACCCTTGTTCTTAAAAATGGGCACCAGCACACTTTTTCTCCATTCCTCAGGCATCTTCTCACACGCTAGAATTCTATTGAACAAGCTGGTCAAAACCTCCACAGCCACCTCTCCTAGATGCTTCCATACGTCCACAGGAATGTCATCAGGACCAACTCCCTTTCCATTTTTCATCCTCTTTAAATGTCTTTCTAACTTCCCCCTTACTAATCATTGCCACTTCCTGGTCCACCACACTTGCCTCTTCTACTCTCCCTTCTCTCTCATTTTCCTCATTCATCAACTCCTCAAAGTATTCTTTCTAACTAGCTAGCACACTGCTGGCACCAGTCAACATATTTCCACCTCTATCCTTAATCACCCTAACCTGCTGCACATCCTTCCCATCTCTATCCCTCTGTCTGGCCAACCTGTATAGATCATTTTCTCCTTCTTTCGTGTCCAACCTGGCATACATGTCATCATATGCCTCTTGTTTGGCTTTGGCCACCTCTACCTTTGCCCTGTGTCGCATCTCAATGTATTCCTTTCACCTCAGTGTCCCACTTCTTCTTAGCTAACCTTTTTCCTTGTCATATTAATTATATATCAATGTTAATATAATAATTATATAACACAATAAACATTTTATTATTGAAAATTAAATTATTATGTAGGAGTGGTGAGCATTAGCATGTCTGCCTCACATTTAGCTTTAACCTAAAAAGAACTATTACCAGTAACCAAAACGCTTATTATTTGTGCATTTTTATTCATAATTTTTTTTATCATCTAATATAAAATAATGCAAATAAAAATGCCCCTTTGTATATATTTCAATATTATTTAAGTCATCGTTGTTATTAATAATTTTATAATTATCACTAAACAGGAATGCACAATAATTGAAGCTCATGACAAGGACTTTTCAGAGCATCATTTACGTAACTCCTCCTAAACTAATCACAGCTCGATCATGAGCCCCACCCGGAAGTGTTTGTTTGTGACTCCGGTTGTTGAGTTAAGTGAGTCACGTCAGTGTTTGTACCTGTTTGACGAAAGCACGCAAATGGCCTCAGACGACGCTGATAAAGTAAGTTTCTCCTCGCTTCTATGCCTTGTTGTAATCAAAGGGGCATGGTTTTTACTCGAAATGGGTTGTTTTTGTGGGGGGCTACACGTGAGCATAGAATAGAACAGATTTTACTGTCATGGTTGCAAAATAAAAACTGTGAAATGCAGCTCAGCAGAAAATATTTAGCAGCATGGTATAGTAGGAAAGTAATAACTCAAAATATTGTGTATTCGATAGGCTATAGCATATATGTCAAACTCAGGCCAGGGTGCCAAATTTGGTCCACGATGTAATTATATTTGGCCGGCAAGACCATATTAAATGTGTATTAGAGCTGGCCCGCCAATATATAGCACATGCGCCACTAATATTACAAATCCAAGAATGCTTTGCTAGTGTGTTGGCCCATCAGTCTAGACCGGCGAAGCCCCTTCCCTTTCTGTTGCAGTCGTTAGCAACTGTGCCACCAGTCTCCTCGAGCAAATTAACACTTCCCCTTCCCAAAAATGGCTAAATGAAAGATGGAAAACACTTAACTTCCAAGACAGGTGGGAGGCAGATTGTCTGTTTACTAAAGTAAAACACAGACCCGTTTGTTGTGTGCAGAGCAACAAAGAATATAAAATAATTACATTGTTTTTTTTAATGCCCTTTATTAACTCCTTGGCAGGGACTGTTAATAGTTTGAGGTTTGGATTTTTATTGAAAAACATTCTTATTTTTTTGGGTTGTTTTGTTGTTGGCCGTTGAAAAAAGATTTACATGAAAAAAGAAAGGTAGATGGAGATAGATAAATAGAAGATGGAGTTTACATACAAAACAACAAACATACCACATGTCTTTTATGGCATGTTTATAATATTAAAGTTTGTTTTTTCCAGATTCAGTGTTCAAGCAAAATTGAAGTTTCATTTATTTGTTGTCATATGATAAAGTTTAACGCTACATTTCTGTAGAGAAGGGAAACATGCACATCGCAGTGATTTTTCATTAAATATTGAGTTTGGCTCGCGACGTTGTCCCAATTTTTTATTTTGGCCCACTGTGAATTTGAGTGTGACAACCCTGGGCTATAGGATGATATAATATAATACGATTATTTTCTGATAACATAAAAATGTAAATATGACAAAATAACTAACCAACACAGTTTTGTTACCGAGTATTATTCAGGTCTAGAAAGTTCTCATACAGCAGCATAGTGGTAAAAGTGAGCTACGCCCCCCCTCCCCTAGAGTAATATATAGTACTTGTTACTCATATTTGAAAGTTAATAAATTAGTTCTGTTGCAATATGACTGCCTCTGTCAAGTGTTACACTAATTCTGGGTTAGTTGTTGAGTTAGGGTCACTTCCCAAAATTTTTTTGACTTGTAGACAAGTCAAAATATAAACAACAGATTGATTTAAATAAATCGTTCTCCATTTATTTATTACTTAGACAATATAGTAAAACCTATATGTATGCACCAAATAACTTCAGAATCACCATGCATAGCTTCTGTTTTTGGAGACTCCGAAAGAAATAAAATGTAATTTAGAACTGTCTTGTCTGTTTTAGGTGTCTTCTTTGAAGGGAAAAGTGACCCTGATCACAGGTGCCAGCTCAGGTATCGGTGCAGGTACGTCGGTCCTGTTTGCTAAACTGGGAGCTCTGTTGGCTCTCAATGGCAGAGATGTGGAGAGTCTGAAGAAAGTGGCCAAGGAGTGCAAAGGGTGTGGTGGAGGAGCTGAGGTATTAATGTGTACAGCTATAGCTAGATGCCTGTTATTAAGGTCTTTCAGAGTAGCTACTTATGTTTTGTGCAGCCCTTGCTTGTGCCCGGCGACCTGACAGACAAGGACACGGTAAAGAGGACGGTGGAGGAAGTTATTGCGCGCTTCGGCCGACTGGACGTCCTGGTGAACAGCGCTGGCATCCTGGCCATGGGTGGCATCGAGACGTCAGACCTGGCAACGTACGACAGGGTCATGAACATCAATGTCAGGTGAGCGTCGTCATGGAAACGTGTTCATATGGTTCACACTGAGTTTGTTTTAACTGGTACTCGCTTTCTAGATCTGTGTACCACCTGACCCAACTCTGTGTGCCCCATCTAGTCGAGACCAAAGGCTCCATCGTCAACGTATCCAGCGTCAATGGACAGAGATCGGTACAGATATTCATAAAGCGTCTTCTTTACAAGCTCACTGGCCACTTCATTAGTGACACAATTTAATGAGACAATTTTGTATTATCATCAAAAATTGGACTTGGTTCATCCTGAACAACCTACACATCACATCAAAAGGGGACACTGTGCATTTTTTGAACAATTTAAAACAGGTCTGTGACTTTTGTCAAAATAACCAAGGGAATAAAAAATTGCTGTACACTTTACACACCGTATTTTTTGTCTTGCTAAAATTCTCTGGGCCAATGGCAAGTACGGCTTTCATAGCCATGACGACTTGGAATGCAGTTCGTGATTGAAAAGGCAAGCCCACAGCGTGGGAAATAAAGCGAGTGCCTGTGAAGTCAATTAAAGTGTGTAGGCAGCACTATATACACTGCACTATACAGTACTTAATGCACTTGGTAATCACTGTGCAGATCCGAGCATGTTCAATTTCACTGAGCAATCAAATAAGTGCTACTTTTTAGAAGCTAATGCTAATCTGTGCGTCCAGCAAAACTCAATGCAGCTCTGCTTACCTTCAGTCTTTGTTTCAGACTGTGCAGTCCTACCTTGGCTTGAAAGTGGCTGTGGATCTTCACTGACCCTAGTTATGGGTTATGGGTGGACAAATTTGGTGTTGGGTAGTTATATAAATTTTGTGACATCACAATTCCGTATGCAGGTAAACCACCATTTTGTTTGGATTTTTTTCCCAAAGGAAGTTATAGAAATAATCTGTTCCAGGGTAGCTAATGTGGTTTACAGTGATATAATTGTACTGCATCTGCACAAGCCCAATGATAAACATACTGTTAAATTAATAACTACCTGGTGGTGTCAGTAAAAGCATTATTATCTTTGTAAAGACTTTGTTTAATGCAAAGCTTATGAACTGGCGTTCCTAATGAAGTGTCCCCCGAGCGTTAAAATAACTATTCAAGTTGTGAAGCATCTGGGCCAATGGTTGCAGTCTATTGTCATTGTAGTTCCCTGGTGTTTTGGCCTATTGTATGTCCAAGTCTGCCATTGACCAATTCACTCGCTGTGTCGCTTTGGGTGAGTCAGCAGTTTTATCGAACAATGCTCTATTCACACACACACACAAAAAAAAGAGGAATCATGGAAATGCTTTACATTTCAGAACTGGCGTCGAAGCAAGTTAGAGTCAACTCCGTGTGGTATGTTGAATGACCTTGTGTTCTTTCTTTCTAGCTGCACAGGAAACACATTTTTTTATCCACTGTGTTTTCATTCCACAGTCCTGGCGTGATCGTCACAGACGTGCACAAGAGAGCCGGACTGGATGAGGAGCAATATGCTAAGGTACATTGGCACTTGTATGTCTCTTTTAACTCATTCACTGCCAGCAGTTTCCTGAGCAGGGAACCCCTAGACTGCCAGGCATTTTCAAGCAATTTCACGGATTTTTCAAGCCCCACAGAATATTATGTACTATTTCGATGTAAACACCAAAACTATCAAATGAAAGATCAGACTCTCTTCTTTCATCAGAAAAAAAAGTTTGTCTCGAGCTTATACCGTTCTTTACTAATCAGCAGTCAAATATAGGCTACTTTCGGCCAAATCTGTTTCTGGAAGAAAAAAACTGAGAAAACAGCCTTTTTGTGGAAGCAGACACATCAAGCAGGACAATGACTTTGACACCAATATTTTTTTTCTTTAGTGAAAATCTCAAACATCTGAAAATAAAACAACACTGAGAAAGCACTTTTGACAGAAAAGTAATTTATTTATAAGTATAACTATGTACAAAATTTACATTAGACAAAAATGCATGAACAAATGGGCCTCCCACACTTGCACTTTTTTCCTCCAAATTCTCCGCCTCTACCGTTTGCTCAATAATCCAGGTTTTTATTACCTTGTGCATAAAATCTAGCAAAGTTTTATCCACATCTAGATTTTATTCTTCTGTTGGCAGTGAATGGGATCTTGTGTGGTTGTCATTCCCCTTGAAACCAGTCACTACTTCTGCTCGAAGCACAACCTGTGCAGTTTAGAAATATATTACTATAAAAATACATTGTTGAAAATCATCAACTTAGTGAGAATCCCCCCCCAAATTAACTTCATAAGTATGTTTTTTTTTTTTTTTTTGGTGTTGCCAGAAGGTACCAGCCATAAAAAACATAACAGGAACTTATGGGACATAGAAAAGGGTCTGGAGGGTCTGGCTCAATACAATATACAATACATATGATTAATTAGTACACTGCAAAGATGCTAATGTGAAAAGCCACTTCCAATGTCAGCTCTCTTCACAAGGTGAGTAGTTTTACTAGTTGTAGAAGGGCTTACTTGGCGACACAGCCTTAAAATGAAATCTCAGAGAGAAGAAGAGGCAAATGAAAATGACATGATTTAAAAAAATTTTGTTTCTTGCTTTTTTCCCTTCTGAGATTTGCTTTATTTCTCCTGATACCAAACAATCTTTGAAACAGTTTTTCCAGAAAGTTGTTTTCCCAAGCATTATATTACATCAACTTCCACAGACATAATTGGGGCATAAACAGAAAAAATATACAAATCCCCCCCCCCCAATGTCCTGAGCAATATACTCGAATTAAACAACAAAATCACCCAGATTTATTTAGTTTAATTATATTGTGGTCAATGTATTCTTCCACGAATATGGCAGTTAAGATGCCCTACGATTGGTCAGTCTTGGGTGTCCTGGTGACCTCTCACCCGAAGTCAGCTGAGTTAGGCTGCAACTGACTTGCAACCCTGGTGAGGATAAGCAGTATAGAAAATGGATGGATGGACCATTTATTTTTATTTTTTTTAAACGACAGTTAATCAATGATTTATGATGGCAACAGTTTTAGCCTACAATCTGGATTAATTCACTTTACATTTTTACCTATGGTAAATATGGGGTTTCGAAATTAGAACAAATTGGAAGCTTCGTTGTATTCTAAATTGACATAGTGGCCATTAATCTACTATGAAAGTGATTCTTGTGGGGGCCCTCTAGTGGTACGGGAAAGAATAACTGCCTGAGTACATCGATCCATTTTCTGTACCGCTATCCTCACTAGGGTCGCGGGCGTCCTGGAGCCTATCCCAGCTATCCTTGGGCGGGGTACACCCTGAACTGGTCGTCAGCCGATCGTAGGGCACAAATAAACAAACAACCATTCACACCTACGGGGAATTTAGAGTCTTCAATCAACCTTCCACACGTTTTTTTTGGGGATGTGGGAGGAAACCGGAGTACCCGGAGAAAACCCACATAGGCACAGAGAACATGCAAACTCCACATAGGCGGGGCCAGGATTTGAACCCCGGTCTTCAGAACTGTGAGGCAGATGTGCTAACCAGTCAATCACCGTGCCGTCAATCACAAATTTCGTGTGCATGCATGCATGTTCATGACAATAAAAGATGATTCTTCTTCTTCTTCTTCTTCTGAGTACCGTTCAATTGTATTTTACTTTTAAATTCAGTACATTTTCATTTCATCTTTAATACCCGTTTGATTTTTAGCATTTATTCCAGTAATTTTTAACTTTTATGTGCAACGCATAGTAATCGACTCCTTATTATCCTTATTTTTTTATTTTCCTATATTTAAACACAGCATTATTTTTCAAACTGCATAATGTTACAGTACTGTATTTTAATGTCAGTCATGATGGTGGTACTTTGAGAGCTAAGTATTCTTTTTTTAATAGGAGGTACTAGGTTTGAGAACCAATGTACAATGCTATATACATTTGTTAAACAAAATCTCTAGGAGTTGTTCAGTCATTTTATTATTTAAAAAAAAAATCCTTTCAGTTCCTAGAAAAGTGCAAGCAGACTCACGCGCTTGGCCGACCGGGCGAAGTGGATGAGGTGGCCCACAGCATCGCCTTCCTGGCATCGGACGCTGCTAGTTTCATTACCGGAGTCAACCTTCCCATCGACGGTGGACGCCATGCTATGTGTCCACGATAAACCTTTACGGTATAATTACTAGATAATAAAGTACTTCAAATATATTTTACAAGCTTAAATGGCTGAGTTATTCCATATGTAGAAGTACAATTTAATTTTACTAAATACAGCAATGATTACTGTAGCTTTAAAAATTTTAATGAATTGAAGAGAGTGTGGCGAGCGTGGATATATTGTGTAGTATTCCCCATTGAGTACAGAACACTTGCAACACCAGGTTAGGTACAACTGCAAAATCTCTTGCAGGTCATAAATGAATTAATTCCCATTTTTATTGTATTATTTAAAATCAATGTAAGTATAATTAACCAATTATACAATAAAAATGTATATGTCAATTAGTTTATTTTAATATGTACATTTTGATTTAGCAATTTAGAAAAACAATGTAATTATTGGGAATTCGACAAATATTAAATGCGCTGATCAAACAATATGAAACATTTCCCTTTTACACAGATAATATTCAGTTGGACACCAACTTGAACAATATGTTTATTATTGTGGTTGTATTTTGCAGTGATGTTGAACTTCGGTATGTCGTCCTGAGAGCAGCTTCTACAGGCAGAATTTTGGTCATCTCATTAGAGTGTACCTAATGTTGTGACCAGTGAGTGTACCTAACTCAGCCACCCACTCAGAGGTGCTGTACGAGGTAGTATCTTCACGCATGCTTGTGTGAAGACATCTGAATGACTTTGCACTGGAGACACATGACTGATATGATATATATGTTAACAGCTATTGCACTTTATATTACAATATACAGTACATATACAGTTATAAATAAGACATTATCGCATTTATAAATGTACCTTCATTATTTCTGTACAACCAGAGAGTTTGAGAAAGCCAAAACAATGAAATGTTCATATCATTTCCTTCCATTCGGCAATTCAAAGCTTGCATCAAGTCACTGGAGAGGAAACATAGTCATTTTATTCCAAAGGCGGATCAGTGCCAGAAGTCTGAAATGTTCCCGCCTCTGTCCCTGCAGTCCAAGCATAGTTTCTGGAGAGTAATTGGGGTTCCTGGCAGTCTAGGACTGTCCATGAAGTTATCCCACTCAGGAGGTCAGGGCTCCGCTTTACTGAGCTCTATAAGAAGCAGACAGGTCCAACCTCGAGGTGATAACGGGATCCTGTTTCTGTGGTTGGTAGGTTGGATACATCCACTATGGGGAGTAAATTTGGCTCCTGAGTCTGAAACACAAACTGGGTCTGACGCCAGCGGCCATCTTTGATCTGGGAACATTGTGTCAAAAAATAGATACTGTCACTAGCCAGTAAAAAAAGCATTCACCTTCACATTTCTACAAAGCTTTTAGTTTGATCTAAAAATGTTGTCAGGGAAAAAAAAAAATATTATTTAAAGACCCTCGAAAGTGAATTCAGAGATTTGTTTCGAAATATAGATGTTTGAAGGTAATTGCTGAAAACGTGCAAAGACTGAGAACTATGTGGTGAATTGTGGAGTTATAGCATTAAACAGTTTTTCACTATAATAATAATAATAATAACTTCTTTATATAGCTTCTGTATATAGCAACCTACTTCCGCATTCGGCAAAGCAAGTGGATATAGGATCCATTCATCAATCAATTTTCTGTACTGCCTCTCCTCACCAGGAGAGTGGGCGTGCTGTAGCCTATCCAAGCTATCTTCGGGCGAGAGGCGGGGTACACCCTGAACTGGTCGCCAGCCAATCGCAGGTCGATATAGTAAATATAGTAAATTGTGACAGTGCAGTGAGCTCGCTACTGTAGTTGTGCCTACATCCCAAAAATGCATCTTCCCTTCCGCTGACGTGGCCGCCTCAGAGTGCATCGTTGTCGGCCTTGATCGCACGCACGTCATGGCGAAAAAGCGGAAGAGCAAAGGGGGGAAAATAAGCCCAATTTGATAGCTAGCGTGTGTACAAGAGCTTCGTGCTGGCGTTGCCACTTTAGACCACCTCATTGTCATGGCGTGGAAAAGCCCTTCGACGACGCGGTGGGATGTATTCCAGCTACAAGAGGCTTAAAGCGTATATATTTTCATGCCTCAAGCATGTAGTTATCTGTCGGCATAAGAAAGATGTAGCTAAAGTAGCATCGGTTTTTCCAGGTCATCGCAGTGGTATTTGATTGAATTTTGAGTGGGGCGGGGTTTCAGTGCAGTTAGCGAACAGAGAATTGTTTGATTTTTCATGATTTTGAAGCACTTTATGAATAAATAAATAAATAAGATTCACTTGACTATCAGCTATCATGATAATAAGCATCGTTTGAGCCACACAACCGAAAAGTAAGAGTTTTGTATGAATTCAATTGTTGCCGTAAGGACAGGAGTGGTGTGTGAGCGTACCCAGCAGTCGTCTCTGGGTACAAGTGGTTCCAGAAGATCGCCTGCTCGGATCTTCTCTCCTGTCCAGGTCGTGAAGCTCACAGCCTGGCTATAGAGCTGAAAAGAGGGTCCCGCTGCCCACACAGGCGTGTTAAGGCAATGGACCGTGATGTGTTGCACAGCCTCAGTGCTCAAAAGGTGAAGGAAGTTCATCTGGATGCGACCAACCCCCATCTCCACCTGGAAGGTAAGTCAGCATTCCGGTGATTGTTTTCCAATATTCTCGGTTCTCTGGTCATTGGTTGGTTCTGCATCTGCCTCAATTTGAGGCAAGAAAAAGCTTGCTATGCAAGGACTTGTAGAGACATTTGTTCAGACAATAGCATACAAGCAGACATTGGCATACAAGCAGATACAACCTTGGAGATGCTGACGGGTTTCAAGCATGTCTGTCCTCCAGCAGTGAAGTTGCATGTCACCTCGATGGTGTCAGCATCGCAGCCCAGGTTTGGGTCGATCCAGTAAGTGCCTGGAAAAGCAGCAACAGCATGTTATTAATAAGAAAAGCTCAGCACCAATGTAACCGTCTTTCTAGCTACTTGTTACCCTACCATCATGCATCCTTTGCTCACAGTTGTAGAGATCTCTGCAGATGCGGGCTGGATTGTTGCGCTTCCCCAGTGGGTTCTTTAGACTGTGGATTAGAGAGCTGAGACGCTCCAAAGTCCTGAAGATCTCTGTGTCCTGCTCCAGCATGGGAAGGTCCACATTGTGGTAATTCAGCTTTGAACAGAGGACATCGTTATTTTAGTTCATTCTTTTAGTGTGGAGTTTGAGATCATGTTTTAGGAAATCCAGAATGGATTTGTTGACATTGATACACTCATTTACAAAAAGACGCAACAGAACATTGATCCATATGTCACACTCCGGTGGCACGTAGCCAACTGGTTAGCACATGTGCCTCACAGTTCTGAGGACCGGGGTTCAAATTTGGCCTCACCTGTGTGGAGTTTGCATGTTCTCCCCGTGCCTGCGTGGGTTTTCTCCGGGCACTCCGGTTTCCTCCCACATCCCAAAAACATGCATGATAGGTTGATTGAAGAGTCTAAATTGTCCATAGGCGTGAATGTGATTGGGAATGTTTGTTTGTTTATATGTGCCCTGCGATTGGCTGGGGACCAGTTCAGGTTGTACCCCGCCTCTCGCCCGCAGTTAGCTGGTATAGGCTCCCGCATACCCTGACCCTAGTGACGATAAGTGGTGTAGAAAATGGATGGATGGGGTGTCACACTCCAAAACAAACAAGTGTGGGGGTTCGAACATAAACCTAGTGGCTCACCTGCCTCATTCCAGATTGCAGAATAACATCACCTCCTAAATTCAAAATTTCAATGTTAGCTCGGCCAAATCTTTCCAGATCATGTTTGCAGTACTTTATAAGGCAAGGAAGGTCACATATTTGATAAGTTGAGTTGAAATGGACCTCATGTGCCCTGTGGTTATCCAAACTGCGTACAAAATTAAATCCGAGCCATGATGTGCATGCGTGAATAACTGTGGAAAAATAGTTCAGAGACAAAACACATGAAAACTTTGCAAATGTGTCAATAACTTAATGTACTCCATTGCACAATTTCTGATTGTGTTATTGGTCTGATTAGTAATTATTTGCCTCACTGTTTAGTGTTTCATTGTATCTTCAATTTATTGTTAGTTACCTAGCTTTGATGATCAAATGGTTTTAAAAGACCTGAGACAGATGGAGTTACAGATGAATAACCCCCCAAAATGTTTTTTGTCTGAAAAGCATGCTCGCCTACAGGTTTTTGTCATCTAAATCAGTTTTTCCCAACCTATTTGAGCCAAGGAGCCCATTTTACATAATAAAAATCTCACGGTAGTCCACCAAACAAAAATGTCACAAAATGTCTAAATACTAAACTAATGATAACTGGCACTGTTTAATTGAACACCAAGTTCTTCCTGTCACTATATGTCACTGGCATAGAGAGATGAACACATATATATACAGTATTTGTAATAAAAAAAACAAAAGTAATAATCTTTGGCAAAATTAAGTGAATTTTGATCATTTCTGAGACACCCCGAAAGTCTCTCATGGCACACTAGTGTGTCACCCTGCATCACTGATCTAACGTCATGCTTGTTATCTAAATTTCGGGTGTTTCTTCTGTTGCAAATTGTGCAGAGAGGTAGTTTGAGATTGTGACCCTGTACAGTACACTGACAAAAAAGTAGGCTACTTAATTTTTGGTTGCACATGAATAAAATGTGGTAAACTGACATAATTTCCCCCTCTTTTCCTTGAAAATGATCAAATAGTATGTTAGTTTAACGCATTTTAATCAATTGTAACAGAGGTGCATGTTCGGATTAAGTCAATTCAAAGGACCTTTTGGTGTACAACTTCCACTGCAATTTGGGTAGACACACACTTCACTATAAGGTTGTTGAACCATGTAATTCATACCAACCAATCAGGAAAGAAAAGTAATGAGTATAATGGAATTGTTAAAATTAAATGTATAACATAAATGTAATGGTAATGATGTTTGAAAAAGATACTAAAATAAACTACAGTGTACTCTGAAAATTTTATGGGGTTTCAAATGTCGAACACTATATAATATTTATTTCAATGAGTGCTCCATAAAAGGCTTGGTGTTAGTCAGAACTCACCTCTGGCCTGAGTGGAGCATAAGAATCAATGGTGACTTGAAACGAAGCACCGAGCGCCTCGTTTTTCTTAAAAATAATAATAAAAAAAAGAAACTTAGAAATCAGATAACTGCACATTGTTTGGACCATAATCAAATTCACTTTAAAAAGAAATATACATACAAGAGAAAGGATGGAACTGGTGTGACCCTGGGGAAAACAAAAAATGTTATCATATTACTGAATTTCATAACATCCAATAAGTTATTTATGTAAAGCACACAAAAAGAAGAACTTACTGGAGGTCCCGGTGGTCCACGTGGACCGGGAGATCCCTGAAAAATTCCATTAACACATTAGATTTTCAAACATTTATGTTAAAAATGTATGACTCAGGCATTTCTTGGACAAAAAGTGAGAGAAGATGCATTATGATTTACCCTTGGTCCTGGCAAGCCCTGTTAAGGATGAAATAGATTAACACTTGATTGCAGACCATTCCGGAATAATACAATGACGATGAAGACGGAAACTTTTGGTGCTGCCTTTTTAATAAACATCTGCTCCACCATTTGCAAACCAGCGCCGTAATATTACGACTCCCTTCTCAACATACAGTAGCTGCATTTTAGGTTTGAATGTGAAGCATATCAATAAAGCGTTTAAATGGGTTGGTATGGAGACAAAAAATGCCATTGAATGCAAGGGTCACTGTGGTATTGCAAAAGTGGTACACAATAGAAAAGTGCCAAAGGGCGTGAGAGACTAATCCATGCGGAGCCTCCCCACTAAGCATGCTATCTAGCACTCACAGTTCAGACAGAAAAGGGGTTTGTCAAAGGTTTGTCACGCACCATGTCCCCCCGACTTCCTTTGTCACCTTGTAGTCCCTGACAAGAGAGAAAGCAGAGGGTTACTCCAAGGATCATAAAACTGTCAGACAGAATTTGTTATACAGGTACATACAGGATGGCCGCTGGGGCCGATGATGCCAACGGGGCCCAAAGCTCCGTCCATACCCTGGAAAGCAAGTTTTTGTCATTTAGAGCAGTGGTACGCAACTACAGAGCCATGGACCAGTACAGTTCGCCGGGTTATTTAGTACCGGGCCGCACATAGACTGATTAAAAAAAATATGATATGAAAGAATTTTTTTTTTTTTTTTAATCAGGTGCACCGGCTTCTCCTTCTGTAGACGTCAAGTGGCACAATTAATATAAAAATTAACCTTACAAGCTAGCAAAAACAGTAAGAAACCAACGTCTTTGGGGACCCTCTTTGGAAAAGACAACAGTCCAAAGGATTACACAGAAGAGCCTCAAACTTCCAGGAAAAAGAAAGGTGCATTTAAGAGACAATATCAGCAGTCCTGCTTCAAATTACGGGTTTATCGCTACAGGTGATTCTCGTGCACCAAACCTGCTCTGCATCATATGTGCAAAATCAAACCAAAACTTCCAGAGATTGCCCTCCGAAAAAAGCACTGAATTGCTTGCTTCCATTTCCAGCATCCTGTCTTTGTGAAGCGGCGAGTTGTATTTTTAATCTTTTTTAAAAATAATTTTTGTGTGTGCCGGTCCTTCAAAATATTGTGTTGCGACTTTAGAGGGCACAGTTGATGGTGCACCCAAAGACAACATGGTGAAAATTGAGTGAACCAAAGAACTGTTACTTACCACCAATCCTCTTGGTCCTTTTGGTCCCTGTATCCCCGCTGGGCCCATGTCTCCTTGGGGTCCCTAGAAAGACCCAGGATTTACATTCATTGAGTTATTCATCATAAATAAAAGCAAAAAACTAATTGACGAGATACCACTGCGGAACCTCTTAGGACAAAGAACACAATCTGTGGCGCTCACCTTCTCTTTGCTTGTACAAGGGAGTCTGCTGTTTACGACAGTCTCGACATACGAAGTTTCGAGGTTGCGAATGACACGCAATGAACTACTTTGGACAGTGACGTAGGAATACTGTACGTGGCACAAGAAAACACGCCTTGTTACCGCCGTACTTACTGTTTTTCATTTGATTGGTTTATATTCATGGCCTAGAAAGTGTTTCATTCAAATATTTACTCTAATTATGACTTTACTACGGTGACAGCAAAGGTCAGTAATAGACTATGGCGCGTTACGACTTGCATACAAATTCGGGTTACATGCAACAAAACTCTGTTGTAAACTGAAGGCCTTTCTTAACTGTGCAGGCAAAGCTTTGAGTAACATTTTATTGACATTCATACAAGCATAAAGAGGTTTATTGTTGTTAACAACAAGTGGTGGAATAGGTAAGTCGTTTAACAATGACTTGATGCAACTCACCTTTCAGAGTACATATTGTTATTTTTCTGTTATTATTGTTAATTTAGCCAAGACGTGTACTGCTTTTCTATGTTAACAATAAGTTCCATATCCGGTTCTGTGGTCGGCATCATGTTTTTCCACTTTTTTATCACCAGTAAATATCTGTGGCGGTGGCTAAATAAAAAGCCAAAGAAAAAGCAAAACGTTGTGGTACTCAACAGAAGAGTTGGTACTCATTTTATTGTTTCGACACGCTGCTATTTCCAATCTTTGCTTTTGTTGCACCAACAACCCAGTTAATGATCTTATAATTACTTAAGACAATTACCAAGTCAAGTTTGATGATGGTGAAATATTTTCCATGTCTATAATTCCTAACAAACTACTGTGGTTAAATGTTTACCAAATCATCCAAAGACAACAGTGTAATGTCAACTTTTGAGACTTTTAAAAAAGCTGGATAGACCTGGTGGCATCCTACCTTTGGTCCAAACAGACCTAAAAACCCTGGAAATCCTTGTTCGCCAGTGGACCCCTGAAATATTACAGGATGGATTGTACAATTATTCAAACAGTATTTCACTGAGCTTTTTTGTTCAATGACAACTACAGTATTTGCGCTTACTGGTTGCCCTTTGGAGCCCTTCACTCCTTGGTTTCCCATTAACGCCATGCCACCAAGGGTCCCTCTCATTCCTGTGGGTCCGGTTTGTCCCGGGAAACCTTTTTCACCCTGAAGCAGAAACAAAAACACTTAAACGGTTACAATTTTGTCGCACAAGCCATCAAATAAGATACATAGACACAATGGTTCCGGCGATAAGATATTAAATTTATAGCTAATATTAAAGTCAGTCTTACTTTTGGTCCAAAAGAACCTTGAGATCCAGGGAGACCTGTCTCACCACTTTTTCCCTGCGGCCCAGGTTTCCCCATGAGGCCTGATTCTCCATCTTCTCCCTGCTCCCCCTAAATGCAAAAATATGATTGGTGAACTATAGTCAAAGTTATTCATCTATTGATCAAACAGTTTGCCTTACCTTGGTGCCTTTGCTTCCATCTATACCAGGCAGTCCATCCAGTCCATGAAGTCCCTCGAGACCCTCCCTTCCTGTTACACCTCGTGGGCCAGGGGGGCCTTCTGGAGCCTTGTCAAAAACAAGAAATATTAACATCAACACCACTATTTCTTATGAATAACAACATGAAGCCAGTATGTTTGATATTCTCTATAAGAGAGCCGTGGTTATCAAACATTATACGTGACGTCACCGGACTTATGCAAATCTCGCAAGACCTACTTGTACTTTTGTGCAGTAAGAGTTTCAGTATCATTATTGTCAGATATTATCGGTGGTAGTTGTGTGGATGACTGAGCCGACGTGTTACTTCTAGCGCTGTTACTGGTTTTATTTTGGTGGGTATGTACTTCCTCTCTTCGTCCCCCATTCCTGTTGGCTTGCTTGGACTCTGATTTAGATTTTCTGTGACTGGTGATGTGCATTTGACTACCGTACTTGGGCTTGGCACTGGGTCATGAAACCTCTTAGCCAATGTGGCTAAACCAAATAAAAATCTCCTCGCCACACTTGAATGTACTTAGCCATAGCATTACGTGTGTTTATGAGGGTAAACCTATAGCCACACTTAGCCAGTCCTCGTCACTGGGAGGGAAGCCGATAAACCTTAAGATGTGGGCCCAATTAAAACTACCTAGTCATCAATCAGGACTAGGGCTGAACTGTTTGGGAAAGTACTCTTAGTGAGTTTTTATTTGTTTTAAACAAATATTGCAATTGTGACTTAGCATTCGATTTTTCGGGACGAAGTTTATCTTCAGCATTATTCACTAAACATAAGAAATAAATTATTCTATTAATTGTTCTATCTACACAACATTGGATATATCCAACAAATGAACAACTCTTTCCTGTAGTCCAGGATGAAATGTTATGATGAATTGATATGAAGAACAAATCTTTTAAAAGGAAAAAATCTTCAATCACAATTTAATACTGACTTGTGTTTAACTTCGTCTTGTCAAAATGTAATACTGTGTAATGATGCCCTTGCCAGTAGCAGTAGCAGTAGCATTGCTGTCAGTGTCAGCCGTAGATAGAGATAAAGTGCAGAGCTTTTCATCACCAAGATGTGAATATAAAAGCAGTTGAAATGGTAAATGATATTAAATGTTGATTAATGTTCTTATCAATTACAGTAAGTGTTAAATGGAATCACTTATTTGATAATCCTCAAGAATGATTTTAAGGACTATACAGAATTTTCTCAAATACAAACTTTTTAGTTGAAGATAAACATTAACATTCTAAATCTTTCGTGGTAAATATTAGTAGGCTGAGGTTAGCTGTCAAATAAGATATTTATATTATTTATTGATTAATAATTTCAAATTTCAAAAGCAGGACAAAGTGGTCTAAACTACATAAGGGAGCAGGGGTGGGGTGACTATGTTTGTCTATGGACTATGAAATAGTCCATTGCATGAAAAGGGAGTGGGACAACTTGAAACGATCATGATAGATGAAGGATTTTGATTTGTTCCTAAGCGTGTGAATTAAGAATTAAACAATAATAATTGATTTAAATTGAGGAAAACTTTGTTAATCGTTTTTCATGAGACTTTTGGGGGCCACAGGCATTTGCCTGTGTTTGCCTAATAGTAAAGCCGTCCCTGGGCATGTTAGAGCTACATTGTGGCCATGTTTTTCCCATGTAATGTCTGGATCTCCATAGAGTCCATTTCATACTTGTGATATTTGTTACCCCTGCCCTGTCACCATTGAAGTTTGTGTTTAAAGTGTGTTTTATTGTTTCTAATGGACCAATATTTGGCTACTTCAACTAACTTAAATCATCGTCTGTACAGTTAATGAAGGTTTTATAATGTTGACAGTTTGAGGTGTGAAACAAATATATTAGAGATACAATTGATCTCAAAGAAAAATTAGATTTTGAGAGACAACCAAATTCCAGTTCGACCAGCGTCATGGAACGGATTGTGGTGGAACTTCACGATACCACTGTAGTATAAGCATTTGTTAAACTCACCGGTGGTCCTTTGGTCCCAGATGTTCCTCTCGCCCCAGATTTTCCTTTTTGACCCTGGAGCACAGCGAGTTAATGTTGCATAACTCAAACGTGATTATATGTTAAACGTTTAGAATTCAGCAGCACCTCGCCTACACTATTCTAAAGTACATTGAATTAAGTCCTTACTTGTTCACCTTTGGATCCTTTTGGCCCTTGTTGTCCTCTGGGCCCAGGATTTCCCTGAAATAACCATTACAGTTTGAAAAAGAAATGTCAAAACTTTGTGTGGCTTTAAATCAAACCAATGGAATACTCACAGGAAGTCCTGGGGCACCGGCTTGACCTCGCCCTCCATCAACACCTACTGGACCCTGCAAAATGTCATTTTCTACATTACACTATGCAGAACTTTGCTTAAGGTTTTTGGTTCTGTAACTGTTCAGCAACACGGGTAATTTTGTCATCTTGAATTCACTTACAATGTGTCCAGGGTCACCTGCTTCTCCTCTATCACCGCTGTTACCAGGAGGACCCTGCCATGGAGCAAAAAGATAAAAACAACATAAAAAGCGGGACAGAGAACTCCCCCTCAGAGAACATAAAACAGATGTGGCCTCCACTACTCCCCAAGCAAACCACCAACATATCGCAGTGGGTCTGACACTAAAATATTCATTGGTGCACACGGTCTGAAAGTCATACCCTCTTTCACAATGCGATTGTCTGGCGTTTTCAACTCACTCCAGACTTTATCACCTGGCTCACCGAAGGCACTAAAAATTTATCAATTTTAGCAGGTTTAAAACAAATATTTCTCTATTTTTCTCAAGCTGCCTTGTTTTTTTTATGTTTGTGGAGTGTGGGATGAAGATGGAATACGCAGAGAAAACCAAGGCAAGAACATGGAAAACATGCTCACTCCACACAGCAAGGCAGGAGCCCGGATTCGAACCCCCAACCTCACAACTGTAAGGCCGATGTGTTAACCACTAGTTCGCCATACATGCCGACAAATGCATTCTAATCAACTATAAGGATCATTGGATTGGATTGGATTAATGCTAAAGACACATTTTTCTAATGAATGAAATTCAGTGGGGTATATCCTTACTGTGATTGATCAAATTAGATGATAATGACCCCTAAATTTACATTGGATATGATTGTATTGAGAAAACATTTAAACGTTGTTTTTTTTTAGTTTAAAGATAATGAAAATAGCTATTTTATTTTTATTAATATTGCTTAACACAAGGTCTCATTCTCATTAGCAACCTTGGATAAACATTCAGCAAATATAAATGTACTTTTTTCTTATTTTTATTTTATTTTTTTCCCCAATTTGGCCAGTATCGGAATTAAAATAACCAAATAATTAAAACTTACTCTGTCACCTTGGCGACCTGGTGGGCCTTCTCCTTTGCTGTCTTCCCCTTGTTCGCCCTAAAAAGGAACATGAAAACAATCAAAACATAAATAGATCAAGAATTACCGCTTAGGCAAACATTTAAAAGAGCAAGTTTATTCCAAAGAATGCAGTAATCTTCGTCCATTTCATGGAACGGGTTGTTCCATCCTTCCAAGTGCTAAAATAGACCGCGATGAGTCAATGTCTCTCTCTCTCTCTCTCTCTCTCTCTCTCTCTGTCTCTCTCTGTCTCTCTCTGTCTCTCTCTCTCTCTCTGTGGGGGACTTTGACACTAATTGAACAATAAGAGCTGTGTGAAGGATTTTAGCACTCATCTGTTCTGCATGTGTAAAATGAAAGGATTAAACAACGTCAAGAACATGATTATAAAATCAAGAGCATAATTTGGAACGGTGAGCGAGCGGTCAGGGAAAAGTGACACGTGCGAAGATTGAACGTGACATATCATGGTGCATGTATACGTACATCTGATCAGCTGCATGTTTTAGTTTGCAGTTCACATATGTAAAAAAATTATTTTGATTAGTAAACAAGCGTTGCTATTATTTAAAACAATAATACAATATATTATTATTATATTATTTTAAACAATAACTATGCACATCCAAATGGCTCAAACCCGCACCCGTATAAATAAAACAAATCTTATCTGGTTTATTCTATTGTGCTGCATCCTGTCCAAGAAACCGTTTGTATTCCTTCAATCGTGGACTAAAAGAGTCCAGTTATTCTGCTGATTGCACGGTTAAACAGTACAAAGTGAATTAGCCTTACTTCCTACCAATCATCTCGAATGGCTTCCTTACCCAACAACAATTAGTTACTTGAATGGGTGAGGAATAAATCGTGTCCCAATGTACCTTTTCACCTTTTGGTCCAGGTGGCCCTTGTGAGCCTTGCAGTCCTTTGTGACCCTACGACAAGAAGAACATTTTATTACTCAGACAAAGCTAGCCTTTACTACCATTTAATCCTCTATTGCCATGAAATCAGTGAGTGAAAACAAATAATCCAGATCTGGTATTTGCTCTGGTCCCTATGGAAATTGTAGTCAAATCCAACATCAACACAACAAAGTAAAACCTAATCAGGGGAGATGTGATGAGAATATAGCCCCAAAAAAACATATTTGGTCAGTTCTACTTAGTTGCAATTGATAGCAAACACCTCTCCAAAGGACTGCCCAACCGTGTAGTTTCTCCCAGCCAAGCAGCAAAGATTACATTAATGAAATACAATTATATTGCACTGGTATATCCCTAACACTAATGTTACTCAAATAAATTAAATATTTTTTGTATGTACTTTTCTTGGGTTATAATCTTTATAAAGGTGCCCTATAAAGGGTTAATTTAAAAAAAAAATTGTGGTTCTAATTTAGATATAAAGTACACAGTCTAGATCAGATTAAATTTAGCTTTATCCTTTATGATAAACACACTATTTTGTCCGTGGATCCTAATAAAGTCTTTAAAAGTCTTAAATTGGATTTTGCACTCTGTCTTGAATCTTAATCTGTGAACCTGCCATTCAAAGGTTTGAAATGTGCTGGACATAATTAACAACATAACAATATTAATATTTCATTTTGTTATTTTGGCCTTGTCTTTAAATTGGATTCCTTAAATCTACAGATACTCTGCATAAGTATTTCACCCATTATAAACCACTATTACTAAGATTTTGCTTTTTTTCCCCCCATGATCATCAACATGGGATTCCTTATCAAAATTGAAGTGAAGAATACCCACTGATTATCCAAAAGCCAGGTTAATATGTCGAAAGGGCTTTGATGGTATGGTAATAACTTTATGATTTAATCGGTAAAAGGTAATTCTGTATGGTCACAAATTGTAGGCTCGGAATGATTCTTACATGAGAGTGTAGAGACTGTGACATCCACAAAGCAGAACATTGTTTTTTTTTTTTTGTCAATGGTTACCAGCAATAATAGAAATCTAACACAATCACACTCATGGGGTAATTGTTTTTATCGTCTTAATGGAAGGGCTTTCTGTGGAAAAAAAAAAAAGGGGAAAAAACCAACGCTATTATTCCACACCTCATAGCCTGGTATTCCCGGGTCTCCCAGCTGGCCCATTCTTCCGGGAGCACCCTGGGGAAATAAATCCAGATTTCGGCCACGTTTACCAAAAACCAATTAAGTCTGTCAGTCTGAAAGAAGCTAACTGATGTTTTACCACTGGGCCTATCGTTCCTCTCGCTCCCTTCAGTCCAACAAATCCTGGCGCTCCCTGCTCGCCTATTGGCCCAGTCTCACCCAGGTGACCTTGGTGTCCTTTGGTCCCCTGGCGAGAGGCAGTCAATAAGCAGGTATGTAGTGGGTGTGTAAACTGCAATGACTTGAAGGGCATTCTCCAATTTACTGTCAGTGAGCATCTCCAGCAAGTAACCTCTTTATTTAGAAGTGCTCAATCACTCCTACAAGGAAAGCTAATCGACTTGAATGGGAAAGTGATGGGTGAACAAACCTTTCCTCCTGCTTTTCCTCTTTCTCCAATTTTGCCCGGTTTACCCTCTTGACCCTTTTAAAGTAGAAAGAGTTTAAGTGGACGCAAACAAGATATTTTATTTATCAAGAGAATCCACGCACACTCACCCTCACGCCCGACATCCCAGGAGGCCCACAGGGTCCTTCCTCTCCTTTATGGCCGATTTCACTCATGTCTCCTTTGGCACCCTCTACGCCGGCATCCCCTTTCTCGCCCTGAAAAGACATCATCGTAAAAGTGGAAGAATTATATAGATTTATGTGACAGAGGAGGATAAAAATACTTGATAATGTCAAAACAAGCAGAGATGAAAACACATGTAATAACACAAACAAAAATGACAATAAACAGCAAATAAACATTATTATTATTATTATTATTTTTCATTCATTTTTAATTCTCCTGGATATAATTGTTTACCTTCTTTTAATATACTCAAATTTAATAAAGTAGAGTGAAAGTTCAAGTTGGTTGGCTGGTTGGTTAGTTAGCTATTTACCATTTACTTAGTTAATTACTGAATTTGTTAGTTTGCTAGCTAGATAGTCAGTTGGTTCATAGTTGTAACACAAGTCGCTAGGTTTGTAGCTAATCACTTAAAAAAAAAAAAAAATTCTTAATTGCATTTTAAACTGTATTTAACTTCTGCAAAAATAGCAAGTTAGTGCGCTAGCCAGTTTAAGTTGGTTGTTAGTTTCGACACAAGTCTAGATTAGTTGCTTTTTTGAAAAATAGTTGCTAGGTAGGTTCATTAAAGACTAAATTGTCTGTAGTAGGTGTGAATGTGAGCGTAAATGTTTTTTCTTTGTCTATATGTGCCCTGCGATTGGCTGGCGATGGCGAGCAGCTTGGGCTCCAGCTCAGCACCAATTTATTTTCTATTTTGTCCGACTCGAATCGATGGAATGGTCAGTCCAGAACGGTCAAGTTATCTTCCATCTTCTCTGTCCCACACTTCATTATTTCCATTATTGCTTGTGGTTATGTTGACATGCTTTGTTTTTTGATTTACATTGTCTTCTTCTTGAGCTGTTCTTTGACATCCAGGATAATGCTTCATTCTTGTCAGAGCACACACTGCTGAATACAGAAAGTCCTGCTCGCCCCAATGTGGTCAACAATTACAACCCTCCATGTTTATTTTCTAACTTTTGTTGTCTGCACTATTCAGAATATTCTAGTTACTTTATTAATTGTGCGACACCTACTTAATAGTCTTTTAATACCTTTTGCAGGGGTTGATGGAGCTACACATGGCTGCAAAAAGAAACTTGTCGACTTTCCATTTGTCTTTCAGCGGCGAGTGGAAGAATGTAGTGATAAAAGGAGCTGATTTAATTCCTCCCAACAATGATCAGCTAATGCTGCAAATCCCTGGTGAGCTGCTGTTTTCTGTCCAAAATCTACACAGAGGATTTCATGTACACTATTTAACTTTCTTGGTTGACAAAAATAAGTTGTGTACACCATCCTGCCAAAATGAATATCTCTTAATTCTGTTTGTTTCACTTGGTTTAATTTGGCTATCTTTTATTATTATTAAGTGTTCCATCTTTTTTGTTGTTGTTGTATTGCTTTCCAGCCATGATAGCTTTTAAAAGAATCTCATTGTCTGTTTCTGCCACAGTGCAGTTCCAATAGCTCACACATACAGTCTGTCTCGCTCTAATGACAATAAGCTGTAAGATTCAACTGGATTTGGGTTCATTTAGTTCTTGATTCACATATTTCTTGGACTGAATGAACCCATGCTGAAACTGTTTAGTTAGCTTGTAGGATGAATATCATTATAGGAATCTTATGTAAGTTACTGTATGTTCCATTATTCCCTTTGTGCTTTACCTTAACGCCATCAGGTCCACTTGGTCCAGCTTCACCATCGATGCCTTGCTCACCCTTATAAAATATTTATTAATGTAACAAGTTAAATTATGAACACTTTTATTTTCAGTCAGTTGTGTACACAATACTCACTCTCTGGCCAATCAAGCCCTGCTCTCCAATGTTGCCAAGTGGACCAATGTCACCCTGCGAATGAATGGCCATCCTTCAGCAAAGTAACAACTTTTAATTACACTTTTAGTGTTGAATATAGGTTGTAATACATGGCTATGGATTCTAATGCAACATGTCACTGATAAATATTATTGAACTGTTATAATAATATATGGTAATAAGACACAAGTCAGCAAATCAGCATATAACTGGGGGTTGTACTGACGAGTTGACTAATCGATTTGTTGACTTTATAACTCCACAATGACGTTTTGAACATGGTTGACGAGTTGCTAATCACGTGGTTTTGGCTTGAGGAGGAGGCAGAGCCGCTTTCAGCAGATGTGTGCATTAAATGAAATTAGTCTGTCACCATACTGCACTTTATTTAAATTATCTTCTATTTCTGAATATGCAATTTTAGTAAGTGAGGGAGAACTAGTAAAGGTGGAATTTTTTAAAAAAAAAGCCAGGCTCGAGCAGGATTTTGAAACAACTTTTTAGCCTTCACTATCAAAGTGGAAGGAGAGTGAGGAATTATTCTACTGCACACAAAGAGGGCCATGATGATTTGCAAACACCTCAAATGCCAACCATGCCGAACCCACTGCTATGTTGCGCTTAGAAGGAAGACGGGTTAATTAATTTATTTTACCATCAAGCAACAGCGGGCAAGACTTCACCCAGCCCACATTAATGCTTGTCTGTTCTGACACATACGTATGTTCTGCATAAATTTGGGGTATGAGTTGTCCGTTGTTGGTGAATGTACTGTATATTATTGCAAAGCATTGCCTCCTGATTTAAAAATTTTTTTATAGTAGGCTTTACACGATCAGGATTTTGGGGACCGATCAGCGAGTTGGAAAAAAAAACGATAACCAATCACCGATCCGATCACAAGATGGAGCAATGTGTCTATTTCAATGACTTGTTCATTTACTGTATATACTTGTGTGCTGTATACTGAGTATCTTCAAAAATATTCTCTTGTCAGGTCATGTATTCTAATCAGTCAGGTCAAACCAGCATTACAACATGACATAAATAATGGGTGCTAACTTACTGTAATTAAATGACTTTATTGTAATTAAATTACTTAACACACGCCGAAACTTGTTTACGTACAACCGTTAGTGCCAGCACTAGCTTGCGAGGCTACACAACGTTTTGTTGGCTGCTTGTGAGCCGTATCGTATTAAAAGTACGTGCACATACCTCAAGCAATCCTTAGGAAAACGTCTCCTCCCGAGCACCGGTGACCACCACCACCACCACACGTTTTTCCCCATTTTGTTCTTTTTTGACCAACACAATACATGCACGATGTGGTAACGAGTGTATCCGGTCGTGTTTGAGTTGACAAGCTAAAGCCCAGTGATTGTACAATCGGTATCGGAATATGATGGTTTTATTGCAGTAGTCTGACATAGTGCAATCGTGAATGACCAAATGTGTCAAACGTGTTGTCTGTCTCAGACGTGTTGTATGTCCCACACCGCCGACGTGTTTTTTTTATTTTTTTTAAATAACTTTATTGGCGGTCAGGTATTTACAGTACTATGTCAAAAGACACACATCAAGGGTAAAAATAAACTAGCTTTTGGATTCAAATATACTGTACACGAAGACGATGCGGAGTAAATGTCGTTTGCAAAGCCGATCAATTACGTCATCGATCGGAGTGGCGAATTATGACATTAAAGCCGATGAGGATAAAATGCTCATTTTCGGCCGATACCGATCAAGCCGATCCAAATTATTGTACTATACAGTAAAAATAACAATGACGTCATCAGCTTTCAGTCACGTCGACTCAACTTTCCTCACATTAGTGTCAATTTAAAAAAAAAATAAAAAATCTGAAGTCTTGCAACCCCTACTGTGGACGAGGGGTTTAACTAACTAGTCGACGCGTCGACCACTCCGCAATGACAGAGCTTGAAGTCTCCAATAATGTGTTTTAGCATTAACAACACGGATGCCAACAACAGGTGGTGGGTCCTCGCAGTGGTGGCTGAAATGTGTGAAAATAATTGAGTTAAAATGAGAGTGGTAGCATGGTCACTTGCAAAATATGCAAGGCTATCCTCAAATATAACAAAAGCACAAGTGCTATGCATGCCCATATGAAGACACAGCAGTTAATATTTATAGAACTCTTGTAACAAAAAAGAGAACATAACTGCAGGGTTGCTGCAATACATTGCGAATGCATTTCCTTCTCCTGTGACTTTTTAAAATGATGGTAGCGAGTAGCGACCCTGGAGTTATGTTTCATAAATTGGTGTTAAAGTTATAAAAGTTTCAACTGCCCGCAAGGTTGTGAAGGTTTCTGGATGTAATTAAATGAGTGAATTGGGGTGTGGGGTGAGTGCACCCGGGGACGGCGGGGGATTGAACTTGATTTGAAGGCAGAAGGCAAACAGTTGCGCTGGCAGCTAGTGGACAACTGAAAAAATATCAATGACGCCATCAGTTATCGACTGTTATCACCGTAGTGTCTCCTACAAAAACATCTGAAGTCATTCAACCCCTTCCGTGGACTGGTCGCTAGCCAATCGCGGGGGACATATAGATGAATGAACATTGATTCTCTCGGTACAAGTACACACCGATGGACAATCTAAAGTCTTCAATGAACCTAACACAGGTTTTTGGAATGTGAGTGGAAGCCGGACGACCTGCAGAAGACCCAAGCGAGCTCAGGCAGAACAAGAAAACACCACACAGGAGGGCTGTGGTTGAAATTCAAACCCCGAACCTCAGAACTGTGAGGCATACGTGCGAACCACTAGAACACTGCGCTGCTTTCACTGCAAATTACAACCAAAATAATAAACGTGCTGTTATTTTGACACCTCTGAGAATCATTATATTCATAAAGCCCTCCTCTTGATACAGCTCTTGTATTTGGATGTCCTAATACTGTGTAGGTGTATCTAGTAAAGTGGCCTATATGTACCTTTTCTCCAGGCTCACCAGACAGTCCTCCATCTCCAGCTTTCCCTGGTGGGCCCTGTACAGAAACACAGACCACCTTCAATCACGAACACTCTGTTGTTCTCCAACCAGATGTGCAATCAGACTCACCAAGGGTCCCATCTCTCCTATCGGCCCGCCCATTCCTGGAGGCCCCGCTGCTCCCTACAGACACAAAGGTAAGGTATGAATATCAGTGTTTCATAACCTCTAAAAGTGACAACGAAGGAGGCAAATAAATGCGTGAAAATGAATAAGATGACGTGTGTGTGGGATTGAGGTGCCAAATTAATCTGCAATGGGAAGTGCTTTCAAAACCATACACCAGAGCCTTTGTAAGCAATGGAGATGAGCCTGTTGCTATGGGAACACACTCAGGCCTACTGTAAAGCTGCCTCTCCATGTATAATATGTCTCACTATTTGTCTTAGTGGTGTCTATGAGACTTAGGTAGGAAGAAATGGATTAGTCTGCTCAGTGTTTTTCTATCACAACACTATACAGTATGTTTCCAGAGCAGAGGAAAAAGTGTAATTTCAAAATTTTATGTCAGTGGTAGGAGGTTTTTGTCCAGTTTTAAAACAATTCAGAAGATTGTGTGACTCTTAAAAATGGACTCATTTTACCTTATACAATGTCTGTAAAGTTAACAAAGATTTTATGACGACAACAGAAAGACTATGACCAGCTACCCTCAGTCTAATTGTACAGTATGGTGTTACAAATCCATAGGGTTCTTTCTTTGTAATGGTGAAATGTAGTACAAAAAAGAAAATATGACTCACCGTGTCCCCAGCAAGTCCTTTGTCCCCTGGAGGGCCAGAGTGTCCTTGTACCCCCTAAGATGAGATGACATATTATGAACTAAATTATTAGAGCTTTTATTAACTATAACGAGGTAAAAATGGCTGCTTACGGGAAATCCATTCAGCCCAGCTTCACCAGACTCACCAAGCTTTCCCTGCGACACAATGAGGCAAATAAGTGCCAAGTTACCAGTTTTTAGTCATGTATGTAATGTATGATGTCGTTGTTGTATGTATACTGTAATAATAAATGATAAGTTTGCTGATATTTATTTTGCATAATTCAGTCTGAAAATAGCTAATTCCCATATGTGTGTCATGACCTTGTCTACCATAAAAAAGGAACCATTTGTTTTTTTGTTTTGTTTTGCTTCGTTTTGTTTTTTAAGTTACATAAAAAATAGAAGTATCAACAGCACCTTTTATGTATCTTTTTTTATTTTTATGTACCTCATCACCAGGGAGGCCTGACTTTCCTGGCGGACCATCAGGGCCCTGCAAAGAATAGATTCAAGTGAGTTCCCCAAAAATCCCCCACAGTTAAAACGTTGCAGACAGCCAAGCTCTAACTAACAACTTGCGTTGTATTCATCTAACAAAGAGCATCCTCAAATAAAGTTCTTCAGATGTTAAAAATAATCACTGACAGAACAAACTTATGAAAAGAGCTATTAATTATTACTTTTGCAATAGTTACTTTGTCTTTATTGACAAGATGTTTATCCAAGCTTTCCACAGCGGCTCAGATCTGATGTGTCAAATTAGAGAGCTGCACTCCCCAAATGGAGTTTGAAATGTAAAATAATAGCATCAGCAAATAATCAAACACTAGACTTAACATGAGAGAACATTTTAAGAATGTCTGACAACGTTTATGGTGCTCACCTTAAGTCCAGCAGCGCCGTCTTCCCCCACGACACCATCTGGACCCCTCGCACACTCAAGAAAAGAAAAAAAACAAAACATAAATAATGCTTTCACTGATGCGTTGTCAAGAAAATGAGGACTTTCACCTTCCCTGACTGACGTGATATCAAACATTAAGTCATTGAGTGAGAGCAATTTATCTTCATTTTGGACATCCCCATTAAGTTGAGCCCGGGAGACAGTTTTTATTTTTATTTATTATAATTTGTCTCATATTGGGGACACTCAATTGAGGAATGTGGTTATTTTGTAAATACATAATATACTGTATAACGTCATCTTTCCATGATGGGGATTGTTGTACATTGGAAACCCAGAGGTTCGACCCAATTTGTTCCAGGATGTTATGAAATGTCACTGCCCATACACGCCTATAAGCATGCAATGGAGATACTCAATTCAAGACTGTGAATATTTTCCAAATATACAGGATGTACAAAAAGTCACTGTACGCTTCCTTTTTTTGTTTTGTTTCAGGTATCATTTGGACAGATGTGAGGCCATCTGCATTTGACAGCTTGGGCTTTGGCTTTTGTAAGCGTATCATTCCTTTGCACATGGCTCGCCCATTGACATTGGCGCAGCATTGTTAAACTACCGCCTGGCGAGAAGTATTTCTGTCCCCGACTGCAGTTCAGTGCCACTTCTGAGAAGCTTTATACCGTCATACTGCTTAGTACAATTTACGCTAACCCTGGCAAGTATCTCGAAGCAGGATCTGTTCTTGACAACCACGCATAAGAAAGGCCTGCTACTATCAACACTGATGATAATACTGAACTCTGAGAGCAGACATTCCTGCAAAACCAGGGAAAGTCTTATCTGGAGCACTGCACTGGAACTAATATCACCAAAGTTTGATTCAGCGGATGCTTTGGAGAGTGATAACGCTTCACCTGAATCGACTTGAGGTTGTTGAGCATCATAATCTTCCGCTTGAACAAAGAAACTATTGTACCACATGTTGGAGCAGTGTGATGGCCGTAAAGCTTCTAAAACTGGTGCTGAGGACAGAAAACCTCTTGCCAGGTGGCAATTTTGCAACACTACTCCAATGTCAGTTGGCCAGCCATGGGCAACTTACAAAAAACAAAGCCTAAGCTGTCAAATACTGATGGCCTCACGTCCGTCCAAATGACACCTGAGACAAAAAAAAAAAAAGAAGTGTATCGTGACTTTTGGGACACCCTGTGTATACTGTATAAATCTATATTTCCGTAATGGGGATTGTTGTACATTGGAACCTCTGAAGTTGAATACAATCCGTTGCAGGATACTATGGAAAAGTCATTATCCATATCCACCTACAAGTTAAGTATTAGAAGAGGCCCATACAGATAACCATTGGCCTGTTTAAATCCCCCTTCTCGAAGCTTCTTACATAGCTGGTAAGCCCTTGCAGTGTTGAAACCGTTAATGAGGATTTTCATCAGGTGGCGTATTAAGGAGATGGGTGTTTTAATTCTATTTTCCAAGGAGTGGATGTAATTTTCAGCTATTATGGTTATTAGATATTACATTTGTGATATCAAGGGAGGCTTGTGAAACTAATTTACAAAATGAAATGCTTTCATTATGCATGCTTGTGTTCCATCGTTTATTCAGTCCACCCTTCTCTCGGTGCGGCATCTCAATTAGATCAGCTGAATTATGGCAAAGTCAATGAACATTGCTCTTAACCTTCTCTCCTTTCCACACTACATATTTTTCCTACAACGTATCAATTACACAATTTCATAAAGGAGATTCATTAGTACATTTCAGCAGGTACATGATGTCAATGTACAATGCAACGTATCCTTGAAATCATTGAGAATTTGCATTTTATCTGCAAAAAGAAAAACAAAACTGAAATTACTTCATTTTTAAGCCAAATTTAAGTTACTTACCTTCACGCCTTTGGGTCCTCTCATGCCACGCGATCCCCTCAAGCCGGGAGGTCCCTTAAAATACAAATATATACTATAAATACTGCAATTGATTGGCTACCAGTCCAGGGTGCACCCCATGCCCAAAGTCAGCTGGGATAGGACCCAGCTCATGACTTAAAAAACATGTAACATGTGGCACATGTTGCTCCATGATGAAAAAAACCACATCCAAATACTGCAAAACTTCTTGAAGCTATCAATTTGTTTGCGGGCTAAGTATTAAAGCTCTTAGATGGTTAGTGTTGTCTCTGGTCTTCCATCCTCCATGTATACTGCTGTATAAAAAAAACAAAGTATACGATGTGTCAGAAAAGACCAGGACTGGTGTCACAATATACTGTATATTTTTTTCAAACCCAAACTACAAACTATGAGTTTTCATTTTCATTGTGAATCACACGATCAACCAGCATGCCTACAAAGAGATCCTGTGGCGGTTGCTTCATTCAGTGGGCAAGAATAGTTGGCAGCTGTGGCAGGACAACTCGTGGCTGCTTCACCATAACGACGCACCTGCTCACAGCGCTGTGAGCATCTGACAGTTCCTCTACGAGAAGAACATAGTCGTGCTGGAGCAACCTCCCGACTCACCCGACCTGGCTCTGTGTGATTTATTTATTTTTTTCCATCTTTCCCAAGCTCAAGGGGATCATCATGGTGACATGTTTTGAAGACTTGGACGGCATCAAGATGGCCTTGATGACAGAGCTGCATAGGATCCCAGAGGAGTCTTTATATAAAGGCATGGCGGAGAAGTCTAAGCACATTCGACTCAGTGGGGTTTCTTCAAAAAGGAAAACTTGCAGTTTGGATGCTTTGACACCAGTCCTGGAACGTTTCTGCCACACCTCATACGTTTCCTTGCACTTATAGGGTTTATGTAGACTTACTGGGATTCCTTCGGTCCCAGGAGGTCCTCTCTCTCCAGGTATTCCGGTGTGACCCTGAAAGAACAAACAAAACTGTAGTGATTCAATAACAACATGTTGGACATCAGTATTAGACTGGCTCCATCAGCCGAGCTGAATGAACATTGTCGCGCTCCCTTTCAGCTCCACGTAGTGAACAAAGCACTGAGTTCCCTCGGGACAAAAGACGGTCTCCAGACTTGCGCCTTACCATTGGCCCCGATTCCCCTGGAGGTCCAGGAGTGCCTGTTTTCCCACGATCACCCTGTGGAAGTGCACGTCAGAATTACAACATATAGAGTACTGTATACCTTATAGACAGACAAATACTTCACGACTCATTCTAAAACATTGCCAAAAAAGTTAATGCAAATACAGTAACAGTTTCCTGGTTACTTGTTGCTAGGCAGCATTGAATGCGTGCCACACAACAGAGGAAAGAACAGCGAGAGTTGGCAGGGCCACAAAACACAAATCTATCTATCCATTCTGTAAACCGCTTATCCCCACGAGGGTCACTGACTTTGAGCGAGAAGCTGGGTACAGCCTGAACTGGCCGCCAGCAAATCGCAGGGCACATACTGTATAAACAAACATCCGTTCACACTTACAATCACACCTACGGACAATTTAGAGTCTTCAATTAACCTACCATGCATGTTGTTTTGGAATGTGGGAAGAAACCCACACAGGCACGGGGAGAAGATGCAAACTCCAGTGGATAAGTGTTATTACAGTAGTTAGTCCATTTTTTTTCTCTTACCTTCTCTCAATATATATGTGTGAATGGATTTTTATTGTTTGAACGGTGTGTTTAAATACCTTAAAAAAAGTTTGAAGTGCTGTAAATGCTATAAAAACATGCATAGGGTAACAGGGTATTACTATATCGCTCCCCCAGCGATGGAGGGGGGATTACTTTACACACACAAAATTTACAAATTATAGGGTGTTAGCAGGTTTAAGGAAGGAATTTAATACTCAAGACCTTTTTTTTTTAAGGCCGAGTCGATCAAATTTAAAAAAATCTCATTCTCTCACAAGACCCCAAGGAGTGCCCAATATAGTCTCAATATTATAATACATATTATGTTTAGAAATGTTAAGAAAATGTTGCCATAATATTTTGGATATTTTACTTTTGATATGATTGTTGGTGGCTCCGCTCATTCTGATCGCTGTTATGCTCAAATTCAAAACACAAATCATAAATTTGTCCTTTTTAAGACCTTTGACTATCTGAATTGGGGCTTCTGCATAGTTTTTCGGGATTGTATTGTTAAACTTGAAACTTTTCAAAATCTAACGATGATGTGGAAATCACGGACAGAAAACTGAACAAAATTAACATTGGCAAACAAAATGTGTGATAAGTAAAGGTAGTAACCATTTCTCCCGCAAGTCCCGTCTCCCCAGCAGTCCCGATGAAGCCAGGCAAACCCTGACGCATTAAGAAAAGAACACTTTGTATTACCTCTTTTGTTTCTCACAAGAATCTCACTGCTTTGCAAACTAAACAGAGACGTGCTGAGATTCACAAGGAGAAAAGCAGTTTTACCCTCTCGCCAAGATTCCCGACCTCTCCGGTTAGCCCAGTCTCACCCTACAGAGAAGGAGGTACGTCTCATTTGTGGATGAGGAAAAGAACAATTACCATCTAATCTATACATATTATAATCACGAGACATTACTGTAAAAGAAACCCAGGAGAAAATGTTAGGTTAGGGTACGCTCTGTCCCTCTGACCTTGAGTCCCTCCAGGCCTGTAAGTCCAGGGAATCCTTGCCTCCCAGGCCTACCCTGAACACAAAGTCAAAGTGACACAGAGAATGTGCTGCGGAATGAGAAACACTCAACATAAGTCCTGTTTAAAGTGAAGTTGTAGGTTGGTTACGGTTACCATTGAGCGGCAAAATAAATCAATATCTTGAATCTAAAAGAACCTCAGAGCCTTGGACATTTGTAGTTGCTTCAAGTAAATGCGAAGTCCATATTTGTAAGTTATTTTATCTCTACGACGCTGGCCTTCATCACCTGTGCCTTGTTTTGGTGAAACTATATAGACAGCACAGTTGGTTTGTATAGCAATTTTGGCTCTATGTTAAAATCTCATCTTTTTGTGTCCAGTTTGCATGTTTTCCCAGTCAAAAAAAAATAATGTTTTCACCACGCAGTCCAGTTTGGTTCGGTTCAGTACGGCCCGCGTTTTTCAGCGCTACCATCGTAAATGCTCTCAGAAAAATGTGACTCATACCAACAAACTTTCGCAGACATGCTTTTGTAGGGGTTAGCAGGTGTAGTAGTAGTACAGTTCTGTAATAGACTATTGTCGACTGATTGGGCGACAGAAAATTTCATTACCACAGAGAGAAGAATTTACAGTGTTCTGTATCACTTGTTTGTGGATAATGTCAGTACACAGCTCAATTCTGGCTATATCCGTCTGTGGCGATGCAAGCCTGATCAGGACTTACAAGATCCTTAACAGGATAAGCAATTTAAAAAGTGGGTCAGTGGATTGTTATTGTTTTTGTCCAATCGGCACTCACCTCAATTCCTGCCGGCCCAGCTGGCCCGACTGGCCCCTCATCACCCTATTGAGAATAAAGTTTCAAAACTGAGTGGAAGACACAATCATCTATTCTTGATCAATAGAATAAGGATAGGGGTTTCTCACATTGAGTCCAGGTGCTCCCTGTGAACCAGGAAACCCTCGTGTGCCTTGTCTCCCCTGGGAATGACAACACTGAAAATCAACTTTTACCACAATTTATCCACCATTTATTTATATTTACAGACTCCCAACCTTTGGTCCTTCTGGCCCATTTTGACCCGGCGGGCCGATGTCACCTGGGAAACCCTGTAAAGATCCACATGAAGCGTTTTCTACACTGTTATATTGTTATTGATGATTTTTTTTCAATGATACGTTGATGTTGCTTTGTTAAAAAAATGATGGGAACATGTCCTACCTCTGGGCCAGGAGGGCTGGCTGAACCATCGAGGCCTTTATCACCAGGTTGACCCTGAAATGTATGATGATCACTAAACCCACATTTTATAGCTAAAGACAAATGTGCCATCGACTGCAAAACAATTGGATCTGACTCATAAAACAGTATGTATTTCAATAAAAGCGCACAGTATACACTCAATGCTTCAAACACTTTGTAGATGATGTTTTTTTTTGGCAGCTGGTTCAATAAGGGTGATCAAAACTACCAAATTATGGGGGGATTTACCTGTGGTCCTGGACTTCCAGTCAGTCCTGGTGTACCAGGTGACCCCTGGATGCCCTGTGAAAGTACAACTTTAGTGTACATAGGTCAACCAATAACACTAACAAACTAACTAGTTTGAGACTAAGAAAAAGATCTGGCAGATTGAACCATTGACTTAGTGAAGTTCGCATTCTGTAAATTTACCTTGTCCCCTTTGAAGCCCCCCTCTCCTGGTTCTCCTGGCAAGCCAACGTCCCCCTAAGAGGCGGAATATACACGACACACACAACAGCAACAATTAAACAATAACAGTACAACATACGCTTTGTATTATTAATCCAACTAATTGCTAAGTGCAGGGTTTGATTAAGACTAAGGTTTCACGCGTGATTTCTTTACAGCCTGCCAAAATATCCAATGGGAACCATGCTTTAACTTCAGTGCCTGCCCGATGTTAGCTGGGATAGGCTCCAGCACGCCCGCGACCCTAGTGAGGAGAAGCGGCTCAGAAAATGGATGGATGGATGGGTTTGTCAAAATCTGTCAAAGTGACCTTAGATGACAACTTGCCACAACTACCGCATCAAGGGCAGTGTCTCACCACTGCATACCCTCATAATTAATCACAGCCAAATATATACAGTATACCATAAATTATAACCACTGTAAAACTAGTTGCAAGCAGTTACAATAACAGTGCTTCAACTACACTTCATATACCACATTATAATTTTGTGGCTGAAAAGCAATATGAGTGACATACTGTACTAAAAGTCTGCGCAAGTCATCAAAAATGTCAAACGCAATATCCATCAAACAGCTTTGCTTTTAAAAAAGATTGTCAAGTAAAATAGCTAAAGCCTGGTTCAATTTAATATTATATACCTATTAAAAATATTAGCTGCGGCATGGAAAACTATTATTACGAAAACCATTTTTATGGCACAGGAGATACAATACAGTGTCCACCACACCAAATAATATATTTTTTTAAATTATTTTTTTTTTGTCTGTCCTGTTCGACTCTTAGGTCAAATAGAAAGGAGGATCCATATCCCTTTTATGCCTCAACAGTTTCACTGTGTCACAGTGGACCTTTTAAGCTGCCGCTGTGGTTTCTTAGTGTTTTAATGGATATTTATTGAGAGTGAGAGTTGAACAGAACAAGGTTTCTAGAGGGGAGTGAGAAAAGAAGACAACAAAAGACAAAGAACTAACTGTAAACAAGATGAGGAAAGTAAATCATTATATACCTAGAACAATCACACATTAGATATGAGTGTTGTATGGGGCAGTAGTGCTACACCCTGTGAGCGAAGAACACGACAAGATAGGACAGGACAAGGACAGGAGAAGTACGCAGGACAAGGGTCGTGAACCCGGCTGTACAACTGAAGTTTGGTGGGAGTGGCTATGTAAATTATAAACGTCTATAGGACCAGAGTGTGAGTGAGGGTATACCCAAGCAGTTCGCATATTCATAAGTTATTTGTTGCAATAAGTGAGTGGCCCCACACCAACCAACTAACCCCCACGGGTGTGTGTCTGCGGACACATGCAAGTGAATTGACACCGTTTCCCATGCACAATGACTGACAGAAGTGTCCTGTAATTGCTATCCCTGCACTGCGGAGGCTGAGGACCCCACCCAATCTATTGAGAGGCGTGGTCGGGCCCAGGAGTCCACACAAGAGCAGCCCGGTGGACAGGACACGTCCCACACCGAGGGACCCAGGGTAGTCCACTGGCCCCACCGAGCTGCCCCGAACACCGGCCATCCGGAGAAGGCCACAAGGACCCAGTGCCACCCCCTAAACCCCTTCCACCACCCAAATAATACAGGCAGTAAATAATTATTGAATAGCTGGTGGTCATCATGTACATATGGTAGTTTGGGAGACTAGACTACTCTAATGCTGTTTAAGGACTAATAATCTGAGAAATACATGTGCAGATCACCTTATCACCTTTCAGTCCTGGTTCACCGGTATTTCCTGACACACCCTTGGAAGCAAAAAGACAAATGCCTAAGCAATAACAGGCCAAAGTGTGCTGTTTTTATATCATTCACCATGGAAAATAGTTCCAGTGTTTACCTTGAGTCCTGGAGGTCCTGGTAAACCCATAATGCCAGCAGGACCCATCTCACCCTTTATGAACAACACACACAAAAGGCAGATTAGGAAATCATGCATGTAAAGTCCAAATATCTAGTGTTAAACTGGCTGATGGACCAATTGCAATACTTACAAAAAGACCACGAACTCCGTGTGGGCCAGGAGCTCCAAGGTCACCCTTAGAGAGAGAAAAGGGAGTGAAGAAATTAGACCCAAAGATACGTCAGTTAATCCAGTGTATTTCTGTGCAGGTTTTTTGTTTCAGTTTAGCCCGCTGACTGAGCACTTGGCGCTTAACACACAGAGACTTCTGTTGTCCGAGTTATCAAGCCGGCAGCCGCCTGCCATGGCCACATCTTCTCCCAGCTATACGGCCAGCAGAGGGATAGATGACAAGCTGCCCAGCGTGGGCTTCCTGTCACCTCCTCTGGTTCTCCACAGGACGACAGGAGATGAAGGCAGCCAAATGTGACCTACTTCCTACACCAGACCGGAAATGTGGCCTCGGGGGCAAATCTCAGAGGTCAGACGATAGCAGTCCATCATGGGAACTGGAACTCATGATAATGCCTTCAAGTTTGGATCAACGAGAGAGTTGTTGCATCTATACTCCATTAGAACGGCCGTAGGGAATTTGGTTCCAGGTCCGATCCACCATGTCCATTACCATTTATGGAATGAAAAAGTTGTGCCATCAACCCAGGTCTTTTGGGTTGGAAAATCAGACCCGTTGACCATGACACTTAACAAGGCTCTTTGACATTTTAGCTGGATTGCATAGTCAAGTAACTCCCCATTCCAGAGTAGAGCCCAAGTCCTACACAGATGCTCCATTCCAAAATCGTTGTTATGCCTTATTCATCTCTGTGGTCAACAAGGGTCCTTCTCACTGGACACCAGACGGCCTAACCAAGAGGTCAATCTCACCAACACAAATTTCAACCAGAATTGTATCAACCATTTAGTAGAACACCAAAGACTCGTATAGGAGCCAGATCACATACACAACCCAAGTGACATTAAAGCACTGCATCAGGTAGACGACCCATAGAGCCTTCATGGGGGTCATTGGTCTTAATGGACAAACAATTCCTCCGATTAGTATCCTACATTTTCATTGCCCTGAGCAGGAACCCTGTCTGTTGGGAATTATATCAACACAACAGTGTTGTCCTTTCTAACTTTTAAAGATTATTGCTTTATGTCAAAACAAGGTCAGTGCTGTTTTTCAAGTACAGTGGAATCTCTAAGGTAGAAATCCCCTGAGGTCGTGCAAGATTCCTCTTAACTCGCACAAAACTTCAGCTATCAGCATACTTCAGAAGATCTCAGATCAGCGAGCATCAAAGAATAAGCTCTGCATGTGTTTTGTTTCTTCTCTGGCTATTTGTAGCTTTATTGCAAAGCCTATTGCAAAAAAATAAACTCTATCAAAAAGGAATGTCAAGAGAAGATGAAAAAGAACAATATACACCGTAAAAGACTGGCTTTGTAAGATTCCAGAGCCATCATATGCAATGAAATTACAATTTATTTATTTTTTTCTTTGTTTACTTTTTTGCCATATTGGTAGGTTAGAACATCTGCTTTGCAATCGAGAGATTCTGGGTTTGAGTATCAGCTCAGGCTATCCGTGTGGCATTTACATGTTCTCTCTGTGCGTGTAGTCTAAGGTTACTGTATCATGTACTTACAGGGTTGCCATCGGGACCAGGGGGTCCTCTCTCTCCAAAGTCGCCAGGAAATCCCTAAACAGATGGACAAGGTAGTTATGTAAGTAGAGGGGAACTGAGTGGCTTTTTTACAGTCTTACTATTACGATTTCATTCAATTGCACGCTAAGTGTTAAGAAGAAATCTCAGCAGTTCCCAACAGATGTGCTCCCCCATGCGCTCATTCCTGAGCGACTGGCAGGAAATTCCAATACTGTGAGCGTCAGAAACCGCCAGGGCTTGCCCACATGGTTGAATAAAGCTGCTTGGAACATAAACCCAAGAAATGCTTACTGCAGGCTTTTTCTTTCTTTTTTTTTTTTATAAATTGCGACTGGTGTATGGAATCCTGCTGATTTCATTATGAAGACAGAACAAAAACGTGACGCAGCCGCGAGGCCCCACATAAGTCATATATACTGAAAAGCACTGCACACGCCTATGGAAGACGAACATGATGGGTAAGAAAAAACTGTTGTGTTCTGTTTGATGACTGAGGTCCAATTAATTTCAAAATACCAAAAGACAGTTTTTTTTTTTAGTTTAGTTTTTTTCCTTTGTGCATTTGATTTGGAACAATTGGCTGATGTGTATAAAGCAATAAGCAGTAATTGGTGCAACATGAAGCCCACAGGAAATGTGGAAAGTGTTGCCTCTTTCCAGAAATGCCAATAAATGTCTTGGTTTGATCAGAAACACATGCAAGTCTTTAACAAATTGGCGAGACTTTAAAAAAAAAAAATAATATATATACATTTTTTTTTTAATGAGAGGATTCGTCTAAGAACCTTTAGCCAGTCTCTTAGTCATAAACTTAATTCAATTAACTGCAGACATCTGAGCATAAAACACCTCTGATTGTTTTAGAATGGCACATTTACAGTATGTACTGTATACTCTCGCATCTGTGCAGGCCGTTCACTTCTGCTGACTCAGAGAAGAAAACAAAATACATTACGCAAAGCAAATGAGCTCACTGAGAGAGAAATAACTCATGACAAGGCTACGATGAGGCCTACTTTTGGCCGCCGTGTTCATGTCAAAATGTAGGACCTGACTGAATCCCCTGCTGGGACCCATCACATCGACACGAGTGCTCTTGAGCAGTATCACCATTTTCCATGTAAGCCCTCACAGATGGAAGGCTGACTTCCAGGCGCCACTGCCGATAGACTTTGCCTGATGTGTGGCTCACTGCGTCATAGGGCCAAAACCACAACTGACACTTTGTATTAGCAAAGTATGCTAATGAAAAACAAGTACGATGTCTTTCGTTTCCTTAAGTGCCTTCAAATTGCAGGAAAAGCATGTTTGAACTTTAAAAAAAACAATGAACAAAACAATAAAAAACATTCATATTCATTGTCTTTTTATTAATGAGACGTTTTTTGTCTTTGCATGATATTTTTAATTGCTGTGTTATTAAGATGAGGATGATGAAAAGTGTGTTGAGAGAAAACTTTACCGGCCTACCCATCTCGCCCTTCTTCCCATGAACGCCCGGAATTCCCTGCAGCAAAAAAACAAACAAGTGAGCAAAATTACATTTCATCAAGCAGGTTTAACATACCGCTTATGAAGTATTGTTTATGGTAAATATTATGTAATTAGAGCTCTAGTACAGTGATTCTTAAAGTGTGGTATTACTACTACTGGTGGTCCACGGACTCCCTCTAGTGGTGCATGAAAGAATCTCTGAATTAAATGTTGAATTAAATACAGTACCAAAAACATGCATTAATTGGAGACTCTAAATTGCCCGTAGGCATGACTGTGAGTGCGAATGGTTGTTTGTTTCAATGTGCCCTGCGATTGGCTGGCAACCAGTTCAGGGTGTACCCCGCCTCCTGCCCGATGACAGCTGGGATAGGCTCCAGCACGCCCGCGACCCTAGTGAGGAGAAGCGGCTCAGATAATGGATGGATGGATGAATATTATAGTGGCTTCAACTATTTTGTTATCCAGTACAGTACGTTTGATCAGTACAGTTCAGTTGTATTTAACTTTCTTTTAAGCGAAAACAATACATTTGCATTTGATCATTTAGAAATGTATGTTTACATTTCTCTTTTTTTTTTTTTACAATTGTATTTAAATGTGCAATACATTTTAATTGAATCATTAAGTAATTTTTTAAATGTTCCTATATTTAAGTACAGTGTTAATGTAATGAAATATAGGAATATAGGAAAATAAATGTTAACTTTACATTGATATGGTGGCTAACAAAAAATAACTAAAGTAATAATAATGAAAATATTAATAAATAATAACGATGCCTGTATCTCCACTTTTATGATGATTTTGACTTCATGAGATTCTCGTATGTACTGTTAAAAGTATAGTGAACAGCAAACGAAAACGTTTTATCACATCAGCTACAGTATCTCCAAGTGTCCTAATCTGTACATGCACTTCCACTTCAAACCACGACTACGTGATGAAAGTAAGAAGCAATTGGCAGTATTTCATAATGACAAAACAAGTGCAGACGACCTTGGGTATCAAGTGTAATATTTTTAAAGCAAATTAAACTGATTTAAGATGATGTCAATTTCAATGCAATTAATGCTCAATAACATTGTGAGCTTTAAGTAAAGTTTTCGTTTTATCTTACTACCATCCTTAAAAACTGAACACATAAACGAGGGATCCGGCTTTCGTAGTAAGCCATAATAAAATTGGCCAATGTACTGTATCTCATTGTTTAGATACGATGTTCTTGTAAGTCCACCTAACATGAAAAAACAGCAAACGTACAGTTGAACAATTGAGCTTTACAATTACAAATATGTCAAAAAATAGTTCTAGGCGCTGTGTTTTTATCATAAACTGTTTCACTGTAAAACCATTTTTAGGGTTGTTATGAAATATGGGACACACACACACTGAACTTGAGAAAGGGTTTAAAACATTTAGATCACAGTAATTCCAATATGCCAACAGGGACTGTGCTAATTTGCACCTTTGGACCTTGCCACTACAATTTAATAAATTTGAAATGTGTGAATGTGCGAATTTAATCACTTGGCTGACCACTGACACTCACTCTCTCGCCATCAGGACCGGGAAGGCCAAAGAGCCCGGGGATGCCAATGTGCCCCTAAAGAGATTAGGAGAGGAAGGTAGATGAAGACACCGACATCACAAGTAAGGAAAAACATCTTTGCAAAGACACCAGATGTGATTCTTAGACTTTGATAAAGTGGAGCCAGCCCTTGAGGCCAGTGTATATGCCCATGGACTGCATGGTGCTGGCTTCCACGATGTAGTCCAAGGGCACATACCCTCGCGTCAAGAATCTCTGAAGACTTTCTGCCCGACCTGCTCGGTGGAAAAACATACATTACAAGAGAATTCAAGAGTACAGCTAAATGATATTGGGGTAACATCATGGTCAACAAATTCATAAAAGAGTAAATTGCTGCTGTAAAACCGGTCACTAAAGAACCCACAGATTCAATTCTATAACCATGCAATGTACCCTTTAATATTTAAGGTCATCACACAAATGTAAATATCAGACAAAGATAACCAAAGTAAACATAAAATACTCTTTGGAAATGGTGATTCTATTTATTGCGGAAAACTATTTAAAGCCACCTGGCCATGTGTGAAAAAGTAATGGCCCCAATCAATCAAAAACAATCACAAACAATCACATTTTTTTGGTTAATTTACACAGACCACAGCCAAGCCTGATTACCTCCACACCTGTTTAATAAAGAAATCACTCAAATAGAACAAACCTGTTTGGTAAAATGAATTCTCAAGAAGCTGTAAAAAAAAAAAAAAAAAAAAAAAAAAGCCACGATTCAAAGAAATTCAAGAACAGATGAGAAATTAAGCAATTGACATCTATCAGTCTGAAAAGTGTCATAAAGACATTTCTAAAGATTTAGGATTCCAGCGAACCACAATGAGAACCATTATCCTCAAATGGAGAAAACATGGAACAGTGGTGAACCTTCCTAGGAGTGGCCGGTCTACAGTAATTACCCCAGGAGCACAGCAGCGATTCATTCAGGAGGTCACAAAGGAACTCAGGACAACAACATCTAAAGAACTGCATATCTCCCTTGCCTCAGTTAAAGTCAGTGTTCATGACTCGGCAATTAGGAAGAGACTGGGCAAAAATGATATCCATGGCAGAGTTACAAGGTGAAAACCACAGCTGACCAAAAAAGAACATAAAGGATCGGCTTACTTTTGCAAAAAACAAACAAACAAACAAAAAACATCTGAATGATACCGAAAACTTTGGGGAGAATATTCTATGGACTGACAAGACAAAAGTGAAACTTTTTGGAAGGTGTGTGTGTCTCGTTACATCTGGCATAAATGTAACCCAGCATTTCAGAAAAAGAACATCATACCAACAGTCAAACATGGTGGTAGTGTGACGGGGCTGCTTTCCCACTCAGGACCTGGACGACTTGCTGTGACTGATGGAACCATGAATTCTGCTCTTTTCCAGAAAATACTGAAGGAGAATGTTCGGCCTTCAGTCCATGACCTCAAGCTGAAGCGCAGTTCGGTTCTGGAGCAGGAAAAAGACCCAAAACACACCAGCAAGTAAATTTCTTAACGGCTTCAAAAAAACTAAATGAAGGTTCTGGAGTGGCCTGGTCAAAGTCAAGACTTGAAGCCGATCGAAATGCTCTGGCATGGCATGACCTTAAAAAGGTCGTTCATGCTCGAAAACCCTCCGTTGTTGCAGAATTACAGCAATTCTGCAAGGAAGAGTGGGACCAAATATCTCCACAGAGATGTGAAAGACTCATTGCCAGTAATTGCCAGTTGTTGCTGCTGAGGGTGGCCTAACCAGTTAGTTAGTTTAGGGCCTTTACTTTTTCACACAGGGTTAAGTAGCTTTGAATAGTTTTCTTTTCCTTAATAAATAAAATCACCATTTAAAAACTGCATTTTATGTTTACTTGAATTATCTTTGTCAGATATTAGATTTGTTTGATGATTTTAAAGTTTTTTCATCGTACTGTATATGAAAACAAAAGGAGTCTTAATCTTATCCTGACATTTAACTCACCTTGACTCCGTTTGGCCCCATATCACCTATAGGTCCAGGTAAACCCTGAATGGAAAAAATATATATAATGTGTATTTATAGTTACAATCAGCAACATTGATCATAAAATAATAACAAGCAAAATGTATCCGACCAGTCATCCTCTGAAATTTCTCAAGGAATCCAATATTTAAGTGGACGAAACGGGGCACCGTTTGGTCTAATGTTCAAATGTATTTGAACACAAAAAACTAATTGCAAGTATGAAATGTATAAACAATACTGTGTGTATTGTAGCATCTGTGTACATGTATGTGCCGTCAAGAGGCGGGGCCGATGGGGTGGCATGTGACGTCGGTTAGTCTGAGTGTGAGTTTCTTCGAAAGCAGCTTCAGCGTGAGTTGTCTTTTTAATAGTGAATATCTGTGAATAATTGACACCCCACCAACAATAGTGATTTGTAATTGACAAAGTGCTTAAAAGAGAAAGTACCATAAATCACCAACACCATGCATCTTGCATGTACCCAATCATGAGCCCATGTTACATAAACGTCTATATTGAGTAGTAGTACCACTGCGGTGATATCACACATTGGCAAACAAATATGCACCGTAGCAATTTACAAAAACCATATTAAGTCAGTAGCCTCACCTTTTGGCATTTACACACAATACTAAATGTTAGGGAATAAAGGCACACTGTAATGGTAAGGTAGATTATACAGGCTATTATTGCATGCAGCGAGAGACTAGCAGAAACATCCTGTTTTACATAGGATGGTGCATGAGGTACACTCAAGGACTGTCAACAAAAAAACATTACATTTCAAACACATGAAAAAATACTATTAACCAAATTAAACCAAACAACAGCAACGATATTTCCCCAGATGGGCCAAAAAAATGCATTTGCTGGTTTGGCCTGAGCACAAAAACAGCCAATAGATGAGATTTTCAGCAAATAACAGGGGTACAGTATATGACATTCTTGAATTCACCCATTTGCGGATTTTATTCTGGAACTGATTCTCTTTCATTTGTTGACAAACTCACCTATTGGCCGTTTTTGTGCTTTGGTCAAAGCAATAACGATATTTCCATCTGATGGCCCTTTGGTGCCAAGGAAACAACTGGAAGTGAGTTGAGAGCCTCATTTATTTATTTTCCGCCATCTTGCATCATCTATCAGCAATTACAAACCCTTTACAAACACAATTACTGGTGGATTTGCGCTATTCGTGGTAGGCCTCTGCCACTACCACTGTAAATTCCGATTAAAAGCGATTCCCTAACAAAACGTGACATAGCGAGGACGCGAATGATGAACTGTGATATAGTGGGGGAACACTCTATTGGAACTTGGTAGTAACTTCGTACTAAAATTCATCATTGGCAACCACAGTGTGGGTTTTCTAAAAAGACATTGGGTAAAAATTAGTACTGTAGTGCTCGTGACTGGTCTTTGGGGAATCGACTGTATTTGAACTTGGTCTTGGTAGTGTAGAAGTAAACATCGCTGCTGGTCATGCAGCCAGCGCAGATCCAAATTCTGACTGTATTGTCGTAAATGTGTCAAACCTGAAGGAACCACAACACCTTTGGCACGTTATGATCTCAAGTACTTTTAGACACACATAACGTGCATGTGACATGTATTATCCACATAAAATACTTCGCAGATGTGGCAGACTGTAAATCCACTCTATCCTGTTGGGATACATTAAGTAGCTTGATGAAATTTTTTGGGTGGCGTTCAGCAGGCTTTACGTTCAGTATTTAGACTCAATCCCAGTGGATGCATCACTGCGACGATAAAGCTCAAGTGCCATTTTAGAAGACGTGGCCGCTTCATTCTGCAGTGTGGCCGATTCCCAGCCTGCACGTGGTAGGAGGTGCTAAAATCTCATCCATCACCACACAGTAAGCAACCACCCGCAGGCATCAGACTTTTGACATAATAAGTGCTCTTCAGCACCAGCGAGACCCGTGCATGAACCCAAAGATATCCTAAACATACAGACGGGGGAAACATTCGTCTGTGTTTTGCAAAAGGTTAAGTAAAATTTAAAAGGCGAGACGCACTTCCATATCTTTGACTTTTGGATCAGTCTGGACTCTTTGACCTATTGATTTTTAAATTCCTCATCAGACAGACACCTTCTCAGCTACTTCTTTATCACTTTACTTTCTTGGGCATTTCACTTTTATTCAGTGTTTACAAAAAATGTTTTCATTGTATGCATTTACTATGTGGATTCTAAGCACAAAAGACATTTTTTCTCCATTATTCATATCTCAGTTATTATTTTGGCCAGACTAAACGCAGCTTTTCTAGAGTTCTTGAAAAAAAAATCACAGCTCCACACAAAGTACTATACATTTTATAAAAATAAAACGTAAAAACAATTAAACATATGGCAAATTCAAACAAATAGATTAAATGTAACTTTAAAAACAATAAAATACTAAAACAGTGCTGAGTTTCAGGCTGAGTAGAAAGCCAAAATGGGTTTTAAGACAAGTTTTAAAAATAGACAAGTCACCACAAGCTTTTTTGTTTTTTGTTTTTCACAATACTGTAGTCATTTTGACATATTAAAATAGGATGACACATACAAGCATTGGCAATGGTTAGTTTCATTCCATTGTTGAGAATTTCTTTTTTTCAATTGTTTTTGCCTTAGTACATATTGTTTAATGATAATTGCATGTATTGTTTCGATTAGTGTTCCCACATTTTGTCATTGTCATTAAGTCACAACCTACTTTAAAGGGGGAGGTATCAATCACCCCCACGCCCCAAATTTAAAAAAAACAACAAAAAAAACTGCTCAAACAACACTGCAAGACTAGATTTACTGCACCTGCCTGCCGGGATAACCTTTGACCCCGGGGCTTCCGTCTACTCCCCGTTGGCCCTTTGGAGAGAAGGAATGAAACGGAGATCAGCGCAAAAGCGAAACACTAAAACACCAAAACAGGCACGGGAAGGAGGTAAAACAGTAAGGAAGGAAGTCTCATCTTATTTAATGCACATATGTTTTTATGTTGGATGCGCACTCCTCTGAGTAATGGGATGGAAAAAGTGTTGTAATAATAAAAGAAATGCAGCGGTTATGGATAAACAAGCAAATGGCATCATGAAAGAAGTGGCGTTTAGTCGAGTGAGTGTTGCTTGAGGCAAGCAAGCAGCATCACACTTTAAACACTCAGTGGAGAGCTACTGCACTATAATTTGGCATTTGCTCTTGATTACTGCAAATAAAATAACACACTCTGTTTATCGCAATATGAACAGATATACTCACCTGATATTTCATGAGGTACACATAACAAGACCTGTTTCAAATATTCTGCCTTTACAAAGATAACCATGCTAGTTTTTCTTCCTAGTGGATATGTGATGCCTTCTTCACATCTTCTATCTTTGGAAATGATATAAACTTCCTCCCGTAGTATATGTATGCTTCATTCTTATTTGATTGTTTGCGACGACATCATTTTCAAAACATATTGGCCTTAGCATGGTTTGCCCAGCGGCACGGTGGGCGACTGGTTAGAGCGTCAGCCTCACAGTTCTGAGGACTCGGGTTCAATCCCCGGCCCCGCCTGTGTAGAGTTTGCATGTTCTCCCTGTGCCTGCGTGGGTTTTCTCCGGGCACTCCGGTTTCCGCCCACATTCCCAAAACATGCGTGGTAGGTTAATTGAAGACTCTAAATTGCCCGTAGGCGTGAATGTGAGTGTGAATGGTTGTTTGTTTGTATGTGCCCTGCGATTGGCTGGGGACCAGTTCAGGTTGTACCCCGCCTCCTGCCCGATAATAGCTGGGATAGGCTCCAGCACTCCCGTGACCCTTGTGAGGATAAGATGTCAGAAATCATCGGTTATTTTTTTTTTGTGGGACACAGATATGGAACCAGATACATTATGTGAAGAGACATTCAAATGTGCTGCAGACATACAATATTGGATCTTTAAGATGAGATATAATTTGGAATTCATCAAGATTATACATGATGAGCAATAAAAGTTCAAATATATCGCATAAATTACTTTTGGGCTCTAATAAATCACTAAGAATCCCAACAAAAGCACACACAGGGACTCTTTTTAAACTAAATGCAAACTTCCAAAGAAGATTACCTAATAAAGCAGTTGAAATGAAGAATGCGTCACAGGCTATTTGTGCTGTTCACTCAATTCAGGTGTTCTCATTAAATGGCCACAACTGCAGTAAGAACGGAATAATTGATTTACAATAAAAAGAGCCCAATGCTAATCTATTATATTAATTGAATATACAAATTGAATCCATTTGTGGAGACCAAAACTAACAGTAGTCAACGTATCAGCCCAGTTCATTATGGAAGCTACAATAAAAGTAAGGAATGTTATAATAGTCAGTAGAGTCCAAATTTAAGCTATTTAAAATTTATTATACAAACATGCTGACATCAAATTAAAGAATGTAGTGGTGTTTGTGGAAGGCAATGATGTCATTCTGGTAACTCATAAGATTTGATTCACATGTTTTATGAGGAAAAGATGGATTTTAAAGCAGCATTGCCTCCATTTGTAATGGCTGGCGTACTCTTGAATGGGATTTTAACTCATGCACAATACTGTTACGAAATTTGAGAACTAGCAAATTAACTGCAAAAAGTGTAATATGCATGTAATAAATATAAAGGCGTGTGGTATGTGATATTTGCATCCGAAGCTGGATGAGACAGGAAGTTAATTAGCAGAGAGAGTCCACAAGATTTGGGAGTAGGGGAGTGCTGCAAATAGCCTCCGGTGTCCAAAGCATTTAGCCCACTTGTGCGCTTGCCAGCAGCGTCTCTCTTTCGCGCCAAGATTCCTGAACGACTGATAGCTGATGTTTCTAGGTTAATATCCTCTTCTGTGTCTTGTATTGTATATATAAATAAAAGACATACGGGGAACCCTTGCTGTAGAGTCTTCTTTAAAGACCTCTCATTTTGCCTGCACTTACGCTGGCATCACTTTGCTCGCTGGTTTGCACCTACCCGTCAGACTCAATGGCGTAAAATCAGCCAGCGCAATTCGTCTTATGTTTGATAAATCACATTTGCATATACCCCTTCCACAATGCACGGAATGAACTTGACGGCAGTTTAGTACGCTTGGCAGATGTGATCCCGGTAGTAGACCAGCTTCCATATCTGTTTGCATGCGTAATCAAATTTGTGCCCCAATTTTGTACAGCACATACAAACCTTTGGTAAATCCAGCCCCAGAAGGGAAGTAAGTACACAGTTGCTGATTGTTTGTTTGTCACGTCTGGGATTGCTCACATTCTTAAAACAGTTAAGATGTTACAAATACCTATTTGTGTTCCCTACTTTAAAAAAATAAAATACTCACAGGTTCACCAGGCAGACCAGCAGGACCGAGATGGCCTTTTTGTCCCTGTTGACCAAGAAACAACCATTTAGAATTTGTTGAGAAATTTAACGATATGTACAGTACGTGACCTAAGCTCTTTGGAATTTCCCAATGTTGCTATTTGCTGATAAAATGAGCAGAGCACTGACAATAAAATACACACTGATATGACTTTGACCCTTGGTTCAGTCAGCCTTTTTGGAGTTGGACAGCCTTTAAAACCAATAGGCTTCTAGGTTTGTTACAGAACAGTCATGACCCAAAAGTCTGAAGAAGAGCAGCCTCTGGTAGCGAGGGTTGTCACAACCGGGCAAAGTCAAGTATTTGTGCCCTCTTATCTGGGGAATTGTAATGCCCTCTGGTTCCATCTGTCTCAGGCCTGCCGCACACAGAGCAATGCGGCCAAACACAACTGAAGTGGACTATCTCGATCAGCGGTCATCAGTGGGGAGGTGGGGGGAGTCTGTCGGTGCATTTCCACGCCCAAAAAAAACAATTAATTCAACTACACGTTGAAAGTACAAGTTGTACATGCGTTGGCAGGAGGCAGCCAATCATCAAAGGGCGGCAGCACTCGCCATGAGAATGCAAAGAATCCACAAAACTCCAAATGTCCAATTTATTTTTTAAATCTACATCAGAAGTGTTTTGTTGTTGTTGTACTCACACATTACACTTTAGAGTTTTATTTTTAGTTTTTAGAGTTTTCAGAGGTGTTATTGCGGACGTCTGTCAACTTCATGTTGCTGATCTCATGCTCTTCTTTACAGTAAATCAACAGTAATTAATTATTTTTTGCCTTCAGCTGCTTCAAGACCCCATTCATCAACAGTAAATTCGGCACATTCAACCTAATTCGTAACACTTAATTTATCAATTAAGTGATAATAATGCTCAGCTTTAGTTACCACCTTGACACCCACTGATGCTGCATACCAATTAGTGAGTAACTAATCACTCGTCACACGCTTTATTCTAAAAGTATTGGTAGTTCACAATCAAGACTTTCAAAGTCATTGGCGTGATGTTTTTTTTTTTATTCCCATGTGCTTTGCGTTAGAAATAAGTGGCTCAAAAATCAGGGAAAGAATGAGTCTTCAGAGGAAGCCAAATAACCACAATTAAGATTAGTCAGTAGACCATAGTACAAGTAGAATAAGAAGCCTTTGGGGGGAAAAAAAAGAGTTTTTTTTGTCCTTTCAAAGAGGATATAGACCACACAACCAGGCCACAACAAGTAACACAGTTTGCTAGCCAGACCAAAAAAAAGTTCTTTCCATGGGTTTTCCCTCCCCCCCCCCATTCAAGAAGAATGTATTCCCTCTTGGTGAAGCACTTCCCCCTTCACAGGGAAAGCGTACTCAGCAAATAAAAATGGTGAGCATGTTATTTCACCACAAAGAAAGAACCCTTAAGACTTTCTTTTCCAGTGCTTCACCATCTTCAGAGCTGGCTGTAGAAAGAAAAATCAGAGCTGCGAATACTCTAATCAAGTGTCACTTAACAGGGCTGACTGACTCCAAGGCAACCTTCGCATTCTCTGGAGAGACTGAGGGGCTTTATCTGGCACTGAGACAGCCAGTCGGCCACAGATTACAATAAAAACAATATTGGCAAAAAAGTGTCAGGCAAACTGCGGTCGGTCATCATTTTACACAGCCTGCCAAGTGATGGAATTTTAGTGTCATTTATGTTGCATAAGGAGTTTTGGGGATTTCCCTATTCAAAGTTACACAAAGTCACATTGTATTTGAGTGTAATAACATACAGTAATGCAATACAGTATACGAACACACACTTATTTGGGATTCATAAATTAGGGAAAAAAAACAATTACATTCCTGGCATTTTACTGTATGTTATCAACAATACTGACAGAATTCTTGATTATGTATGGATCATGGCCTTTTTCATGCAAAATGCAAACAGGAGGGAAAAAAAACAGTGTAAAACTAGAATGCATACAAGAAATAAATCTCATTGTATATGTGTATAGTGACGGTAAAAAGTATTCTATTCTATTGTGTTTGAGCTGTTCTGTAAATGTTTAGCATACACTGATTGTTATTACCTCCACCGAGGGCAAAAACACAAGGGAAAGAGCTATCGCTTTGATTATTGCTGGTTCATTCATTACCCCGTTATTTAGTTCGGCAAAAGCAGACACTAAAAAGTATGATTTCCTAGATGCCTATTAAGTAATAAATAGCTAACATACAGACCAAAAAAATTAACTAAAACATGGCACACCACCATTTGTTTCTTCACTTTTATTAGAGATTGATTTTTTCTTTTTGTCTTTTAAGTCACAATGGAAGCAATCGCAACAATCAAAAATAGTACAGTCCAAACATTTTCCATCCATCCATCCATCCATCCATTTTCTGAGCCGCTTCTCCTCCGTAGGGTCGCGGGCGTGCTGGACCCTATCCCCGCTATCATCGGGCAGGAGGCAGGGTACACTCTGAACTGGTTGCCAGCCAATCACAGGGCACATACAAACAAACAACCGTTCGCACTCACATTCACACCTACGGGCAATTTAGAGTTGTGAATTAACCTACCATGCATGTTTTTGGGATGTGGGAGGAAACCGGAGTGCCCGGAGAAAACCCACGCAGGCACGGGGAGAACATGCAAACTCCACACAGGCGGGGCCGGGGATTGAACCCCGGTCCTCACAACTGTGAGGCAGACGCTCTAACCAGTCGGCCGGTTATTGAGTTAGGCTTGTTGTTTATGTTGACTTATGTTTGTATGTGTTTCAATGAAAAGCGTTGACTATTAGCAGGACAGAGGGCATTCAGTGACATTTCGTTCTAATTGCACAAACGCCTCCTTTTAGTGTTTTTAAATACAATGTAAAACATTTAAAACATGCAATACAATCAAATGTATGAGAATGGTGTTTGTAGCTATGCATAAAGACTTTGACTTTTAATGCGCAGTACATTCTTTTTACTTTAAGTACTAGTACAGTACTTTTTAGAAATACAATTAAATTGTACTGAACGTATTAATACAGTACAATATATTTGACTTATTCTTCAAGTACTGTTTGTTGTATTGAGTTTATTTCTGCAATACATTTTACATTTTGGTATCATTAAATAAGTACATACTTTTATTTTCCTATATTGAAGCGCATTGTTAATGTTCAAACTGTGAATAATGTGACAGTGGCTTTCAATAATACAGATATACCTTTTAGGAATCAAACCACGGCCACCCCACCCAACAATTTCTGGCTGCGGCCCTGTGCTTTACTGTATTTAAATGTTTGCCATTATGGTGGTACTAGAGAGCTAAGTATTTTTTGAGGTGGTACTAAAAGAGAACCACTGGCAAAGCAAATGAAACTGAAAGGGGTATCATCATGGTCTTTAAACCAATCAAAGGTAGTGAAGAGTGTGTGTGTGCGCACCCGTGTATTAAATGCGGGCGCTAGCGTACACGAAGCTAAATTTTCTGATGGCAAGCCAGTAGCTGCAGTAACAGAAAATTGATCGAAAAATAAATAGAATCAGTTCCAAAGCCTAATGCTACCGCGACGATGTGGAAACATTTTAGATTCAAGCCAGATGAACGCGGCCATCCTGCTAACACCAACGAGCTTGTATGTATGTATGATTGAATTCGTATGAAGTCGCAACAAAGACAACTCAACTTAAAACCTCAACGTGACAAGATCCATTTTAAACACAGCCATCCCACCCAATTTCTTCAGCTGGGAGCAAAAAAACATGGTGGGACATGTCATGTTTCCCGTCAGCTTGCAATTATGGAACCCTTTGCACAACAATGCAAATACAAATGTGAATATGGCGCATGTATGCTCACATTATATACAGTATAGCATTAATTGTAATTAGATGTACTGTAATTTTTCATGTATAATGAACATTTTTTCCCCCAAAAAATTGTCAAAAGTCAATAGTGGACATTATACATAGATATAGGGGAAATGGAAAACACTTCCACATTTTATCAATATATGCCACCATCTAGAGGTTATGAAAAAGCTGAAAAAGGTGGAGCCAACACTTTCATTCCAATATGACAGGGGTACGTATGACTGCACATTTGTACAGTTGTGCTCATAAGTTTACATACCCTGGCAGAATTTGTGAAATATTGTGTTTTTAAATACGAGTGATGACTGAACCATCATTAATTTCTTTAGGGTTATGTTTTGTTTCATGATGCTTTTCTGGTGCCACGGTAGACGACTGGTTAGCACATCCGCCTCACACTTCTGAGGACCGGGGTTCAAATCCCGGCCCAAGCCTGTGTGAAGTTTGCATGTTCTCCCCGTGCCTGCGTGGGTTTTCTCCAGGTTCTAATGTTTCCTCCCACATCCCAAAACCATGCGTGGTAGGTTAATTGAAGACTCTAAATTGCCCGTAGGTGTGAATGTGAGTGCAAGTGCTTGTTTGTTTATGTGTGCCCTGCGACTGGTTGCCGACCAGTTCAGGGTGTACCCCACCTCTCGCCCGAAGATAGCTGGAATAGGCTCTGGCACGCCCGCGTTCCTAGTGAGGATAAGCTGCACAGTTGATGATAAATAAATGTGTCGATAAATGTGTTTAATTTGCCTGGCCCTTCATGTTTTCTTTAAAGAATTGTTCCCATCTTGCAAATTCTGTCTGGGTAATTAAACATATGAGTAACACTGTGTGTTTTCTCATTTACTAAATAAAAGTAGGGTTGTGAATTTCAAAATAAATAAAAATCAATTATTACGTGTTACAATATAAATTGCTTAACTTCAGAATAATTATTTGAAAAAACTAACAAAATCCAGATAATACTTCGTTTTCATCATATGGGTATAAGCAAAATCATGCATTGTAAAAATACATTATACATGGGTAGAATGGTTTTCCAGAATTTTTAGGTCAACTTTGTGGGTGCCAATTATACATGGGTGCGCATTATACACGAGAAATTACGGTAGCTATTGAACATGTTGACAAAGCAGCATTTAAAGAAACGCTCCAGACTTTTAAAATGTATTACACATCTTCAATAAAAACAGGTAGTTTTGATCTACCTGTGTTGTCATTAATGTTGCTACTTGGCACTTTTTCTATCCAGCCATCCATCCATTTTTTGCACCGCTTATCCTCACTAGGGTCGCGGGCGTGCTGGAGCCTATCCCAGCTATCTTTCTAATCAACAGTAAACTTGATTGGCAGTATATTGCCTGTTAAGCATTTCTGTTTATATTTTTAGTTTTAGGTCTTCGAGATTTTTAACTATTCCATGAATTATTGTCCTAAAGAGCACCAAATTCATTTATTACTATTATTTTTTAATCTTTGGGTTACATGAAATATGTGCTGCTGGCTGGCTGGCTCCCCACGGTGCGCATTAACTGGGCCAGTCTGTCCATGATTCCCGGACTACTTTTTCCCCCCACCCCTGGCAAGTGATGGAATTTTTGTGACATTTGAATAAAAAGTGCTGAGTAAGGTTGTCTTTTTGGCTCCCGGGGCAGGAATATGACCCAGATGATTTGTAAAGGAGTTAGTTGCGTGCAGCTGGATGGAATGAAGTGTCGAGTGGCCTTGAGCTGAGCCAAGGGGATCGCATCTCTTTAATTCACTGGATGCAAAAGTGAATTTTAATACGCTATTTGCAGTCGCAGTATTAGTGCGCGTGAAAAGGTTTAACCCAGATGTGTCCGGATTTGAGCCAGACTGTCAGACAACGCCCAGCGAGAGATTACCATAAATGATCAGGAAGTAGATCAGTGTTTTCCCATGACTACATGTTCTATGACTCATGAGGAAAGATGCTGAGAGATGAGATTTCAGTCTGCATTAAATGATTGCATAACACATTATTTTAGATATGCGCTTTTTTGATTAACGCCATGTGAGTGTGTGTGCTTTTCCCGCAGACTCCCTTACCTTGCTGTGACCTTTTAGTATATTGATAAGGAATCTTTAGCCTCAAGGAGAATGAAGCTGTGCACGTAATAGCACATCAAAGCAAAAATAATATAGTTTCCCCCATTTGCTGTAGATCTCAGGAGATACTCTTGCTCCACGACTAAGTCAATTTAGGGTGGGTTCCTCCTTGGAAAGCGGATTCCGCCAGATGAATGTCAACAATTTTGGCATTCGGCGTCACAATATGGTTTTCTTGCTGTTGTTAAGAATCTTTATTAAAAACATCTGTGAAATGTTTTTTAAATTCGATTTATTTGGAGGCGGCACGGTGGACGACTGGTTAGAGCGTTTGCCTCACAGTTCTGAGGACCGGGGTTCAATCCCCGGCCCCGCCTGTGTGGAGTTTGCATGTTCTCCCCGTGCCTGCGTGGGTTTTCTCCGGGCACTCCGGTTTCCTCCCACATCCCAAAAACATGCATGAATTGGAGACTCTAAATTGCCCGTAGGTGGGAATGTGAATGCGAATGGTTGTTTGTTTGTATGTGCCCTGCGATTGGCTGGCAACCAGTTCAGGTTGTACCCCGCCTCCTGCCAGATGATAGCTGGGATTGGCTTCAGCACGCCCGCGACCCTAGTGAGGAGAAGCGGCTCAGAAAATGGATGGATGGATAGATTTATTTGGAGGTGAATTTCAACCTGGAGCCTCTGGGGTTCAAATGGGACTCTTGGGGCCCAAGGCTAAGAACATTACTTTCTTTGAGTTGGCCACCAATGGATCCAGAGGTAATTTAGCTAGCTAAATGAGCCCCATTTATATGATTTGGCACTGCATACGTAGAGAGCCTTTTATTAAGATGGTTATATAGTTGTTACAGTGAAATTGACCAATTTTAGAAGGGCACTTGTGTGGTTTTGTCTCTCCTTACAGTACACCATAGTTTTATTGGCATTTCAAGCTATTTGTCAAAGCACATCTGCATCACAGTCCTGAGGTTCTGGGTTTGAATCTGGGCTCCGGCCATCCTACGTTCTCCCTGTGCTGTTGTGGGTTTTCTTCGAGTGCTCTGGCTCCCCTTCCACATTCCAAAAACATGCATGTTAGGTTCATTGAAGACGCTCAATGATAACACAATACACACAGTCCTGTATTATGTTGCAATAGAAATGACCCAGGACAAACTACTACATGTGATCACATACAGTAATAAGCTGTTTTTCTTTCAACTTTTCTTTCGCCTATTGCCCAATGTTGTTTTTGTACTTTCTGTTTCATGTAACTGGCTACTCAAATGTTTGGAGTCATGTTTATTGTGACAGTAGCTTTTATACTGCATTCCATGTATAATCTTCCTGCAGTAATACTGTACAACAAAAAAAGAAGACTCCTGGTGTTTCCCAATGATTATTGCAGTATTATAGAACATTGCCACAACAGTGTTGATTTTAATCTTCAACCAGTCAATTTAACGCTTATAGTAAGATAGTGTAGCATAGCTCAATGCTTTCTGATGTACAGTATGTCCCATATTGCACGAAGTGCCTCAAAGCAGGTGTCAGTGTTTAGAACTTCCTTTACTATCCATTTGGGAAACAAATGAATGGATAACCTGTGGGAAAGGTTAGTGTTGGAAATCGCTTGGGCTGTGTGATTCCAGAAAGCGGAATATCAGGGTTTAGGGAAGAGTGCCAAGGCTATAATGCAAAGAACAAGGTCGTAAGGGGAAGGGTTCACTGCTCATCATCATCAATGTGACAGGTTGACATGTAGCATGTAAAGAATCACACACATGAGCAAAAGCGTGCAGGACGGCACTAAAACTGAACTGGTAACCTCTTTTGAGAGAGCGTGCGCTAATGTCACCAAGTCAAATGGAACGCTTCACTCCGTCAGCTTCAAATCTGACTTGCAGATGTACAAACTACAGTGAATCCAGAACACAGGTGTGCTCCTGGTATGCCTGCGTTCCATTCCAAGCAACAGCCTAACATCCACTTTTTGGCTTTGAAATATTGATTTCACATCAGGGCAGGGAGGGGGTGGAGGAGGACGAGGAGGAGGAGGAGCAGGGAGAAGGCTTGATATTCAAATGTCTGCTCAAAAGACACACAATATCACACACATGGTCCTGTAACATGTTACAGATGCCTTCGTGCCAGACTTAACTACATGTACAAACATAAACAGATCGTGAGACAAAACAGATGCATCCTACCTCTCGCCCATGTTGTCCAGGTGGTCCAGCAGGGCCTTTGACACCAGGTTCTCCCTAGAAGGACAAAGTGGGTCACATTCAATGTAAGCTGTGTTAGGCAAAAGTATTTAGCACTGTACCAACAGGAATTGAAAATGGTAGAATATATAGTTATACAGTGGTGCCTTTTGATACGAGTTGAATTGGTTCCGTGATCACCCTCATAACACAAAACACTTGTATCACAAGTCATCTGTCCTCATTGCAATGACTAGAAACGGTATTAATCTGTTCCAGCCACCCGAATAAAAAAAGAAAACGTTTAGTAATGGGATTTTTAACAAGAGGAATAACACTCAATAATATTTTACAAAGACAATTAAATACAATGTAAAGTACATGTTTTGCTTCAATTCAATGGACATTGTGCTGCTCCTTCTGGGGTAAGCGCCTTGACCACCTGGGGGCAGTATAATACAAACATCCAGATATTTATGGAGGTGGTCACAGCTTCTCAATTAGCTGCAATAATATTAGTCGTTCTTCACAGAGGATAAAGAATATATGCCTGTGGGTATTGATATTTTATGTCTGCATTTTGCTCTAAGGTTTGTTTTCAAATATCTGTTGCATGAGAGGTTTATAACACCATGGCACTGATCCTATTTGTTAGCCTGTGTATGGCATTTTGCATTGTTTGTTCGCCTTTCTAAGCGTTACTAAGGCAATAGTTATGTGGTTGTTTTAATTACACAACATCTAATTATCTTTGTTTTGTGTTTAGTTTGACAGAAAACGTCAACTCGGGGGTGAAACAGAAGAAGAATTGTTGACTATCTATCTGCCAAACTGCTGCTCATTGAGAAATTAGTTGATTTCACTGCCCCCATTCAGCACTCGTATGTCAGATTTTTACCTGTAAGCCAAAGCAAAAAATAAATAAATCCTCCGAACAGCGGTTCGTATCTCGAAAACCCGTAAGTCGGGTCACTTAAATCTTAAAGCACAACTTTACGGAGCTTCCCCCTTACAAAAGCTTCTACTCGTTTGAGAAGACTTTCTCTGAGATTTTGAAGTGTGTCTATGGGAAGTTTTGTCCTTTCATCCGAAAGGTGTTTGTTGGGGTTGAAGTACTGTACATCCAAGTGTGCCTTGGTGGACCTTGCTTTTGGTCATGCTGGAACATAAAAGGGTCTTGCCCACAAAGTTGCAAGCATACAATTGTCTAAACTGTCTAAGAAAGATGAACGATAAGAGATCTATAGTCCAACTGCTGACTGATCTCGTCTCTGGCCTTCCTGTGGTGTTCACTTGCATGGGTTTTCTTCGGATACGCCATCTTCCTCACACATTACAAAAACATGTTATTAAGTTAATGTAAGTGTGAATGCTTGTTTGTCTGTATGTGCACAGCTGTTGGTTGGCGACTAGTCCAGTCCATTCAACCCCAAGGTGTTTGATGGGGTTCAGGTCAGGGTTTAATGAAAGTTCTGCCACACCAAACTCATCTAAGCATGTCTTGATTTTAGTCATGCTTGTTACAGAAAAGGGCCTGTTGCAAGCATACAATTGTCCAAAATGTCTTAGTAAGATGCAAAATTATGATTCCAAGGGGTCTAGTCCAAATGCTGATTGGTTAATGAGTCAATGAGTGAATCAAGAAGTGTCTATATACAACAACGTATCTTAATGTCAGCAACTGACCAGTCACTTTCGAAGGAGGTACATACTTTTTGTCCTTGTGGGGCTTGGCCAAGAGACAGACCAGGATCACCCTTTTCTCCCTGCAAGAGAAAAACATTTAGTCGTTTTATACACTACACTGCAATTTCTCTACATCGGGAAAGCACTCACTCACTCCCAAGGCCCAGAGACACTTTGTTTGCATTTACGCTATCAGCAAGTAATGAGATCATCCTTCTTGTTGGTGTATTTACATGAGCGCGCGAGCCATTTATGCCCTCCAGGAACTCTGTTTACACCAAGACGTCAAGGAGTGACTGGAGAACATTCCTTTCCCTTTTCGGGCAGTGGGACTACTCGGTGCATTCTGGGTCAGCATGTTATGTCTAATCACACCAGCAAGAAGCCTGCACATTTTTACTGTAGAAGATCCATGGGGAAAAAGTGACATCACTGGCTTGGTTGCGGGGGTGGGGGTGGGGTATTGCATTTCGTCAACTTCTCTTTCAGGAGTACATGTGGCATCTTTGTCCCGAGCAGTTCAATCAAAAGTGGAACAATTTGACCCCGGCACTGTATCGCTTCCTTTGCATTTCTATGTCAGCCTAGACTTGGCCATGAAAAGTCTTTGTGGGAATTTTCTCCAGCCTGATTATTGCTTAACAGTTGGAGGAGCAGATCTTGAGCCAAGAGAAACAACATACATACATGATAGAGTGGTTTTTATTTCCACTGGATCATCAAAGATTTCAGCGCAAAATGTGGTGACTTCTTTTTAAACGCTTAATGCAACTGTACCCTCCAGGCGTTATTTATCTCAATTTTGTTCTCCATGTCAAATGAAATGGTCAGACAGTTCTCAGTAGTGAGTGACTGAACATGGTCTTGTCGCAATTTATCATCATTAAAACCAGATCAGATAACACATGCAAAACAAACCTCAACTAACTCACAATACGCTCTTCGGTTGGAAGTAAGCGGGTTTGGTTCTACTGGCGTGATGGCAAGCGTTGATGACCATGGTGGAATATGCGGTGGAAAATGAATGTATTTTAATGGGTTTACCTGACATACAAACACCTATCATTCAAGGAAAGTATAACATACACAAGTCCCCCGTGACATCAGCTTGACATATTATTCTTAGCAAGCAGCTCTCAACATATCAAAGCTGCAACACATGCTGATGTCAAGCAATTGTAAATTAGTCTGGGCGCACTTGACACTGCTTGCTTCACCCGAAAGGAAACAAGAGGCTTTTTAAGAGGTGAGAAGAGTTGCTCATTGTTGAGGATTTGACCTCAGTAAGAAAAGGTGAACTCAACAAGTACTGTAAAAAAATACACGTGTGATCGTACTCTCACCAAAACAGTACCTATAAGTGATTGTGAGGCGTCTTTTTGGTTCACATCCCGTAAATGCTGAAAGGCTTTGCTCCACTGTAAAATTCTGGTATTAGCACATTTTCCAACGACTTTAATTGAATCGACAACTGAGCTTCCAGATCGTTCAAGGATCCCATGCCCAACATGCATCAAATGGCTTGTTCCTGTTGTTGTTTTGCTGTTTGGTGGGGAATAACAGGAAGATTTGTAGTCTTTCTAAAATACGCATTACAAGTAGGCGTGGGTCGATAAGGTCAATGTTTACTTACTGGTCTCCAACCATCTATGCTGATAGACACCGGCAACAAGGTCATAATGTTGTGTTTAGAATCCTTAAGTGATAGTATTGATTAGCACCCGAAGCACCATCCATCCAATTCCTACACTGATTTTTCTGTTCAGAGTTATGGGGAATCTGGAGTATATCCCAGCTGACTGGACTGGTCAATTCCCACTTAATCACGTGGCAACTGAAAAGAATCTATCCCAAGCCGCCCGCATGAAAATCAGCCATACGAACCACATTACAGTACTACCAATGACTGTGTACTTTTTGGTCTTTGGCCTTTTTTAATAAAATATGTAAAACACTATGCTATACCTTCAATCCAGGTGGTCCGGGTCGACCCGGGTTTCCGTGTGGGCCAATTGGTCCCTGAAACCAGAAACATGTAATTAGGAATGACAAGTAGAGGTCATAATTCATAAATGAGCAGGACTCTGCAGAGAGGGGAAAGTGGAAGACGCTGTATACAGGGTGTCCTAGGTTTACGATGCTCCCGACATACACGGTTTTGAGGTTATGGACACTGCACGTCTTGCTCCCACCAAACTTCAGTTGTAAAGCCGGGTTCATGACCCTTGTCCTGCATGCTTCTTCTCCTGTCCATGTCTATCTTGTCCTGTCCTTCCCTCACAGGGTGTAGCACTACTGCCCCATACAACACTCATATCTAATGTGTGATTGTTCTAGGTATGTAATGATTTACTTTTCTCATCTTGTTTACTATTAGTACACTTTTCTTTTGTCATTGTTTCTCACTCCCCTCTAGAAACTTTGTTCTGTTCGACTGATCGACTGATTCTCAATAAATATAAATTATAATACTAAGAAACCACAACTTAAAAACTCCACTGTGACACAGTAAAACTGTTCCGGCATAAAAGGGATACAGATCCTCCATTCTGCTTGACCAAACAGCCGAACAGGACAAAAAAAAAAGGGCGGGGGGAAATATGCTAATAAAGTTGCACAAAAGAGAGGCCACTGTTATTATCAGAATCATCTTTATTTTGCCAAGTATGTCCAAAAAACACACAAGGAATGTGTCTCTGGTAGTTGGAGCCACTCTAGTATGACAAGAGACAGTCAATTGACAGAGAATACTTTTGAGACATAAAGACAATGAGAAAAATACGGAGCAATAAAAGGTCACAGTCACACACACGATCTATTATTTTGTGCAACAAAAAAAAAAAGAATGTTAAAAAAACAGTGGTTCATTTATTTTTGCAACTGTATGACTGTCAAATTTTACATAATACATTACTTGTATAGTTAATACAGGTTTGATGATCACAACAGTTTGACTGTTTCTATTATCTTCTGCATTATTCCGTGTGGGGAAAACGGTTACAACAAATCATCCGTATTGTCCAGTATCCCAAAATGGCCCTTAAAGTTCCACTATATACAGTCTGACTATTAACACGTGCACACATGTTCCTTCCTTTCCACCGGCTGTCTGATGTCCGGGGCACGGCCCCTGGGTCCCTCTGTGTTTAGGTGCTCTGTGAGCCCTCATGAGTCTCCTACATGTGTCTCCTGCCTCCGCACGTAATGTGGGTTATTTTCCTTTCCCCTGCACTTTTCCACTGGTAAATGGGGTCTCATGATGTGAAGGCCGCTCATCCATCACATCATATCGCCCCCTCCTCTAGTTGCTTTGTGCCATAAACTGTAGGCATGTGATTTAAAACCTTCTCAGTTGTAATTCTTTGAGCAAATCCATGCCAATTTTTTTTTTTATTATAATTTTTTTTAGTATTTATTATTTATTTATTTTACGAAAGCAAGTCAGACCAGGTGGGCAGAAGTGGAAATATACGTTACCGTTGACGGGATCATAAATTAAGGCAAAGTACAAAGAGGGGCTGCTAGGAAAAGTAAAGCAACATGAGGGATCCTAGTGTTCAAGAAGTGCTGAGAAGGCATAATCTTGAGCATTAAAATATGTTCAAACGCCTGAACAGGAAGCCACTGTATCTTCTGCCCATTCTTTGACTTATTCAGGACTCCCAGAGGTTGTGAAGCCCTCCGCACCGGAAGTGAAAGAAAGGGATCAGATTCCACCTGGGTGATCCTTTCCACATCTCTGTTTTTTATCTGACTTCACTTGTCAGCTTGTGGGGGAGAAGTCAAAGAGCCTCCTGCCCCCCACCCCCTCTCCAGCCCGCCCTCCAGAAAAAAAGGACCCCCACCTCCGCCCCTCCAGCCCCCTCTTCAGAAAAAAGGACCCCCACCCTTCTTCCCCCTTGCAGGCGCTGGACATATGGAGACACTTAACAGAAGCTCATCCATAGATTTTCATTTCAGTGAATTCCCCCGTTTTTATGCTCCAGATTAAAACGTATGGAAGTCATTATTGTCAGATATGGAGCGAAGAAAGGGCGGTACAAATTAATGATTTTGCTGCAGCCTCTTGTGATGACTAAAACTTGAGCTTGCAATGGAGAGACATTAAGCACAAATGTCCACAGGTAACCAAACACACGCACACCTGACACCTTCAGACGGAGGCAAGCACATTTACTATATTATGTGTCAATGACTTTTACAGGAGAGACTACTGTTTTTAGTACACAACAGACCCACTAACACCTTCACCGTGCTTTTACTCTGATGATTCTAATTCATGTAAAAGGAAAAAAAAAATATTCCTACAGACCTACACTGCTAATTTGGTGATAATTCATATATAACTGTTTTCTTCTGGCAGCATAATACTGTATAATTTACAACATACAGATATTTTTCCATCATCGCATATTATCTTTCTGCAGAGAACTACACTCAAAATCATTTGAAACCCTATGGTAAGTAGTAAACAGTTTGCGATGAACTAACAAAACAAGACAATTTAAAATGTTCAACACAAGCTATTATTCCAAGCAAGCACCATTGAAAGAGCCTTTTCAAGTCGTTTTATCGGTTCATTGCAAATCTATTGAAAATGTGTACATGTTCCAAACGTAATTTGCAAAGGGTGTTGAATAGTTTTGTCACGGTATGAATTGTTAATATTGACATTCCTTCCTTCATACTTGGGTTCATATTTCGCTTTTTACTGCTGCAATGAGAATTTGCAATCATCCATTCATTTTGTATAGTGTGTTTCCACATTAGAGTAACAGATGATATGGAGCTGTTCCCAGTTGACTTTGAGAGAGAGGCGGAGTACACGGGGCAATTCACAGTAATTAAAAAAAAAGATATTTAAGTTATACAAAGTGGCTATAGGATGACAATAGTTTAAAATGTTTTGTTTTGCTCACTTTGATGTTTTCAAGCGTGCTCTGTGATTGACTGGCGACCAGAGCACGGTGTAGTCCGCCTTTCACCCGAAGTCTGTTGGGATAGGCTAAACCAGGGATCTTCAATAAAAATTCGGAGGGGTCCGATTGCAAGGGATTTCTCAGAGCTAAAAGAAAGAAAAATGGTTGGATGGATGTTTGCAAATGTGTTAAATGTAATTACACACAGTTTCCATTCCAATAAATGTGTAATTTTAGTGTTACTGATGATGATTTTTTTTTTTCCCCCCATGAGTAGACTTTTTGTGTTACTGCAAGGTAATTAATTCTAATCTTGCCTATTTCTCTCTAATCCCGCAAAGTATCTGGGGAAATTTCTGCCAGTTCATGAAAACAGTCAGTAATACTCCAAGTGTCAGTGGCCTACATTTGGGTCTCCGGTGCTGACTGATGAATGAACCTCAAAGTGGTTGGTGTGCTACTGCAAAGACCCGCTGAGCTCCAGCCAGGGTCTTTAAATGCTTTTAATATGATGGGGACAAAGACTTCTTTCTTTGCTGTTTAAAGGGATTGGGCTGCAACAAGCCAGCTCCTCTGACGTCCAACATAGCACAGTCTCATGGGCAGGTGGAGTACACCCCCCGACCCCCCAGCCCTCATCCAATACCACAAGAAGGACTCAAAGGTTATACAGCAGCTCTGTAAAAGACCATTGCACCATTTCTTTCTGGTATAATGAGATCAGATGTAGTTACTCATTTGCCCATTGTTTTATTAGTTAGCAGGCCGTGAACAAACAGTTGCCAGTTTGTATCCTGGAAACCAGTGTGGTTCCATTGATGACATACTGGAGTGACTCAAAGTACGACTATAAATTGCGGTACCAACACTCCTCTGGGGTTCCAAGCCAAATATTTATGTTCTTCCCGGACCACCTTGATCTTGACTAGGGAATTTAACGATACCGATTCCATTATCGATATTGCATATCGGTAAGATTTCTTTTCGATTTGGTCATATTCTCATCATTTCATTGTATGATATGATCATACAAAAGATGTTACTGCACAGTGCTGTGCGATATGGAAAACATATTAAAAACTGATATAAGTAATTTTATATCCAGTTAATGATGCACAGTATATCCTAATCGATATAGTATTTTCCCCCTACATTTACATGAAATTAATGGCAATATTCTCAGCTCTTTTCTCAATTTATTTACAGTATAAAATACATATTTTATTTAGAAAAACAATTACATGGATAAAAGATAAATCAAAAATACTCCCAAACTCATTTTATCTTGCAGCACAACATCCAGCGTTGTCCTACCCAAGGCTTGAACACACATTATCACTGACCCCCGGGTTGAGAATGAGTGCGCTAACCAGGCTAAGAGCCCGGGCTGCTAACCCATCAGCTTCTACTACTCCTAAGGTTCTTGAGAGTCTTGAGAGAAAAAAGTGAGGAAAAGTGAGTGAGGACAATTCACTCACCAATGGACCTCGCTTCCCTGGTTTTCCTGGTAATCCTGGAAGTCCTTGAAAGCCCTGGAAAGAATGATGTCAGATTATATACAGTATATTTCATCTTTATGAGTCTATAAATGCACATGTAAAATGATGTAACAACAGGTGTATATTCATGTCAGATTTTTAATGAAGGTCACATAAGATATTAACAGCTATTGAAATGCTATTACGTACCAGACGGTAAAACCTTGGGTGAGTGAAATACTGGCAGGCCAGAAAATGTCTTATTAAGGGTGCAAGTGACCCTTGCAAAGCCAATATTCCTCAAGCTAGTAAAGTCACTTGTGACATAGAGAACGGGCAAGGCGACACGCTTTAATGAAGGCCATTGCCGAGCTTTAAAACAATTTCATACATGGATTAGCAAGGCTCGGAAAGGTCAAAACTAATGAGGGATCTGAGGTACATGAGCTCACTAGAGATGTTAGCAGTGTTGGTTAGTTTCCCCATGGTGCCAGCAAAAACAAGATCAAGCTTGTTCTCACGAGAATATACGGTAGTAGGAATTTGTACTTAATGTAATAATACACTTAGTGGAAAAGCAGAAACATTTGTTGTGTTGTTTAAAAGTGCTGATGTGGGAAAAGGGATTTTATGGAAATAATATTATCTTCATAACCACCCGCTATGAAATGAATGTATTTAAGAACAGCTTAGTGTTTAGTTGCATCCATTAATTTTCTACAGTATATCTCTTGTCCTCATTTGGTCATGAGTGAGCTGGAGCCTATCCCAGCTGTCTTGGAGCCTGATGACACCCTGCACTGGTAGCCAGTCAATCACACGCTACATAGAGCACAGACAAACAACCATTTACACTCACATTCATACCTATGGATGATTGAGTCTTCAATTAACCTCAAATGCATGTTTTTGGAATGCCGGAATACCCACAGAAAACCCACGCAAGCACATGCAAAGTCCAAATAGGAAGGAGGCCTAGAACTGTAAATTGGACATGCTAACCACTCTCCGACCGTGCTGTCCTACCAGAGAACCTCTTAATAAATAGAGGTATAACAGTTTGAGTTTGTCCATTTGAAATCAACTTATTGTAATTATTAGTCATTCAAAGCCCTTACAGGTCGCGTACAGCTGCACTTTTTACAGAAGTGGGTAGAGTAGCCAAATATTGTACTCAAGTAAGAATACTGTTACTTTAGAATAAGATGACTCAAGTAAAAGTAAAAAGTAGCCCCCCAAATGTTTACTTGAGTAAGAGTAAAAAAGTATTCAGTCAAAAACCTACTCAAGTAAAGAGTAACTTGTGAGCAACTTTTTATTTATTAAAAAAATAATTATTAAAAAAATCAGAGCACGAACGTCAAATAAAATGAAAAAATATTAAAGCATGGGAATCCCCACACACTTGCCACTATTTCAGTTTTTAACTGCCCAAAAACCAACAACACATGCATTGGGCCCTACAGAAACATTATTTGCTTTATTCGCTTAAATTACTTCATGAATAAGCTGCTTGCTGACCACACTTGAAAGAGTGTGTGTGTGTCTGTGTGTGCCTGTGTGTGTGTGTGTCTGTGTGTGCCTGTGTGTGTGTGTGAGAAAGAGAGCGAGAGAGAGAAACATCTACAACTTAACCCGAGGTGTAAGAGCTCCATGACAAAGCTGTTGTTTTTCAGAGTCTGTAAAGTAAACACTTGTGCGGGTGTTTATTTTTTTCCCTAAAATGAGTGACTTTGGCCCACGAAGGGTTCGTGTGCGGTCATGTGACTACCTTGTGCCGTCAGATGGTAAATTGGAGACAAATGACACGAGGGATCATGTTGGATTGACGCAACAGCGCCCTATGTGGAAGTCGATGATGAAGTCTAAAAATAGATTGCATGCATAATAATGGATAAATAAAAGTAGTGAGCAGCATGTCGATCATTGTAATGGAGTAAAAGTATCAATTCTTCTTCACATAAATACTCAAGTAAAAGTAAAAAGTATGGTTCATTCAAACTACTCTCACAAGTACAATTTATCCAAAATTTGGCTTGAGTAAATGTAACGGAGTAAATGTAGCGCAATACTACCCACCTCAGATTTTTTTCCATCTGAATAAGTTATGTAAAGGCTTCCAGTGAGACTCATTAAGGCCCAAGGTCATGGGTGAAATTACATATAATTGGTTTAATCTTGCTAAGATTCGTGTCAACGAAATAGCGAATGCAAATGTAAAAACTGTGACTTCTAAGAGTCATGGCTCATGCTCTTCTGTAAACTTGGAATACATTTACATGACAAATGTAAAGAGGGAAAGTTTTTTTTTTCTTTGCGTTTTTGCTGTTTCGCTACAGCAGACAAAAATGACTGAAAATTCTGTAATCAGCATGCCAGGCCATGAGGTGGTGATGTCACTTTGTAAAGGAAAAAGTACCCATAGCATCTGTTTGACATCTTTTAATTTTAAATACACTTTTTCTCCATACATGTGATTTGTAGGCAAAGACTTAGTAAGAAATGTAATTATAATTAAAATCAGCAGTGGAGGCGTTGTTTTTAAAAAACTTCCACTTTGAACCCCGTATTCAAATGTTTGTATTTTAAGGCTCTAAAAAAAATAATGCCTATCCTAGCTGACTGGGCGAGAGGCGAGTACACGCTGGACTTTTCACCAGTCTATCAAAAAATCCACGTAAACATGGGGGGAGAGCATGCAAACTGATTCAAACCCAACTTCAAAACTGTGAGGCAGACATACTAACCACTAGGTGCTGATTATGTAATCACGGTTAGAAAATCAAAATTGGTTAACAGTGACTTTCCAAGTTATTTTCACTTAGTACTCTTGAATTTCTCCTCTTATCTTGACAGGATTGCAACTATTTACTGTAGAATATTGATAACTAAAAAATGAATGAATGGAGCATAGCAGTGCTACTCCAGCTAGACTGGTGAAAGCTGAAGAATTTGTGGAAAAGCTGAAACGCATGTAAATTATTTTCTTTTTTTTAATTTGCAACCTGTGAAATAGATACCATGTCTTTAATAGACTTAGTGAAGAAAGTAGTACAGTTGCCATGGAAATCTGTGTAAAAGATGTAAAAGCAGACATAAGCAAGTTACGCAGTCATGCGAATTATCGGGAACATGACCTTCACCACCCAAGTGATTGGCAGCAATTTCTGCTCTCGTAGAGATTGTCTGAGTGGCTCACAGAGTTGCGGTTTCCTTCATAACCACAGCAGGAAAGATTTATTTCAGAACTTTTTTTTGGTTGGGTCACATGTGCTAATGCATGGTCAGTCTTTTCAACAATGGAAAATGTGTGTAAGCATTTTGTGTTCCGCGGAGAGACAGCGAACAAGACTGCAGTGATCTTATTAACGTCAAGGGGAAACATGCTGACGCGGCTAACTGCTAACACTGCAAAGCTATGCAGAAAGGAAAGTCAGTATTAAAGGATACTTATATTTATTCAACTTAATATGCTAAGTAATATTGTTTAATATCAAACCTGTGACTGAAAAATGTCCATAGAGTCTGTAGTTACAAAAATGTGAGCACTGGAGGCTAAATCAATGTTTTACGTATATGCTAAAGCTAGCTAAACATGAATCAAGGGCTGGGATGGCGGCGTAGAACTAAAAACACACCAACTACTTTTTGGTCACTAAATGATTATAAAACAGATAAAAAATCATCCATCCATCCATCCATTTTCTGAGCCGCTTCTCCTCACTCGGATCGCGGGCGTGCTGGAGCCTATCCCAGCTATCATCGGGCAGGAGGCGGGGTAGACCCTGAACTGGTTGCCAGTCAATCGCAGGACACATAGAAACAAACAACCATTTGCACTCACAGTCACACCTACGGACAATTTAGAGTCTCCAATTAATGCATGTTTTTGGGATGTGGGAGGAAACCAGAGTGCCCGGAGAAAACCCACGCAGGCACGGGGAGAACATGCAAACTCCACACAGGCGGGGCCGGGGATTGAACCCGGGTCCTCAGAACTGTGAGGCTGACGCTCTAACCAGATAAATATCAGTCACAGTAAATAACTCAGCACTACATTATGACCATTTCTTACTACCTGTATGCGAAGTCACCACTGGTTTTAAAACCTATCACTACTTCACTTTAAGATACTTTTACTCAGACTCCAGTTCCCCTATTAAGTCTTATAGCGTTTCCTGGCAGTTATTTTTGATCAACAACTTTGTCTGTCATAATTTCTTTCAGCTATTAGACATAGACTATAGTGAAATACAGTTGAGTTACAATCTTCGTATGAAAATTTCTATATGAAAAAAGGTTGATTGATGGAGCATGGATAACTAGTGATTACGATGAGGCCGGGATTCAAAACTCAACCCTTAGAACTGTGAAGCAGATGTTAAAACCACTATCCATCGTGCTGTCCTACTCTAAGCTACTTTACTGATAATCAAGCAAACAGACACTTTTCTGTCAAATGGTCTTATGTTGCATGTTTGCTGTAATAGATACACATGGTGTATATGTATATGTTGTGGCAAAACATGATGATGCCTGTATGATGCATTTTCACAAGTTTGGGTCTCAGGGATGAAGTAAGGGTTCTTTCTTAAAAAGGTAAAGTGCTAGAGAAGAGTCATTGATAGAATTGACATTGCTGACCTTCAAGCAGCATGCATGGGTTGAATTCCCACTGACTACACTATGTACAATCACACTGTGATTGACTGGTGATCAGGCCAGGACGTATTCCATCTTTTGTGTTAAATCAGCTGCAATGGTGCTATAAGCGTTATAGAAAATGGAAGGACTAAGCGACTCCAGAATGGCGCACATTTATTTCACCATTCAAATAATATCCCATCCATTTTCTACACCGCTTATCCTCACTAGGGCCATGGGTATGCTGGAGCCTATCCCAGCTAACTGCGGGCAGGAGGCGGGGTACACCCTGAACTGGTCGCCAGCGAATCGCAGGGCACATATAAACAAACAACCATTCACACTCAAATTCACACCTACAGGCAATTTAGAGTTTTCAGTTAACTTACCGTGCATGTTTTTGGAATGTAGAAGGAAAACGTAGTACCCGGAGAAAACCCACGCAGGCACGGGGAGAACATGCAAACTCTACACAGGCGAGGCCAGATTTGATCCCGGGTCCTTAGAACTGTGAGGCAGATGTGCTAACCAGTTGGTCACCGTGCCGCCCATTGAAATAATAGTTGAGGTATTTCTGTACAGAAGTCAAAATCTCTTTGTATAGTGTGCACCAATTAGCATGCCTCGAGCAATGCTGCCAGTGTGGTTGAAGGGGATTCATTTCTCTCTGCACCTCCTCTAAATGGACTTAATTCAAAATGTAAGGTCTTTTTCAGTTTAACTCGTTAATTCTGCCTCCTGATAGTGTGCTTTCGTCATGGAGTTAGTTAAAGTAATAGTGGCAGTAACTGACTAAGATAATAGACCAAGGCTGTTTATAAGAGTGCCTATTTCTAGCACGGCTAAAAGGGGATTCCACTCTGGTTTGACAAGTTGAGATGTCATTTAAGAACAATAAACGTTAGTCAGGGAAAGCAGACGTTCTAATTTGGACATATCAACACAGAGTGCTCCAGGTTTACAAAAGCTCAAACCTTAGGGACGTGTTCAATATCCACGTCAGCAGGATTGAGGCCACCAGCTCGGTCTTGCATACGAATGTCGTATTAGGGATTAGCCCACATGCATACGGCAGCCAAGAGTTGTGAAATGGTCTAATTAATCATAATCATTTGTAAAATAAACACTATGCTGACAGAACTGGACCAGGAACTCTTGCACATAGGTTTGAAAGAAGTGTCTTATTCTCCACACACTCACCGGAGGTCCTGGTTCTCCCTTAAGTCCAGGTGGTCCTGCCAACAGCGAAACGAGGGTCGGTTCCAGGTTGAATGTTTGGAAGTCATCTAAGGCAGCAGGAGTGACAGGAATAACTGGCATGGTTTTGACATCCTCTACACGGGTTACTTTGGGCTCAGGTTTCTTTGGTGCAACGGTGGACAGTTGTTCGTTCTGTAGAAAGAACGACCTTGAGTGGGATGCCCGTGTGTAATCGCTCGTGGTCTGAAGTCGGGTCTCTGGCGGTCTTGTAGAGGTTGGTAAATCCGTAATTCCATGCCCAACAAGGGAGTTGACATCACTTTGCTTTGTGTTGTCACCTGTTTGCAAAGGTAGCTCCCTTGTTGGTGGTGTCGCACTTGTCCAGAAAGATGTGGTCACAGTTTGAGTTGGTCTCTCCAACACTGGATGGTCCACTTGACTGACAGATGCAGCAGCAACAGTAGGTTTAGGAGTCCAATACATAGATGGGCCTTTCTCAATCAGCAAATGATCACTTGGAACAAAAAAAGATTCCTCCGCTGAGAATGAAGTAGGTTTTGGGGTCTCCTGGGATAACTGAGTTAATGCCAGTGCAGTTGTGTGAGTCATGTTTGGATCTATGGAAATTAGAGGTAGCAGGGGTGCAAAAACGGGCCGATACGTGTCGGCTTCTCTGCAATGTTTCTTAATGTAATTACAATAGTTATGAGCCGCCACTGATGACGGATAGATTTCGAACTGGCAGATGGCGCCTTCAAATGGCACCGCGTTGCGGTTTGTATTCCCGAGTAGGAACGAGCCCTCCGGATCAAACGTATTCACTTTTTTGGCACGCAAATCTGCATGCAGGTTTTTGTTCCCGCACAATGTGTGCAAGAACACCTGATGGCCGCGGATTTCCAAGGCCAGACTGTGCCACTGACCATCATAAACATCATAGTCGAATGCAACAGAGTTTCTGTGGCCCACGTAAAGAAGGACCTTGCCCAGTGTGAACTGCACACCGAGCTGGACTTTTCCCCTCTTGGACACAATCGAGAATAGAAAGGCACTGTTGATGCGGTGAACCGACAGGCTGAGAATAAGGGAGAGATTGGTAGTGGTGTATGAAGCTGGGATGACAGCGCGCAGAGGCACACGGACGCGCGCTCTCGGGGTGAGAATAACACCAGACTTGAACGGGATGACGCCATTCGGGATGGGTCGAGCGCTCCAAGATGTCGACCCGCCTGCCCTTTGCCCAGAGAGACCCAACTGCTGCAGAATATCTACATCTTCAAAAGATACAGAGGGGAGAAGTCAGCATTTTGCAACATTTTGAGTTTCGTTCAATTCAGACAACTTTATAATTCTGTATGGCCAGCCATTTGCATCTTTCCTGTCCAGACGCGCAGTTCCCCCAACACAAATGGATGTCAGCGGATACTATCTAACCTAGATTAAATAGCTCAAAACAAGGCAAAATATGCTTGATCTTTGTCTGCCAAGATGTTTCTTTTTACCACGCAGTTTTGTGGAAGAGCATTTCACTTAAAAATCTTAATAACATATTACAATTTGTTTACTAGTTATGAGTTTCATTTAAATTAAGAAATACCAGAATTCTGTAGGTGCCAGTATTATAACTACATTAACTATACTATAATTTTCTATGTAGGGGAGGTGTTGAGGCTAGCTATGTTTTACCTGTTTTTAAGAAATCTTGCCAGGTCAAATTTTCCTGTTCTATTGGCAGATAATGTTGCTTAACTTCGGTAATATATTCCTCATTGTATTACTTTTTTTTTTTTTTTTTTTTAATTTAATCTCAGGCATGAGACACTTGACATCCAGTTCCATAGTCGCAATATGCAGCATTACTGTGTGATGTCATGCATGACGGCAGTTTTTAGAAGCTACTTTCACTAGATACTGCACTGTATGTCATTAATACATACAGGGTTTTCATCAGTTTTATTCAATGTTATGAACGACGTGCAATCCGTCACAAGAAGGTAAGCTTAGTTAGCATGGTAGTTGCTGTGCTTTCCCTTTCTTTGTTTTATATTTATGGCCTCAAATTCTTTTTTTCCTACAAATATTTCCTGTAATTATGGCTTGACTACTGTATCGACTTATGTTATTGATAACACCGCGTTCCTACGTCCGAAGTACAAATTCAGGTTACGTCACCATCGTAAGAATGGAACGCCATTGTAAACTGAGGACCCTTTGTATATTGTAAGACCTCATTGGCATTCAACTTCAATCTTCCACTGTACAGTTATTTGTGCAGTGACCTTCTTCTCAAGATGTCAGGATAAAAAGCATGCTTTTCACAAATGTCATAAGTAAACAAATTAATGAATTAGATTTTCAGTTCACGGCTACAAATCAAGCACACTTTGTAGTTGTTACATCAGTGACCAAATTATAGCTGAACAGGTCCCCAGAGAGGACAGCTGTGGTATTTTAAGAGATGCATTAGTGTAGCGATAAATAAAGATGATAGCCAGAACAAGAATCCCATGAAAATACTGCAGGCAATTTTCTGGTTGTAGTACCGCTTGCGTCTCACGGGAGGGAGATCGAGGTAGTTGTCACATATTTGGCCATTTTTATGGCGCTGTATAGTGGTCCACAGCTTTGTAGAATTTGATCAAATCCATATTTCATCACATAGAAACACGCTGTGTAGATTGTGTTTGGCTCCAGTTGAATGAATCTCTAGTAGTTTCATTTCCAACATCTCAACGTTCACTTTAAACAATTATTAGTATAAATACTATTCACATCATAATGAGAAAAAGTGAAATTTCAATTTTAGTTTCAATGCTGAAGCATCAATCAGTACTCTATTCAAAAGTCTGACATAAAAAAGTTGGAAAGTCTCCACTATGGAGCTGCAACCTCTGGTTTGGTGCTGTCAAACAAAGGCGCTGTGTTTCGCTTCAAGAGGTCGGAAAATCATCCAGGGCCAATCAGCTCTTCTTGGATACTGTACGTTAATCCGCTAAGTACGTGTGGTGGCGGAATTCCCAGCTTATATAAAGATCTCAAATATGCACGTGTTTTCTCTACAGAAAGTGCAAGGGGGATGTTGCTTTAACAATCAATTCGGAGTTGAGCAGAGGAGAAATAAATGTAGACACAGGATGAGAAGGAAACCCTGCACAGTCACCGTGTGCAGACAGCAAGGAGGCCAGAAGAATCATCCCACATTAAAAATACAATAACAGAAACTGAGAAGAAAAGTCTTGCATATTTCCAACTGAGTATGCATTTTGATTGTTAATATTCAAGTAAATTTGGTCTTTTATCAAATGATCCCTGATCTACTTTCACAGCTTTGCTTGCATACTGGAGAGGGACTGCCTGAGGCTATCTTCCACCTCCTGCTGAAGAACAAGAATTGAAAACGCCTGCAAAACAAATCAAGTACAAACCCAATTTTACTAAAAACAATCATCCATAGCGCTTCTTTCTGCCATTGTTATTTTCATAACTGTTATAGTCTCATTGCTCTTCCCTTATCATTATCTTTGTTTTTGTTTTTTAACCTTACCTGTTTAATTTACACTACAATGAATTTCGAATAAACATTTTAGTATATGGGCTGTCTGTGACTGGCTGGCGACCAGTCCAGGGTGTACCCCACCTCTCGCCCAAAATCCGCTGGGTTAGGCTTCTGCTCATCTGGGACGACTGCTCTAGAAGACGAGTGTACTGTGGCCCTCGACATGTCAACATATTCCTTATACAGTAATCTGGAGCCCCAATTGGGATCGAAGTAGTCAGAAAATTGTGACTCCCTGTGTAAATCCATCCATACATTATCTATATCGCTTATCCTGTTCAGGGTCACGGGCAGCTGGGGGTCTATCCCAGTTTGGGCAAAAGGCAGATTACACTTTGGACTGGTCGCCACTCAGTCCCAGGGCACATATCATGAAAATCTGTGTAAATCTAGTATATTAATTCTCCCCTGCAGACATAGCATCTGGTGTGTTGCCGCCACGTGTCTGTATGTTTCTTTCCATTCAAAAACAAAGTTAAAGCATACTTGTCTTTGTGCTGGAAATACTTTGAGCCAGTGTGAGAGAGCAGGTGCAACAGAGAATGGTCCAAAGAATCAGGACTCTCCTAGGGCACATTAAAAAAAAGACATTTTAAAGACAAAACATCCATTCATCTATCTATTCAAAACTGGTCACCTTCAAGCACATGGCTCACACCTGTATGCATACTGTATATATATATATATATATATACACGTATACACTGTATATAAGTCAGAATAATAGAAGAGAAACTACACAAACTCCACACGGTAAGGTGAGCTGACGTAGTTTTAAACCCCCAACCCAGACAATCAGACCTAAACCACTTGAAGGTGTGGAACTGATTCTTGGAGCAGATCCACCAGAGGCACTGTCCCATAGTTCTTCAAAGAAAACCAGAAGATCAATTCAATGCCCTGAGAATACAATGACCTGGATCATGACAATACTGTTTTCACGGGCATCCATGTGCTTTGCACCGCCCAATTTTTGGTTCAATATTAAAGATGCCAACGTTAAGTGAAAGAGAGTCTAAGGGGGTTGAAGCGTTTCCTAACGGACTTAAAGACAGACTGAGTGAGAATTCATCTCGTGCCAGCTGCATCAAAGTCAGCTACTGTATATGAACAACTACACTACAATGCCTTACAAAATGCACCATTTTTGGATTGCGGTTTGGATCTAAGAATCAAATTGTGGACAAATGTGAACACATTCATCTTGCTTAGTCCGAGCAATAGGTGTGCTCCTATTGACAGACTGCAACCTCCAAATTAACATTTATTAAATAGTTCCATCGCCTTTTATTATTATAGGAGTAAACAGTATGCTAGTTATTTCCCAGGCTAGGTGATAACGGCGGTGTTTTTTTTTTTACTTCTTTTACACTCCTGTAGCTGATATTGTGGTTGTGTGTGGCTCGGTAACAGCGCTTGTAATACAGGAAGTTTATTACATTTGTGGTTTTTCCCAGAGAGCTGCTGAAAACCAGCGGTCAAACCACTCCACTGCCATTAGATCCCATTCAGGACTCTCTCTCTCTCTCTCTCTCTCTCTCTCTCTCTCTCTCTTTCTCTCACTCTCTCTCTCTCTCTCAATCTCACTCTCTCTCTTTCTCTTCGATGTTAAACCAAAAAGAAAAGTGGGTGTGCACTCCACTCACACTGTATGTACAGTACTGTAGACTACCAATGAGAGATATGATGCAACACTGCTTTTTTCTTCTTCTTTTTCTCCTCCTTTTTGGGCTAAGCATCCAATAAACAGAAGATGATGCACAGCGTGGGAGGGGAGGACTTGTCTCCTCCTCTCATATAGCTTTTATTTATTATTTTATTTATTTTTTATTTTTTGGACACAAAATCCCAGTTCAGATGCCAAAACGGGACGATAAAAACTGCCCTGCAACTTTCCAACGAAACTTTCTCATATTTGTCGTTTATGTGAGGAGTTTGTGCAGCTCCACGTGCTTGCATAGGTTTTAAAGTTTATAGAAGTGATGGTGCATGAATGAAGTCACGTTTATATTAATCCTTGCACGCAGAAATGTGATGCAAAAGTGATAAAAAGAAGAAAAAAGCCGACTCACCCCCCGGCTCCTTTGAGTTCGGAGTGCGGGGCATTGTCCGGCTCCATAGCGGTTACTTCATTCTTTCTTGGGGGGGCTTCACTCCTGTCCGGATGAGGCAGAGGAGCTCTTTCCATCCCGGGTTGCCATTGTGGTTATTTAAAAAACAACAACAACAAAAAAACTTAGTCAAGTTTGCAAGAGAAAGGAGCGCAATCGATGCCGTCTGTCATGGTCTTCCACCTGCGCGCGTGATCCGTGCGCCACTCTTGGATCACGTTCACGCCGGCATTGCGCGTGTTTGTGTGTGTTGCGAGTGTGCAGACTTCCCAAAAATGAAAGTTTCTTGTGTGAGGAGTGAGGGAGGGGTGGGGGGGATGCCTCCCTCTGTCGCGCTGTGGAGCTGCAGCAGCAGGGACTTGAAGGTGTGTCCTCCTCCCTCATGCAGGCTGTGTGCAGCCCCTCAAACTGCTGCCGGGGGCTGCTTGGCCGAGCTCCTCTTGCATGAGTGAGTGGAGATTGGAGATTTAAGTGTCTCTGGAGACCTCCCAGGATCTCAACAAAGGGAATGTGGCAATGAATCAAAAACCCAAAACACCACAGGACCTCTGGTAACACATCTTCATCAAGTTAAAGTGAAGGTAAACATTAGTTTTCAAATGAAATAAACCCACCAATGACCTTTAAGATTTAAGGGATTGGGTCATTCCAGAATTGGAGGGCATTTTCAAATAATCCATGCACAAAACAGAAACATGCACTTGTTGTGTAATTTATAGCTAGTTGTCCTGGGAGAAAATTTCAATGTAGCTGTAGTAAATGTGATTCCTAAATATTATTTTTTAGCACCAAATAGCTCTTGTTGATGTCTTCCTTGTGATTGTTAAAACAACACAAAAGAAGTACACTATTATAAATAGTAGGAATTATGCACTGAAGTTGTGTACCTCAACATACACGTGACCCTGTTGGGGAAGAGGAAAAGAAAAAATGTGAGCTACAAAACTCAGCATAAATGACATCAAGCTAATTGGTCTGACCTTGGATAAACCCAAGTCGAGTTGAGTTTAAAGCTCAGATCATGTTCATAATGGAGGTGGGAATCTGATAATGAAAAATGATCATGTTTTTGCTATACAACAACAGTGCAATCATGGTAAATGGGCTTTCACTTGTATAGCGCTTTTCCACCTTCAAGGCACTCTAAGCACTTTAACACTGTCTCCTCGTTCACCTACTGATGACACAGCATCAGGGGCAACTGGGGGTTAAGTATATTGCTCAAGGACCCTTTGGTTAGACTCAGGATCAAACTCATAACCTTTGGGTTAGCAGACGACCACTTTACCACGTGAGCCATGCCTGCCCCAGCGATGTTTGTAGAAAACATACAATGGCGATTTCTATAACTGATATTTTTTTTCAGGATGCAGCTATGAGTTCTTTATAATTGCAACCTGGGGGAAAAAAAGGAAAGTTGATACAGTCCAACCTTTAACGTTAAATGATCCTGAAATCGTAATTCTAGAAAGGACTACTGGCCAGGCTTAAAAGGAAGGGTAAAAAAATAGACTACAAAATTAAAGTCTTAATCTTAATAGGAATAAAATATTATTTTTATTAGATAAAAAGTCAAATTTTCAATTAAGTCATATATTTACAAGACTAAAGTAGTAATTTTATTTTTATTTTCGACAAAGAAGTAGTACGTTTTCGGGACAAAAGGTTGTACCCTATTTAGATAAAAAATAGTAATAGGAATAAAGTTTTGGAATAAAATAAAATATTCTGAGAAAATAGCATATTTTAAAAGTGGAAATGTTAAGAAAATGAAGTAATATATTTTCTATTATTCTATTCGTTTTTTCCAATTAACTGGTTAACAACGGCAGATATTGATGTGCCCAAATACTCAGTATTGCATTATTTGACTCTTCTGCTATCATTCTTCACATCACCTCGTAAACATAACATCAACTTTATTTGCATAATATTAAGACTTTATTGATTACAAAAAGATTTTTTTTTTCTCCAAAATATCTTGAAGAGACCCCCACCCCTCCAAATATACTGTCAGGCGGCACTGTGGACGACTGGTTAGCAATTCCACCTCACAGTTCTGAGGACCGGGTTCAAATCCCGGCCTCTCCTGTGAGGACTTTGCATGTTCTCCCCGTGCCTTCGTGGGTTTTCTCCGGGTGCTCCGGTTTCCTCAAACATCCCAAAAACGTGCACGGTAGGTTAGTTGCCCGTAGGTGTGTATGTGAGTGCAAAGGGTTGTTTGTTTATATGTGCCTTGTGATTGGCTGGCGACCAGTTCAGGGTGTATCCCGCCTCTCGCCCAAAGTCAGCTGGGAAGATAAGCGGTATGGAAAATGAATGAATGAATATACCGTCATGGATGTTGGGACATCAGGATAGCCTCAGTTCAGTAAACATTGGAGGATTAACTTTGCCATTAAATGTTTCTTCTGCTTTTTGTGGCTTATTCCAAACAAATGACCAGCCTCAACCAGTGATGTTCAACGAAGAACGCGAGAAAATAAAAATCATTTTCAACTTAGCTAATTTCTTTTTACACTTGTATGACAATTAAGACTTAACACTGAAGGTTCATTCAAAGTTCGGTCTTCTGGGTACACACTGTAATTGTCAGCAAAGCGAGACGAAGGGCCAAATACACATACAGTACAGTATTATGTATTACATCTGTCATATGTTGTCATGGCTTTTCCGGGCGATGTTAGTGGTTGAGGTTAAGAGCAATTCTTCCAACTTTAGAGTGGGTTGACCGCGGCTGTATTTTCTGTACAAACCTCCTTCACACATTCTACATCCTGTACCACAAAACCACAGCTTCCCCAATATGTTCAGCTGAAATGTTTATATTTTAAACAAAACCTTGAATCCATATTATTGAAATTCACTTGTAGAATATAATCCATCCATCCATCCATTTTCCGAGCCGCTTATCCTCACCAGGGTCGCGGGAGTGCTGGAGCCTATCCCAGCTATCTTCGGGCAGGAGGCGGGTACATACAAACAAACAACCATTTGCACTCACATTCACACCTACGGGCAATTTAAAGTCTTCAATCAACCTACCATGCATGTTTTTGGGATGTGGGAGGAAACCGGAGTGCCCGGAGAAAACCCACGCAGGCACAGGGAGAACATGCAAACTCCACACAGGTGGAATATAATAGAACAAAATAGACTTTTTTTTAAAGTGCCATAATGGGAAAATTGGGGTTATGCAACAGTTTAGTGGACAGTAGCAGCACACAAGAATGATATCAACGAATAAAATATCCATAAATATTTTGTACATATTTACAACATCAGGCAATTCGATGAAACATAATGAGAGCAGCATTGTACAAGTATGTGGCAACTGGACAATACATGCAGAATAAATAAAATATATGCACACATGAATGGCAAATTGTACATAATTAAATAGACGCTATATACTGTATATATAGGACTCATTTAGTAATTATCGTGTCAACATTTTGTACTTAAAAATGTTCACAAATGTGCCCGTAACCTAAATCCTGCATTATATTACCATGACTCATGGACACACAGACTCGTCTACAACAGTATTGCAAAGTTATAAACTCACTTTGGCGCTCTTACTCACCTGCAACACACAGTACATCAGCCACATGTGATGACAAAAACTGGCGCCTGGACATTGCCTACTGAAGGTTACAGGACCCCTTTTCTGGGTTCAAAGGACCCCTTAGCTGTCTCAACTGCCCAAGAGCCACAACAACTCGTTTCTATCAGAATCAGAATCATCTTTATTTGCCAAGTATGTCCAAAAAAACCACAAGGAATTTGTCTCCGGTAGTTGGAGCCGCTCTAGGACGACAACAGACAGTCAATTGACAGAGAACACTTTGGAGACATCGAGACATTGACAAAAAACAGTCACTGAGCAATAGAGGGTTGCTAGTTATCTGGTAATGCCGGTACAATGTTTTTTGTTTTTGTTTGTTTTTGACCATTGTGCAAAAAGATTCAGTCCTCTAGCACTTAGAGCAGTTTGAATGACTAATATAGCAATAGTCCGGTGCAATGACCATTGTGCAAAGGGCGCCGAGACTTCAAGGAATGTATGCAGTTTAAAGTGACTAGTAGTGCGATAATCTGGGACAATGTTGATTGTGCATATGTTGCAGATACTCCTCAATCAGTGTGCAAATGGAGCAGATGCTACTCTGGCATGAGTGGCCAGCATTGGTCAACAACAGATATGCAAATAGTGCAGCGTGGCGAGACTACTACAGTGAGTGCACGAGTAATGTACAACCCCAATTCCAATGAAGTTGGGACATTGTGATAAGCATAAATAAAAACAGAATACAATGATTTGCAAATCATGTTCAACCTATATTTAATTGAATACACTACAAAGACAAGATATTTAATGTTCAAACTGACAAACTTTATTGCTTTTAGCAAATAATCATTCACTTAGAATTTTATGGCTACAACACGTTCCAAAAAAGCTGGGACAGGTGGCAAAAAAGACAGAAAGTTGAGGAATGCTCATCAAACACCTGTTTGGAACATTCCACAGGTGAACAGGGTAATTGGGAACAGGTGGGTGCCATGATTGGGTATAAAAGGAGCTTCCCTGAATTGCTCAGTCATTCACAAGAAAAGATGGGGTGTGGTTCACGTCTTTGTGAACAAGTGCGTCAGAAAATAGTCAAACAGTTTAAGGAGAATGTTCCTCAACGGACAATTGCAAGGAATTTAGGGATTTCATCATCTACGGTCCATAATATCATCAAAAGGTTCAGAGAATCGGGAGAAATCACTGCATGTAAGCGGCAAGGCCGAAAACCAACATTGAATGCCGATATCAATGTGTAAAGGATATCACCACATGGGCTCAGGAACACTTCAGACAACCAATGTCAGTAAATACAGTTCGGCGCTACATCCGTTAAGTGCAACTTGAAACTCTACTATGCAAAGCAAAAGCCATTTATCAACAACACCCAGAAACGCCGCCAGCTTCTCTGGGCCCGAGCTCATCTAAGATGGACTGATGAAAAGTGGAAAAGTGTTCTGTGGTCCGACGAGTCCACATTTCAAATTGTTTTTGGAAATTGTGGACGGCGTGTCCTCTGGGCCAAAGAGGAAAAGAACCATCCGGACTGTTATGGACGCAAAGTTCAAAAGCCAGCATCTGTGATGGTATGGGGCTGTGTTAGTGCCAATGGCATGGGTAACTTACACATCTGTGAAGGCACCATTAATGCTGAAAGGTACATACAGGTTTTGGAGAAACATATGCTGCCATCCAAGCATTGTCTTTTTCATGGACGCCCCTGCTTATTTCAGCAAGACAATGCCAAACCACATTCTGCACGTGTTACAACAGCGTGGCTTCGTAGTAAAAGAGTGCGGGTACGAGACTGGCCTGCCTGCAGTCCAGACCTGTCTCCCATTGAAAACGTGTGGCGCAGTATGAAGCGTTAAATACAACAACGGCGACCCCGGATTGTTGAACAGCTGAAGCTGTACATCAAGCAAGAATGGGAAAGAATTCCACCTACAAAGCTTCAACAATTAGTGTCCTCAGTTCCCAAATGTTTATTGAATGTTGATAAAATAACAGGTGATGTAACACAGTGGTAAACATGACCCTGTCCCAGCTTTTTTGGAACGTGTTGCAGCCATAAAATTCTAAGTTAATGATTATTTGCTAAAAAAAAATGTTTATCAGTTTGAACATGTAGTGTGTTCAATTAAATATAGGCCAACATGATTTGCAAATCATTGTATTCTGTTCTTATTTACGTTTAATATAACATCCCAACTTCATTGGAATTTTGGTTATATAATTGGCCCGACAGAAATGTGACAATAAACTCAAGACAAAAAGAAATTGGCAGCATGTTGCAATGGAATTGTAGGTTAGCTGTTTAAGAAGTTGATGTCTGCTAGTTCTAGTTTGCATTGATCGGTAGCGCCTACCTGAGGGAAGGGGCTGGAAGAGCCGGTGACCGCGATGTGGAGGGTCCGAAAGTATCTTGTATTTGTCCTGGCAGCGTGCAAGTCCTCAAGGGTGGGTAGGGCGGTACCGAAAATCTTTTCAGCAGTTTTGATTGTCCGTTGCAGTCTGAGTTTGTCCTTTTTTGTAGCAGCACCAAACCAGACTGTGATGGAAGAACACAGGACTGATTCGATGACCGCTGTGTAGAACTGCCTCAGCAGCTCCCGTGGGAGGGCGTGCTTTCTCAGAAGCCGCAGGAAGTACATCCTCTGTTGGGCCTTTTTGAGGACGGAATTGATGTTGATCGCCCACTTCAGGTCCTGAGAGACTGTAATTCCCAGGTACTTGAAGGTCTCGACGGTTGACACAAGGCAGCTGGACAGCGTGAGGGGCAGCTTTGGCGAAGGATGCCTCCTGAAGTCCACGATCATCTCTACAGTCTTGTGCGTGTTCAGCTCCAGGTTGTGTCGGCCGCACCACAGCTCAAGCCGCTCCACTCCCTGTCGATATGCAGACAGTGGTGTCATCTGCAAACTTCAGGAGTTTGACAGCTGGGTGCTTAGTATCTGCACAAAATTAAAAAAGAGAAAAGTATATATGGGTAGGAGGCATGGATGTTATTAATTAACTTACAAAACCAACATTGTCCAACAACATTATTACAATGGGTTCCACATTATTGTTTTACTTTTAATGCACATGCTTAAAGCACATCAAATGCTTAATCTACCATTCCAAGTGCTCCCCTTCCTTCTCGTGTAATGGACTATTCCATCTTCTTACTGCACATGTGCAGACTTGATTCAGGAAGATAGCAATTAGCAACACAAACTTGTTGGTTCGTTGTGAGTAAAATTAAGCAGTTTTCCCTGTAGAGCAGAGAAAAGAACGTGTGAGGAAAAGAAACAGTTTTTATCAAAATTACCAAAGTGTTCAACCTTTTTCACTGTGACTCTGAATGTGCGTAACCAACAACAACATGAGCCAGACACAATCTTGCTAGTTGTAGTCGCACTGCTGTCAGTGTCAACCAAGGAGGATGCAGTAGAGATGAAGTGGAGAGTGACACGACTGACCCTTTTCATCATTAATATTTGAGTTTTAAAACAGTCGAACTGTTAAACTGGATTAAATGTTGATTCATGTTCTTGTCAATTACAGCAAAAGCATCGAAATGATAATAATCCCCAACAAGGATTTTAAGGACTTTATCTAACTCAGGAAATTAAAGAATTAGAGCACACCTGATGATCTCTCACCGCACACTAGTGGTTGGGAATCACTGATTTATTTGACCTAAGGTAGTAGAAATCAGTGCTCTCTGGAGAGTAAAAGTGCAATTTACAAGAAACACCACAGGTGAGCTTTTACTGTATGCACATTTTTTTATTGCAACCCACTTATACAGTATGTATAGAATATTATCACCTGAAAGATTGTTTTCTTGTAGTTGGACACACCATTTGTAATCATGATCTATTGGACAGATGAATGGGTATGTTGACACTTAGTTTGAGATCAGGTCCACTTCTGTCAAATATTCATCTTGCACCACCGTTTCAAAAATGGCATCGTGACGTGTCAACACATGGACTGCCTATTTATGGCAAATTTCTTTCCAGAACACTGTCTGTTCTTGCCGCAGTGACAGAGATGTGTTGCAGTCCAGCGTGGCCCCGGTCGTATGCTGTGAAATTCCCCCGCAGGAGAAAGTCCTCATTGACCCGCCGTGACAGCGTCTGAGGGGAAACCCAACAGAGCGCCGATTCAGCTGCCTGCAACTGGATCCCGCCTCTTCGCACAGAGGGCCCGTCTCCTTCCCTCGCGATGCTGCTCCTATGACCCAGGAAGGAGGACCAATGAAAGAATCCCTCCCATGTACCTGTCTCAGCTGTGGTTCTGTTTGTGGAGGTCGCAAGGAGAGGTATGTATATATGCTATGGCACCAAACGGGGAGAAGAATGATGTCAATTCTAGTGGCCCATGAATGACAGGGATCCCAGAAAATGGTATTTTCATGCAGTGGGGCCAAAAGTGATATTTTTTCATGTGGCCTCAAATCTCTGAGTACAGTGGAACACAGTGATGGACACAGTGATGGACTGTGGTTTATAAACTAGACTTCAATTTGCCAACAGTTACATCACCCATGCGGAACACTCTGTTGTGCTTTCTCTGACAGCGTAAACATTATTCACATACACGTATCGAACCTTCAGTATGGCTGTAAAGAAACTGAAAACTACAAATGATTGAGGTATTAGGAAGTCTAATTGATTACTGTTGAACAAAAGATATATATCCATCCATTTTCTGAGCCGCTTCTCCTCACTAGGGTCGCGGGCGTGCTGGAGCCTATCCCAGCTGTCATCGGGCAGGAGGCGGGGTACACCCTGAACTGGTTGCCAGCCAATCGCAGGGCACATCGAAACAAACAACCATTCGCACTCACAGTCATGCCTACGGGCAATTTAGAGTCTCCAATTAATGCATGTTTTTGGGATGTGGGAGGAAACCGGAGTGCCCGGAGAAAACCCACGCAGGCACGTGTGTGTGTCTATATATATATATATATATATATATATATATATATATATATATATATATATATATATATATATATATATAGACACACACATACACCATAAGCTATTCTTCTGTTTTAAGTAAGTTAAGTAAATACCTCAAATGATCTGTGTCAGCAATTATCCACGACTAGACAAAGCTAAAATGCAGTGCTGAACAAATAATGTGTTTCTTGATTTATTTCGATACTGTACTGTATTTCTTGGTTTGATGGGAAAAAATGCTTTCTTTTGCACTCGTTTCTGTTCATGAACAGAATATCATGATGAATGAAGTTTGTGAACCGAAGATTCAGCAGTTCAGCTCATCTTGAAAACATTTCACAGCGCCTACAAATGTCCAAAATATTATAAACAGATCCCAAAAGCTGTTCCTTGACTTTCCATAGTAGTTCCTCTGCAGCAGGGTTGTGTAAGAGACTGATGGGGTGAACAAAGAAGGACTGTATGCTGAGCCCAGTATCCAGGGGAAAGAGGGTTCGTTGCCTTGCTCAAGAGCACCTTGATCGTAGTCTCTTAGACAACTTAGTACAATTTATTCTGTCTTTCTATGCAGATGAGTTACTTCCGCAGACAAAAATGCTTGCATTGGCCCGGGAATCGAACCCAGGTCAACTGCTTGGAAGGTAGCTATGCTAACCACTATACCACCAATGCCTGAGAGCCAAAAGTTATCCTTAGAGAGCTAAACCAAATGTATGGAAAATATAGCGGCACTTCCTGGCATGTGCAACGTGTAGCCGTCCAGTGCAGCTTTGCCTGGGGAGCAGCAACACACTCCACCTGTATAAAAGTCAACCAGAAATGGTTTTCTATCGCATAATGGCATGACCTGATATGCAATGATTCTTTCGGGGATTTGCGGCCCCTTGTGGAGACACTCTAGTGCAGGGGTGTCAAAGTAATTTTTTATTGCGGGCCACATTGTTGTTACGGTTTCTCTCAGAGGACCATTATGACTATGAAACCATCTAAATGTTTCATCGCTTCCTCATATTATTACATAGACACAGCAAATTGATGGATAACTAGTTTTGAAATCACAATTCAAGGATAATTGTTTGTTCAGCTATTGTTCAAGTTACTGTAAAAGAGGGGTTTGGTAACAAAAAAATGCTTGAAATTTTGGTGCAGATTTTAAAATCATGGAAGTTGCACCAGATTTGCTTTCGCGGGCCACATAAAATGATGTGGCGGGCCGGATTTGGGCCCCGGGCCTTGAGTTTGACACCTGTGCTCTAGTACAATCATATGTTCAGAATGAATGTGATTTTCAAGCACTGCATTGTATTGTCCCCCCGTGCCTTGAATACAAACAAGGGTGTCAGTAAACAGAGTAAAAAAAACATACTTACAAGGTTAATTTTACCGCCGCTCGACTGGCAAGCGCACTCACAGCTGCTCTGCATACATGGACAAGTTGTTCATTACTAAAATGTGGGTTGACCTCAAATACACAACACAGTCAGTCTCTTCCCCGTTTGACGAGCAGGTTACGAAATGTTGTTAACATATGTTTCCTGCTGTCACTGGTAGGGGGAGGTTGTGGTCTCATGCGCATCATCACGGTTCGTCCTTGACATCTCTTTACATGTTGGCCCGTGGGGCAATCTTTGGTCTAAACCAAGCGAAAAACCATTGACTGTAACCAGAAACTCTAGAGGGTAGAAACATTTAACAGATATCCAATATGAGTAAGTTTGTTTGATATACAAGTTGATTGTCTCTCACACGTCACACCTGAGCGCCATCCTGTCCTCCTTGTCCATAACAATTGACAGGTGGGGAGATGTCCTGTGGCTCTTTGGACTCCAAACTGTTGCAGGGTAATTGAAGTCAGCTGTTAGCATACTGCAGACGTTATAATGCATTTCAGAAGTCTGGACGAGCGGGTTCCCCTGCTCACAATTACTACATGCATCATAGCCACTTCCACGGGTGAAGAAACATTTTTTTCTGACAGTTTTGATAAAAAGTCCTCTGAGGGCCATACTTAATTTATGGTAAAATCTCTCAGACTTTTTGTAGTGTTGCAAGAAGAATTTATAACATCAACTTTTCTTTAGGTGACATTCATCCAATCGAATTTTGGTTCGTTGGCATTAGAAAATCTTAACTGATTCGAAAATCTTAAATGTGAGACACCCAACACATGACCAAAAAAGTTGAGAAAGATTATTATTATTATTATTATATTTTTTTGTATTATTGTTTTAGTGATTGTCTTGGTCAACACGTTTTAAAAATCACAACCAGTTGCTCCTCTATTTTTGTCTGGCAACAGCACGACCTTCAGGTCGCTTCCCAATTGGTAATCGTTCCGTTTCACATCACAATCTCGGAGTCCGCGGCTTGGCCGACCAATTGGATTTACAATTTTAAATAGTGGACATTTACGATTGAGCCAAGACCGTTTGGGGAGTAAAAATCCTTCTTAACACATTTCACAGCACTGGATAATCACTCAGAATCAGCTTTTCGAAATATCTGATAATCAGGCCTTTGCTGACTTTGATCCTTAGTTCGGAAATAGGTTAAATTAGGCCCGATCAACAGTATATTACCGGAATATACGAAAAGAACACCACTTATTTCCAAGAAACTTTGTGAATAGTTAGCAAGAACCCCTTACCTTTTTGTGTACATTGGGATAAAAAAAGTGATTTAGAGGAATCCATCCCAGAACACAAAGGTTATACAGTCTAATTCGCATTCTACCACACTAGACAGCACACAACCTGCGCCTTCACAAAACCTTATGGAGCTACTTGTCGAGGAGAACTTTTTTTCTTTTGTTTTTTTTGCACTGACCCTGTTTTTTCATCAGCATTCCTTTCTTAGAGCACACTATCACAAGCATGGCTTCCTGCTGTAAAGCTTTTTTCTTTTTCTTTTTTTTTTTTTTATTGTAGTATCCTTCTATTCTGCTTGTGTTGTTGTTTTACTCTAGAGCAGGAATTGCCCCAAACATACTGCAACATTTTTGGTGGTTGTCCTCATTAGAGGACAGGGTGAACTGGAGACAATCCCAGTTGACTTTGTCAACACTAAATAGAACAAACACTATAGAAAATAGATGCATGATAGTGTTTGCTTATTTCATAACCCCCCCTTTGAGAGTTGTTAGAGCACTTTTATATCATTTTTCTAAACGAATACACTGTCTAGACTTGTATCAATGTGAATACAATGACTGGTTTCAAACTGTTCTTTGCCAAGAATCTTTTGTGTTGATACGCAGACCACAATATTTCCACCTAGGCAGAGGTCTGCACTCTGCCGAGAGCCTTTTGTAGTTCCTGTCTGTTTTTAGTCTACCACTCAAATTAAGAGAAGAGGAATCTTCTGGTGTTCTGGCCTGGTGCTGATGGAAACTCTCGTCTTATAAACACAGTCTTTTGTCTGTCTCGGGGAATTGAGGCCATCTGATTGCATTGAGCTTCATCTGAAAAAAAAAAAAAACAGCTGGCTCTAATAAGCGCGTGCCCCCCCCCCCCCCACAGTGCTCTGTTTACTCATTCCATATGTTACAACAGGAAATTTAACATCAGCAAACGGACTCCGCTATGATGACGTTTAATAGCCGGCTTTGCTTAAAAGGGCTGCTGCATCCAGATGAAATGTTTTAATTGCTTTTAATGGTTCGTTAACAGTCCCTAATTACACACTGTAGTTTAGTCCCGTGGAGCGAGCACTGATTAGCAGTAATGAACTGAAAAACCTCTGTACTGATCTGATATGATGTCAAAATGAAGAGAAAATATGATGTTAGTCCAGTGAATGATGGATATTACCATTTATTTGTTATAAAAAAATTTGAAATTGTTGAATATTTTATTGTGAATGAACACAGCCAGACCAGTCAAACCATTAGGTATAACTGCACATCCATTACAAGAACTACCTTTACAGAGATACAGTAAAAATGATCAGTTTTAAGAGATGCATTCATTTAACAATATGTTTATTACTGTGGTTGTATGTTGCAATAATGTGTCACTGCTCTTCATTGTACCATGGCAGCATTCAGATTTTATGCCTACAGATAACTAAATGTTTGAGTCACGACTCCGGTGGCTAGAATATATCCCAGCGGGTCATCAAGAGGCTTTTACAATATCCCATCCATTTTCTACACCGCTTATCCTCACTAGGGCCATGGGTATGCTGGAGCCTATCCCAGCTATTTTCGGGCAGGAGGCGGGGTACACCCTGAACTGGTTGCCAGCCAATCGCAGGACACACATAAACAAACAACGATTCACACTCAAATTCACACCTCCGGGCAATTTAGAGTCTTCAATCAACTTACCCTGCATGTTTTGGGGATGTGGGAGCAAACCGGAGTACCCGGAGAAAACCCACGCAGGCACGGGGAGAACATGCAAACTCCACACAGGCAGGGCCGGGATTTGAACCCCCATCGTCAGAACTGTGAGGCAGATGTGCTAACCTGTCACCCACCGTGCTGCCAGAAGAAGGATTCTATGACCTAAAATAATTGGAAGACTAAGCTTTACTTTACAGGAAGTTATACTTGATAGTGTGGCCCCAAAAAGGAAAGGTGGCAATGAAGAAATTAGTCTTTTTTATTTTTTATTTTTTATTTTTTTAAATGGCATTTGTGTTTATCTATCGGTCAATTTAGTGTGCGTGAAGCTGCACACTAAAATGAACTTTTGTTGGTCTGTTTGTGTAATACATTTCCTGCATTGGGCCTGTATGACTTACTCTTCTAATTTCTATTCACTATGAAAACAGTAGCGATAATGTTTCGTTCTAATAAATTGGAAAGCATAAGTCTAAAGAGGCTATTATTGTCAAACGCTCACACCCCCGCCGAGCTGCGGGGAGACGGAAGCTTCTGCCAAGTCAGAAGCATTGTTGCGCTGACATTTGTGCGGGGGATCAAACCGCTGATGAATAATCCATATTGAAAAGCTCACCGTCCTGCCAAATGTCAAACAGCAGCGGGGGCCATTGTTAGCGGAGCCAACTCTCGAGTCTTCATTCACCGTCATCACAATGGCGTGTCACATATGTGGCCATGTGGTGCGCAATCAACACATCCGTGTTTACAATCCCAAAGTTTGGGAATTGGTCTTATTTTTTTTTTTTAAACAGCATATCCAATGTGCTTTAATAACTAAACCTTATGTAATGTTTTTGATTGCATTTTTAATTCCATATTTGCACTAACTAAGGGCTTTGCCAATTTGCATATTTTTGCAAGCGGGCACATCGTCTGATGTTGCTGCCTTTAAAAAAAGAAAAGCAACAATGGGAAAAATACGTATTTGTCTTGTTCCCCTAAATTATTTTTTCGATGTTATTTTTTTATACAATTTTTTTGTTGGATCACTGTAATGTGCTTACTTAGTGTCAACATGCTATTAGCATGAATGCTAATTCTATGCTCACAAAAACTCACTCCTGTTACTGAAATGAGAAGTTTCACTTCAGTACAGTAAAACAATGACATTTAAAAAATGGAAAATTTTAAAAAAGTTGTGTGAGCTGGACTAATGCACATTTTCAGTAGTTCAATATATGTATTATCAAATTGCAAGTAAAAAAAAAAAAAAAAAAAAAAAAGACAGAAATATAAGTTTACAACAAGCAAATAGCACCGATTCAGTGGAATGGCCCATTATGAATTTGCGGCATTGAAATGCTGAGGCCCAAATCCATGGCAGCACCCTTGCCTCAAAAACTTCTGTAGCACATTTCACCTTATCATATATACTGTAAGTCAACCTGCGATTGATTGGCGACCAAGAAACCAGTAACCAAAAATAGTTCCATAAAAATGATTATATTGAAAGTCCAGCAGTGTAGGAGAAATATCCATATCTATATTTGCTGGCGATCAGTCCAAGGTGTACCCCGCTCTCGCCCAAAGTCATATGGGATAGGCTCTAGCTCACCAGCAACCCCAATATTCTCATTTGGAACTTTGTGAATGCATCATGTCTAACCTCATCTATAAATTGCTCTCGTGCACAGGCGAAGAAATGCGGATCTGTTTTGTCGAGATCCCAGTGCAGTGCTACATCTCGCACATCTGGAAACTAAGCCACATTTTCATGCAGCGCCAGGCTTTTCCATCCTACCGTTCTTCACTGTTTACTGATCCAAATCTCACAACAAAGGCTTCAAATTTAACCCGATAGGCTTTTTTCCTTCAAAGCAGCACCCGATAATTCTAATTATACAGCACAAAACACATTCGTATCTCCACCCTTTTTTTTCACATTTTGCATAAACAGGCTTCATTGGTTATGGTGCACAACATACTGGAGTAAACAAAACAAATGCTCCTGCAAATGGACCAAAGAGAAGGTGTGCTGTTCCCACCTGGCCTCCCTCAAACACACCACGTCAGCTCCAAAATGTGGGTGGGAACAGGTCTACTGCACTATTATCTATTTGTGAGTGTTACATGTTGACCGGGCCTTCGTTCACATCCTCGGTGTCGGCTCTCTTTGGTGCTAATTTAGGGAGCGCTCTACACAAGCCTGTGAGAGCTACTGAAGTTGTGTTTGGCATGGGATGGTTTAGTGGTCAAATAAACCATATGTTCCTCAGCTTTTTTTTGTTGTTGTTGCTGTTCAGCTGCATGGTCATGCAGAACGCTGGATCTGTATGCCTTTTTATGCTTGAACAGTTTTTGGGTGCAACAGAGGAGTTTGAAATGCAGCCGTTTGTAAGAGGGGCGAGACAAAGACAAAACAACAACAAAACCAAAGCAAAATAACATGGTGTACCCTGGACTGGTCGCCCAGCCAATCAAAGGGCACATATAGAAACAATAACAACCATTCACACCCACATTCACCCCTATGGACAATTTATGATGCCTCCCCCAGAAAACTATTATTAAACTCTATTGTTAAATGAATACAGTAGAACATCAAAGCTTCAACACAATCAATCTATTGTTTAGATTCTAAAACAATTTTTCCCATAGGAAATATTGAAATGCGTTCCAGGTTCAAAATGTCCCTTCATTAACTAACTGTACAGACAATGTTACCATTTTAACATTAATCAGTATGACGTAGTTACAGTAAAACAATCATTCTTATATGATTAAAGCTGTTTGCTACACATTTAGCATTGGTGTGCTTTGTTGGAAAATAACACAAATATTTGTTTGTTCTTGAAGATGTCATAAGAGTGATTCTCCACTAGTGGTATGTGGGCGCCCTCTAGTGTTATGCAAAAGGATCACTGAATTAAATATTTAAACTGTGTATATTGTTGCAGTGGCTTAAACTTTAGATTTTTTAATGTAGTATAGTCATTTTTTTTAAGTACAGTTCAGTTGTATTTAACTATTACCTTTGCTAAGTGGCTTAGAGTAATATTAAACATACTTTTTATTGTGCATTTTTTCATTTATTGTATTGTTGGTCATTATGATAGTACTTGGAGAGACAAGGTTTTTCTTTTTTTTAGGTGGTACTTGGTGTAAAACGTTCGAGAACCACTGTCGTGAGATGTGGATGGATGGCTTTTCAATTAGCTATTTTTAAAGGTGCACAACTATAGCGAGGGTATCATGCGAGTGTTCTGTTAAAGAACAAATAAGATGCAACACAGCAGGCTACAAGGTCTGAAAGGTGAAACTCTCCTGCAAATCTGTAAATTCCTCTCAAATGGAAGTCCACACTGAAGGCCTTGTTTTTCTTTTTTTGTACCTAACAGGCTAGAAGCAAAGGAGCGGTATTTGTTTCCAGCCAGCTCAAGATTACACTAATGGGCGGACAATGGGGGTGGGGGGTCACTGATCCTGATGTATTTATATGTAACAGAGACGGTTTTATCAGAGGAGAATGCGAATTACAGCTAAGCCACCGCTTTGTGGTGCACAAATGGACCTCTTGGGATCATCGTAGATCAACAGTCAACAAGGCAATAAACACCTCGCTGCATTGTGCTGATGGCAAAATGCACTTTACAAAACGTAAGCAGATGCGCTGAGTTTTAAATGTTCATCAAAATGCGCCAGATGAGGATAACTACAGATGTTATCGTCAGGTAAGCCCGCTTCATTTATCTGTCATCCTCGGAGAACCTCTTTATCAGCGTTCCACAGCGGGGAACCCTCAGGGACCATCAGATCAAAACTAAAAGGATTGATTTCAGCAGACTCACTGTCGAAGCGAGGAGATAATTAGCACCTTGACAAGCTTTGATCATGGCTCTTCTCCTCCCAGAGTTGAAAGAACAGTGAATTGACAACCCCCAAAATGAAGACATTTTGCCTACTTTCTTTTTGTATTTATTTTGTTTTTAATAACCCCTTTGTATTCTGAATAGAAGCACTGTCATGAAGAGACCAGAAGGCCAAAGTGAGTGCGCTCGCCTTGGCTGTCCATAACAAGGATCTGATGACGGCTACTTTGAGGAGAGGAAGGGGAAAAGTTGTCGGTTAGTCATTTGTGATTTTGGTGATTGCAGTGGGTGGAATGAGTCACTGTGGGTTGTGGTTGTGGTCTTTTTTTTTTTTGTCACAAGCAGCAGATTATTCTAGAGTTTATGACAGGGTTCAAAGTGTGGAGTCACAAGGGTCCACTGACGGAAAGAAGTAAACAAGGTGATCTCTTTGCAGCATTCACTAACTCCTACACTTCTTCTTTGGACTACATAAAGAGGCAACATTTGCTCAAAGGTCCATCCAGTTATAAAATGGAGTTAACCTTTGTGTGCATGTTTTGAAGGTCACATGAGTCGATTTTCCATTCTGACCTCTAAAGGTGAACATGTCTCTTTCAGAAGTGTTGGCTGTTTGCTTACTGTACACTTAGGTAGAGAAGAATTTGGACGGTGACAAGCCTTTGCCTTTATTCACCGCCGTAATGTAGAAAGATAATTTTTTTTTTTTTTTACCATTTAGGAATTACTTTACAGGCATTTAATACAGAATACCTACATTTTCAGGGTCTCAAAAGTATGTGGAAACATGTGGTGACATAATTGTAATTAGGGATGCATTTCTGTTACTGTACGTCTGTACTCGTACTGATATAAACGCTTCGATACTACGGCACCGATGCATTTTAGTCTTAATTCTGTCCTCCCGGAGCGTGCGGTGTGCAGTTTAGCAGATACCGGACAGCTCAGTTTTTTTTATTGACACTCCCAGATGAATTTGACAGTAAAACTAAGACAAAATACATAGAATTACACATAGAATTAAGCGAACACGCAGTTTGGTCTTGCAAAGAGCTGCTGGCTTAATGCATATAATGTGAAACGCTATAGACGAGCTAACAAGTAGCATCAATTTTGCAGTATAAACCTTTGAAAAATGAAAATTCGAACACAAACAGCGCAGCAACGTATCCAGAAGTATGATATTACAATTCTCACAGGCTTATATTCTTTCTGCTCTACGAAATTACAGTATATTACTGTAGTTTTGCTGCAACATCCTTCTTTGTGTCTCTAGAATCAAATCTACAAAGCAGCAAATACTGTACCTCCCGGGCAAATGGAAAAGGATTACTCCTTGTGTATAAAAACTGTTACATTTGAGTGAAATTTATTCCATTTTCAATAAATGTTTTTTGGTGTGTTTTTGAACAATATTTGATTGTGTGGAGAAGAACTTATATTTGAAGTTATAGCATGTCCAGTAAAAGTTTGTGTTTTGAATAATATTTAATTGTACTTGTACTCCTACTCTGTCTGGAAAAAAAAAAAGTGGATTCGGTGCATCCCAAATTGTAATGTAGTTGCAACTAATTGCAAAAGGTCTAGACTCCATGGACATGATCTAATTTTGTGTTTCCTCCCTGGTGATGCTTTTTTTTGCCACCTGCCTTCACCTTTTTCTCCTGTAAGTAAAAATTATGGTCTAGTGCAGTGATTCTCAAATCTCAAAAGAGGGTTGTGGATCTGTTCTGGATGGGCCGCAGACAGCTAGTCAAAAATATATTTGAAAAAAAGTTTGAAGGCACATTCGATGTTAGCCTTTTATTATTTATTTTTTTCATTGATTATTTTTATTTATTTATTTCCTACAAGTTTCATATCACCAGGGTTTTTAAAAAATAAGATGTTTTTTCATATTTCTGAAAAATAAATTGGATTGGTTTGACTTCAATACGATCTGGAATTGCATCTTTGTTGGAGTTAGTGGAGTTTTTATGTTCTGCAATATAGATAATAGATGGATGTGTGGGTGGGTGGTGTCTTAATCATGTGAGATTGAGCTCTAGGGTGACACCATTCGAGAAAGCCTTAAATAAGTCTTGGTGGGATGCAAGCACCTGATTTCATTTGCATTTCACCTCTTCCTGTATCCTTCTCATGAGTCCAGAGCTGATGTTGTTCTCGGCAAGACTCCGATGCCTCATCGGAAACTGGCCCCTGCAAAGCAAAGCCCCTACGAGGTCGTTTCCTCCCACATCACCGATGCTGTTCCTGTCCAGATCAACCATCCGCAGATAGGTGTTCGCTTTCAACACGTCTGCGAGTAGTCTGACCCCAGCGTCGCCCAGATTATTCTCATCTAGAATGATCTGCGTTAGTGAGCTGTTTCTTTTGAGACTGTCAAAAAGTTCTTTCCACGCCGCCAGGTCAGCGCCGCCCGTCTGAGCCAGACCTAAATACTGCAGGTGTGAGTGGTGCCTCATGTAGGACGCCAGCACCTTCATCCCATCCCCGCTCAGGTTGTTACCCCCAATGTCCAGTTCTAAAAGTGAAAACACCTTGAAAGAGCTCCAGCCAACGGTGAGGCTGGGAACTGCCTGCTGTAGGAGCAACTGCTGCTGTTGGATGGCGGCGGCTCTTGATGTTTGCTCCTGCAGCTCTGCTATCCCACTAAGGAGGGCCAATGCGCCATGGTCACGGAGTCGGTTTCCGAACAAGCTAGACGAGAGAAAATAAATAGGACATACAGTATTAGCTGATAGGAGTAGTAATAGGAGTCACCTTATTCCAATTAGTCTACTGCACTTCAAATAGACGCCTTATTTTTCCAAAATAACTGTTGGTATTGCTGTAACACTGATTCCGCCACATGTCGCTGGTGGATCTTCACCACACATACAGTGTGTGCAGAGCAGACAGGGCATCTGTAAGGCTGTCATTTATGGTGTAGTTTAAAGAGAAAGCTCCCACACTCCTACTCAGCCATTATATAAGGAAATACACTACTTATTGAATTATAATAGTAAACTGAGTCTGTTTGTGACATCCTTGAGTCCCTGCCTGTTGCTGGGCAACCGAGTCCCGCTTGCATTTTGGTAATGTCATTATATACATGTATTTGATGGACAGATCAACAGATCTATACACAGCCGCAACATTAGGAACACATAAATCACAGTAATTGGGCAGCACTAGTGATTAGCACATCTGCCTCGCAATTCTGAGATTTGGGGTTCAAATCTCAGCTCCTTCCTGTGTGGAGTTTCTGTGTTCTCATCATGCTTGCGTGGGTTTTCTCCAGGTACTCCAACTTCCTCCCTCATTCTAGGGACACTATATTATCCATAGGTGTGAATTTGTATTGTTTTTTTGGGGTGACAGAGGTCTCTTGGAAAAGCAATTCCTGCCATCTTTATGTTCCACATATACAGTATTGAGGACTGACTATAAATACTACCATACCATACAACACCATACCAAAGTGCCCCAAAATGGATGCATGGAAATCATCTAATTAACCCCCCCACAATTGCATTTTGATTGCAAAGGTGGCTTGGATAAAGTAGCGTGGTGGGCTCATAACTGGTTGCACGTCCATATCCCCATAAGTCCTGTCAAGGTACTGAGTTATTTAATTGAAATGCAGTCAAAATCATCTCAATCGGTGTATTTCTGATCCAGACCATCCTCATATTTAATTTCACTTTGGAGTGGCAGCGCTTACTGTAAACCTTTGACCTGAGGCTTCACCCTCATGACGTCCAGCAGGATGTGAGCGCCATATGGGCCGATGAGGTTGAGGTTGAGGTTGAGCAGCGCGACCTTGGACGCGCTGCTCTTCAGGGCGCCCGCCACAGTCAGCAGCAGGTCGTCCGTCAGGTCGGTGTTCCTCAGAACCAGCTGCTCCACCTCATCCGATGTGCTCAGCACTGTGATCATGGCTTCCAGCTAGGGCAACAAACCCAAAAGAAAGCCACAGGGACATGTGAACAGTGTCATGTTTTTATTGGTCTGGGTTGGAAGCAGCGTATATGATGGGTACTGATGCTTACATAAGGTCATGAGGGAATTAAAAGTGAGCTAGAAGAATGTCACAATGCGGGGCGTACTTCCCTGTGAGCATGCAGGAAGACGAGAGCTGTAATCTAAATCCTAGTTCCGATCAATTTACCGCAGGGTGAAATATCATTATCTATCTTATGCAAGTCACTGATGGTGTAGCGGTACACTCGCCTGACTTTGGTGCAGGCAGCGTGGGTTCAGTTCCCACTCAGTGACGGTGTGAATGTGAGTGTGAATGGTTGTCTGTGTCTATATGTGCCCTGTGACTGACTGGCGACCAGTTCAGGGTGTAGTCCGCCTTTCGCCCGAAGTCAGCTGGGATAGGCTCCAGCGTCCCGTGACCCTAACCAGGATAAGCGGTGTTGAAAATGGATGGATGGATATCTTATGCAAGGCATTTGCAATTGCCTTTTGAGGGTTTTCAGGTGGCCCAAAATCTTGAGAGGAATTTCTCATTAATTTTCCAGCCAATAAATTAATAACCTATCAGCACATAATTCTCTTTCCAAATGCATAATAAACAATTAGATAACCAAAAAGTGGCAAAGTCATTTTGCTCTTCATGTAAACGTACACTAAAACCTGCCCTGCAGACTGCATTGACTGCAGTTTGTGGTCATTCTTTCCCTGTTAATATACTGCCCCCTATTGATGCAGGAAATGTTGAGTACTTGTTTAGATCACCTTTTTAATACCAGTTGCATTGATTTCTTATGAAACAAACAAAATGGGTTTTATGTAGAATCCTATAATTAGAAAATCAGTGAACACACACCTACATTTCATCTTGGTTTAATGTTAAAACAAGAATTGTGAAACTTAATTTCCACAACAACAGGATGGGATTGTTTACAATCTTAGGTTGCAATCTGCAAGTTTCAAACAACCTCAAGATAGATTAAAAACAACAACAACAAAAAATATATTCCATTGGGACTCAGGACGACATTTCTTCTAGCAATTCCAGCTCCACCACTAATTACAAGTCTCCAAATGGCTGACTGCCAAAAAGACAGTAACATGTGTTGTAAACACACCTGAGCTTGCAGGTCTTGTACTTGAACAGGCTTTACTTCATCTTCCTTCTCCTCTTCTCCCTTGTCCTGTTCATCTTTTTCAGGCTCTCCATCTGGTTGTAAGACAGTGTCGCTCTCTTCGCTCTGCTCCACATCTGAGTTTGGCGCTTTGGGGCTCAACGGCAGTCTCTTCTGGAGCCCACACCTCTGTAGCACTTTCACAAAGAATGCAAAGTATGACCTAAGGATACCAATACCAAGAGTATCTTGCTACAGTGATTCCACGATAATCTATTGAGAGAAAAAAAAAGGTGCAACTTTTGAACTATGTTCCATCCATCCATCCATTTCCTGAGCCGTTTATCCTCACTAGGGTCGCGGGCATGCTGGAGCCTATCCTAGCTGACTTCAGGCAAAAGGTGGACTACACCCTGAACTGGTCGCCAGTCAGTCACAGGGCAACACAGACAACCATTTGCACTCACATTCACACCGTCGCTGAGTGGGAACTGAACCCACGCTGCCTGCACCAAAGTCAGGTGAGCGTACCACCACAATCCACCGTCAATGATTTATGTTCCAAAATGTTGATTGAATTGTTTAACCTTCCACTCTAATTAATTTCAAATCTATAAATGACATTAGAGTCAGAGTGTTGGACACAGTTTCTCATTCAACTGTGCTCGAGCATGTGTTCAAACGTTTGACTGGTAGTGTAATTCAATGGCTTCTATTGCGTTTTGTTACGCTTTAACCTTCTCTGCCTATTATGTAAATCACACTGGTGTCATGTTCCAGCTTTTTCCACTTGGCTGCAGTTTCCTTGCTCACTGTTTGCTTGGAACCAATTGTGCTTGCTTGGGCTCTTCTCCAGCTCCACGCTCATCTGCACACATTGTTCACAGAAGTCCGTCTGTTCATCCCCATCTCTGCTTTTCCCATTTGACTCCTTCGGTTTCTCCCGCTTCTGCTTAGTCAGTACTTCCTCATCCTGTAACAAGTCTTGAAAAACAAAACCACTGTTGTTCTAAGGTATCTTATCCCCCAAAAGGCAGTTAAATGTAGAAAGCAAATACGGATGCAAGAAGGGTTCACCGAATTAGGTCTCACCAAGCACGTTGCCTGTCTTGTTGATGTTAAGCTCCTGAATCTGTTGTGCTTCACTACTGCCAGTTGTTTCTTTGTGCTCCAGCTCCTGTCTGGCAGATGAAGCTTGGCCCTCATATTTTTGGGACGAGGTCAACCGCCGGGAGATGTCACTGTCCCGTCTGGTGCTTGTAGCCGTCTTGTCTTTGCTCGTGCTCTGATTGGTTTGACTCTTGCGTCTCCTCTTTTGGGAGGTCTCTTTAATAGCAGCTGCCGGGGGCTCCTCGCTGTCTGTGGACCCACCGTCCTTGTCCTTGACGTGTCTTCCTGTCCTCCCTGCTGACTTATTCTCCAGTTTCGTTGGGATAAACAGAGGGGATGATGGACACGATTCCACTGCAACAGCATTAGTGACTTTGAGACAACATCAAGAGAAAATCATGCTTTGCTGTACATTTTGTCTTAGCTATCAAATAGAAATTAACGACTGGGCCTAATATAAAAGAACAGCAGATGAATAAGCTTTAGGAAGAAATGGAAGCACTCGTTTTTTTGTTTTTTGTTTTTTTTCAGGCTTTGTACCATTGCCAGAGCTGTGCACTAGAGGGAGAAATAAGCTTTCCTTTGTGCTGTCGTTCAGTTGCTGGCAAGAGCTGTATTTGCTTCGAAGACTTGTGCATCTGGAAAAAAAAAAAAAAAAAAAGTTTCACAGTGGCTCATACATTAGCCCCTTATGTCATGCAATGTGCATCCCATTACACCATTCACAGTGCATTATGTCTGCAGAGGGAAAGGTTGGCCCAATGTATTGTCACCGCTACGACAGTACAGTAACTTGCCATTGTTAGCCAGGAGTGTGCTGAAATCAGACCTCCTGTGACAAGGTATCCCACCAGTGAGCCAGGACAGCCGGAAGCAACTCTTCTTGCCTTGTTGGAAGCCGGGCGCATAGCGGTACTCGCAGCAGGAGCTGATTCGAGCCACCTTGATGCCATTAACATACAAGGAAGCACTGAAGGGGAATCCTCTGTGTCTTTGAGAGACGAAGTGGAACTGTTCTGAAAGTTGAAAGTTACGAATGCCCAATTTTACCATACAGTTTGTACAATATGACCAAAATATCGGTGAAAACAGACAAGTTCAGTGTTGTAAGCTGATGTCTGTTGCTGTTTGTAGTCTTCAATTACGATGAGTTTGAAAAAAATAAGCATGTCGGTCAACCTAATTTCATCCAGCACCAAATGATTAACAGCTTGTGTGCTGCAGCCTTTTCCTTTGGCTTTTTGCAACACATGAAAAAAAAGAAGAAAACTCTACCACAATTTACGGTGAAGTAACTGGACTTGTCTTCTATGCAGAAATGACTTCAGACAGTCAAGACAGTGTTATGATACTTGGAGATGATCACCACTAGCCAAGTCTAATTGATAACCTTGGGAAATTATGTTTTGAAAGACAACCAAATCGACCAGCGTCAAGGAACAGATTGCGGTTGAACTCGTATGTGGGAAAACAAGCGTATTGGGATGAGTCAGGAAGATACCCCGAGCAATGTGTCGATAGGTACCATCCAATGTCAATAAAACACTGATATGCCTTTTAAAAATACCAAGTAGGTGATGTTGTTTTCTCCAAAGAGTTTCATAAAGAACTTGAAGTGTAATCGGATAAACATTACGTCGAATCATATCCATTCCGTCCAATCAGATCAAACATAAGGTACCTCCTGGAGTCAGCAAGCCCTTGAAGACACAAATGTTCTCCCCTCCGTTGACTTGCTGGAGCACTTTAAGTTCATCTTGACTCGACCTCACCCGTGAACACCGGTGGCCTTGTCCTAGGTACATCATGGTCACGGTGACGTTGGATTTCTTTGCCTCTCTCTGCGCATTGAGATAGCTCTAAAAGTACAATGGAAGTTAGTTCAGTGGAAGCTTCGTTTTCACTGGATATTACAAAGACTACACACACTTGTTTGTTGCTGCAACCTCCAGTCTTCTGCAGGCTGAGTGAAGATAAAGATCCCCTTCTTCTATGGTTGAGATAAGGGCAGGACTGACTAAGACTTCCTCTGGTTGACGCGAGACTTGAGCCCTTCCTGGTGATGGCTCGTAGGTGAATGTCATCTTTGTTAGCACTGCGAGAGCGAACTGTTGTATCATCCAACTGTGGGTACACATGCAGAGCCATACAGCACAGATGAGGGTTTTGTCAGACTAATGTGCTCATTGGGACTGAGGAGTTACCAAATTGATTAATTCTGAAATCAAGATAAATATTTGCTATCGGTCCCCAGAACAACAACTGTCAACATTTTTGCAATCTCCAACTTTAGATGTTCCAGCTATAAACATGTTTATTTGTTCAGTTACTCAAAATAAATAACTTCTGCAAATATATCCTTTGCTGAGAGGGTTCGTGTTAGAAATGAAAGTATATTGCATCGTCATGGACCCTCGGGACTCTTAAATATGATCTATTGAGCAGTGCTAAAATAGCCCACACTGTAATAAGGTGTTAAGATTAGAAAGATTACTTTGCACATCTCCACTTTGAAAGGACTCTCCAGGAGGAGGAGTCTGTTTTTTGCTCTGAGTAAACTGGCAACGGAGCGTGTCATTTTAAAGTCTCGACCTGACTAAACTGAGATCAGCTGAAAAGTACTGTCAACATTCTTTCTTGGTGAGCTGACAACTGACAGTATGTGAAAAACACTTACTCTGCCTCCTCTTTGGAATGAAAAAAGATCCCGCAGGAGTATTTGGCTGTTTCGTCTGATTCCTCTCAATGATTCCTTCTGGTACGACTCCATTACATCAGGTCAACTGATACAAGCATAGAGGTGATAAGTTCAAGGATCTCAGGAGAGAAGTATTTAGAAACCGTAACAGGCTACTAAACACAGACCTTTAACTATGATATCTGTGATGAATGATAATGTCAGCGCCGGTATCTAGTGTGGCCTATAAAATTTGTTACAAAGTCACACACTGACAATTGCTTTAAAATGTCGAACCCCAACATCTGTGTCTTGGTACATTAGTTTAGCATGAGAGATTATGAGATGTTATCCAATTTCACTTAATTGGTCTGAAAATTGTTTATTTACCACAAGTAATGTATCTTTCAGATCATCTTTATTTGCCAAGTATGTCCAAAAAACACACAAGGAATTTGTCTCCGGTAGTTGGAGCCGCTCTAGCACGACAACAGACAGTCAATTGACAGAGAACACTTTTGACACATAAAGACATTGACAACAAACAGTCACTGCGCAATGAAGGGTTGCTAGTTATCTGGTAATGCCGGTATTTTATTTTATTTTATTTTTTTTGACAATTGTGCAAAAAGATGCAGAGTCCTCTAGCACTTAGAGCAGTTCGAAAGACTAATATTGCAGTAGTCCGGTGCAATGACTATTGTGCAAAGGGCGCCGAGACTTCAAGCAAGTAGTGCGATAATCTGGGACAATGTTGATTGTGCAAATGTTGCAGATACTCCTCAATCAGTGTGCAAACGGAGCAGATGCTACTCTAGCATGAGTGGCCAGTATTGGTCAACAACAGATATGCAAATAGTGTAGCGTGGCGAGACTACTACAGTGAGAGCACGGGTAATGTATAATTGGCCCCACAGAAATGTGACAACAAACTCAAGTCAAAAAATTGCCAGCATGTTGTAATGGAATTGTAGGTTAGCTGTTTAAGAAGTTGATTGCAAGAGGGAAGAAGCTGTTGGAATGTCTGCTAGTTCTAGTTTGCATTGCTCGGTAGCGCCTACCGGAGGGAAGGAGTCGGAAGCCGGTGACCGGGATGTGGAGGGTCCGAGAGGATTTTGCACGCTCTTGTCTTAGTTCTGGCAGCGTGCAAGTCCATTTGTTCATCTATTTGTTGATTTGTTCATCTATCTCTGCCAGCAACAAACAGTAGATATTAAAAGTTAACACAAATCTGTTCAAAAGCCAGGATTTTTTGGATTTACAAAAAATGAGACCAAAATAAATCATTTCAAAACTTTTTCCACCATTGATGTCACCGAAATTGAGTCACTACTCAGAAAAAAAAAGTAGATTGTAGAGACTTTTTCCACTTCACTCCTTCTGTTGGTAGACCATCAAAAATGTAGATTTAGGTTAATATCTGATTAGCAAGAAGAAACTGTGCTGAAACTAGACAGAGGTGACACAATTTAATGTATAAACATGCACACAATTCTGAGACTGAACTGTGACCTCCTCATATTTGAGTCTGTGTTGCTCAGATGACGAGAGAGACTGCCTCTCACTCAAACATGATAATAAGAAGAAAATGAATTGTAGCCCGAGGAAAGGAGGTTAATATGATCTTTGATTTTTTTTTTTTTTTTTTTTCTCCCCAACCCCCCACCACCCACACCCCACCACATACCAACACACCTCCATTGTTTCCAACAGAGGCCCGCTGGTGAATTACAATGTTACCCAATCGCTGTCATCTGCTTGGCTGATTGCCTCTACAATACGAGTCATCTTACAGAGATTAGTGTCAACTGAATGCATGAGTGCACTTCAGATGGCCAATAGATGGCAGGAAAAGCGGGATAAGTCATAATTTCCTTTGCAGTCAATGAAGGTTGCCATCATTCCCTGAAACCCATTTTCTCCTCAGTATCAGTGTTGTTACACATTTCAGTGACTGGGTAAGATCCAGCGGTAATTATGTGTTTTGGAGCAGACGTGGTAGAGTAAATGAAGGCAGCTCAATCTGTGAAACATGTTTCCTTATTGCCGGCAATCAAGCATGACTTAACATACTATCATTATTTTGTAATTCGGATCTACGTTTAAGCTTTACATCTCATCATCAAACTCAGTAGCATCATTTTTGATAGTAGGTCCAAGTAGCCTTTTTTTTTTATTACTACACAAGAACACTCCATAAGAGAGTTTCAGCACCTCTTTAATCTGTTATCCATTAAAAAGCAAAAAAACTGGACAGAGATCCTACCTGTTGTCTTGTCAGGTTGTCCCACGTCGTGATGCGATACTTAGGCTTCTCTCGTTTTTCACCAAGTGACACCCGAGAAGCTGACACCTCCTCATTTGATCAACCCTGACCTTTAACCTTCACCTGGTACTGTTGTGCTGTTGCCCCGTGTATACTTTACTTGCACCTCTGGACAGTCTCATGAGATAAAATAAATACATTATTTCGCCTTTATGTATAATGGTCAATTTTGACTGGAACTGTCATGTCATAATACTGTATGTAATAACATGATCATTCAGAGATCTGATTCTAATATTTTGACTCTATATTTGCCACCTTCATGTAGCCAGTAAGCTAACTCAAATACTGGAAACAGAGATGCAGTAAAAATACCTCAGATATGTGTCTCAGCTCTAGTAAACACATTTTTTTTGCTCTCAGGGAAAATAAATAACTGTAATTACCTTTTCATTGACTGGTACCACTAGGGGTCGCAGTAGATTCCTTCCCATGAGACACACTGCCTGGCGTATGGAAAGCTGAAGTTTAAAGGGAGAAGTATTTTAAAATACACACATATACATATTGTTTTTCTTGAGCCGTCACTCAATTGTGGTGGACGGGGTTTGTATGTCCTAATAACCCTAGGAGCTCAGTTTTCAAGAGCTTTATGCCCCTGGTAGAACAACATTATTCGACACCATTTTCCCTTGAGTCTTTCACATCTCTGGAGGTATTTTGGCCTACTCTTCCTTGCAGAATTGTTTTAATTCAGCAACAATGGAGGGGTTTCGAGCATGAATAGAGTTTTTAATGGATCCAAACCTTGACTAGGTCACGGCAAAGCCTTAATTTTATTAGATTTTTTTAATCCATTCAGAAATTGCCTTGCTAGTATGTTTTGGATTGTTGTTCTACTGCAGAACCCAAGTGCACTTCAGCTTGAGGTTATGAACTGATAGCTGAACATTCTCCTTCAGTATTCAATCACAGCAAGTCATCCAGGTTGTGAAGGAGAAATGCAGCAGAAGAGAATCACACTACCATTGCCATGTTTGACGGTTATGTCAAACAGTGACTGTATGATGTTCTTTTTCTGAAATGCTTTGTTACATTTATGCCATGTGTAACGAGACACACACCTTCCAAAAAGATCCCTAAAATCTTCCAAAAAAAAAATAATAATCTTTTTTTTTTTTTTAAGATGATGCGTAAGATGATTCTTAATGTTCTTTTGCCATTTTGCCCATTCGCTTCTTTATTGTAGAATCATGCAGACTGACCTGAACTAAGACAAGTGAGGCCTGCAGTTCCTTAGATGCTTTCCTGGGTTCCTTTGTGACCTCCTGGATGAGTCGTCACTCATTGCTATGCTCTTGGGGACATTTTTGTAGGCTGGTCACTCCTGGGGGGGGGTTCACCACTGTTCCATGTTTTTTTTTTTCCATTTGAGAATAATAGCCCTCACCATGGTTTACCGGAGTCCTAAATATTTTTAACCCTTTCCAGACTGAGAGATGTCAATTACTTTATGTCTGTTCTCGTCTTAAATTTTTTGGGATCGTAGCATTTTGTTGCAGCTTTTTGAGATGTTATGGCTGACTTGAGTTTGTCAAACAGGTTCTATTTAAGTGATTTGTTGATCGAACAGGTCTGGAGATAATCAGGCTTGGGTGTGAATTTTATGTTTACTTTGGTGCAAAATTACAGTATAAGAATTTGAATTAAACACACACGTATACACACACAGACACACACACACAGGAAGTTACCGGGTAACATGGACACAAATGGAGTGTTGGATTTGATTCCGGCACTAGAGGGTGCAAGAAGACCGAGCAGTTCATCGCACCAATGTGCTACCAAGCACCAATGCCGTACTGTACTGATGAGCTTTATCAGGGCAGTCAAACCTTTATTGGTAAAATAGTGATACTGTGGATACATTCATACCACTCATTGTGTCCAATGTCCACCTCAAACTATATCTGTTGTTTTACCCAAATTCTGGACCAAGATGGCATGCATGGAACCACCAGTCACACATACTTTAGTCAATTACCTTCCAGTTCATGGTTAAATGAATTTATTTCCAAAAGTATGAAAACATAATATGAGAGCATTAATGTACAGTAAATTTTGTGAGAGCTGGAAAGTGGCAGATGGACAAAGCAACAGTCATTTCACATCAATTTTAAGTAATTAATCATTGGCTCACACACACACACACACACACACACACACACACACACACGCACTTGTCAGTAAGTATTTCCTGTGTGGCACTATGTCACATTAAATTTTTGTCACATTAATAGTCATTTTGCTGACAGTCGACCTCTACCCTTCTTCCCTCTGGGTGGCCAAGAAACTAATCCACTGTGGCAATGCATGATTGTACATCTGGAAAACCCATAATTATAGTATTATTAATACAGTAAGTTACTGGACCAAAAAAAATAAAGTAATTGACGAATGTTTTGTATTATTCTGCACAGTGATATTAATATCAAGTTTCATAAAATGCTTTTAAGAGTGCAGGGGGTCCTCGACGGCGTTCCGTTCCTATAACGCCTGTGACGTACCTTTCAAAAGGCTAATTAAAAAACATCTTCCCTAACAATTCTCAAGCCTAGCCTCTACATTTTTGTTAACTTCCATGAAATATAGTTGTTTAAATCAAGATTATAATCAAAAATATTTTCCACAACTGTATTTAAGTTACCTATTAAGAGCCAACCTTCAATTTAGTAAATTCCTGTAAACGGCTGTGGAAATTTGAAGAGTTCTAATGTAGTTCTTCACAGATTGCTGGTGGAATACATTAGTTGTAAACGTCATTGGGCACTTTTAAAAAAAAAAAGATGTATCCGAGACAATTTACACCCTTGCAATACCTACAAGACTTTATGTTTCTGCTGTAACATCATTTGTTTTATCAATCTAATTATTTTCCACTACAGTGAAAAATACAGTTTAGACATACATATTTTGAGGTTACAAATGTAAAACTACGTCATCACGCCGGGCGAGATGGCACGCTCAGTTGCCATCAGTTATTGTTCCTCATTTCATTGCTTCAATGTATGGCCTAGAATCGGATTTCACACAACTATGTACTGATCAGTGATTATGAATTGACTCCTGCGTCAGCGTAGGATAATGATAGACTTTCCTGTGTTCCGACTTATATACAAATTGTTGTTTTACGTCACTACCTGTATTATGGTTACGTCAACGCTATGTCAATGTGGTTGCTTGTCCGATAAACTTTTTACACCAAGTACCTAAATAAATATTTAACTCTCCAAATACCACCGTTCATGAAAACATTAAAATAAAGTAGTTTAGCGTGGAAGGTAGCCGGAGTACCTGGAGAAAACTCCTGACAAAAAGGCCAGAGCTCGGATTCAAATCCCCAACCTCAAAACTGTGAGGCGGCTGTGGGAACAATTCTCCACCATGTCACCCACTATTTGTTAATATATATAAAAAAATGTTTCAGGTTTTTCATTTAAAACATTTTTTTTTGGGGGGGGGGGGTTTCTTGTTCACTCATTAGGACGAGAAACGTCTACCTGTGAGCGCTGCTAGCGGTAGCTTCCTGCATTCGGGGAGCCGTAGCTTCCTGGGAACCGTAGCTTATTTACAACTTGTTTCCAGTCTATGTCAGCTGAGAGAATGGCAGCAGAAGAGAACTTGCTCTCGTTCCTTAAAACAAGGAATATATATGACAGTGTAATCGACTAACTAAAAGAAGATAAGGTGACGATGAAAGTAAACTTTCATCAAATGACTAGAGCAGTAGGAAGAGAAAATTTCTCATCCCAACAAGAAAGTTTTCTTGTGAGACCAAGAAAACTTTCTCGTTGGAGCGAGGTTTCTCGGGGAAATCGAAAACTTCTATTTTGTCCCAAAATGGAACTGGTAATGATCCTGTACCCCAAATACCTCCCAGAATTTTTGTTTAAAAACATTTAAGACAAATGAGTCATTGGCACTGGGACCAATCCCCACTAAATACTCTACGTTCTTTACAATCACCCTGTGATTTAGTGGCCACTGATACATGGTGTAGACTTCCATACGTCAGCTGGAATAGGCTCCAGCCCCTGACTGGTAAGTAATGTAGAAAATGGATGGACATTTTAGGCTTGTGGTGTCATTTAATCACATTGACCTACATTAAGAGATGCTCCAACTGTATGACATTAGGTTCTTCATTCAGCTTTTATTTGGAGGGGGAATACATTTGTTAAGACTAAATCATATTAAATGCGATACCAAAAGGGAATAATGCATAGGCCTAGTGATAAAAGGTATAATGTGTTTTGTGTTCATCCTGGATCATCTGTCAAAATCATTAATCAAGTGAAGGCAGAGAACTTGCAATATTACAGTGCCTGGGTTCCTTTTTCTTTAACTTGACCTCAATATCACTTCACTCTTAATTGAGTTTTTTGTGTCAACGGCAGCACTTTTCGTTTACTACAGCATCGGTCAAGTGACATTATGGTTTTATTCTCTCTTAATAGTATAGTTTGATTATGTATCCTGTATTATATTGTCTTGTAGATGTATTTTACTGCTTTTTTACATCATGGCCAGGGGACTACAGATGAAAACTAGCCTTTTGGCTAATTCTGGCTTTTTAAACCATGTGTACTTCATGTGTTTTATGAAATTGCATTGTCCCCTTTCAAAAATAAACTGAAAAACTGATAAACTTTGCAATCGTAAAAGCTCTCACTTGCAATGTGAGTCGCACAACTACTAACTTCATCTCAGCTGACTCAAAATTACAAGGATATTTTGTTTATTATTTTTTATATCTTATATACTATATGGCTCTTTATCCAGGGGCACTATGCTATGTGGGCTTGGTATACTGTATCTTTTTTGGCTATGGCCTTTGGGTTAGTTATGTCTGAGCCCTATAAATTCTGCCTAGCAACACGTGTTAATGACAAGGCTAGGAAAAGAATCCAGCAATGCTACATTACAACTACATTATAGTTGAATTGAGAAGTTTTAGAATGAATCCCAAAGGGTTTGTGTTGTCTGTGGGATTTACAATGACACCACTCGTCATTGGTCACGTCTTCTTCTGTGTTGATTCTTCTCACAGTTTACATTTGAGAATGTATCCATCAGCACTTTCCTTACCTTTCAAATGTGCAGTGCATGGTGTGTGGGTGTCATAAAAGGTTGTTAAAGGCCATCTACATTAATATCTTTGATTTGCACACGGGATCTCACGATGAAGCAACACTGTGATATAGACAGCCGTGCACATTGTCACATTTACAGTGGTAGAAAAAATATTGCATTGCTTGGATCTTTTTTTGTGGAACATTGTTTTTCCTGTTGTTTTGGTCCTTTTTTCTACATTAAGGTCTTTCAATTATTCAGTAGTGTCAATGACTGTGTCTGGCCTCTTCAATGTGCTGCTATTCCGTGTTGTGAATATTTCCAGTTCACCGTTTGCAAAACTAATGCAGTGGTGCCTTAAGATACGCGTGTATTTCATTCTGTGACTTCACTCACAATTGAAAGCACTTTTATCTCAAGTAATATTTCCCAATTGAATTGAACAGAAATGCCACTAATCCATTGCAGCTCCCCCCCAAGAAAAACAACAACCAATTTTGTAATGCAAATTTTAACAAGCAAAAAAGTACCCAATAATATTTCACTTTATAAAAACATGACATCACAACAATTAAACAGAACCTAAAGAATTAAACAGTTTGTGCATCATGATTAATTCATTGCTGTTGTTTCTGCTGTGCATGACTTGGCCACTGTGCAGCAGTATAAGACAGTCACAAGGAAGAAGCGTTTCACTCAACTACTGTAAAGGCCACTTCATACTTTCCGCCTTGCTTCGAACGTGGTTTCATTCATACTAAATTTTGGGGTTCAAGTCGGTACGCGTTCCACACATGCAAGTCCACCACACTCGCTGCGTGCATGCACATGAATAATCCAAATCCTGTCGCCTAAAAGCGCAAACAGCTCCTGTGTTTCTTATAATGTTTGGGATAGTCGATGTCAGGGCTTTCGAGCCATCTGGCTATCTTTATGTTTCTTAAAATTTGAAATATAAAGATGGCGATATGGGCAGATCTCTTCCCACAAGGCGAAGCAGGCGCCGATGTTATTGTTTTTCATTGTGCTGGTGCATGCGTGGTCGGTACGCTTCATATAAATTCACTTCACGCGGTCACAAAAATTGGATGCGTGTGGTTGACCACCGAGGGGTCAGGGTTGTGCACAGGGGTTCACGATAATATTTATGTCAGACGGACCAACACGCAACCTGCGGACGCGCAGACACAGATATGAATTGGCTATAAGGACTCGGTAATCTGCAATAATATTAGTCATTTTTCACAGAGGATAAAGAATATATGCATGTGAGTATTGTTATATTTTCTGTCTATATTGTTGCTGCACCGTTTGTGTTCAAATACCATTTACTTAAGGTATTACAACATGGTCAAATTGATGCTATTCATAGCAAAGTTGGGTCATTTTTCAAAATTACACAATGTGTAATTCTCTCTGTTTTGTTTAGTTTGAGAATAAACTTTAACTAGGAGTGGAATTAAACAGCTTAAACACTCTTTTTAAAAATATTTGCTTAGTATCAGCCAAACTGCTGCTTGTTGTGAAGTGAGCTGGGTTGAGTTGACTGCCACTATACAGCACTCATATCTCAATTTGCTGTAAGTCAAAGCAAAAACTGCTGAACTTTTATAAAATTCTAAGTCGGTTCACTTATATCTCAAGAGACCACTATACATTCACTGAATGAATAAGCGTCAACATTTTATTTTCAATAAACTTAATATTAATAAACTTTTAATGTAGGGGTTCTTTAAGTCAACTTTATTGTCTTCCTAGTTCCCTCCCGTCCAAAACGGGCCTGCCAAAATCCCCCAGCAACCAAAAATACTAAAGCAGCATTTGCGGTCCGCCACCACCTGACACATTCCGGGGAATAAGTTCTTCATGACAAGTTAAAGTTGAAGATCACTTACGATGGCGCCATGCTTTTTTATTATGAAATCCATGTGGCGAGCATGCCCGGGAGACAGCTGTAGGAAGTTTAGCGTTTCATTGGCTGACCAGCCCGCTGGCAGCTCCCTGGTATGCGAGACATTCCAAAATTCATTCACATGAAGACCTTACTGTAAGGGGCACAACATCACTGCTTCCTCTCGGGAGTGATGAGGGCTGAGCTTTTTGAGATGGATATAACAAAAGAGAGTCTTAAAAACATTTTCTTGTCCCAACGTAAGGACTTTCCCTTCACCCCAACTAAATGTTAACAACCTCTCATGCATTAACACACATATAAAAAGATCCAGCATTCATGACTTACTGGGAGGTCTTCCATTTTTAACACATAACAAGCGCTCCAAGAATGAACTTTCACGTTAATGGATGGCAGCCATTTAAGTCACACTTATAAAATGTGTCACTGACGGTCACCATCGGTAATACAAAGACCATTACATTAACGTTTACCTGACAAGATTTCACATTACGGAGGACCCTTGGACACAATCTGTTCCAGGAGGAGGAACATTTAGATGTATACCCTATAATAATTTCAAATACTGTATATTATACATTAAGGAATAGCATTATTTTCAGGATTAAACTGTTGCCATCATAAAACTGTTAACTCACTTACCGGTATGTAACGTTTTTAAAGTGTAATTGTAACGTAAATGCAATTTAAAACAAAAAAACAAAAAAAAAACATTGTTGACCAATAGTATCAAACCAGCTGACCAGGAAAAAAAACTTTGCAATGAGTAGAGATATGGTAGATTTAGATTAATAGATAATAACAATAAGTGCTACTACATATGCCACTGAAGTTACAACTTGCTTTCTTTTACTTTTTCAATTGACTTGCAAGTGTAAAAAAAAAAAAACTTAACCCGTGTAACAACACTCACCTTTAATTCTGTGATACGTGTGGTAGCGCTGTGATGTGCATGGTAGTGTTTTGCTCATTTCTTCATGTAGTTTTTGTTTATTTTCTTCTCTTCTTACATTCTTCTTCTCTTAACGGCCCTAATTGTGTCTGTGTCTTCTTTTGAATAAGGCCCAAGCCAAAGAAAAACCAAAAGACACAGAGGTAATCTTGTTAATATTCGTTAAACTTGGTACTTGGGTAAAAATCATTTGCTATTTTAGAGGTATGTTTTTCCTCAAAAACTGGGTAAGATTCCAAATTGTACAATGTCAGGAGCATTTAGGTTGGTAGATGGCTTGTCAGCTTGATTATGAGATGGCATCATCTACCATGATGACTTCGTGAGGCAGTTGCAGGGATAAAAATGGAGCATCCACCTGTTCATGTAAAATATCTATCAGCTACTTCACACTAGCTCCTGTGCATGATCAACAGCTTGCCTTGATCTCCATGTGTGCTTTAAATGTACAGTATACTGCTTCTTTAAAAAAAGATCAAGTTATATTTTTGGGTGTAAGAAACAAACGATATTTGACTAAGTGGAGGACAACAGATATGTTATTTTACTGTTTAAATTTTTCTGCATCAGTGAGTGTTGATAAACAAATTCACCTGATGTGAAGCAGCAGTCTTTTTTTGTCACCCTCCCAGGCTTCAATAAACCCCTTGACCTCATGAAAATTACGGCTTTTACAACTGAATGCCTCCGGGCGGGAGCGTAAAAGCTGCCAAGTTCATAAAGTGACCAAATGAAAGCTGCCAGCCAAAGTGTTTTGGTGTGTATTCTGGGAGGGCAAACGTGGATCATCTTAGCGGGCCTCCGGGGAAATCTCGGCCACTTCTAGCTAGATAATCAGAGGGATCTATCTTCGCTTCGCCTGGTGCATTCTGGTCAGTTTTACTTGGGGGTTGTTTGGTTACTTTACACACATTGGTTGCTTCTGTGGCATGTTGAAGATAAAGGCTATGCATTTATTTAAATGGAATAAGCCAGGAAATGAGTCATTTTGAACTTCGGAGACATGACCAAGGTGACAGATGGACGGACTTGGGTAACCAGACTCTTGGCCCCAGACTAAATTAACAGTTGAGAAAATGCTTTTAACGAAAATGATAAAGTATTCTCGCAAAATGAGTCAATAAAATAGATCGGTGATGTGAGGTCATTTTGCACAATTTATAAAAATGACATTATAAGCTTCCCTTTTTTTTTTTTTTTTTTTTTTTTTACGCCTTCAGTGTGACTCAGTTGTCATTGCTGTCATTCATCCATGACTGACGGAGAGATCCAACTCTAAGAACTAGGAAGTCTGAGGAAGAATTTAGTTTATTTTATTTCATCATATCACAGACCTTTAACTGCATCCCTCAATGTAAAATTTGTGAGTGAGGTTCAAATTTTCCTCAATCGTCCCCTCCACCAGTGAGAATATATGTGCATGCATGTTTTTTCCAAGTTTGGGTAATTATTTTGTGGTTGCAGCATGGTCCACTGAAGAACCCTTTACATTTCGGTGCACTGTAAGATTTTTTTGTAACGCTTCAAATGTCAAAATTCAGCATTATGCAGGAGGTAGGTATCTACGGATGACATAATTAATCTGGCAGGCAGGCGTTAATGCCATGTGTCGTTATTCTTCCACCTAATGCTGCAAGGTGTTGCTGCAAAAATCGGTTCCATCTATGGGGCTGCATGTGAAGGGTATCTTTCTAAGTCTGCAGTACATGATCTGATGATATTCATCGCATAACTTGGGAAGAAAAAACTATTTGGACAGAACAAATATGCAAAGATATTTTCAGAAAAACTCACCTATTTGCTGTTTTTGCCACTCAGACCAAAGCAATAACAGTATTGCTTTGGCGCCACCTTGTGGTATCTTGATGTCGAAGTGAGTTGAGGCGCATCACTAAGACAAAATTAGTCAACAGCCCCCAACTTGTGGGCTCTAAAGGCAATAGTCGTTAAAAGTATAAACCTTTTAAAAGGGGGTATAAAAATACTCTTATATTTTCGCTACCCTACACAAATAAAGTGAGTTCACCTTATACTGACTGACCTGCCATGATGGGCTGATACTTGATGGTCGTACCATTTTCGTTACGTGTGTGTACAATTTCTCATAAAATTACAACGCTATTCTTGTAATTCTGTGATTTGTAGTTTTCTTCTCATTTCAGTCTACTCCTGATATTCCTTCGCATGAAACTTTGTATAACCTAACCTAAACAAGACCTTCAAAGGGCATGTGACCCACTCCAGGTCTAAACACATGCCAGCGTCAAAGTAACAACTGATGCAGTCTCATCTTAAAGTGAGAGCCTGTCAACAATTTCGCCAGCGTGACAGATGACAGATAAAATGTTTCAGAGGAGTCTTGGGTTTCAAGCTACATACAGTGATGGGGGGTGAATCACTCGGGGGGGGTTGCATCGTTAAGCGGGGTGGGTGGGCACAGTTTATAAGGAAGGGTGAAATTTCTCCTTGAAGTGACCGAGGTTGCTAAGAGTACAAAAGTGGAGGGGCTGGTTGTTTAATGGCAGACTACAGGCGGCCCCGGTGCAGGTAGAAACGCTAAGATACATATTAAGGAGATAAAACATGGGCGTGTGCAATAACCAAGGGTAAGGGGCTCTACTTTGTGATCAACTGCTATTACTGTATATCAATAGAATAGAAAACAAATTCTTATTTTGAGGTCACTGCATTTCTACAGGCAGCTCGTTGTTCCTGTCTAATTAAAAGCATGTACTGTCATAGTCTTTTTTTTTTAAATCTGAAACACATGAAATTTTTTTTCAGATAAAAATAAAAAAAAGTGTTAATAGTTTTTCATCGAACTGCAATGACCCATGGAGTTAATTGGTTGGCAAACAGTTATCGCCTGCTTAGCACTGAGAAAGTTATTTGATTTTTAATCTAGAATTATAATTTACAGCTTTTCTTTTTAAAAATTAAATCTTCAAGCCAAGTCCCTAAATATGAATTGGCACAACATAAACACAATCTAATGAGAGCCAAAGCAAGAGCTACAGTATACCATGAATTGTTCCTTTGCAGAGATAATAATGCTCTGTTTTTAAAAACTATATATATATATATATATATATATATATATATATATATATATATATACTCTGTACAGCGACCATAACTGAGCATTATTATCTTCATAAAACACAACTCTTCCATTAGCCCTCATTGCATTGTACAGGTACTGTATATGAAGTGTCCAGCACCTCCATATGGGTGCTTTATGTATTTATATCTTTATTTTTGTCTTTGCAGGGCATCCGTTGAGGATTCACAGCCTCAGCACATGGTAGTTGAGGACAACAAAGGGAGCTCCGCCCCCCACCGCCGCATGTCGACGTCCGACTGCAGTAGCACCCGACAGAGCAAACATCCCCCCAAAGATGTCGTCACTGACATGATGTTTATGGGTCAGTGTCTGCTCACGTAGTGGAACGGCTTGTGTAAGATAATATTGAATCCAGACAGCCACAGACGTATAGGAGAACGTTCAGTAGGTGTTCATGTCGCCATGATGGCGCCAGCTGTCTATATTGAGGGAGACATTCAACTTCATCTCTATGAGAGACCCTGGCGACACATTGTGCCAGACTACGCCATCATAGACCTTAATAAAAACAAAGCAAATTGCGTAAATCCGGTGCAGTGGGTGGTGCAGCTGTGCATCAGAGGATGTGTTCGTTATTTTGTGGATGAGGGCAGCCCGGCGGATCAAATAGTGAGCAGGCTGCGCCACTGTGAGTGTGTTTACAGCCGACTTCCTTCGCCGCCAATCAAATCGGCTCGTCTCATTCCCTTTAAATGTGGTGCAAGTGACATTCTTGACGGCGACATCTCTGTGCAGAAGAGGACGACGATGCGTACTCGCAGCAATCTGTGCATGAGTGGAGCATTGTAACTTCTCTGACATGATGTGGCAGCAGGGAATTTGAGCAGGTATGCTTAATGAGCTGTTGATAACCGCTGGCGATTTATATACTGTATGCCCGTGGAGCTCAGTGTCTGTCTGTGTCCAAATCCATAATCATCAAAATCGCATTAGACCAGCTGGCAGTTAGACGTGGTCTGAGCAGGCATAAGTTTAGACTGACTTTCTGCCTCAAAATTGTCACTTGGCCAGGCGCATCTCCAAGGACACACCCTCATTCACACCAGTTTGTTTTGTGAGATTAATTATTCCTATATTTGGTAGGTCAGGCCAGGACGGCGTAGCCTTAATGACAAATGTAAAGGACCATTTGCGGTTTTCTTTTCACAGTGGGCGGATGGACCAAGGACGACCCCTCCTGTCTGGTCGAGCAATTCTGTCCTGAGTATAATGAGTGGAAGACAGCAGCTCGCATGGTCAAGCAGCGGGGCAAAGTGGCCGTGGGCACCCTGGACGACAAGATGTACACAGTGGGTGGGGAAGACAACATCCGATGTTGCAGTAATGTGGAGAGGTGAGTTGCTGTGTGGTGGGAGCGTTCCTCTTTATATATAAATAGGGATACATTTCAACTTTGGGTAGAATTAATGGTCAATTAAGATTTATAAATATCTTATATAATATTATTAATGTGATGGGAGAATTTGTTTGAATGTTCTGAACTCCTTTTTCAATTCCGTCAAATTGTCGCCTTAATTGGTTCAGAAATGATAAGATAAGATACAATAACAACCTTTAATGCGGCAATTGGTACATTTGAAGTTTGCTTCAAGACATTCATTATTAATAATATACTGTCAATTCCACACCATCAGAATTGATTAATTGTTCAATTGTTCTCAAATGTAGACATCTAATGTTTGGGTTTATGGTGGGTCTCATCCACATGTTGCACAAGCATGACAAAAGTTAGCAATAATAAAATAACCTACATTTTGTAGCTATCCACCTCCTTCATATGGCTGAGTTTTGTATTAAGATCTATGCATTATTCACTTAAATTTAATTATACCTTCTATCACGGCTCAACACCTTTTTCTGAATCTGCACCATTGTTCCCATTTCTCAAAGTTGACTAATAGTATATAAATAGTCTGCCGTTACAGTTCATGCCTTATTTATTGAGAATTCACGGGAAATTTTGAAAGAAAAAAAAAAAACCAATAGTTTAAGTAGTTTGTGTGTAATCCTGATAACTTATACAAAACATACAAATTGTGATGAAAACATATCTTTGGTGTACATTATGATAATAATTGATATTCTCACATCTGTCTATCTCTAGTTTGATATGAGCCTTGGTAGATGAAGCAAAAGACACATTTTATAGGATAGAATATACGGTATCGATAAAGTGACTTTCAAGTATGCATATGTTTTAAGCATACCCCTTAATCACTACCTCTTCATATTGTTTTCCTTCGTCACCACAGACAAAAGGGTCTAATTGTTGAGTTCAGTTCAATGCACCTCAATTTCAGACGTGTATTGCTGGACATGTCACTGAACAGCAGAGGTCAGCATTAAGGCAGATTTTATTGGTGGCCTTGCAGACAACATGAGTCATTTGGGACATTTGCGCAAGGACACGCACACACGTACACTATATGCTTGGCTCTCACACTAGCTTGAAGCAGTTGGCTACTCTCCAGTCCCCACAGAGAGGCAACTTCTTGACAAAATGAGCCTTAATGATGAGCCAGAGGAGGGAAACATCCACTCCAGCCTTCCATCGAGTGTAGGCAATCCCCGAAGGCTGGTTACAGTGTTGTTGTGGGATTTTAAAGGCTTGTATTTGTCCCTCTCACAACCCAAAACACCAATTGAGTAGAAGTGTAATGAAGAAGAGGGTCAAGTGTGTAACGTTTTCTGGAGCCTATCAGTTCAATTAACTTGGGACGAAGGGCGGACAACTTGCCAGCAGTCACAGGGTGATAGTAGATGAAGTGGTGCGTAGGAATCGATCTCATATCAATTACACAAAAGTTCCCTTTTCCCACTACTTAGCTCGGTACATGCTATTGAAACTGTATCATTGGCAAAATCGCTCAGGTACCTCAAGGTACTATTCCTAGTAGCAGGTGAGCCAAGCATGCCAAGCGGATACCATATGCACGCATACTGTCAATCACTGTTGGTCACTCATTGGTTGAGCAGGCTTGTCATTGCTGCGTCATTGTAACATTTGAGGACACATATGGTAAGCCTTATAATGTAACAGACCACAAATACTTTGTATTTGAATTAAATTTTCACCAATCTGTACTTTACTTTGCTACTTATATTTGGTATCAATAGCTTACCCTGTTGCTGTGTCTTAGTGCTGAACGCTGCAGTATTATACAGTACTCCATAGTCTCCACTCTGCTGCACTGGTCCGTTTCTTGGCTGGCCTCAGTCTGTGGCCAACAGCCACAGGCCGATATGCAAATGCATGAATGAGACCCTCCTTGTAACTCCATTGTTTTTTTTTTTTTTGTCCTGTCTTGTTCAGGCTAATGAATTTAGCCCGTTGTGGTTTTCTGCTGTTTCCCAAAACCACACCATTCAAGGCCAAGTAGAGCTGAGCCAAGTCTATGGAATGGCAAAAACAGCAAAGCGTCAGCTATGTGATCTTTGACACTACCAATAGCTCAGTTGCAGATTCTCCATCTAAAATTGGAAGTCATGGAAGTGGGGCTCAGCATAGGAAAGTAGTGTCTCCCAGATTCTGATTTTATACTATATTTTATACAGAGTAGTCTTTTAGTTGCAAAGTTATAATGTATGATTAAATGTCTTGTCATCTGCATTATGCCGTTTTGGGAGTCATTTCCATAATGCCTGTTTGACTTGTTCAACACAGCACCATTGTCCCTTTGTTTCCCATTTAAACAGCCAAGTGAGTGTGAGTAGCATCAGGCAATTTTTTCATTGGACGCGATTGAGTGTGCGTTAAATATTCTGCCTGGCAACAAGTGTCTGCACAAATATGAGATCTGACAAGAAAAAATTGGCCTAAATAATAATGTCCATTGTCAGTTGTAACGTCTATAATGAATTCCGCACGCGTTGTTTACAACATTATTGTTGGAAGAGTAATTGGAATGGAGCACTTTATTTTGCCTTCATTCGCACACTCTGACACCCGGACCCCCCACTGTGGCAGGTACGACCCAGACACAGACAGCTGGAGTACGGATGTAGCACCCTTGAGCAGCCCCCGCAGTGGAGTGTGCGTGGTGACCATGGACGGATACTTGTACGCTATTGGAGGACACGATGGTATTGCAGCCATAAATACTGTGGAGAGGTACTGCGGCAGTCTTTCTATACTAAAGCTCAAAGCATTATTGAACACTGTGGTAAATGATATTGAAACACTGTCTTGTATGCTTTGTGGTTGGAGTTGTTGTCAGAATGTTTTTTCTGACGTTCCTTAAAAGCATCTTATATAACAGAGTTGAAGACACCAAAGCACATATGCTGATGACTAACAAAGTAGGTGTTAAATAGGTGTTGTTATTCTTTGTTTGGTTTCTGCAGGTACGATCCAAAGATGAATGCATGGAGCAAGCAGGCGCCCATGCTGACAAGACGTACCAGAACTGTGGCTGCTGTGTTGGGTGACCACTTGTATGTGATTGGAGGCAATGATGGAGTCTTGGCCCTCAACTCAGGTACTCAGGCATTATGATGGTTTAATTGATTGTAATGAGCAAAACAGAAACCGAGTGAATTACTGTTCATACTACAAATTCGGCCATGATATTAAGCACAAAAAGTGCTTTTCAGTGACTTAATGGCGCTGACATATTTTGGAAAAGGTTTTCTCAGTTAAAAAATGCATATTTGTAGTTGTCAATATCTATTTATTATTGTCTTAAAAGTAGACAGTACTTCACAGCATTGGAGGGAGCCCTGTAGCAAGGAAACAAAACAAACACAAACCTAATTGCTCTTTACTCCTACAACGAATTCGAATTCCCCTGAAGTTGTACAATTCGGAATTACCTTTTTGGAGTTAAGGAGGTTATATGATACTTAAAACATCGCATTTAATAAAGGTTTTATTATTAAGAGACAGTTTGACCCTTGCTGTTATTTCCTATGGGAAAATTGCTCGAAATTCAAACAAACAGTCTCTGAACATATTCCGTTCAGCCTCACAGTTACCACTCTATACTTGTGGAGTCGTGATTAGAAAATCTGCTTCACAGGCGAGAGGTCTAGAGTACCTTTTCGTCGATGGTACAGGATGCTGGCATGTCCTGATTTTTGTACAAGCATAAGGCACCGGCACATAAGGCTCATTCTGTATTTAATAAGGGTACCCCTCACATTATCTGTTGCCACACTACCCAAGAGCAGTGACGATGCTCCAGTCGCGCACGGATCGCTGCGATTAAGCATTTTCCTCGTTCATACAGAGATGTCTCCGTCGAGACTGTCAGATGCGTCACATTTAAAGGGAATGACAGGAGCCGCTTTGATTGCCGTTGAATGAAGTCGGTTGGAAACAGCGCAGCCCGCCCAATCTCGGATCCACCAGGGTGAAATTACCAATACCGGTCTAACCTGCCACTGGCCCACAGTTGCGCTGCCTGCCACGTTGGATTTATGCTGGTCACAAAAATAGGGCTCTACATATTGCCCCTGTGTGAATGGTTGTTGTACCCTGCATGTAGCCCAAAGTCAGATGGGATAGGCTCAAGCTCACCAACAACACTAATGAGGACAAGCGCTATAGAAAATGGATGGATAAATACCGGTACCTACATAACTTGTAAATATTAAGTTGTTTTCTTAATTTAGGCCAAAAGCAACCCCTTACTCCAGTAGTGGAACGTGTAAAACATGACTTGAGGATTTTTTTCCCCACTTGTTTTAGTCTTTAAAAACAGCCACCATTTACACAGGTTTGTTGAATCAACAACAAAAGCCCAAAACATGAATTATGACTTCCGCAATGTTATTTAGTACTTTAAATCTGCTTACTTTTAAGTCGATTGGACATGACCACACACTCACACACACACGCATAGTCTCTCTCATACACAAACACACACACACATGAATACAGTCTGACCTTACCAAAGATAAACAACGGTTATGTCGTGCTGTCAACCGTTTTGACTATTTCCGTCTGTGAGAAGTGCATGCTTGTGAAATTCCCACAACTTATTTTGGTCAAGTTCAAGGTCTGCATTTTTCACTATACTACTAATTATTTGGACTCATTTAAAGATGAAGCTATATTATAGGGCTTATGAGGACACTTTAGGTACAGTAGCTGGATAATTGTATTGTAGAATGCATGTGTAGCAGTGTACTAAATAGTAAATGGAGCCTTCTGCTACTCGTTAATGTCCCACAGTGGAGAAATACAACCCTGAAGACGGCACCTGGTCGATATGTGCCCACATGTCGACCCCCAGAGAGAACGCAGGCTGCGCAGTGTACCTGGGACACATCTACGTGGCTGGGGGCAGAGATGATCTCGGTTTGAGTCTGTGCTCAGTGGAGCGCCTCGACCCGGACACCACAAGGTGGACTCCTGTCAAACGCATGAGAAGCAAGAGGGACAATGTGAGTAGACGTATGTGGGAGTTGAGGTCGGGCCCTCTGAAATGTTAGTAACATTTTGCTTAACAGGTGACTTAGTGTATAAAACTACATGGTTCTGTTTCAGGTGTCTCTTGTCGTGTTCAACGGTGCTTTGCTGGCTGTGGGGGGCACTGATGGAGTCTCGGATTTGAAAACAATAGAAGTTTACAATAGTGAAAGCAACACATGGAGGTAAGAGGAGAAGCTTATCATTAACAACCTTGCACATTCATTCCATTTAGTGTGCCCAAAATGTTGTTGATCAGATGTGTTTTCATTACTTTATACCTTCAGGGGGGGAAAGGGTATTTCAAAAGGACCATTGAAGATGAAGAGAGCAAGGACGCGCTACATGAATAAACAAAACATTAAAAAGGGAGGGAGGGTTATAAAATAAAACCTAATTGGAAAAGAACCATGAGTGGGAAGTTAAAACATTTTAAGTTGTGATTTTTAATGATTATAGAAAACTGGAATATTTATAAATAAGTGAAAGATTTTAAATACATTTCAATAAAATAAAAATGTTTAATAAAATTAAAAAACACTCTGATGGTGTCAATCAAAACTGAATTTTTGAAAAGCAGTGAATATTGAGTATGTTCTTTAACGAACCAACTACATTCACTTCGAGTAATTCTTATTGTTAGGTTTACTGAGTACACAGCCATCCAGAGGCTGTAAATGCATTAAAATGTCAATTGTGACAGGTAGTGGTGGTTTCTGGGCTGTGTATTATGTACGGCTGGCCGCACAGTGGCAGCATTGCAGGGGGAGGGCAACGCACATCCAAAACATTTTAAAAATGCTATGTGAAATTTGCGCCCCTGTGTGGAGTCGCCCTCTGTAGAAGAGATGCAAGGTGGGGAGCAGAAATAGATGAATGATACTGTATCATACAAGGACATCACATACAATTTGGCATAAAGGAACAAATTGTTAGAAATATACACTTTTACTGTATGTCAAATGTTGACAGATAACTCTATCAAATACTTGCACTGTGATGCGGCTAAATTTGCCGCTACTTTCAATGACATTTAAATAAAAATGGACAGAGACTCGTGTCAAGACAGAGTAACTTGATGATTCATTCGAGGCTTCTATATAAGCCTTGAGGCTGCATCTCGCATCTGAGTGCGTCGCTGTCTGACGGTTTCCCTTCTCTTGTCTGTTTTTAGACACTTTGGAAGTATGAAGAGCAAGCATCCAGGAGGCAGAGTGGCTGTGCTTTACTGAGACCCAACAATGTAGTGTTATTACAAGGGCGGGACAGAACTGATAGAGAGAAGATAGGCTAATGGATGCCCGTGCCACGCTTCAGGACATGCTGTGATAAGCTTCAAGCCCTGGCAGCATAATGACTGAATAATTGAACAGTTCACTCAAAAATGAGCATTAGTAAACCGCTGGTACAAAACAACTCCACGCATTGAATTGAAGTACATTATAGGCTGAAAGGTTACCTTACTGCTATTTTTGTCATCAATAGATCTTTTAGAGGTAGTCTATGCATCCATACACAATAAGAGGAGATTACTAAGCGTTGTGTTGATTGTGTAACCTCTCATGTACAATAAATTCAAGCGATATTTCCAACAGGAAATAATGGAAATAGAGTTTAGGAAGGAGTTTATAAAGAAGTTAACTAATGTTAAGAAGAGAAAACAGTGACCCCCCAAAAAAAAAAAACACCCACTGTCTTAATAGGAAGGACAGGGGGTCCTCAATTTACAATGGTACAAACACCATCCATCAATCTTCTATACCTTTTATCTTCATTAGGGTCACATTTTGCGAAATATACACAGTGGATCCCTGCATACTAGAGGTTCGGCACCTGAGGATTCACCTACTCACAGATTATTTTATTTTTTTTTGTTTAAATTATTTTTTTTATGGAGGCACCGAACCCCCCATTTTTTGTGGAAAACACTTATTGGTGGTATATCACAGCTTATTGAATAATTTGGGGGGGAATTTGTTTTTTATTTCTCAGTTCAATTATAATGGGCTTCAATTATTTACAGATTTTCACTGTTTGCGGTTGGACGCAGTCTCTATTCTGGGGGTCCACAGTCCTGAAAAGTTAAAGACAACTGGACTTTACTTATGCAATGATTCTTTCACATACCATCACAGGGAGCCCCAGTAGCACTTTGATAATCGCTGGTCTAATACTTTACTAGCCCCACTGTGGAGATTTCAGCAAAATAAAGCATAGTACAGTCATCCCTCACCATATTCCGGTTCACTTTTTGCACTTTTTTCACTATATCTCAGATTTTTTAAATTGTACATATCTAATTTTATATCACGGACTTTCTGCTGATTTTGCTAGGATAGTTTGTCCACACGGACTATGTTATTACAGACTCACGTAGCAATAACAGCCATAAGGGAAGAATGGGTAAAAGACAGGGACATTAGAGATCATTTCACACAGGTGCAATGTGTCTACTGCAAAGCAGAACTGGTTACACAACTGCATGTGTACAGTTAAGTAAACATAATGTAATATAGCCCTAGAAGCCGTTAGAACTAATTGTAATAAGGTGGTCAAAGATCGACACAGCCATCCGTGCACTTTCAATTGCTTTATTGGTAAATGGAAATGGCGTACACTTACATATATAGCGGTTCATCTACACCAGTAATTCCCAACCTTTATTGAGCCAAGGCACATATTTTACATATTTTAGCCCGTGAACAGCCACGCAACTCTAAACTCTCATTCTTTGACTCCCACGACACTCAACAGGCCAGGCCTGTCACAGATACTCCAGTGTGGAATGTGAGGATGGTGACCCCAAGTGGAGAATAATAGTACCTGCACCTCACACGCATATTTTGTATTGGTCTTATGCATAAAGCGTTAAAATATATACACATAATAAAGTAGATCTATGTTTGTTACTTTGCGGATTTTTGTCTTTCATGGGCGGTTCTGGAATGTAACCCCCATGATAAACAAGGGACTACTGTACAGTAAAATCATAAAACAAAAAACAGTGTAACGTCGGCGTACCTTACTGGAGCTCAGTTTATCGAGCATCAAGGCTTTTATTCTGCCTCGCAATCAACATTAAAGTTAAATGAGTGAGAATTTATGCACGAACGTGAGTAAGTAATAAATGAGGGTTTAGTGTATTAATATTACATTGGTTAACCTATTTTTAAATGTGTATGGTGTTGTATGATTGTTTGACCCTGGAAAGATTATTTCTACTCCCATTATTTCTTATGGGGAGGGGATGTAATTGAAAGTGACCACTGTCCCGATGGAGTTTGTGATCTTTTGTATGTGTACAAGACATGTCATGATCACAAAATTTCCGTACATGCAAAGTTTGGAGTAAAACATGTTTTTGAATGAAACAGAATATTATGAAAGTGTATTATTATATTATACTGTAATACAGTGTAATACAATCATACTGCAATGTGAGTCTTTCATTAGTGCTTGTCTATGATATTTATGACACAATTCACAGTTTTCCATGTGGAAAAATAAAGACAAAGCTTATACAGATCAAGTTTCGGTCAAATCTGGAGGAAATCAAGCTCCCAGAGTGAGGCGAGAGAGTGAGTGAGATGCGCCAGCTTTATGCCACACCATAAGTGGCTGTGTGGGCTTTAAAAACGATGACGCTCCGAGTGCTCTTTCCCCTCGAGGATAATGGGCTGAAACGTGGTGAGGCTGGCTGAGCAAAAGGAATACGCACACCGAGCCGCAAACAGCTTTCCTGGAGATGTTGGCCATCTAGCTCCAATCCTCCTTGGTGTGTGCAGAATGAATGTTTTCTTCAACTTGAGAGGGTCCATTGTGAGACAGATGGTGGAGGACAGACCAGCTCCAGGTATGTAGGAAATGGGAAATTACTCTGGGTGCTTACTGTCTTTAGAAGTTCCCTAGATGGAGTTTGCATGTTTGTCCATCCATCCTTTTTCTACAAAGCTAGTCTTCATTATGGTCGCTGGTGAGCTGGAGCGTATCCCATCAGCCTTTGGGCAAGAGGCAGGTCAATTGCAGGGCACATATTGACAAACAATCACTCACTTTCACACCTATGGAAATTTTAAAGTTTTCAGTAAACTTAACATGTATGTTTTGGGCATGTGAAGTACACGGAGGAAACCAACTCAAGCTTGGGGAGAACATGTAAGCTCCGCACAGGAAAGATCACATTTGAACCTAAAAACTGTGAAGCAGTCGAGTTAACCACTCATAAACAGTACATGCTGGCAATGGTATTTTTAATTTTTATTTTTTGTCTGCTATTGTTCCATTGTGGAAGGTATGAAGGATCATTGTTAACCACATGTGGTATTATTGAGTCAACACCACAAGATGAGTTGAGATTTTCAATTGATCTTCATCTTTACTGTAATAAGCAGATGCTATGCTGTTAGAAATGCACATTGGTCAAGCTCCCACACTTTTGTGTGTGTAATAAATTAGATGGAAGTAGACAATGTACACACGAACAGCAAAACATGTCAGCTTGGTTACAGGGTGGCAGAGACAAAATGCAAAATGTTCAATATGATTATGAAAATAGAATATATATGATCAAAACGATTCGTTTTCGTGACAAGTGGCCACCATCTTTGTGGAATGTTCTTTTTAAAAAAACACATGGGATGAACACTTCAAATGCCTCTAAAATCCTCTGTAACGAATACATTAACACATTTTTTAAAATTACTATTACTGAAGTACCTATTGTATGGGCCACACTATTCTTCTTTTTATGAATAATGTTCCATTTGCGCTATTTAAGTGGACTTTCTAGGGCATGTGACAGTTTGAAAAATCATGGTAATTTCGACTTGGAGAACCCCTCGGAATTTTGGCCTGTACGAGCCTGTTGGTGGATATTTTGAACTGAAACTGGTCAGCGAAGCGGAGAAGGCGTTCCCTGAGGAGCAGACAAAATGAAAATTTTGAGGAGCTAGTTGAGACATAATCAAGTTCTACTCCTTTACTCTAACTAGAAGGCGATTTAAAAAAAAAAAAAATTAAACAGATTTTCTATAGCCGTTACCACACAAAAGCATTCCCCAAAAAGGTCCTTTTTATCCCGTACAAAAACAAAATTTCAGTAGAATCTATCAACTGATTTTCAAAATTCTTGGTGCGTTGTACTCAGCTTGAAATATCCATTCCAAGCATTTTGACAGACTGTCATTTTTTGGGAGAAATCTTGTCACGTTGCTAGTTTGAACAAATCACAATAAAAGTGATTTCATATCATTTAACCACATACACACTGTAGTTAGCAGAGCAGTTTGTGGGACATGCATCCTGCATCGAATGAAATTTTTTTTTAATAAAATTAAGGAAACACATTTTAAGAGACAAATGTTTGGTCACTTAAAATAAGACCTCAGAATCTGCAACATTTTCATGATGACTAAGTCATTCTGATGAAGACACCGAATCATGCACTTTATAGTGATATAGATGTTTTTGCATGTTTTTTTTCGCCCTTAATTTGTAAGCATTCTCATAGGTGAGGGGAGATGACTTGCATTTATTTTCTTTGCACAATCACGACACAGTGAGTGATGAGTGTATTTACTGACCGAAATAGCCCTTTAATGACAACTTTCCCTCCACAAAATTAGCTCCCTGCTCGGTCGGTAGATGGCGTGGCGCCCGTAGGTGCCTCCAGGTTGAGGCATGAGAGCCTTCCTCCCTCCACCCTCCGCCTCTTCCTCATCTGGTACCCTCCAGAGGAAAAGATGCTGAGGCTGACAACAGCATTTTCTCGCCAGCCTGTGTTTAGCTAGTCGACAATAAGAGGCGTCGTTTGGTGCGGGAGCTTGTTAAGGGACAAAACGGGGTGGAATTCGAGTGAATTGAAGAGGCGAAGCGGGGTAATGTAGTTCGTCAAGTAGCTAACAAAGTTGTTGCTAAGGGACACGCGAGTCAATCCGCAACGGCGTGAAGGGTTGGGCTGGCGGATTGATATTCAAATAAGTCGTCAGGTGTGCTGTAAATCTTTTCGAAATAGCGCGTCAACCAATCAGAGCTGAAGAAGACGGACTACTTTTTTGGGGATGCCACAACACACCTTCGAAGCCACCTCGGACGAATGACGGCTACAAGCGGACGGCTAGCTTGACCGAGACGTGCTGCGTTCACGTCACGAAAACTCCGTCGGACCTTCGTGACCTCGAGTCCGTGCATTCTCGACAACGTTTATTTAGGGGGGGGATGGCACGGCTTTGTCATGTAAAAGGTGGTGGGGCAGACCCAATGCCACGCAAGCAACGCTGGAGAGCAAGTTTACGATGATGGGACCGCGATTAGGGACGGGGACGCAGGCAGGTAAATGGAGAAAGAACTTTGACATGTTACTTTGTTTAACAGATGTTCTTTAATAGTGTTATTGTCATAATGATACAAAGTTGAGGAGGCAGTTTTGTATTTCCAGATGTAGTTATTCAATTTATGCTATTCTGAACTCTGTGCTAAGTTATGGTAGAACTGTGGGAGTAATAAATCACTGTAAAAATTATTCTGAATCAGGGTTTTCCAAACTTCGACTCAGGGTCCCAGGTGATTTTATTAAAAAATTTTATAGTGTCAAATTGCATTGATTTATAGAGAGGGGTGCACATAAGTGGTGCGCAGGTGCGCATGTGCACTGAAAGTCCCCAGATTCAAGTGTGTAACTGCGCATTTGCGTACTAAGCATTTAGCGTTTTGGGCGCAGGAACCAGAGAGGTGGACAGGGCTCAAGTAGTAGTGACATTTGCAAACGACCAGTTCAGGGTGTAGTCTGCCTTTCGCCCGAAGTCAGCTGGGATAGGCTCCAGCGCCCCGCGACCCTAACCAGGATAAGCGGTGTTGGAAATGGATGGGTCTTTACGTGAAACTGTTTCATGGTGAAAAAAAGATTGAAGACCACTGCCCCAGAGAACTGCGCCAAATCAGCTGATTGTACAGTCCCATACTGCAGTGTAAGTCTTTAAATTAATCCATGAGGTTAGTGGGTAGGGGTAAAAATGAGCACCAAACAACAAATCCTCTGAAATTGTTATGTGCACCCATTTATAGACCATTCACCATGATGTCACGTTTGTTTATTTTGTTTATTTATTGTTTAGCTAGTCAGCAAACATTGCCTACATTTAAACAATTCCACAAACATTGCATACATTTAAACAAAATAATTTATACATGGTTGGTACACATTTGGCGGCACGGTGGCCGATTGGTTAGAGCGTCAGCCTCACAGTTCTGAGGACCCGGTTTCAATCCCCGGCCCCGCCTGTGTGGAGTTTGCATGTTCTCCCCGTGCCTGCGTGGGTTTTCTCCGGGCACTCCGGTTTCCTCCCACATCTCAAAACATGCATTAATTGGAGACTCTAAATTGCCCGTAGGCATGACTGTGAGTGCGAATGGTTGTTTGTTTCTATGTGCCCTGCGATTGGCTGGCAACCAGTTCAGTGTGTACCCCACCTCCTGCCCGATGATAGCTGGGATAGGCTCCAGCACGCCCGTGACCCTAGTGAGGAGAAGCGGCTCAGAAAATGGATGGATGGATGGTACACATTAACCAGCAGAGATTGAGGTGGGCCACGGTACGGTTTTAGGCCTGCAGCACACCGAGCGCCGTTGTCGAACGGGACTGAACTATGGTGCAGTGTGTGGGGTTCTTCAACTAGTTTTCATGACTGAAACACAGACTGCTACTAGTTTTGTGAAGAGCGTTCAAATCTCTCGCTTTGGTCAAAGTATACAAAGTATGAAGAATTACAGCACACTTGTCACACTTTGGTTCAAATCACACCGTCTTGGGGCAGCAGTCCTGTCTCTTGCAAATTTCTAGTATGGCTTTCATTACCCTGACGACCGAGCAGAGCTGAGGTGTGACGAAGCGAGCAGGTATTCCAAATTACCAACTTTTGAGCAATAAATGTAGTTTTGCGAGACTTCTGGAGACTCTGAAACTCCCTCCAGAGAAGGAGATAGGGTATATTAGGGCTGCACGATTATGGGCAAAATAAGTAATCACGATTATTATGATCAATATTGTAATCATGATTAATCACAATTATTCCACGTTAGGGAAAAACCTTTATTTTTATTGGACTACTTTTCAACAAACAATATGTAAAGGTTTACATTGCAAAAGGAATCTTTAAATAAGAATAAATGATAGATGATAATACAAATAAATGTACCCTAAAAAAAAGTCTACTTTACTAAAGGCTAACTGAATAAATATGTTTTTACAAAATGCAATCACAAATGGCAACTTAATGGAAGCAAATGCAGATTATGTATAAAAGACATTCGGCCTTTCCCCGTCGTCAATATAGTGAATTGTCAAGGACGTGTACGTCTCCATTCTTCTGCTTGACCTTTAGTCAGTCATGCACGGTCACAAACTGCAAAGAACTTGACGGTTGTGGTTTCCCTCTCTATTTACTTCTGGTGTTTTTTTTCAGGCCAGCTGAAATGTTGAAGTCAAGGCAGCCGCAAAGTGTCTTACCGTAACACGCCACCTCTCCGCCAACATGTTAAGAGGGCCAACTTCAAAATACAAGTCTGTATGCAATGTATTACTACATTGGACATCAACGGCATGTTAAGCTTTAATTTTGAAGTTGGCCACTGAGTCCGGTGCTGGCCCTTAATAAAGCCTTCACCATACGTTTGCCCGCTGGTGGCTGACTGACTAGGCTGTGGGCATAGCTACAAATGAAGCACTTTTCATCTGCAGCAGTGCCCGCATTTTAAATGTAAAAAATCGCAGATGATCCGGCACGGCGGACGCCTGGTTAGCGCGTCTGCCTCACAGTTCTGGGGACCGGGGTTCAAATCCCGGCCCCGCCTGTGTGGAGTTTGCATGTTCTCCCCGTGCCTTCGTGGGTTTTCTCCGGGAACTCCGTTTTCTTCCCACATCCCAAAACATGCGTGGTAGGTTGATTGAAGACTCTAAATTGCCCGTAGGTGTGAATGGTTGTTTGTTTATATGTGCCCTGCGATTGGCTGGTGCCCGGTTCAGGGTGTACCCCGCCTCCTGCCCGGAGATAGCTGGGATAGGTTCCAGCAGCCCGTGACCCTAGTGAGGATAAGTGGTAAAGAAAATGTATGTAAATGAAATAAATGAAAAGTATGTATGGATTCCTTGTGCAACCCTAGAGTACATTAAGGTTTTATTAGTCCCCCAATGGACAGTACCGTGGAATAGAATTTCTCGGGGTACTCCGTCTTCCTCCCACATTCTTTAAATATTGTCCATACATGTGAATGTAAAGTTAAATGTCTGCTTGTCTGGACATTGTATGGCTTGCAATTGACTGTTAACCAGTCCAGGGTGTAAATGGAGATAGTAAGTGGGGATAGGCTCCACCTGACCTGTGACACTAATGAGGACAAGTGCTGTAGAAAATGGATGGATGAATTGATAGTTCCACAATGGGCAACTTCCGGTTTTGGACAGAACACAAGAATACCCATTTGAACTCTAATGAATTATATTTGATTAACAATATTTTATACTTTTTTAAATTAATCTAGAAACCAGTGCTAGTTTCACATGCGTATTTTCCCCCTTGCTCCATTTTCCCTTCTGCCCTGAATCTGCACTCCTCGCTCCTTCCATTAAGCAGTTATTACCAGTTGTGCTCATCTATTATTTCTTTTGAAAACATACAGTATAAGGGTCACTGCTCAGTTCACTGGTATCCTTCCAGGACTTAATCCTGTAATTGTGTTCCCCCTAAAGGAAGCATGCAACCTACCCCATTCCATTCTCAATGTCGACCCACCCCTCTTCACCTGTCCACGGGTACTATTACACCCACTCAAAGCTGCCCACGTCGTGCTGTGGCGACCACTCATAACGCAAGGTTGAAATGTACTACCCAACCTATTGTTCCCACTGTTGGGGCTTCAGTGAGGAATCCAAACAGGGTGCCCAGATGCATCAATCACACAGCTGGGCATCTAAAGCCATTTGTAAAATAAGATCAACAAGGATTGACTCAAGTAGACAGACAACGCATGAATGAATCGCATTACAGCGTCTGTAAATTATTCCTCAAAAGAACTCATGTCTCTTTCTTGCACGCGATTTGTCCACAAGAGGCAGCCATGAGCCCTCCACGCCGATCATCGATTTCCCATGGTGACAGGTAATTTCACCGAAGCACTTCATCCACATTCATGTGACCACAAACAACACGCACTGTGTGGCCACCACTAGAGGTGTACTACATACATTCATGCATTCTGGTGTGCCCATGCATCTTTAGAATCTCCAGTGTGTCCATTTCATTAATTTTAATAACAACACGTACCAAATGTAAATAGGCTTGGTACATCACATCAGAGTCTGTATATGACTCCATATTTGCTGTTCGGTATCTTACAACCATGACAGAAGAAACCAGCGTTTCATGTGTTTTTTCTTCCTTGTTTGTATGTTCAATGTATTCAAGCAATATTATGAATAAATTCATTTCATTTTGATGTTTTGTTTTTTTTCCCGACACGAATTGTCCTTTTTGTTGAGCTCTTACTGGGAGTTTCCAAGCATTGAAACATTTAGGGCTCTATTTTTATGGACAGCGCATCTGCGGTGGAGTGCAAATGCTGAGGGATTCTGATTTTAGTCTAAGCGAAAGGCTCGCTGTGCATGTTTGCCAGTCTGGGCCTGAGCTGGACGTTCTGGCTAGGGATGATATATAGATTTTTTTTCTTGTAAATGACATCTTCATGCGCCTAAAATTCTGACTTTATTTCATATACAATAACGTTATAATTTTTTTGCGGTGAAATAACGTTCTACTAGATTTTAGATTACATTTTTTTCATACAAATTTACTTTTTTCTCCTAATATACAATCTAGTAAAATAAAAAATCTTCTCTGAAAAATTACGATAATTTAGTACTTTGATTTTCATAATTGTATGACTTTCCTTAATATTTTTGTCTTTTTAGGTGACTCATATACACGTTAATTTTTTTTCTTTTCTTTTTCTCCTCCCAGACAGTTAAAATATCATCTGTTTATCATAGATTGATGATCATAGCCCTCTCCCTGAGTATCACGTTTTTTTGCGCCCATAATTTTTTGTTGCCAGATTGTCAGATTGTACCTGACATAAAATTTCTCTTTTTCTATTGCATTCACTATGAAACATTCTCTCCCTGAAAAATCTCCGTGCTGTATTGTGGAAAGAAAACACATTTTTCTGCAGCACATGAGCATTCTAATGAGTCTCTCTTTGGGTCAACCAGCAGGCCCTCTACCGAGACCTTGCAGAGGAACAACAGCAGCAACTCTGGAGTTATTTTGGACATATCGACTCTTAAGATGGCTGAAGTGGATACCGAGGTGCCTCCCCTTCCACCTCGCTACCGCTTCAGAGACCTCCTGCTGGGTGACCAGACATTTCAGAATGATGACAGGTAGTGTAAAAGCTCTTATACCGTAAGAGATGCTTGTTCTTGCAGCTCCTATATGTGTCTGTGTGTGTGTGTGTGTGTGTTTGTTTGTTTGTACATAAATACATTTACTATCCCGTGTCGTGGACTTGCTGCAGGGGCATGTGCTTTTGGGAGTCTCCTAAGGATTTAATTATTTTTATGGTTTGAGAGGACGACCAGCAGATGCTGTCGGAGGCCCGGGAGTGCAAAGAACTAGCCGAGCGTATGAGGCTCTCTCCGTGGTGCTGAAATAAAGCTTCCCGGATAATTTCAGTGCTGCCGCAGAGCGAATGGACTGTAGGCTTTCCATTGCTTTTGCCAGCAGCATTAAAACTAAAGCCACCATGAGGTTAATTATCACAATATTTTAACTTTTTAAGCATCGGGGGAATCTTTAATCTTATGCAGTTCATGTATATCAGCCTGTTGCCTAGCAGCCTATTCCATGTGTGTGATTTAGGACAGTGATTCCCAGTGTGCCGCTGCACTTTATTGTGCCATCAGAGATTATTAGGTGTGCAATAGAAAAGTGTCCAATTTCACTTAATTGGTCCAAAAGTTATTTACTACAAATAATGTCTTTGTTCCTCTATCTATGCCAGCGACTTATAGTGAGACACAGAACAATTTAATGTTCTTCCACAAGGTGGCTATTAACCTGTGCATCCACTACTTAAATATTAGTGTAGTTGAAGCCACATTAAATCAGCAACTTAGTGCAGACTTGACATGACAACATAGTACCTAAGTACCTAAATGTAAACAAACAAACACACACACACACACACACACACACACACACACCATTGCTCCCACCAACGGAATTTTGATGCGATGAGCAAGAAAAGGTGACAAGATTACGCCACTGTTCAACTAGCATAACTCTGGGTGATTGACGGGTGGGAGAAGGACTTACATACGTGACGTCAGCCATGCAGCGCGTCAAACCAGCTCACAATCCCGACTACAATGAAGTTGAAAGCTTTCACTTTTCATTGTAAATATTATTTAAGATAAGTATTGTAAGTCCTTCAGTGAGACAGTCCTTAACCTCCATGACCGTGCACTTCGGTATGACCCACAATGCATTGCGCACTTAACACGTCAGTAAAACTGTATTCTTTGTGTAAATAAATAAGTAACAACAATCAAATACACTTTTTACAAAGGAAAATAACAGAAATAGTGTGGCGATAGTTTAAATGTGCATTTCTTTGCACTTTTATGGTACTGCACCGTCACTCTGAATTGTAGAATCAACAATCACCTCCCAATCCCTTTCTTCCCCTGTTTAGAAATCAGCAGTGTTTTTGAACAGATTAATTCTGTGAAGGGTTGGATTGTTGGCTTTCAAGTCACCAGTCACAAATCAGTACTTGATGAGAAACACGGATGACTCAAAAGTAACTATTACTGATGAGAAGATGTAGTCTGATTACTCTCCTGGGGAAAGTAATGTGTTCCTTTGCTTGTTACTCAAAATGGTGGAATTTTAGAGTAATGCGTTAGTCTCCTCACTGGTTGGGCCTTTCCACTGGGAATATTATGACAGGAGAGACAGTAGTGATGGTGAGATGAAGATTCATGAAGCATGGTAACACTTGGGCCATTGGTTCGAGTAATGGTCCATTTCTTGATGCTTCATGTGCACACGAAACCACCTGCTGGCCATGTGTATAATCACAGACAACTGTATCTTAGGCCACATAATGTGTGAGGCATTGCAATATGGTGGTTGTTGTGGCACCTGAAAATAACTATGAATGACATAATAAAAGGTTTGACAAAATATTGTCGACATGAAATAATAGAATATTGTTTGAACGTATTCTGTGTGCGTAACTGTTTCTAAAATGATAGTAATTAATTATTAATTCGGACGTCATCATTTCCGGCCCCTCCCCCAAATGAAGCAAGCCTCGATACGCGCTTCGCGGACACGCCCCTTCATTACTCAACACACGCCTCGAAGACTGCACAACCCATAACATCACTAAGAGACAGAGTTTGGGTTTGGTTTGCTGGTTTGATCTTTAATGACATTATGTTACACTAATACCATAACTGCCAGTCAGTTTTAACTTACTGTCACAATATCAATAAAAAATACCAACGTGCCTGCAAAAAATGTCGAGTAAATTCTCGGTCATCCAGGTCATGGTATTCCGCAAAGGTTGAATGAAGGCAACTGGACTCTTTTTCCTTGTTTTCTGAAAATTTTCAAAAAATGACTTTGGCAATTATGCTATTAGGTTAACAATATATTTGGAATACGGAGCCACTGAGAAACTCAGCAAATGTTGAGCTCACATTTTCTTAATGCCCTGTCACACAATTATGTGAGAGGTTGGGTAATGTAGCAGTGTTGCATCACTATGCATCACCTTTCTAGAGCAACCAGGGAGATTTATAATTGAATCACTATATCCAACATGCAGCGCATTGCCTATGTTATCTTCCCCACCTCAGGCCTCCGGTTGCCTGTGGTTGCAGCAATATCTCAGAAATAAATCAATACCATCGTTTGGACGACTATTGTGCTTCGCAATTAGCTTATTGGGCCATTGCCTGTGTGACCGGGAAGATTATTCCCGCTGCCTCTTATCAAGAGTTGACGTGGGTGACGAGTCTCGTGCGACATGACTGTAAATAAGACGTTCTGCTTTGTCACCATCATTCACCGTTCTGCTTGGACTCTGCTCTGTCGGTTCCGGTTGCGCTCGCAGTCGGTTTCAGAAGCTCCTTGCTGTGCACTGTTGTCACTGAGATTTACATCAAGGGGAATTCTTTTGTCTGCACATAACATTTAAAGTAGCAGTCCAATATTTTACCCCCCACATGAACACGCTATTTGCTGCATTTTCCCTAGGAGTCCCAGGATGTATTGGACTGGAGTGTTTTCTTTTATTCATGAAACTGCTTTTTTTTAATCCAGACTGCTGGGATAAAGTTCTTCACCAAACGGAAATAAAGCAGAGAAGGGCAATAGACTCATTTTATGATTCTATGCATCTTTTCCACATTTGTGCCATAGGACTTGCTGATTCTTATACAAAAGCTATTTAGGAATGTGAATGCCTTTAATATTTGTGTGTGTTTACAACTTGCTGTACATATATTGTAAGTATGTAAGTAATAATGCAAAATTCCGCCATTTTGAGTAACGAGCAAAATAGCATGTTGCTCTCCTGAGGAGATTAATCAGATTAGTTACTTTTTCTAACCAGCAATAGTTACTTTTGACTTATCAGTGTTTCTCATCAAGTACTGATTTGTGGCTGGTGACTTGAAAACCCACAATAGTTACCGTATTTTCATGACCATAAGGCGGACCGTATTAAAAGGCGCAGTCTCGGTTACGGGGTCTATTTCTGTATTTAACACATGCATAAGGCGCACCGTATTATTGGGCGCAGGCATGGTAAAACATACGCTGGTTTAAAACATACGGCAGCATGCATGCACGCTAAAACAATGTTTTTAAAAAGGCAGCGGGAGCAAAACTGAGTTCGGTTGTACTTTATTGAAGTATTTAACAATGCAGTCACGTTATTTTTTGATCAATCCTCATCCACAAATCCATCAAAGTCCTCATCTTCTGTATCCAAAATGAACAGCTGGGCAAGTTCTCCATCAAACACGCCAGGTTCCCGCTCGTCATTGTCGGAGTCAGTCTCGTTGCCGTGCGGCTCCTCAGAAATGATGCCGGCTTTTACGAAAGCTCGAACAACAGTGCAAGCAGACACGTTAGCCCAAGCATCCACAATCCATTCACAAATTGTGGCGTAACTCGCCCGGTGCTGCCTCCTAGTCTTAGTAAAGCTGTGTTTGCCATCAGTCATCCAAGACTCCCACTTCGCAACTTCCCTTTGAACGCCCTGGTTACACGGATGTCCGGTGGTTCGTCAAGCCTCCCGGAATGATGGCAAGCTCCGAGTTATTGCACTCAGTCGAATGGTGACTGTAGAGACGCTTCTCCCGGCTGTTCTTTGCTCATTAATCCATTGCTCGAGTTGGTCTTCCAACTCGGGCCACCTCGCCTTGTTTCCGTGTTTTGTTTTTCTTTTTTTTCTTCTTGACTTGGCGAAGCTTGTTTTCCTGCTTCCTTCACTTCCGAACCATGGATTCGTTGATCTTGAATTCTCTCGCGGCTGCGGCTGCTCGATTCCCATGTTCCTCCGCGTAACTAATAGCTTGCAGTTTAAACTGTGCTTCGTAAGCATGTCTCTTCGTAGGTGCCATTTTCGGGGGTCCATAGCCAAACCGATGCACATACCGGAACTATATACCTACTGGGGGCGTGTCTTTAGGCTCCTCTTTCACGGGCAACCCTTCCCCCTTTACGTCCGCATGCTGTCCTCAGTCACGTCCGCCTTCCTCTATATAAGCAGCGTGTCGGCAGGAAATGCTCCCAGTCAGTCAAGCGGAGCGCTCATTAAGGTCACACAACAACATTTACAGATTTTGGAACTCGGTGCAGACATAAGGTGCGCCGCATTATAAGGCGCCCTATCCATTTTGGAGAAAATTTAAGACTTTTAAGTGTGCCTTATGGTCGTGAAAATACAATACTATTGAGTCGTCAGTGTTTCTCATCAAGTACTGATTTGGGGCTGGCGACTCAAAAACTCACAGTCCAGCCATTTCTTTCCCAGTGCTAAGGGGGTGAGGGGGGTCTGAGAAAGTAATAGATTTTCATGACTTCAGTTAATTTATAACAGAATATTCCAGCCATATGTAATCCTCATACCATCTATGATTGAGTAGCGATCCTGCTGTCCAACTTTCGTGGCTGGATAACGCCAAAGAAGAGGCCGCCTTGGTTCATCAATGGGTGACTGGCTTAAATCAGAGGGCCAGTCATCTGTGTCAGAAGTGAAAGTAATGTGAGCTGTAGAGCAGCTAACAGCGATGGACTGCTCTGGTGCTCCTTCAGGACCTGGCTCTTTTTTTTTTTTTTAATTCTTACTCTTCTGTCCCCCCTGGGAGCCTGGCTTTTCCTTTTTTATTTTCTACCTGCACTTTTATTTTAATTTTTCGAAAAAAAAAAAGTGTTTTTCTTTATCACAAAACAATCCATTGCTGCAACGGACAGTAGGTTAGCTAGCCTTAACCTTACACAGGAGTAAATGAAAGACTCCCCCCGCCCCTCATGCACAGGTGTTACAGGCGCAGCACAAACACGCAACCGGGAATTGGATTGGAACAGACTTGGCTACTTGTGAGCTTTTTAAAATGTTTCATTTTAATTTAAATGTATACATAACAATAGTATTAAAAAATGCTAGAGGGGCTTAACTGGTGCTTTCTGATGGGGCTATAGTACCCCCTAGCACCGGTGTAACGCCATCCCTAAGTAATGTGTATGCATACACATCGCAGGTGTAATGTTTCAAACACAAATAACATTCTGTAATGCACCCACACGCTCTCTCCCTCTGCACATTGCAATGTGTAATGCACATTCCACATTGTGAAATGCTGATGAAAATGAAGATGTTAGAGTAGTGGTAGACGCCGTTATTGATGGCGCAGCCTGGCGCTGTCCTGTAATTCCTAATTACAAAGTAGAAGCAGATGATGTCACTGGGCTTTGGGGACATGCCATTCGTTGATCTGGCTCATCCTCATGCTTTGATTATTTCCTATGCTGAAGCCTCATCGAGTGAAAAGACTGAAAACAAATTAGCCCACAGAGGGAGCTGCACAACCCCTCCCCTCGCTGTCTTGATGGCCTTTAGCGTCTGCTTGCTTACATTTGTCATACAGCGGGCTGTAACAATCAACAGCCGTAGATTGAAGTACTGAAGCAGTAAAGATCCATCCAGCATTCCATTTTCAACACCGCTTATCCTGGTTAGGGTTGCGGGGCGCTGGAGCATATCCCAGCTGACTTCGGGCGAAAGGCAGACTACACCCTGAACTGGTCGCCAGTCAGTCACAGGGCACATATAGACACGGACAACCATGCACACTCATATTCATACCGTCACTGAGTGGGAAGTGAACCCACGCTGCCCGCACCAAAGTCTGGCGAGTGTACCACTACACCGTCAGTGACTAGCAGTAAAGATAATTTACTTAAAATTCCTTTATAGGTAAGTGTCCAGCTAAGAGGCAGTTTTAGTCATGCAATGCATTCTGTTACGTGTTCAGCAGAAGGTGATATCAGGAAAATGTCTAAGACAGCTGTTTGTAAGAAATGCGTATAGCCGTACAGTATGTGAATAGAGCAGCCCGTTGGACTGGTGGTTAGCATGTCTACCTCAAAGTGAAGTTTAGGGTTTGAATCTCTACTCCAGCCTTCCTGTGTGGACTTTGCTTGTTCTCCCCTCACTTGAATAGGTTTTCTCCAGCTTCCTCCCACATTTTAAAAACATGCATGTTAGGTTAGATAACTTGCGAGGCTACATAACGTTTTGTTGCTTGCTTCCGAGCCGTATCGTATTAAAAGTACATGAACATACCTCGAGCAAGCCTTAAACAAATATCCTCTCCCGAGCACCGGTGACCACCCAACATATGTTTTTCCCCATTTTGTTCTTATAAACACACAGTGCGATCCATTATTGTTGTCCTCGCCATGGTAACGAGTGTATCCGGTCGCGTTTGAGTTAACAAGATGAAGCCCAGTGATCGTATAAAACGGGATGCAGTGGTATCGGAATGCAAGATTTTATTGCTGCAGTCTGAAATAGTGCAATCGTGAAAGACCAAGTTTGTCTTGTAGTCTGATCCGAGCATTACGTGTTGTCTGTCCCACACTGCCATCATGTTTTTTTTAAATAACTTTATTGGTGGTCAGATATTTATAGTACTACGTCAAAAGACATGCGTCAAGGCTAAAAATAAACTAGCTTTTGGATTTGAATATACTGTACACGACGGCGACGTGGAGTAAATGTCTTTTGCGGAGCCGATCAATGACGTCATTGATCGGCTCCGCAAAAGACTTGTGTGAATTGTGACATTAAAGCCGATCAGCATAAAATGCTAATTATCAGATCGGTGTAAAGTCTAGAAATGAATAGCAATTTGCTCTGATCTGTTCTCCATTTATTTATAAAACACACTTTATAAAGGAAAAATATTAAATGGATAAGAGATGAAAATACAATGAAACACAAATATCCAGTGGAAAAAATACAATATCTGGGTTCACATCCAGTTTTCAAGAAATATGCAGTGTTGTTGTGTACATTGAAATGTCATGTAATATTCAATGTTGTTAATCCATGCTTCTCTAGCAGTGCTGTAACCGACTCTTTAGTGTAACAGGATTCGAAACGCTAACACAGCCCTAGCACGTCATCCCCGCGCCACACTCTCCAGGCAAGATTTAAAATGGATTTATGATCAATCCAACCCCCACTTTTACATGTAACAGTTGGGTGAAGCATGGGTTGATTGGTCATGCCTGGAGAGTGAGGCACAAAAATGTCGTAATAGATAAAGCAAGTGTTGTTGTTTTACCGATAAGCGCAATGGGAAGGCAAGCAAACAAATGATTCCTTGAAATCAAATTACTGGGTTCTTAAAAATAATTATTATTAATTATAGAACGATTATGTGTTCCCTTTTTTTTCGTGTATTAAGTCACTTTGTCAAATATTCATTCATAATCATTAGGTTGACTCATGAAAAAAGTTTCAGACTGCTCTTTATATATATATATATATATATATATAAGTCAGCTTGTCACGGATGTCTATACAGTCATCGGCTTGATGCCCAGCACACCCACGAAACGCAACCTTTCAGCAGTCGCCTAATCTGAGGAAGGGGTGGGGGGAAATCTAGTGATGAGTGTGGGGGCTTAATGAAATAGGTGCTAAAATAGCAGCCAGGAGATGAACTGTGATGCCAGAGAATGAAGGATATTGTAAATATGAAATCAAGTGGAGTCCTACAGTGAAAGTGCAGTGCGTTAATTGAGCATAATTGTGGGTGTTTCAAGTTGGGAAGCCCTTGTTTCATCCACTTCTGCAAAGTGGAGGAGAGATTGAATGTGTGTTATGCTGTGGACGTAGGGGTGTAGGGGGGTGTCTCCCTCCACAGATGTCATTATCTCTAATGTTTTAGGACTGTAATGACTGCGACTGTGAGCTGCGAACAAGTGATTTTGTGTGTTTTGACAGGTTAGTGTGTGTGTGTGTGTGCACGCGCGCACCTGTGTGGCTATGATTATACCTTGGAGAGTGTGTGGGTTTATTTCTCAGCATGTCAGCCAGCGAAAGGGGGCTTGTCTCAGCCACCGTCAGAAATAGCAGCGAGCCTCTTGTCGATCCAGAGGCAAAACAAAACCACAAAGAACTGCAGGCGGAAAATTGGCTCCATCAATCTTTTCCTCGCCGTGTTCAATCTTGCCGGGTTGTTGTTTTTTCTCACTATCATTGAGACGGCATACAGAAAGAAGAGATGTAGACAGAATGGCAACTAAATCACCTCTTAATACTTCCGTATGAGTCAAAAAGTCATGTCCAGAAGGGTTGACCCAGCAGTGAAACATTCGCTACTGTGGAGAGCATCTGCGTAGTGTAATGTAGTGAGAATCTTTATCTCCGGTGGAGCTACAAACAGCCCATTTGCTGCACTTGTTTAGTGACGATCTAATGCAGTGGCCCGATTGAACATAGATTGGGTGGTCTTTGAGAACAAAATTTCCCATTGAAGTCATTTATATTTAGAAATAGGTTCAAAAGTCCAAACTGTCACCATCATAAAACCCTTAGGCTCCAGTTCACTTGCGACCAACATGCGTATTGGAGAGTCTGTTTCTGTCCTGACTTTTGATAGTGTTCATTGAAGAAAATGATGACTCGCATATATATATATATATATATATATATATATATATATATATATATATATATATATATATATGGACGGGAACATTGTGAGTAAGAGCATTGCAACAGCTCTGGTGTATTTGAATCGAGATTGTGGAACCATGTTGATCCAAGAGTCACTCACCCCAATATCCTTGTGCTGTGCTTTGAGCAAATCAGATTTTGCCATGTCCAAAACCTCCATCTGAAGAGAAAAAAATTATGCAAGCTCATCCTGCAGGTCAGACACCCGCTCCAACACAACCTTTGCTCAACCAGCGAACATTGTTATTCAGCAAAAGATCCTTGTGCTCAGCTGACATTTCTTCCAGTAATGCTCTGAAAAGATGACGTTGCAGACTGGAGCGTTCACGAACAAAGTTAACAATTCGTGTCACAGTATCCATCACTTGTCGCATTTCTCTACTTAGTTTAGCGCAGAGCAGTGTTTTGTGTATGATGCAGTGAAATATCAGCAGTGCCAGGTTAACGGCAAAAAGCTGGCTCACCAAGGCCTTGAAGTGTCCCACCATCGATGGAGCTCCGTCCGTCACAACTGACACAATTTTTGTCAAATCCAACCCATTCTTCTCGAAGAAATGCGTCAACTCGTTCAAGACTATTTCGCCGGTTGTGCACCCCGGTAGAGGAAACAAAGCAAGCAGCTCTTCCCGAAATGTCTTCCGATCAAAAAAATCATGCAAACACAGCCAGCTGTTCCATATCGCTTCGGTCACAGGATGTATCTATGGCAAGTGAAATGGCTTCTGCTTTCTTCAAATTGGTGAGTAGACAGGAAAAACAATCCTCTGCTAAATCTTCTACTCCTCTTGTTGCTGTGTTAGTCGACAGTGGCACCTGCTTTAACAGCTCCACAGCTTCTTTCTTCTTTTTCTGATCATGACTTTAAAACTTCCCCTACCATTTCAATTGCACACTTTTTAATGAACTCGGCATCAGCAAATGGCTTCTTAGCTTTCGTAAAGGTCCATGAAACTTGCAGTGATGCGGCTTTTGCGCTCTCTTGTGCTGATGTAGATCTGTTTAAAGTAGAAACAGACTGCTTATATGCCGTCAACATTCTTGCTATTTTCTTTTTACGCTGATCCGATTTTGTTGGGTAATTGGCATTAAAGCTTGTAGCATGCGTGGTGTTAAAGTGCCACTTTAGATTTTCAGCTTTGCAGACAGCAACAGTCTGTGTGCAGATTAAACATGTCGGTTTTGCATTGGCGTGTTCCGGTAATATGAAACAAAACTGGTCTGTCCATTGCCACTTGAACTGACGGTTCTCCTGGTCCACCTTACGCTTCTTTGCAAAGGCCATATTGTTCTCGGTTGATTATTAATATTACTTACAGGTCATATTTCACTTTTCTAAGGCGGCCGGTACATGGTTACTGACAGTGTCGAGGAAGTCCGGGCATGTCTTCCGCGTACGCGTTATCCCAATATTACTGGCTCCAGGACATGCGCCGCTGCACTATGATTGGCTGCTGTATCCCGAAAGAACACGCCATACTGCGTACACTTGCGAAAGGACATCACCGGTCAAGTGTATGGTGTGGGATGAGGTCCAAATGAGCCAAACACACTTTATTCAATTTATGGAAGGTTATAGCATCACTGAGTGGGCACAGGATTACTTTAATGTCGGATCAAGTTGTCTTCTGGTGTTTTGCGTCACACTCGAGCGGATTCTGACATCTACAGTTTCGCTCTCATTTTCCTTAACATTTACAGTATCTCATTATACCAGGAAATCATAGAATGTGAAACCCATGCCAGCTACCTGTCGCACAGAGCCAAACAATGGAAATAATACCTCTGGGTTTTGCTTGGTCATGGCAGCAATGAGCTTTGGGGATTGACCCCTAGATGGTTTCACCTGAGCGAGTTTCAGAAGTCATAAATAGCCTAATAAAAAAAAACAATTTTAAAAACGAAGAGAAAAACAGAAAATGCAAGACCAAATGAAAGGCAAGAGAGATCAGTCACATTTGCCATTGAATGAAGCATGCTAGCCGAACATCATGTACTGTTTGTAACCAGTCTGCAGAAACTTGTTAAAATAATCTTTGGTTTCTTTAGAATGGACCTGCACTCAAATGACACATTTCCTCATCTCGTGTTGATAGAGTTTCCCAAAATCATCTTCTGACGTGTTTGACAGGCCGAGTGTTTTTCTCAGGGACATGCACAGTTCCGCTTAACCGAGTTTGCACTTTGGACCGCTGATGGCATTAGTCACCAGCATCGGCACCAAGTGGGTGGGCGACACTTGGGGGCCACTCGACTTGAGAGAGGCTGTTTGTCTGTGATGTGCTCTCAAGCTCGTTGATTATTGTTATTGGCATGGCAAAGTACAAGCACCAAACATTTTCACAGTGTTTTATCACATTTCATGGGGCTACGTGTAATCACAAAATGTCGGAATATAGTGAGAAGAGTGAGGCATTACAACAAGGATCAATCCCGTCTTACATCCAGCTATTAGTGTATGTGACACAACTTCCTTAAACTCAGCCATACTCTGAATCCATCAGCTCTCTTACAGCACTTTTATTGCTGGAAATTATCTGGAACATTATTGTGACTACACACACAGGACTCAAACAGGGCAGACAATTAAAGGTAGGCTACAGCGACAATGATTAGATGGATGCTCAGAGTACCCCTCCTGTGTTCATTCTCAAGCCTCCATGCTTTGTCTAGCCTGCCTAATTAGCATCGGGGGTGTTGGGTTCTTCTTACATTTTGATAAGCAGCTGTGATGATGCAGGCATTTGAATGAGGCCATGGGGGGAGGGGGGCTTCCAGTGTTGTTTGAGCGTAGCGTCACTTGGAGGATTACGCAGGAATAACGGGTATGAGACTAATGTTGAAGAGTGAAGCTGCATTGTAGCATGTGTGTGCGTTTGGTAATGCTGGTTAAAATCTGCACATTTTCAATCATCGTTTTGCCAAGAAAAAATAATCAGGAAAATAGTCTATAATTAATAAATCTTCTTTTGTCCGTTACACCATAAATGTATTTAGATTTTAAAGTAAAACAAAACCGTGCGACAGTGAATCTCAGGCAACCCATTTAATTCAAGCAAATTTCAAAACAACCCTTCTAAAATAAGCAACAATTTAGAAACTCATGACAGATAATTATCTCAAATGGAATCATCTTATGGTCTGTCACTATTATAATCTGTAGTGGAATGTGTGCTTACTGTCTCAACATATGATAATTTTTTAAATCTGCCCTCAATAAAACTATTTTTCTGGAGCTCTTTTGCTCTGCAGACTTCTCTCACCATGGGAAATGAAAATCAACTTTTTTAACTTTTCACTGATATTGGTTGGCCTTAAGAAAATTCTCTTAATTTATCTCTAGCTAGCTGCTGCTTCCTCTGGCCCAAGGGGAGGTGCACCTATTGCTTTGAACTACTATAAAACCGGTTCAATATGACACCAGCTAATTTGGGTTCATCTGTCCCAACTAATATTTGGAAGTAGCCAAATTACACAGAGATCCTAAAAAATTGCAGTGTCAGAGGCACAGCTGAAGGTCCAGTGATTAGCTGCCTTTGATTTACACTCAAGATCCAGCGAGCTTGTAAGCTAGTTAGCTAGCTACTAGATAGATAAGATAGATACGCAAATGTGGTGAGAACATGCAAACAGCGTACAGAAAGGTTTAAACATATGACCCACCACTTCACCGTGCTGCCCTTGGAGAGAGCAGTGATTCGAAAAAAAGGGGGATGAATTGGGAATGTAAAAGGGACTTAAGACACATTTAGGTTCTTCTTTGTTTTTATGTTTTTAGTAAATGTACTCTACCAGGTATGAGCAAGCATGTCAAGCATGAAGCTCAGGAGTTTTTGGGGGGGACACAGATGAAAACTCACATGCACTTGGGAACTCTGGTCTCAATTGTGTATTTATTTTGGATGATGGTTGAGGAACCTATAGTGAACATTCCTTCCAGCGTTTTCCATTTCAGAAGAGAACATAAGGTTGCAACCACTAATTGGCTAGCAATAATTGGCTAGCGGGACCTTTTTTTTTTTAACAGAACGGGTAATAGCGAAACAGCAGTCGAGTCGCATGTGCACGCTGTGGAAGGGAGTTGTCTGTCGTGTGCAAGCTGTAGCCAGTGGCACTGGGGAGACTTCTGCTGCTTGCCTAAAGCAGCGCCAGCTTGCTGCCTTAATATGTTTTGACAGAAGATGCAACACCGCAGCTCTCAGTGTCCATCTGCTGCACGGTGCATGTAGCTTCAGCATGAATGCGGAGCTTTGCGGGGAGCCCTGATCGTGTTATTTGCCCCATTCCAGCTTTATCAAGGGAGACATGCTGCTTCTAAATAAACTAGCTGAATAATAATGTGTACAATGCAGTGGATAGTTTTGTTCTCTTAAGTGGATTACACACATACTAAATTCCTAACCAATTCTTAAAATGTGAGAGACTCCACCATGACGGAGAAAAAGAAATCAAATCATAATTTCTTGATACTCTTATAGTTTCTGCGCTGAAGTGCACCACACACGTACCGATATCTCCACCGTCAATTGCGAGTCTCCTCCAAACCAGAGGTCTGTCATAGTTACAAGACTGACTTGCATGGTGCCACAGGGCATCCAGAATGCCAGAAAATAAAAAGAAGAAATAGAAGACGCTAACACTGACTGCTAGCTTGTTTGGTAACTACATTGCAGTTGCAAACTCTTTTCCTTTTTCTATTTTTTATTTTTTTTAGTGAATGAATTGTGAGACCAGTTCTGAGGACCGGGGTTCAATCCCCGGCCCCGGCGTGGTGAGTTTGCATGTTATCCCCGTGCCTGCGGGGGTTTCCTCCCACATCCCAAAAACATGCATGGTCGGTTAATTGACAACTCTAAATTGCCCGTAGGTGTGAATGTGAGTGCGAATGGTTGTTTGTTTGTATGTGCCCTGCGATTGGCTGGCAACCAGTTCAGGGTGTACCCCACCTCCTGCCCGATGATGGCTGGGATAGGCTCCACCATGCCCGCGACCCTAGTGAGGAGAAGTGGCTCAGAAAATGGATGGATGGATGGATGGAATTGTGAGACATTATGCAAACACTTGACACAAGCAGCCACAACAGCGTGAGCTTCAGTGAGCTTCCTAATCGGCTATCATTCCGTTTCACTTCACAATCAGAAAGTCTGTGGCTCGCCCAAACTATGTATTGACTGCACATAAGGATTTGCAATTGTAAATGCTGAATGACTTAAAAGTACCACTAAGCAGCTATGTTGTCTCTGGTGAAAATTTACAAAACTATCCGTCATAAAATGTGCACTGCAAAGTTGGCAGGTGGTGTTTGATCTTCACCTCGCCATCTATGTGTGTCTTTAAAAAGTCAATTGATCGATTTATTTATTTATTATTGGGGAGCTTAAAAAAAAGGTCACCGAGCTGTTCTGTAAATTGGGGCATCCAACGAAGACGCATTTTTGGGGTGTCGTTAGCTAGCAGTTAGCATGCTAACTGCTAGCCGGAGTGGTAAATGGGCCTTGTTATGGAAGCTAAGCACCGCTAACTCACAACTGAGCGCAGCAAAACAACATGACGTCACTTTTATTATGTAGTGAGGTAGGGAACTTGCGTGGGAAAATATACGCCCCAGTCCCGTGATGTCACGTGGCTGTTTTAGCACCGCCCAGAAAATCTGGTTGTTTGTTTTAGCTAGAATTATGCTAAAATATATCTTTCCCTGGCAGAAGTGGTTAGCACATCTGGGTTAGGGGTTTGAATCCGGGCTCCTATTTGGAGTTTGTATTTTACTCCCCGATGGTTAACATGTAGATTAGCTTTATTGAGTGAGAATGCTTGTTTGACTATATGTGCGCTGTGATTGGCTAGTGACCGGTCCAAGGTGCACCCTCACCCAAAGTCAGCTGTGGTATAGAAAATGGACAGATGGATATTTTCCCCAACTATTTTAAGGTTTCTTATTAAGAGCCAACTGTAAATTTAGTAAATTCCTGGTTAATACCTGTAAATTCCAGTGAATTACCATAAATTCATGTTAATTCCTGTGGAACATTTCCAACTTGAAAACGCCAGTTTTGCAACCCTATGTGTGTAACCTGTTTACGTAAATACAATATGATGTCAAGGCCCCTATGCCATCCCTCAATAAGTGTGACAAGTTGAAATGTGAGCACAGTGGCACAAATATCTTGTGTCCCTTCATTCATCGACTTGTGTCACATTGTGTGTGTTGTTAAATCGTACAATGTAACATTTCCTCTACGTTTTGCATCAAGCATTGCACGGTGTATTCACCAGTGCCTGCAAACTGCACTTAAGATTCCCTGATACATTTTGCGATTGTTTCTGAATTAATTGTTCACTGACTCTAACAAGCATTTTCAGTGTGGATCTTTTTATGTGGTGCTTCATTAAGACAGTTTCCTCTTATTGCCTTTGTAGTGCAAAAACGCAGGCTCTACTGCCACCTGTGTCATTAGCTGTAGAATGCATTAATGTCTTTTGAACAGTGTCTTTTTAATCAGACACACTTGAGTGCCTCTCTATCTGCAGTTCCCCATCACGCCACTAAATGTCTCTCTTACACGACTCACTTACACAAGGGGAGACCTGCTAACCATCAAGGAGTCTACTCCGGACTTTCTGTCACCAACTTTAGAATATCCGCTCAGTTTTTTCCCCGAGTTACTCACCGGAGCGGCGTCCGCGGTTTTCGGCGCATGCAGACGGAAGCGGCGCCACAGAGGGAAGCGAGCCGGCATTCAGGTGAAACTCCGCAAGAGAGGACACAGATTGGCGTTCCCGTCGATCCACCTCGCGAATGTACGCTCCCTACCCAACAAAATGGACGAGCTTCATCTTCTGTTAAAGACCAGGAAAGACTTCGGACGTTCCGCGGCCATGTGCTTCACGGAGACCTGGCTTTGCGACGCTGTACCCGATGGCAGCGTCATGCTCCCCGACTTCCACATTCATCGAGTGGACCGCGACATGGAATCATCGGGGAAAACAAAGGGCGGCGGGATATGCCTCTATATCAACGAAAAATCGTGTACGGACGTCACGGTGCTCAGCACACACTGCAGCCCGCATTTGGAGTCGCTATTCTTAAACTGTAAACCATTCTACTCGCCACGTGAGTTCGCATCATTCATACTGGCTGGAGTCTATATAACGCCTCAAGCTAACACGAACGCCGCATTGCTAACGCTCGCCGATCAAGTCAACGAAATTGAAAATAAACACCCCGACTCACCCCTCATTATTCTTGGGGACTTTAACAAAGCTAAACTCAACCACGAGCTCCCTAAATACAAGCAGCACATCGACTGTCCGACCAGGGAAAATAATACTTTAGACCACTGCTACACTACGGTAAAAAACGCATACCGTGCTATGCCTCGTGCAGCCCTGGGCTCGTCTGATCACTGCTTAATTCACTTAATACCGACGTACAGGCAAGAACTTAAATGTGCGAAGCCTACAGTGAAAACAGTCAAAAAGTGGACAAATGAAGCCAAGATGGAACTTCAAAGCTGTTTAGACTGCACAGACTGGAGTGTCTTTGAAAATTCAGCTGGCAGCCTAGATGAATATACGGACACTGTGACATCCTATATCAGTTTCTGTGAAGAGGTCTGTGTACCAACAAAATCATTTCGCACATTCAACAACAATAAGCCGTGGTTCACTGCTAAACTTAAGCAGCTTCGCAAAGCTAAGGAGGACGCATATCAGAGCGGGGACAGGGCCCTGTATAATCGAGCTAGAAACCAGCTGACTAAAGAAATTAACATTGCAAAGAGGATCTATACAGAAAAGTTGGAAAATAAGTTTAGCGCAAACAACTCTAAATCAGTCTGGCATGCATTCCAATCGCTGACTAATTACAAGCGACGATCCCCCCAAGCTGAGAACAATAGCACACTAGCCAACGACTTGAATACCTTCTACTGCAGATTTGAAAAAGACAGTTTCACACCACACACCCACCCGGCCGCACCCGCGACCACAATCACACTTCTGACCTCTGCGTTAACCATCCATGAACAGGATGTGAGACGCATCTTCAAACAACAAAAGATTAACAAAGCGGCAGGCCCGGACCACGTGTCCCCATCCTGCCTCAAAGTCTGCGCGGACCAGCTCGCTCCAGTCTTCACTCAGATCTTCAACAGATCTCTGGAAATGTGCGAAGTTCCATCCTGTTTCAAACGGTCCACCATCATTCCAGTCCCCAAGAAACCTGCAATCTCGGGTCTGAATGACTACAGGCCTGTCGCTTTGACATCTGTGGTCATGAAGTCCTTTGATCGTCTCGTGCTGGACCACCTCAAGAGTGTCACAGGTCCCCTGCTGGACCCCCTGCAGTTTGCCTACCAAGCGAACAGATCTGCGGATGATGCAGTCAACATGGGACTGCACTTCATCCTAGAACACCTCGACAGTGCAGGGACCTACGCGAGGATCCTGTTCGTGGACTTCAGCTCAGCGTTCAACACCATCATCCCTGAACTCCTTTCATCCAAGCTTCTCCAGCTCAGCGTCTCACCTGCCATCTGCCAGTGGATTTACAGCTTTCTGACGGGCAGGACACAGCAGGTCAGGCTGGGGGAGGCCACCTCATCCACACGCAGCATCAGCACTGGGGCGCCCCAAGGTTGTGTCCTCTCTCCGCTGCTCTTCTCTCTCTACACGAACGACTGCACCTCAGCGAACCCGACTGTCAAACTCCTGAAGTTTGCAGATGATACCACTGTCATCTGCCTCATCAAGGACGGTGACGAGTCTGCATATCGACAGGAAGCGGAGCGGCTGGAGCTGTGGTGCGGCCGACACAACCTGGAGCTGAACACGCTCAAGATTGTAGAGATGATCGTGGACTTCAGGAGGCATCCTTCGCCACAGCTGCCCCTCACGTTGTCCAGCTGCCTTGTGTCAACCGTCGAGACCTTCAAGTTCCTGGGAATTACAATCTCCCAGGACCTGAAGTGGACGACCAACATCAACTCCGTCCTCAAAAAGGCCCAGCAGAGGATGTACTTCCTGCGGCTTCTGAGAAAGCACGGCCTGCCACCGGAGCTGCTGAGACAGTTCTACACAGCGGTCATCGAATCAGTCCTGTGTTCTTCCATCACAGTCTGGTTTGGTGCTGTTACAAAAAAGGACAAACTCCGACTGCAACGGACAATCAAAACTGCTGAAAGGATTGTCGGTACCCCCCTACCCACCCTTGAGGACTTGCACGCTGCCAGAACTAAGACAAGGGCGTGCAAAATCCTCTCGGACCCTCCCCACCCCGGTCACCAGCTCTTCCAGCTCCTTCCCTCAGGTAGGCGCTACCGATCAATGCAAACTAGAACTAGTAGACGTTCCAACAGCTTCTTCCCTCTTGCAATCAACTTCTTAAACAGCTAACCTATAATTCCATTACAACAAGCTGGCAATTTTTTGACTTGAGTTCGTTGTCACATTTCTGTGGGGCCAATTATGTATTACTCGTCCACTCGCTGTAGTTGTCTCGCCATGCTGCACTATTTGCATATACTGGCCACTCATGCCAAAGTAGCATCTGCTCCATTTGCACACTGATTGAGGAGTATCCGTAACATTTGCACAACCATTGTCCCAGATTATCGCACTACTCGTCACTTTAAACCGCATACACTCCTTGAAGTCTCAGCGCCCTTTGCACAATGGTCATTGCACCGGACTATTGCGATATTAGTCATTCGAACTGCTCTAAGTGCTAGAGGACTCTGCATCTTTTTGCACAATTGTTTAATGTCAATGTCTTTATGTCTCCAAAGTGTTCTGTAAATTGACTGTCTGTTGTACTAGAGCGGCTCCAACTACCGGAGACAAATTCCTTGTGTGTTTTGGACATACTTGGCAAATAAAGATGATTCTGATTCTGATTCTGATTGAATTGAATAATAGTTGAACAAATTCTTTCCTTTGACTTCGGATTTCAAAACTCGTTATCTATTGATTTGTTGTGTACAGTATGTATAATAATAGGATGAGGCAATTAAACATTTATAGAGTGGATATAAAAAAAGTCGACACATCCCTGTTCATGTCAGGTTTTTGTCCTATAAAAATTTAGACCTAGATAAATCACTTCAAAACTTTTTCCCTCGCTCTTTCTTTTGTTCTTTCTCAAACTTCCAACTCATGTTGTTACGTTCGCGAACTTTGCGTTCAAAAAAGAGAATCTTTTTAGTGAACAAACTGAACTGAATCAGATCATGTAATTATTCGTTCTTTAGCTTGGCCGCCGTCGTGAGTCGAGCGAGTCGGCTGGGAGCGGAAACAGAACTGCTGAAGTGTTCTCTTTCTCACTTCTGAATCTTTGGTTAATGACCAATGAGCAGCCAGCGTTGCAGGCAGCGGAGGGACTTCATTAAACGTACTGCCATGTGATTTGCGATTCGCCAGCGTTGTCACTCATTTCGGCGAATGACCAATGAGAAGCCAGCGTCAGACAGTGGCGTGCAGGCGGGCGAGGGACTTAATTCGTTCAGTGAACTGGTGTACTGAGGAACTGAAGAACTGAAGATGATTCATTTAGGGAAGGTACTTAAGTGAACTGAGTGATTCGTTCAGTGAACTGGTGTGCTGAGGAACTGAAAAACTGAAGGGTGATTTGTTCGTCTAACTTATCGTTTGTGATCCATTAGACACGAGTGATTCGTTCGTTGAACTTCGTTTGTGACCTGCTAAGGAGCAATGCACTAGTACGATGAGTGATTCGTTTGCGCAAGGAACGCCGTACTACGCAGTGAACTTACTCCTGAGTGATTTTAACCGCAAGTCTTGATGTCCTCGCGGAGATAGCTTTCACTAGCAGCTTCAAGCTAATGGCTAATTTTTGAGTCAGTCAAGCACATGAAAACAAGCACACATATTTAAAATAAATGCAAATTAATAATAAATGTATATACATATACATACATATCATTCCCTCTGTGTCTCTAATGCGATGATTAAAGCTTTTTATTTCATAATAATAATAATAATACAATAAACATATCGCGCTTCTCAAGACACTCAAAGACACTTTCCACTAATCAGATGACAATAACAGTAAGGTGAGTGAGCAGGAAGCCCAGCTGGCGGGGGCTGGTGTCAGCGACGCTGTCCACCGCGGTGGAATGCAGAAAAGTTACGCCGGCTGGCGAGAGCCTAGCTGGACGTCAGGGGACGCGGAAGGATGTTCGCTAGCTGAGCTCTGTGCACTCATGTTAACGACTCACAACCAAAGCCGGGTGTTTGAGAGCTTGCTGAAAGTGAGAGATAGGTTGGTGATAAATTAAGTTATTTTTTTTTAATCTCCCCGCCTTTCCTAGATTATAATACATGACAACAACAACCCATAGTCCTTTGGTGAACGTGTTGAGTGAACGTGAACCTCAGGGATGGATCATTAACTGAATGAGGAAGCACTTGAATGATTTTTGAATGATTTTGTGAAAAAGAACTGAACGAATCTTTTTAATGAATTGATTCGAATGATTCAGTGCACTCAAAAGAACTGCCGTGCCCATCATTACCTCCAACGTCATTCTCACTCGCGATCTCACTCCACCACCTCTCCATACGTCTCTTCCTGTCCTTTGACCTCAGATGTGATTCGTTCATTTACACGGGTTACAATAAATTCACAAAACAAAGGTATTTCTTTTTCCTTTTCACAGATTATTAAGCAAAATACATTTCAATATAAATTCTTACACAATAAAATAAATTCAGCATACCTTAATAACATTAACCAATAGTCCTCCTTTTTATATGAAGAAAACCCATAACTTCATTGCTGCTCAATTAATTTGAACTTTAACTTAATTTCTATTTATTAAGCTAGAAACTTATTTAACTCTTTACTTGAATATACTGCAATATTTTCTTTCGATGTACCATACCATTTTTCTAACCGGGTTACACTGGCACAACAACAAGCTTTGAGTGTGTAAAATTGAGGATTTACTGTAGGTGGATGTTATGCGTGGGGATCTTAAACATCTTAATTTGGATGTGTGCTGCGCATCAATCATAATATGAAAACTTAGGTGAAAACAACTCCCAAGTTATGTAAGCTTAGAGAGACTCGTTGGCCGAGAGAGCTTTGACGTTACATCGTGACGACGCAGGGAGACTGCGCTCGTTTCCATCAGGAATGGAGAACAACCAGGAGGCGAGCCGGAGCTCATCACAGCCTCTCTCCGAAGAACATCCACCGATGCGTCGAGGGAGGTAGCCTCTCGCCCTCCTCCGTGCTGGTCGAGTGAGACGAAGATGCGCTGACCGAGTCGAGGAAGCCGACTGCGTGCCTGCAAGAGGAGGGGGGCGTTTCGTTAGCGAACCATGGCGGGCGCCAAGCTGACACCCTCGCCCTCGGAGATCGACCCAGACGTGAAGACCGAGGTGCGGAAAACTCCCGAGCCCACCTGGGTGCACTCGTCCAATCCTCTGAGGAGCATGGACTCGTTTGGGAGCGATGTCGGCCAAAGGTAGAAGAGCTGCAGCAGTATACATGCATACATGCCTACGTCTTTTCTCGTCAATATCCCGCGGCGAAACTTCAATTGCCGATCGATATTGAATTTACCGTTAAATGTGTATTTCCCCGTCCACCCCTTAAGCAAGTGCGGTAGCGTGTTGGTTACGCCCGGAGGCTCATGGGCTCGTTAAAACGCCCTCACAGCCTCCCTGTGAGACCATTTCATGACAGATTCCAAAGGCACCTGCTGTCATTCTTTTTTATTATATTTTTTTTCCACCTCTCATCACAAGAGCTCCCATATAAAGGCTGACTTCAGTGGTTACATAATTCCATAGATGCTGCATCCCCACTACAATTCAATGACTCTCCAAGTGACTTTCCCCCCCATAATGCAATTACATTTATAGAGTGTCAAATGCAAACCATGGGGGATTATGGTGACGTGCCAACCAATGCCGTTTATGATTGAGGACACTCATGTACCATTTGATTGACAGCTATCCAAAAAAAAATGCAACATAGCTTGATGCAATCGTCTTTGCACTCAAACACTGCAGGTTATTTAAAGAGAGTTTGGCTGCACAAAACACAAATGTGCTTTTTGTTTTGTTTTTTTGTTTTGGTTTGGCTGTGTTTCAGAGAGCGCTTCACAATCCCGGTGCTGCAGTGGGGAGTCGGGAATATTTGCAGCATCGCATTTACTGTTTAATAGAACTGAGTTCAATGCTGTTGTCTCATTATATATGCAGGCATACGTGCTGCAATGATTCACTGACTTAACCCTAATATTATGAATACCTTAGTTCTGTTTCATCCATCGAGTTATCCATTTTCTATCGCGCTTGTCCTATTTAGGGTCACGGATGGGCTGGAGCCTATGCCAGCTGACTTTGGGTGAGAGGCGGGGTACACCCTGGACTGGTTGCTAGTCAATCGCAGTTGTCCTGGTTCATTTGCACCAACAATAAGCACCATTGGCTATGGCCCTTTCATCAGTATGTTGCATCTGCCAATGTTTACCCTAAGGCACAGGTGTACAACTTTAGTCCCAGGGGCCAGACCGACAAACAGAGTAAACGTGTCTCTCACTTAGCTTCCTTTATTGTCAACCTGTAACAGAACTGGCATTGCTTATGCAAGAGATGTATGTGACATTTTGTGTCAAAGAGACGTTGTGGTTTTGGTGTGCTGTGACTTTAGTGATTGCGGTAAATCAGTCACAGAAAGTTTTGCTTAGTAGCGGCTGGTAGGAGGTCTGTTTACTTGTAAGTTTTGGATGACATACTGTCGCTTAGAGCAGGGCCAACATGGAGCTTGGGGGCACCAGGTAGCCCCCAAGGGCCACGAGGAGCCTGCGTGACTGTTCTAAAAAATAGGTTAAAAGTGACGGGACATTGTGATTTCCCAGGTATGCTGTAGAAGTGATCTTTGAAAATGTAAACACTTGCAGAGATTTATAAAAATAGTGTTGCATCTTGATATTTATGTCCCTACCTTGTTAAATCTTTGTTAATGGTTATTGTGAGAAATCATGATCAGTGTCTACACATAGATGGATATCATTATCATGAATATCATATAATTAAAGGTAATTTGAGAAAATGTGTTATTTCACAAGTATGTATGTTTAAACCGTTTGCATTAATCAGTACCCAAGAAGTAGCTTTCAGTTTAAAAACGGTTGTTAAACCCGTGGGTCAGACGTCTTTCATTGTGTTCTAGCCAGAGGAACAAGAGCATCACTGCCTTATAAACGTGCTGCAATTATTTGAAGACAGTTTTTCTGTAAATTTCCTTATTTTGCTATAATAAGAAGCTAGTGGACCTCAGGTGACCTGCAATCCTAGGAAGGACACGCACTATAGAAAATACCCTCCAAAATGTATATGAGAAAAGGATGTAGGGTTACAAGCATTTTTAATGGAGATTACCGTAGGGTTGATTCAATTGCCCGATTCTGTTGTTCACGTCATTTTCAATGAAGGCTTTACCTTAGCTTGAGCTTTCAGTATTTTCCTTAGAAAGCCCTGCCGCAGGATATCGACAGCATCCAGCGATCTTTTGCTTGTGAAAAACAGTCACCATTGGATTTGTGTTAGCAAAAATAATGGGAGGAAGATCAATAAACTGATCCTTTGCAGCAGCAGAATGTATTTGTTTTGGGGTAATTTATTTACCCTGTTATAGTTTCTGCGTGGAAAAAAACAAAAGCTGGAGCAGTATATTACTGCTTGGTATTGTTGATGCTTCATGACTCTTGGAGGATCTTCAACAACTGAATGTCGTCGAAACAGAAAGATTTACCTCCCCATCTTATTGCCTCACTGTGAAGAATCTATTTGGGATCTTCTGCTCGCAAAAGATTTGAATTTGAATGGTCAGTCTGTGTATTCCACAAACTGATTGGAGCGATTTACTGAAGAGTTAGCCGGCAGCACGGACGCAATCTGATAAAGAGCAGAGCAGAGCTGTTGATTGACAGAAAGTCAGCACCACCTCCCTCTCATCTGCTGATCTTTCCGCAGAGCAGCCGTGGCTTCCACTTTGAAACACTTTTGCCATTTATCAACTTATATTTCTTGCTGCACGGTTTGTTTTCAAGTCCCTGGCAACCACATTTCATCATGCGGTCACGTTTTGATGGATTGATTGAGTCATTTTACATTTTTTGTGTACGTATTTTAGAACGGTTTGGATCCGGAGGGAAATTTCATTGATAATCATGAATGAGCTAGTACAAAAAAGGATATATACTTAAATTGGAGATCACTTTGGGTGTTCAGTTCCTATATTCGTCCAAATGTTTAACGCTCACTTTGCACAGTTATTAAAACAAGTCATAGTCATTGCTTCTTGACTATTGATTCCACTGTTTTTGCACTACAAAGTCATACATCCTCTTTCTTTTGCCTTAATAATCATTTGTGCCCCCCAACCCCATCACAGAACAATTACACTTTCATTTGATCTCATCCCTGGGTATTAATGAGCTGTTCTTAAGTGGTCCTCTGATTATATTATGTGGTGTCCAGCATTGTCTTTATCATTAATAAAGTCAGCAACAAAAAATCCCATTGTTACTGTGCCTTAAAATGATCTAATAAAAAAAGTAATGAGAGCATTAATCTACAAATACAAATGTGACAGTGAGCTTTGTGAGTCTCAAATCATTGTCATGCATAAGTGCGTTTCAACAAAAAGCATCACTTTGCGCTCTTGAGATCAATATGTTACATGGATTCATTTAGGAGGCTTGAGGAAAGTGAGAATGAGGGGTTATTTTAGCTGAATGTTTTTATTCCATTTTACCTCTGACTCATCTAGAAATCACAGACCATTTCGAATAGGAAGAAGAAGATTTAATTCGAAATGTTATTGAATTTAAAAGTGACGCTAAGGGCTGAACGAATGTTCTATTTGGTGGGCAGCCGTAATGCGTCAGGCATGAAGCTCATGATTTGCTTCTGTCTCCAAATTTGCCACCTTTGGGTGACTTGATGTCTAAGAATGGAGCCTCAAAAATCATTTAGAGATGCAAGTTAGTGTTAATCTAAAGAACCTGTAAGTAAAAAAAAATTATTTGTATAACACTTTCCACAGAGAGGACTCACATTGTTAAATTACAGTCATACATGAATACAATTCAGAATGAAAACATTTTACAAGATAATACAAGAAGAAAGAGAAATCAATCAAATTAAATTTTAAAAAAATCTATTCCTAACTCACCTCAACTATATTTAGAGAGCACTTGAAAAACAACCGCAGCTGAAACTAAGTGCTGTACATAAATTAAACCAAACATTAAATGCAAATAAAAATAACAATAATAACAAGAAACAAACATCCATCCATCCATCCATTTTCTTTACCGCTCAAATAAATAAAATATTTATTTTTAATATAAATATGAAAATTCTGTATAATCTTTAAAAACCTGACGTGACATAGGGACACTCCTGCAGCGCCTCCTCTGTGTCTTTAAGTCTTGTGCTGAAGCTTAAACTTGTGCGCCTTTTCCACTGCAGGCGACTTACTCTACTCGCTATTGACAGTTTCCATTAGCAAAAGGAGATGTAGTAGCAGGTGTTATGTTACTTTAGATACTTTTCTTGTTCCCGATCATGGGGTTGCGAGCATTTTGGTCGAGCGGATTTGTCATTTGGGCATGAGTTTGAGGATACAATGGCAAAAAAAAATTACTCCACAATTTCCACTCTACTGCAGCAGTCCCATTCAGTGCTGCCCTTAGCCCCCTCTCAGGTAAAACTATCACACACTGTGAATTAAACAGAGACCCTTGTTTTCTTTCGATGTTCTTTGTTAGTCTTGTTCAAAGTTTATTTTTTGTTGTTGTTGTATTTTCCCATGGAAAACCGACTAACCTAAACTGAAGCGAGTAGAGACACTCAGTGACTCACTATCGCCTCTTAAGGAATTACATGTTATTACATGGAAGTATATAAATACGATTACCAACTTACTTTTTAAATATGCAATAAATTGACCGCTCAAATGTTCTTGCACAAGTGGCATCCTTCCCGTGAGTGAAACTACAAATCCCATTTGCCCTTGAAATTGCTGCAGAGATAATGCCCATGTGTGAGGCCCTCCCTCCCGTCAGTCGTTTGCAGGGAATGTGGTCGAAAGCATGCTTCCAAAGTGCTGCTTTCCACTTGTCTTGCTAGCTCAGATCCGGCTTGGGATTTTAAATTTGCCGTACAGAGGTGAGCGTGGTATGCTTTGCTAAATGTCTCAAATCGAAGGGACGATATCTACAGGGCACAGAGATGCAAATTGCATGAATATGGATGTATATTGTTTTTGCTAAAAAGGCTTCTGTAAGGATAAACTGTATCACTTCTGAGGTTGTTCTTTTTTTTTTTGCTTGTGCCATGGTAATGCTGTTTGCAAACAGACAGGATCTTTATTGCCATCAGTAAGCTCATAGACCTTGTTGTTGCTATGTACTGTATTCCTGACAGTCTGTCTAACCATCTACTATTCGCTTTATTGTTCATGAAGGGCATGGAAATGAACACTGTAATTATATCAGTTATAAAATGTTAGTGTTTTTTTTTGTTTTTTTGTTTTTGTTACTTAATTAGATCAGTTGAATTGAATTATAATGTTATCAATGTGCATGTTACAAATGTACATACACAAGGCTGTCAATGTCAAACTGAAAGGGACTGAAGTGAATTGATTGAACATTTAAGAAATGAAGGAGCGCTGTGTACATTTTGATGTTGTAGAAAAGCCACCAAAAGCACCTGTTGGTCGCAAACAGCCACAATTGGACATTCGATGTAGTCATTGGGAATGAGTAAGTGACAGCCTAGTTGATATGGCTAGATGTTTCAGATTAATGGGATGTGCAGGTCCTCTCTTGTGACCTAGCTGCTTCCTGGGTTTAATGGATACTCCATTAGCCCATTTAGAAGGCGTAAATGTGATGACTCCTTGTCAAAAACCTTTAAACTGCGTAGCCTTAACTGGAAAACGATCAGGGTTTAACCATAGTGGCCTCAAGGTAAATCAATTTCTTCTGCTTTCAAATCTGTTTTGACAGTAAAATTGGCCTCTATCCTGGCATGTCAGCGTTGAGCACTCCCACTTTCTTCCTGGCCATCCGTATGACAATGTCCAGAGAGGGCATGTTCACTGGTTACCCATGGTTTGCATTGTGTTTTTTGCTCCTTAAGTACACATACCATCAGCATTTGTTGATACGTGATGCAAGCGCCAAAGCGATCTGCAGTGGAATCCTTTTCTCTCTGTCCCATCATGTCCTTGCCTTCCCCTTGCTTTCCTAACCGGTACCTGTCTGTGTCCATGTGTGCTGCATCCAGGTATCAGGAGGAGTACAGTATGGACTCAACCAATGCCCAGTAAGTCTCTGGCAGCATCATGCTTGCATGGCATGGATTAAGTTTTCATAGGCCTTACGGCACAAAGGACGGACTGGGAAAACATCACAGAGGCACACGTGGCACTGTTTATTTAAGTACAACGGTTGTACGAACATAACAGCTTGACCATGTTTGGCAGTTTTACGATTCATGCCTGAGCAATGATATTGCTACACAATGCTGAGAATGACCCTATCATTTATAGCTACCTTTTCAACAGTTGCTGTGGCGATAAAACCTCTGAGAAAAAGAAAGAAAAATTGCATTGATTTGCTTTTCTTTCAATCACACCACACTATGGTGAAAAGGCAGCTTGTGTGTCAATGCCCAACTTCTTTTGAATTGTCTGTCATTGGATCCTCACATCACAGTTTTCAATATGACCCAGCATTGATCGATTGATAAGATTAATAGTTGTGTGCACTTTGCATGCTACAACTCCCCAATCATACTTACAATAAAGTGTTTGGGAGTGGTTGATTCCTCTTACGTTGTATTCACACCAATGACCTTTTCCTTGTTGTGCATTACCCACTGACTATTCATGCTTTTACGATACCCTACTACTGTTAGAAAATGGATTTTTATCCCCTGGGGACACACTAAGTGGTGAGCTGTAAGCATGTTGACATACACTCTTTACCTTCATCTCTTGCCTCTCGGTGCTGCTTCTTTCAAATGGCTGAGAGACATTATTGGCACCTGCTTTTCTTAGTGAAAGGAATCTCAGAAACAATTTGAACAAGTCTCATAAATATTTAAACATTGCTGTGGTCAGTATTTTCTTGTAACAAGTGCACCCCCGGCGGCACGGTGACCCGACTGGTTAGAGTGTCAGCCTCACGGTTCTGAGGACCGGGGTTCAATCCCCGGTCCCACCTGTGTGGAGTTTGCATGTTCTCCCCGTGCCTGCGTGGGTTTTCTCTGGGCACTCCGGTTTCCGGTAACCTACCATCACATGCATGGTAGGTTAATTGACAACTCTAAATTGCCCGTAGGTGTGAATGTGAGTGCGAATGTTTGTTTGTTTGTTTGTTTGTTTGTATGTGCCCTGCGATTGGCTGGCAACCAGTTCAGGGTGTACCCCGCCTCCTGCCCGATGATAGCTGGGATAGGCTCCAGCACGCCCGCAACCCTAGTGAGGAGAAGCGGCTCAGAAAATGGATGGATGGATTGAAGTGCACCCCCAAACACCTGATATCACATTCAAGTATTTCCTGTGGTAGCCAATTAGGTTTGCCATCATATTATCTCAATAAATTGTTGCTCTAAGAGCATTGGCAGCAGGTAGCTCACTATCTAGCTCATGGTTGTGAAGCATCTTAATACAAAGACACCTCTGAAGTCGGATGCTCTGGATGACTGACAAGCCGAAATTGGATCAAAATTTTCAGAAAAATTTAAGACATCACACGATATGTTCGTATACCTCTCAAGCTATGTTTAATGTTCATATACTGTAAGTGTGTTTTTATCTTTTATTTTGGCTTTGAGTGTGGCATTTGTGAAAGACGTATTCTAAAAGAAGAAACGGGGTGGCAGGACAGAACCATGATCTTACAAAGAAATACGTCCAAGCCCGGCTACATTTTGCAAAAACACACGTGAACTCTCCCAAACATGTGGGAAATTGTGTTATGGTCCAATGAAACCAAGGTGGAACCTTTTGGCCATCATTCCAAAAGGTATGTTTGGCACAAACATAGTACTGCTTATCACCAAAAGAACACTACACAGTATTTACAGTGAAGCATGTATTATGAACATTTCCAAATAGCAGTCTGTGTTAGCACAAAAAGGCTTCTGCTAGAATGCAAATAAAAGGTCATGAAAGGTCTACTGGAAAATCTGAATTTATTTGGGGTTTATCAAAAAGTTATCCATCCATCCATTTTCTGAACCGCTTCTCCTCACTAGGGTCGCGGGCATGCTGGAGCCTATCCCAGCTATCATCGGGCAGGAGGCGGGGTACACCCCAAACTGGTTGCCAGCCAATCGCAGGGCACATACAAACAAACAACCATTCGCACTCACATTCACACACCTATGGGCAATTTAGAGTCTCCAATTCATGCATGTTTTTAGAATGTGGGAGGAAACCGGAGTGCCCGGAGAAAACCCACGCAGGCACACAGAGAACATGCAAACTCCACACAGGCGGGGCCGGGGATTGAACCCACGTCCTCAGAACTGTGAGGCTGACGCTCTAACCAGACGTCCACCGTGCCGCCGTAGTTTTCTATATCAACCTTTTATAAATAAAATAGGCTTCTCAAAACTGTGACATTGATAAACAGTTTTCCTGCTACGTCGGCACATTTGAGTCCAAACGGTGTGATAGATCTTGAAATACTTTTGACAACTTATATCAGCTAATTTGAAATGCACACTCATCAGGAAACCACTGGAAAGAGTATTAAACTACAACTCCGCGGGTTTTTCCTGGCGCTTCACCATTTTGTCTGCGTTCATATTAGTGCTTGTAACATGTTTGTATATCTCTCTTACAGCAGGTAATGATGACTCGGAGGATCAAAACTGACTGATACTTGCACTTTCCTCTTGATCTTTTTGGGCCGCTGGCCAATAAGGTTCCTTTTTATAGCAAACCTATGTACTTCCCTCAAAGTAGTCTGGACTTAGTCCAGTTACAGAATATCTTCTTATAAGATGAAGGAGGAGGATATGAAAAAAGACAATAGAGCCTTTTGAATATTCAGGACAGTGAGGTATATTTTTAGTGTGGCTGCAGCCTTTTTATCACATCAGAGGTATGGTGCCAACCTATTTCTTATCGAGAATAAATACAGCAAACTGTATTCAAGCTGTGAAGAAGAAAGACTGATTCTGTGCAGTCATACTCCTTACAAGGCAACCTAAGCAAATTAAATGTCACCACACCACTGGAAACTGTCATGGTATACAGTAAGCGGTGACACCAGGCTCTAGCATAATGTTTGCTAACAGAAGAAGAGGTGCTCTTTTCGTGCCCTAATTGGAAATAATGCACTGCTGAGTTTTCATCAGTTACTGTTTATGCGGCGGCACTTGTGCAACATAAATAAAAGTAATAAAGATGATTTGTTCTCAGCAGGAACTATTTGTTCCACTAGCTTTACAGGCTGATGGAATAGAAATACACTCACAAGCACTGGTGGTCTGGAAGTGTCTTCACAGTGAGATATTGACCTCGATCAAGGCACTTATAGTTTAATTGCATTTTTGATAGAAGAATAACACTAAAAAATAACTACAAACAAATGACCATAAAATACTGCGCAAGATTCGGACATGCAAATCAAAGTGTAGAATAGGGACGGGCATTAAATTTGATTGATTCATGTCTTGAGTCAATTGGGGCACACACATACAGATTTTTAACATCTTCACTGATTTTAAAACTTGAGACCACTCACATGATGAGAAACATTTTGCAGTGTGTTGTACTTGAGATAACCAACGCAGCACACCACACACACATAACGATCCATCCATCCATCCATTTTCTGTACCTCTTATCCTCACTAGGGTCGCGGGCGTGCTGGAGCCTATCCCACCTGTCTTCGGACGAGAGGCGGGGTACACCCGGAACTGGTCGCCAGCCAATCGCAGAGCACATATAACACAAACAACCATTCACACTCACGTTCACATCTACGGGCAATTTAGAGTCTTCAGTTAACCTACTATGCATGTTTTTGGAATGTGGGAGGAAACTGGAGTACCCGGAGAAAACCCACGCAGACACAGGGAGAACATGCAAACTCCACACAGAACTGTGAGGCAGATGTGCTAATCCAGTCGTCCACCGTGCCGCCAGACATAACAATATCTCCACTAATAATCCTCTCTTTCCTCAAGCCGGATGTCTGTCATAGTACCAAGACTGACCTGTGAGAGGCAGCATGGGGCCATAGGGCATCCAGACTGCGAAACACAAAAAAGAAGAAAGAGTTGTTGTAAAAGAATAGATGAAGCGAGGTTGGCTGTTAGCATATCTCGTAACAACATTGCAGTTGCCATCCCAAAATAATAATGTGGCTTCCACAAGATGGTGCCAAAGCACTTAAAACAGAGATGATCATCAGCACCATGCTTTGCTTTAGCATGTACACAATCATGAACCGGGTAGTTAAATTATTCAACACAAATAAACCACCTTTACATGAGGCTCATCAATAGGATGGGAGTGTTTGCGAAACGTCATCGTGACGTAATTCTGGCGTATGTGCATTAACATTGGTTGGTAAAAGTACCATTCATCTCCATATAATTTGGGATAAGAAACCTTGTTTTCGTGGCTTTTTATCGCAATATACAGGTTTGGGCCAGCCGATGCAACAGCGGCAACCAGAATTTGCCTTCAATACGTTTTGCACATATGTGTCCCAAATGCATCCATCTGGCCTGACTGAGGGGATTTATTTGATTGACAACTTTTTAATTTCGGCCTACACAAAAGATTAAATGAAAGTCTACAATTCTCTTGACGCATAGAAGTAAGTGTCAATCATTCAATTGTTGATTGGAAAATGTTCAGACGGCGAAACATCTGCATATGTGACGTGTATTTGCATATTATAAGGCTCATATTCATTTGTAATTTGCATACGATAGTAGGCCTACTTAAGAAGTAAAATATCACCAAAAGTAAGGGAGACATCAAGAATTTAAGAGTGAGATGCAAGTTATTCAGCTAATGTAAGATTTATCTTTTGTTTGTTTGTGCCGCGTCATTAAATATGAACAGTCTAATATTATATTGCAAAACAAGTTATTACAACGTTAAGTGTCTTACCATTACTATATAAGCCGAAAGCAAACATGGTTGGTCAGTATGGTTCCAGTTGTGTCACGTGATGTGGCTGCATGTAAGCTTTCAATGAGCTTCATGTGTCTGGGATGCTGTAAAAGCTCTACGAATGCTTCGTTGACAATCTGTATGTACAGCACATAACACAACACGAAACTACCATTTATTAATTAACGGTAATAAGCGTGAATAACCCGATAACTCGTGGTCAGCTATTGACTACCATTGGCTTTCTGTCAACCGAGACACCACGTGACCATTTGGTGACGATACGGCCAACCCGCCCATTAGCTAGCATACTAGCCTAAAATAAAGCTAGCACATACTCACGTGCCATCACAATTAGGCCCAAAAATATGTGCACTAGCACTTTAAACAAACAATATTAAGTCATTAAACTTACCTTTTGGCATTTACACACAAGAATAAATGGTGGGGAGTATACTACATACTATCAGTTTCACCCTTGACTTTACAAGAGGTGCTTTCAAGGACCACCAACAAAACAGGGCATCTCAAATACAGCAGAAAAAAAATATATCAATGAATTAAGCATAACAGCAACACCAAGAGCTCACCAAACTAATATTTGTATTGCTTTCCCCTCTACATTAGGCCCGCCGCACACTGCGCAAATCGGTGGAACCTGATTGGACCCAAAAAAATAACAGTTGGCAACTCACACCCGCATATTGAGCGAATGTATATATGGATTCCCTAAACATTGAGCCTGTATAGGCTTTTGATGATGCACATACAGTGTATTGTACTTTATCACATTTATTAAACCATTAAAAGAGAGTAATAATTAAAGGAAGAAGACGGTTGATTTTTAACTTTGAAAGTAGTGGCCGACTGGTCGACCGCTCTTGAAAACAGTTGCGGAACTCCACACACTGTGCGAGAGTTCAGTCGGGTTCGGTCGCATCGCTCGTCGTGAGGTAGCCTTTAGAAACAGCGACACACGAGATTTTCAGCAAATAACCGAAGATAGGTGCCCTAAAAAAATCTGCAAATTGGCTAATGCTCAATTGAACATATGCAGCAGTGCACTGTATATAACAGGTCACGACAGCATGGTGTTCGAGTGGTGAACAAGCTTCTGGATTTGCACGCTGGCTTCTTCCTACATTCCAAAAAAAATGCACATTCAAGTCATTGGATTGTCCATAGCTGGGAATATGAGTGTGAATGATTGTTTGTCTATATGTGCCCTGCGATTTGCTAGTCACCAGTTCAGAGTGTACCCCGTCTCTTGGCCAAAGTCAGCTGGGATAGGCTCCAGCTCACCTGTGATGCCAATGAGGATAAGCGCTGTAGGGAACAAATGAATCCCATGCTCCATGCGTAGTACAGTGGACCCCTGCATATCTATGCTTCGGCACCTGATTCACCTATTCGAGGATTTTTTTTTCCCCCGATTTGTTTTCAATTTTGTTATCAATTTTTTTTAATTGATTTATTTATTTTTTTTTAAGTCTTTTTTTTTGGGGGGGGGACCAACCCTGAAAACACAGTTGGCGCTATATCCCCACTAATTCAAGTTTTATTGGGGTAAAAAAAAAAAAAAAAAAATGTAAATCCAATTATAAGAGACGTCAATTATTTGTGAATTGTCGCTGTTCGCGGTCAGGCCCGGTCCCTATCGCCGGCGAATAGCGGTGGTCCACTGTGTGGTTCATGCACCTCACTATAGCAAATCCCGCTCGTTGTCCTATGGCCGACTGGTGAGCAGTTCAAGGTGTAGTTCTAGCTGGCGTAAGCTCCAGCCCCTTCCGTCATCCTGGGCAGGAAAAGCAGTCTAGAAGAGTGGATGGATCACAATGTTTTTTTCCCATTTGAAACATAATACAACAACAAGCACTTTTTTCCCATCCAAGGCATTGTGCTACTACTCTCATCTCACCCGCCCACACGGAGACGCAGACAAACAAGCCATGTTCAAGCCAGTTCAAACAAAGCGTGACATCACAGCAATTATTATTAGAGGCGAGTTTATTTTGGAGTCAGATTTAAAGTTGGAGTGTGTTCTCGTGTGTAACTGCATAGACTTTAACGTTGCTGTATGCAAAGCTGGATAAACTCTCAGCCTTTATCGCTGCAGCATATGTCCAACCTGACAGCTGTTGTCAGTAGAGAACACCTGGACCGCATAGATTATTGATCATCTGAATCACAGCAAAATCACTGCATGACGTTTCGTCATGTAATCAAGCACAAGTCCATACAGATGATACATGCTTTACCCACAGCTGTGCGTGTTTGGGTGCCACAGAGTCTCTGAGATGGGAGTGCCTGTGGGTTTCAGCATGTCAGCTCGCAGTTAATTCCTTGTTCTGAAAGCGCACAGACACGTGAGTGAGCGTTTCCTGCCCTGGAAGCTGTATCCATGGCGACAGAGCCAATTGGATACGATGGGGGAATTGGCGTGGGGAATGCTGTATTTCTTATCTTCTTCCTACTCATATCGGAGGTGGCAATTGCCCTACTGCTCTTATGTCTCCTCCCTTTTGTGTCCCTTATTCATCTTGTCAGCTCCGTATTCCTTTAATAACTCCCTCTGTGTTCATTAGCAACAATGAGCCTCACTGCATTACAGAACCTGCATTTATCGGCGCTCCCCTCGACATCATCATCACTGCTTAAGTGATCATTTGCTCCACCAGGGATGTTCAAATGTGTTGTATCTGCTTCCCTTTAATTTCCATTGTTAATGACTGAAAACACAGATGTCTGATTCAAAGTACAGAATCTAGAGTTGAGAAGCAGATTGTCAAAGTAAAAATAATGCATTTTAAACCACTGGATGCCTGGATGCTGTTTTATATATAGTAGAAACATTTAAAAAATGCCCTACCCCCTTCCCCCCCATATGTTTCAGGGATAGGCATTCTAATCATTTAATTGATTGTTAAATGACTATTGTTGTTTTTTTGGGGAGGGGAGTGTTGATTTAACATGTCTCGAAGCAATTGAGGCAAAATGGAGTGCGCAATTTGGCGGCAATCATCAAAGAGGCTGTTGATTCACTCTTAGCTAAAGTTTGTGTTCTAAACAAAAACAATATGACATCATCTTTGGTGAGTTGAGCTACCACTCTCTTACACAACTCCTCCGGAAGCATTATTCTGCTCGATCTAAGACTACCATTGAAGCAGGAGTTCAGAAAATTCTGAAAAATAGCTACTCCAATTATTTTAAAAATAATATCTAAAATATAAATATTATTAAATTAATTGATTGTTAATCTTGCGATTGGTCCATTAAAAAATGTAGTCAAATGCACACCACTGATATAATGTATACAAGGTGTACCCTCAAAAAATGATTTGAAATCTGAATTTGTGAGTAACTGCATGTCATAGGGAAATTGAATTAATTATGCTTCATGTTGAAAAATATTTAAAAGTGTTTATTCAGCAAAATTCCAACAACATATTGAAACTGCTATACAGTAGATTCATAAAGTGTCATACAGAAAATGATGCGCCACCTGTGACGTGACACGCCTTCCTCTTTGAATTTTTTGGAGCCGTGTGCAAAAATCTGCTTTCCAGTTTATGTATTTTCTTTTAGAATTTCCTCGAAAATGCACCATCCACATTCTTATTTGACTGTTCAAGCATATTCTAACCCGGAAAAGGCCTTTTCATTGTTATTGCTAGTCATTCTTCACCCTAAAAACAAAAACATTAAACTAAAACTAACTTAAGATAAACTTAGTTTTGACACACCTCCTTAGAATTTAAGATCTATTGATTATAATTAGACTTTTGAGACAACTAAATTAATATTATGTCAGTTTTGTGGGACACCCTGTTTGTATTTTAGAATCTAGTTGGGGTTAGTATAGTTAACAGAGCGGCATTTTAAAAAGAGGTAGATTTAAATAATTGTTGTAGACCAGTTGACTATATTCGACTGATATTTTTAATTGTTAGGATTACAAACTTGTGCCCCATCTCTGTCAAATTGTGCGGGTGTGGGTGTGGAAACCACCTTTGTGTCATTTTCAGGCTGTTTGGAGAGGGCAGGATGCAATAATGCCTGAAGCGTGTCCTTAGAAACAGCAGACTTGTGTGCGAAACCAAACCAAAGGCATAATTGCTTTGCTTTTTGAAGACTAATGTACTGTATGTGACTTTGCCTGTGAATGTGAACACTTCAGCCAGGATGTGACTCTTCTCCCACACAGGGTACAGGTGGAGTTCTACGTGAACGAAAACACCTTCAAGGAGAGGCTGAAACTTTTCTTCATTAAAAATCAAAGGTCAAGTAAGTAAAACCGACACCACAACGCCAATATCCAACAGAGCAAATTGTAAGAGGCTCGGTGCAAATGAGCAAACGCATGCATTGTGTAGGAAAGCACACTCACTGATGATGCATCCAATCTCAGGCTCACTTGGGATTTTGATAATTACATTAGGCCTTTATTAAGCCTCATATTGAAGACTGAGGGTCTTTTATTGGGAGGAAGGGCAGCACTTTGCTCTGACAAGGAAATACAACAAACAAAGACAATCAAAACATCACTGCGGGAAACACTGGTGTTCTTCTGTAAAACTCTTGGGATCTGCTGTCCTTAAGTCCAGTCAGTGTTGCTCCATCAATACAGCCCTTTGACAAAAGGCAGCAGAATTGAATGAAAATGTCACCGTTTGCTGCAGGGCCACATTGCTGGGATCGATGCTCAGTTGGTACCAAATTATTTTAACATTGATGCCAGACTTGCCTCAAGAGTCGGGCAACACAGCTGGCACCTCCATCTGGTCAGCAAGAGCCACTGCAGCCAAGGTTCTGCTTAATCATCATCAATCACTGGAACAACCTCACCATGAAAGCTCTGGATTTATTTTGTGTTATTCTGTAGGGATTGGAAAGCTACTCTTCCGGGGGGAATTAGTGGTGATAGAGTGCGAGAGCAGGGTCGAGCTCCATTATTCATGCCTCGTGACAAAATAACAGTGTGCGCCCAATCTGAAGAGCCGGAAATCCAGCTGACGCTTGCTTAAACCAGGACAAATACTGAGCACAGTCAAGGGTTTTTGTCATTCCACAGGCTTGAGGATCCGGCTGTTCAACTTTTCCTTGAAGATCCTCACCTGCGCCCTCTACATAGTGAGAGTCAGCCTGGACGACCTCAAGGAGACCAATGGAAACCCATGGTCAGAGTCCTTTAATCCACCACTTCATTTATCACTTTTTTATACTGATGGATTTACCTGTACAAAAGGAACATTTGTAATAACAGCAGCTTAATATGAAGCACACAAGAACTGACAGTCATATTTGCCATAAGGCAAGCATTCATGCTTTTCTTGTTTGTTTTTTTTCCTAAAATTACAGTGCAATCATTCGCAACTCCAGCTGGCCAAATTCAGCAGCAGAGTCACCAGAAATCAACTGGTATGTTCTCTTCTGACCTACAACATACAGCTGTCCCTTGATATAGAAGTTTAAATCATTCTGTGTCCTTGCGCACAACTTATATCACTCGTATTTCAAATCAACTTAGAAATGAATAGAAATGCCAATAATCCGCAACGAGCCACCCAACGGGCATTGCATGTTTTGGTTACATCCCTTGGCCACCAAGGGGCAGTTTAATATATACAATAAAATACAATACTTCCGGAATAGCCGATTGTCCGTTACATTGAAGCACTTTTTTTATTTGAGGCCATATGCACCCATATTATTGTACAGTACAAAATTATTGTTTTATAGGTTTTTGTTTGTGGCCTGAAACGCTAAGTTATTATAAATAAATATTTTTTAAAAATTCAACATACCACGCTGGTTTGCTTAGTCATGGTGACATTGTTGACGTATAGTACTCATCATCGGCGAGTCGCTTTCATGAGCTGCAAGGAATTAGTGTGGTTCCTAGTTCCAAATCGGTTGCCGAAGGTGAACTGTCTGACAAAAAACAAAACTGTTGCTGAACTAAAAATAGCATGTTCCAAACTCCAAAGACTTAGTTTAGTCTTCCTCAGACTTAAACACCACATCAATCCCGCTCTCTCTCTGCCAGTGCTACGCAAAAAAAGACAATAGATAGAACCATCATCACATGGCTGCCACGTCAATGCCCCACATTCAACATGGCCACCATGTAAGCACGGGAGGCACGTCTTTTGGAATTGGATCTAGTCATCTGTGACCCAGATATATGTTAGTCCCATTCTCTGCTTACATTGGACCACTGCACCTGTAAACAGCAGCGGCCAATTCTGGAACTAATTTTAAGTGACAAATGGAAACTATTTTTGACACATTGTTCAATCTTCACGGTCCGTTTTATCCGATATCCATTATATCGGGGTCCGTTTTATCGAGGTTCCACTGTAAAGACTGTTCAATCCCCGGCCCCACCTGTGTGGAGTTTGCATGTTCTCCCTGTGCCTGCGTGGGTTTTCTCCGGGCACTCCGGTTTCCTCCCACATCCCAAAAACATGCATTAATTGGAGACTCTAAATTGCCCGTAGGCATGACTGTGAGTGCGAATGGTTGTTTGTTTCTATGTGCCCTGCAATTGGCTGGCAACCAGTTCAGGGTGTACCCCGCCTCCTGCCCGATGACAGCTGGGATAGGCTCCAGCATGCCCGCGACCCTAGTGAGGAGAAGCGGCTCAGAAAATGGATGGATGGATGGATATTTGCACCGTCCAACGACAACCATGTACAGTACTATATGTCACATTATCATTTATGTCAAGAGCCAGAAAAAATGTTTTAGAGCAAAGTCTTTCGCATAGAATTACATGTTCTGACATGACCCAAATGGAGAGAATTGTTTGAAAACACAGAATTTTAACATCTTTTTTTTTTTTTGGTTGATTAGCTACACACGTAACTGTATGTGTCGGGGGAACACGAAGACTCCCATTATGTTCAAATTGTCATAAAGTGGTTGTCATTGGTCAGCAACAATATGTGCCGTATATGGCTTGTACTTATGTCCTTGTGCTTTTTAAAAGGAAGTTGATTTTCTGGGTGACCAGACCTGATCCATTGTGGGCAATACAGGTGAGCATATTATTATTATTATTATTATCTAATTTGTCATGGGCAGCACAGGGGGCAAGTGGTTGACATATCTGCCTCAGAGTTTTGAGGTTCGGGTTCTCCCTGTGCTTGCTCCCCAGGTACTCCGGTTCCCTCCCACATTCGAAAACTTACATGTTGGGTTAATTTTAGACTCTAAATTGCCCATAGGTGTGAATGTGAGTGTGAATGCTTGTTTGTCTATATGTGCCCTGCGATTGGCTGGCAACCAGTCCAAGGTGCACCTCGCCTCTCACCCAAAGTCAGCTGGGATCGGCTCCTGCTCACCTGTGACCCGAATGGAGACAAGCACAAAAAAAAATAAAAGATGGATGGATACATTTACTGCTTGGATGCTTTACTTGTGTTGCACGAATTTCACACACACTCACATTTTCAATTCACAAACGTTCAAATGTATTCCCAGTTACTGTCGCCCCTAAGTACGAAACAAGTTTTGTTACACATCCATGGCCAACCATGTTTTTTTTTTTTTTTTTTGCTCCACTTTAGGTGACAGTGGCTTTAATCAGTTTTCTGGAGACCATGCTGATCACATATCTCAGCTACAAGGTAAAGAACCTGGGTCATAGTCCGCGGCTTCCTTACGCGTCTTCTTCACGTCTGCCTTTTAAGTTATTCTCAAGAGCTGTTACCACAGCAACAGTTTTAGATGGCACACCAATAATTATTGTTATTATTTCAGATTCAGATTTGTACATTGCAAGTTTATTCAATGACTTGTGATCTTCACTCTTGCTATCCTCATTTAAATACGTATAGTGGTACCTTGACTTATGTTTGATTCATTTCATAACCGGACTCAACACAATAGTTTGTAACATTCTAATTAGAAAAATTAGTAATAACAATTAAATAGCATGTAAAAAAATCAAACGGTATGTCTATCATAATATCATAATCATATATCATATCCTAATTCAATGGGCATTGTGCTGCTCCTTCTGGTGTGGCCCATTCGCCACCAGGAGGAGGGTCACAACAGCTCATTAAGGTGCAGTAATATTTATCGTTTTTCGCACTGGATAAAAGAATATATGCCTGTGAGTATTGTTCTTTAGTCTGTATATGTGTTGCTGTATCATTTGTATTCAAATATCCGTTTCTTAAAGGGCTATAGCCACCTCAACATCGATGCTAGTTTCGTTAGCCCATCTGCAGTGTTTTACATTATGTGTTGGCATTAGTAAACTTCAACAAGGAGTGGCAATAAACACCTTAAAGCAAGTATTTGGCCTCTTTTTTTAAGAATTGTTCACTATCTGCCAGAATTCTGCTTGTTCTGAACTTCTAGCACTTGTAACTCGAATTTTTGCATGCAATCAAAGACAAAGAAATCGCCCGAGGAATGGCTCATATCTTATGGGTCACTCATAAGCCGTATACCACTGTACAGTATATGGATGACTATAATGAATATTATGAAAGTCACTGGGAAATAGCAGTAATAGAAATTGGTGCTACTTTTTTAAGCTCTTCCTTATAATAAACTTACATTTATTTATTTTTTTGTTCAAACAACAATAGTCTGCATTTCTTTGTACTTTTGTATGAATGAAAGTTATAGTTGTATTCACTGATCATCAATTTTTACCCTAGGGCAACATTTGGGAGCAGATATTCCAGATATCCTTCATATTGGAGATGATCAACACGGTGCCATTTATTATCACAGTAAGTAATTCGCGTGGGCCCCTTCCTAGCTGCTCTAAATCATTTTTTTATCTAATCGTTGCACGCAATGAGTGGATGAAAACACCCCACGATTGACTGGCTGACCTGGCTCAAATGTCTGCTGATGTTGAGCATGAGCATTGACTCATTATATCCCTATCCTTTTTCCTGCAGATCTTCTGGCCTCCTTTACGAAACATATTTGTTCCCGTTTTTCTTAACTGCTGGCTAGCCAAAGGGGCGCTGGAAAACATGATTGTAAGTATCTGTTCGAGACGTGAAGACACATCCTCACAGCTGTTATCTAATGCTGTCAGCAAATGTGTCGGCTTATCACAGCGAACGCCATTTGTTCAGGTTAGCTAAGTCTCGTTTGGAATAGGGATTAAAAAGATCAGTGAAAGAAACAAGACGTGTGTTCACATTTGTCTTGCATTTTAAAAGAATCTGTCTCAGCGTTTGGAAAAGAACTCTCTGTTTATACTGCTGCAGCCCTGTTTTGCTGATATACAGTATGTCCTCGATGAAGGTTAGACATTCATCTAGCTTCATTATTAAACCTTACATACTTGTAGGGTCAAATTTGACCCACTTTGACATTCAACAGTAACAAACAATAAATACTCCGAATGTCATTCTTTCACCCTGAAATGTAATGACTTTTGCAAAAGTGACCCAAAATACACAAAAATCAAAATAGTTAGGAATGACATTCTTTTGTGCTGCAAAGTTTATGTACACTGAGGCTGTCCCAAATCAAATTTGACCAGGCCTCCTGGTATAGATTTTAGATTTACCAGTGTGTGTTAAATCAAGCCAAATGATGGGGATCTTGAATCCAAATGAATAAATGCAGTGTAAAGACAAATGATAAGAATTGTTGAAAACTCTGATTGTCAAAGTTAGAAAAAAAATAAAAAATTGATTGATTTTTAGACAGCAACCCAGTTGAGATTGAATCAAGTATTGCACTCCTTTGGCCTCAGCTTCTTTGAGTTGTGATTAGTCAAAAATCTATTTGACACATTTAATAGAATTCTTGCAGAATGCTTTGTGAATTGATTATCAAGGTGTTGTAAAAGCTTGAAACATTGAGAAATGTGTGCTAGAGAACCACCCAGGATGTTAGGTAGATAGTCGCGTGAGACTCAGAGGAAGCGCGTCCTGCCAAAGAGGTAGTCGACCAGATGGCGTAATCTTCCGCCAAGCAGACCGGCAGAGCAAGGCCACGTCACAGGTGGTGACATGCGGAGCATACTAACACGGAACAACTGTTTACAACAATCATTCATGTAACGGAACAACTACAACAAAAAAGCATACATCAGACCAGATGTCCGGTGTGCACTAACTTCTGTCATGTTCTCAGAATGACTTCCACCGCGCTATCCAGAGGACACACTCGGCCATGTTCAACCAGGTGTTTATCCTCATCTGCACTTTACTGTGTCTGGTTTTCACCGGGTGAGTGCACGTCTACTCAAGAACAACATAGTCAATGGTATGCATGTCTTAAACCACGTGTGTCATACTCATTTTTGTCACGGGCCACATTGCAGTTATAATGTAGTAGTAGTGGTAGTAGTGTATAATATGTAGTTATGTATGTATTATAACAATTATAATTGTTTAATTGCATTATCATATTACAGATATACACAACAAATTGATGGATAACTACTTTTGAAATCAGAAGTCAAGGATAATAATTTAACTATCCAACTTACTGTAAAAAGGGGTTTAGTAACCCAAAAAAATGATTTTACAATAGCTTAACATTTATTACATATGAATCATGAAAGTTGACGCACAAGATTCGCTTTCACGGTCCACATAAAATGAGGCCTTGAGTTTGACACCTGTGTCTTAAACTTTTTACACCTTCTGTTGAAAAGTTGGGGGAATGAATATACTGTCCCTCCAGACTAACGTAATCGAAAACTGACTCTGCACATTCACTAAAATGTGGCTCCACTAAGAGCCCCAAATCTAAAAAGCAGAAGTGTGAAACAAAAACAGCCCATACAAGACAGCATGGATTCAGTTTTACCTCCAAAATACACTGTGTGTATGAGCAGCAAATACGCCCCTCCCCCACCAAGTCAACAACTCCACTGAACAATGATGTACAGGTATGTGCTGCTTATCGAAAGCTAACGCTGTTTGCTAACACTAATCTGTGCACTAATCTGTGCATACAACAAAAGTCTGCTTACCTTGAAGCTTTCATGTAGTGTTTTACCCCTCCTCATTCAGACTGCAAATGAATGGAGTTTGCACAAAGTCCATTACTGGCTAATTTAACCATATCATGCTTACACACATTAAATCTCTACCATACTGTGTCAATAAAAATACACAAATAATAAAATACTACTTTTGGCAGTAACACCAGGTAAGTGACATTTTAAATGGCATTGTTGCCGCAATCATTATGACTTTGGTGGCCATTGATTTGGGATAAAATATGTTTTTATTCACTGAAACAAGACTGCCTTCATACTGTACGACGCTTTATCTGATATACATTTGTGTTATTCCATTTGTCTTCAGAGCTTGTGGCATCCAGCACCTGGAGAGAGCTGGAAAGAACCTGACCCTGTTTGACTCCTTTTACTTCTGCATCGTGACCTTCTCCACCGTGGGCTACGGAGATGTGACGCCACAGATTTGGCCCTCGCAGCTACTGGTGGTCATCCTCATCTGTGTGGCCCTGGTGGTGCTCCCGCTACAGGTAAAAAAAAGCAGAAAGACAACAAAAAGTGTATTAAGGGGTTCCGTGGCTTTTGGCCTCAAATCGCTTTTGTGTTTCAGTTTGAAGAGCTTGCATACCTGTGGATGGAGAGCCAGAAATTAGGCGGGAACTACAGTCGCCACCGAGCACAGACGGAGAAGCACGTGGTCTTGTGTGTCAGCTCGTTGAAGATAGACCTGCTGATGGATTTCCTCAATGAGTTCTATGCCCACCCCAGGTTACAGGTATATTTGAGAGAGAGAGAGAGAGAGCGAGAGAGAGAGCGCATTGCCTTCTTGCACATGGGTCATTCCAGAGTTGGACAGTTTCTTTCCGTTCTATAAAATGTAAAATAATCAATGCAGAAAATATTGAAAAATGTACATGTTGTATAATTTATAGATGACCAGAGACAAAATGTAACATTAGGTATACTAAAAGTGATTCCTAAACATAATTTAAAATACCAAATAGCTCTTAAGCACCCCTTGAAATTGCTTTTTTCCCCTCTTGTCCATCTCTTTTGATGACTGACTTACGTCTCAAATATACCAGATGCACTTTTTTTTGGTGTGTTTTTGTTGATGTCTTCCTTGTAATTTTGTTTTATCGCAAACGAAATTTTTAATTAGCAGTAATTAGGTTCTGAAGTCGTCTTGCAACATACATGCAACCCTCTTACTCAAACCTTTTTAGCTGTCCAGAAGAAGAGAAAAGAAAATGAGCTCCATGATTCAGCAGAAATTACATCATCAAGCTAATTGCTCTGACCATGGTTGGCATAAGGTTAAGTCGGAATATTTTTCAATGTTTTCAGCTCCTAATGGAGTGTGTCACTCAAATCAATGCAACTCTGTTATCCGTATTATCAGACAAAGACATACTAATATCAAGGTTTTTCCGTTTTTCATTAAATAGCTAACTTTGTTCTTGGCAAGGCCGTATAGCAGCTAACAAAGCTCTTGGGTAAAAACTCTTAACATTAGCATTGATTTTCAACCCTGTTACTGTAATCAGAGTAACACTAAAATAAAATTAGTATTCACATAAAATGTAACTTTCTTAATTTAATTTTGCAAAGATTTATTGAGCAATAGTTTTAAAATATGTTTTTCAGGTGCCTGAGTTTCTGTAAAAGGGTTGTGCCAACCACAGCAAAATATGATTTGACAAATAAAATACCTCAAACATAACTTAAAAAGTGTCAAATAAATGATTTCTTTATTAAAATGTTGACACCTAAATTGTCCTCCAATTCTGGAACGATCCACACACAGTATGATAGTTTATTTTTTACAGCGTCTTCACTTTCCTCTGTCTTGCAGGATTATTATGTGGTGATCCTATGCCCAACTGATATAGACATTCAGGTTCGCCGCATCCTCCAGATACCTTTATGGTCCCAGAGGGTCATCTATCTTCAAGGGTCCGCCCTCAAAGACCAGGACCTGATGAGGGCCAAGTGAGTGACTGCACTCTTATAAGCATGCCACTTTAACAACAGCTCATGTTTTGCTTATATTTTAGAATATCAAATGAAACACATCCATCATACTGAATGTTGTCGTATTGACAAAATATTACATCCTTATAACAATATAAAATCATGAATTCCAAAACATATTGTCATCTAAAGTAATTTGTAAACATTTTTAAATTAGGAAAGATTTTTCCTGTGTTATTTGTTTCCATACTGTATAGCCTAGCGTTTGCTACATGGCCATTATGTCATTTTTTAAAACTGTATTAGTTTTGCTGGTTACAAAAAGGCAGAATATTTTTGGTACATTTCTTTGAAAAGATTTTCCATGTCAAGTTTAGCTGAGAAATTTGGAACATGGTGATTTAGAATTTAATGGGAATTTGGGAGATACAAATATTATAATAAGTCAAAATGTCATTTTTCATATTAAAAAAGCATGTTATAAAATTTTCTGGTGGTATTTTACGGGGCACTGGAACAGATTAATGACATTTCCACATATGTCAATGGAGAAATACGATTTGACATTCAAGTGTTCTGAGTTTTGAGCATGGTCATGGAATGAATTAAACTCAAGGCTCCACTTTAATCTAATTTTAGTGATACATATTTTATAGCCTTTAGTGATTTCACCCATCTCAGATACAGTCACCTCTGACACTGTCTTCATCTGCTTCAGAATGGACGATGCCGAGGCGTGTTTCATTCTCAGCAGCAGAAACGAGGGTGACCGAACCGCTGCAGTAAGTCACACGACCATTTGTCAGACTCAAGCTGTAACACATCACACAATTGAGCATTTTTAATATCAGACTGCACTTCCTCGAATGTTGTAACTGTGTTGAAATCGCCGGTGAAGAGTACAGTCGCACCTCAAAGGAAAGCAATTGTCGATGCAATTACAGTATGATTTATTACCCGTTGCTGCTTAACTCAATAACTGTGCATCTATAAAATTATCCTCCACAGGATCATCAGACTATTTTGAGGGCTTGGGCTGCCAAGGACTTTGCTCCTAACTGTCCGCTCTATGTACAGATTCTCAAACCAGAAAACAAATTCCATGTTAAATTTGCTGGTAAGTGCATTACACTTTCTGGACAAACGATTTGGGACAAATCACTTAGCAATCAGTTAATTAATAGCACTGTTACAAAGGGGTTGAAATTTTCAGTTAAATTTGCAGAATGTTTCTGATAAATTTCCAGAAGAAATTTAGCTGGGGGAATTTTGTAAATGTATAATATTCAATCATAAATATAAACATTTAGTTTTGTCATAAGCAGGCGTCCATGGGAAATAATACTAAAAGCACGACAAAAAAAAAGCCATGACCTTTCAAAAGATGTATTTGTAAGTAGAGCTTCATCGATATATATAATTTTTGTTAAAATATCAATTCTTTCATTGAAGAACAAAGACAATAATTGTTGAGTTCTAGAAAGCAGCTTTGCATATAAGGAATAGAATAGATTCAACTGTACTTGTATGGTTTTAGTGAGGATTATGCTAAAATGTATTTTCCCTAAATGTACCATATTTATAAGTTCCCAATTAAGAGTCAACCTTCAATTTTGCAATTCCCATAAATTCTTGTTATTTCCCATGGAAAGTTTCCAGCTTTGAAAATTCCCTAAATTTTGCAGCCATATTTAATAGACATTTTTTAAAACATGACTGCTACCAGAGCAAAGTAAAAAAAACTCAAGCAAAAATATGAAAACTTGAATATATTTTCTTACATTTTTAGCACTGTTATTGTTCGAATGACAAGGCATTCCAAGACTGCTATCCATTTTTATGCCTGCCAATTATTTACCCACCGTATGTATTTGCAGATCATGTTGTATGTGAAGAGGAATTCAAGTACGCCATGCTTGCACTGAACTGCGTGTGTCCAGCCATGTCCACCTTAGTCACGCTCCTCGTTCACACCTCAAGAGGACAGTGAGTGCGCATACACCTCTCCGACACCATCCATCCATCCATCCATCAGTGTTCTATAGTACTTGTCCTCATTCGGGTTAGGGTGAGCTTTAGCTCAGCTGGGTTTGGGCAGTAGGTTCAATACATCCACGACTTGTTGCAAACATACACTTATGGACAATATAGATCAGTGTTGTCAAACATACGAACAGGTTGTTCAATCTGCAAAACCCACACAGGCACGGGGAGAACATGCAAACTCCACATAGGAAGATCTGACCATAATTTCTCAACCTTGAGGCAGATGTGCTAACCACTATTCACCGTGCTGCCCCATCTCTAACATATATCACACAATTGGAACAAGCTTCAAAGTGCAGAGTCAGCTAATCTGACTATTGTGCCTCGACTATTAAGATGAGTGTGATATGTTATAACAGAGCCATATTGCTAGTGTTTGATTTATTGTTTCAGTAGACACATTTGTTACTGTTCAGTGACATCCATGAGAGATCAATGACTGCTATTCATTACAGCAGCAGAATACTTACATTATTCAAGTTATTGTCTTTGCTGAAACGATTTCTTATTAGCATCTTATGACTGTAAATCTACAGCTGTTAAACTCTGAAGCAAACTGCATTTCATGCTGAAACTGAAATATATATCTAATCTGTCGTCCACAGAAAAGAGATCCATTTAATTTGTGCTGACTTCACGATGACACTTAATCTCACCTTTTACCTTCAAAATGGTTTACAAATCGATCAGCTGTGAATGAGACGCTTGAGTTATTTTTCTGCTAACTCTTCTGCAGGGAAGGGCAGTTGTCACCAGAGCAGTGGCAAAGGATGTACGGGCGCTGCTCCGGCAATGAGGTCTACCACATCCGATTGTGTGACAGCAAGTTTTTCGGGGAGTATGATGGAAAGAGCTTCACTTACGCCTCCTTCCATGCTCATAAGAAGTAAGCAAAATGTCTCTTGGGTTAATTTGTACACTATATACCATGCTGTTCTGATTGTACAATCAAAATACAACCCCAAAAAAATATATACATCTCTAGACACCTTTTTTTTTTTTTTTTTTTTTTTTATCATGACAGAGTGTACAAAAAAAAGTCTCAAAGACCCATGCCTGAACTTGAACAGGAAGTCGTCCATTTTGGTTTTAAACTGCCATTTTGGGTAAAATTATTGCAGATTCAGTACATCACAGAATTTTATTTATTTATTTTATTTATTTTTTAATTGATCAGTGTAATGCAGTGACTCACGTACACATCTCTGGCATAGTTAGCATTATTGGCTATTTGACTTTATAGTAATGTGGCAGCATTGACTCCCATAAGGACAAATGGGCTTTTTTTTTACTTTTCAGAAAAAGAAACCGTACTGAGCAATTTCAGTTCATACATTTGGTAAGTCACCAATTTGTTTAGTGATGCAGTGAATATGACCAGAATGTCACTGTTTAACACACAAGCCACAGTCAGAGCTAGATGAAATGAAGTCACAAATACCAACCTAGCCTGATGTATCACTACTGCACACACTTATATTAATACGGACATGAACAAATGCAAGTAAAGAGCAATGTTTAGCTTGATTTTCTACAAACCATAGTTAAAAAGAGCACTGCAAAGATTTCTAGGAAGCAACAGGATCTGCTGGCCATGATGCTTTGTGTTGCCTACAACGCTGAGACTGTCACTGTGATAGATAGTGCCTAATGCTTTAGCCAGGAAATTGCCCATCTTTCGCACGTCTGCATGGGTTGATGTTCATGTTGAAAGCAGAGCACACACGTTCTTTAAAGGCATTCGCTTGTGTATTTTGTTCATGGTGACCTAAAGTGGACAAATAGAATACCTGCACCACTCTAAAGTATGACATATTTACAGTGAATTGCATGAAACACAAAAAAATATATTAATAATGAGAAGAAGAAGAAGAATTGATTGTGGCGGCATGGTGGACCACTGGTTAGAGCGTCTGCCTCACAGGTCTGAGGACCGGGGTTCAATCCCCGGCCCCGCATGTGTGGAGTTTGCATGTTCTCCCCGTGCCTGCGTGGGTTTTCTCCGGGCACTCCAGTTTCCTCCCACATCCCGGACGGTTGTTTGTTACTATGAGCCCTGCGATTGGCTGGCAACCAGTTCAGGGTGTAACCCGCCTCCTGCCTGATGATAGCTGGGATAGGCTCCAGCACGCCCGCGACCCTAATGAGGAGAAGCGGCTCAGAAAATAGATGGATGGATGGATAATTAATTGTCTATCCATCCATCCATTTTTTGAGCCACTTATCCTCACAAGGGTCGCGGGATTAATTGTCTAAATAATTAAATAAATGGCGGCACGGTGGACCACTGGTTAGAGCGTCAGCCTCACAGTTCTGAGGACCCGGGTTCAATCCCCAGCCCCGCCTGTGTGGAGTTTGCATGTTCTCCCCGTGCCTGCGTGGGTTTTCTCCGGGCACTCCGGTTTCCTCCCACATCCCAAAAACATGCATTAATTGGAGACTCTAAAGGTGTGAATGTGAGTGCGAATGGTTTGTTTGTTTCTATGTGCCCTGCGATTGGCTGGCAACCAGTTCAGGGTGTATCCCGCCTTCTGCCCGATGACAGCTGGGATAGGCTCCGGCACGCCCGCGACCCTAGTGAGGAGAAGCGACTCAGAAAATGGATGGATGGATGGATTAAATAAATAACCGGTCGCTACTTGGCAGATTTCGTCAATTGCAGGGGTTTTCTGGAAGGTAATCCTCGTGATAAACGAGGGATTACTGTACATTCGAAAAAATTACACATTTTCACATGTTACATGGGCGGAGCATTGCGTAGAAGAAGTTTGATGATTATTTTGAAAACTTTCCATGAAAACCTCCCGTCACCTGAATCAATTGTGATTGTAGTTTTCAGTTGTGTAGGGTTAAGCTTCGCTCTCTTGGCTCTCATTTGAGGTATGGCGTGTGCCTGATCGGCGTCAAGCGGGAGGACAACAAGAGCATCCTGTTGAACCCCGGCCCGCGCCACATCATGGCTGCCACCGACACCTGCTACTACATCAACATCACCAAGGAGGAGAACTCTGCCTTTATCTTCAAACAGGAGGAGAAGCACAACAAGAGCCTGTCCGTCTCTGGTCTTTACGACGCCCCCACCAGGCTGCCCGTGCACAGCATCATTGCCAGCATGGGTGAGACAAGCATGATACATTGAAGCTTGAATTGTGTTATTGAATGGCGCCCGCAAGCGGTGATGCTTTCGCTCAGTCATGCATGATTGTTTTCCTTACCTGCTTTTTTACTTTCCTGGCTGACTTCACTGTGTTGTGCTTTGTTTTCTTTGACCTGTAAAAGTTGATCAGGCCACTTCATATGGTAAGTTTGTGCATGACACATCACCTTCTACTGCTATAGCACAGTTTGCAGGCCATAAATGTAATCAATACTACTTTTTTACTGCATGGTACCAAATCATGGGTAGCACAGTGTCCTAGTGGTTAGTACATCTCCCTCATAGAGGAGAGGTTGTGGGTCGAACTCTTTGCTCTGCCTTCTTGTGTTGAATTTGCATGTTATCCTTGTGCTTGTGTGGGTTTTCTCCGGGTACTCCAGCTTCCATTTTCGTAAAAAAATGCACGTTGGGTTCACTGCAGACTTAAATTACACCTAGGTATTAATGTGAGTGTGAATGGTTGTTTGTGCACTGCGATAAACTGGTGACCACTGACCAGTCTTGGGTGTACCCTGCTTCTCTCGCCCTAAGTCAGCTGATGAGGACAGGCAGTGTGTGTGTGTGTGTGTGTGTGTGTGTGTGTGTGTGTGTGCGCGCAATATATTATACCTGCTCAACAATGTACTATATTAAAACACTAGCGGTAAAACCACATGGAAAAACCACTAATATGATTATAGTCTCCTTCTGTGTTCCATCATCAAATCTGTTGTACATGTCGTGTAGTATGTATTATACTGTCTTCTGGCGGCCAAGGCACGTACACTAGAATGAGCAGAACAATGCCCATTGAATTATCATCATGCACAAACTTTTTAAATTCTATTTGATTGTTATTACTATTATTAAAATACAATACTGTATATTGCTATTTCCCTTATTTAAATAAAACACATTCTAAAATGTTTTGTTGGTCTCTTTTGGGACACTAGAACTCATTAATGGCTTTTCTGTTTGATGATTTGAGATCAGTGTTTTGAGTTACAAGAGTGGAATGAATTAAACTTGTACGTTAAGGCACCACTATGTTACTAGTACCTGGCCAGTCCCATGTTGTCCTCCATTGTTGTCATTTTTATGCGTCTCGTTCCGACCACTGGGTTTCTCTGTTTTCCGATGTACAAAGCTAGCTGGTCGTGTGCAGTGAAAAAGTGGAATTAATTAATGTAATGCAAACGGCATTAATGATGTTGTGTATCTGATATACGGTACCTGATGTGTGGTAAACGGTATGGGATGGGCATAGATCATGCATCATTCTACAGATGGCTGGTTTTAGTAATATCTCCGTGGCATATTTATTGACAAATACAAGTCAATGTGGTTTGCATGCTACTTCGCTGTTCCTGAGTTTGTTCCAAGAATTCCAAAATCAGTAGAGAATTGAGGTCGACAAACAAAGTTCAAAAGGGATTAAATGTGTGTGAGTTATTTGTGAATAGACTGATTTATTTACTTTATTTTTTTTTTTACTAAGGCAAAGAAGGAAGTAACTCTGGTCGCATTTCCACTCATTTCACTGGAAAAAGATGATTTGATATAATTGTTTTAAGTTAAGAGCACGGTCATGGAATTAATTAAACTATAAGTTAAGGCACCATTGTCTCAGTGCAAGGCCCAACTAAGTTGCAAAAAAAATGTCTTGTGAATTTGACACATCACAAGCCTGCCAAATATGAATAAAAAAATGCCATTAGTATGTAAAATCAGGCTTCAAAATAGTCAAGAATTGAGATGTTCTTTCAGCTTCTATTTCGCTGAATGCTCTGGAAACCCCGTTTCTTAAAAATTTTAGCAGTCAATCAAATATGTGTTTCCTCTCACGGCTTACGAGCCAACAGTCCCACACACAAAAAATCCATTAAACCTGGTGAAGCCCCTGCCAGATAGTATACACCCCAGCACACTTTTGTCATGGGGCTAGTTTTTAGCCCTGCCCCAAAAAAATCCGGCTAGCTGAGATGGTGAGTTTTAATCGATATCTCATCAATTCCGTACTATATTGATTTCAGTCTTTGCACGTTATCAACACTTACCTTCAAACATATTTAATGTGTCAAGAAAAAGGCACACGAAAATGACTTACCTGGGTCTTAAAAAGTTCCTTTTCTTCTGAAAAGGTTAATAAACCTGGGCCTAAAGCGAATGAGACGATTTTCAGCCACAATAAAAGATAGTGACTGCTGACATTTTGAAAAGGTTTATGACGTCGTCAAAATTTGATCGGGATATCTTGAGACTTCCCCATGCTAAGCAACATTACATGCTCTACAGTACCCTTTTCATAATGTTATTGACAGATAGTCAAGCAGACTTTGGAATGTGACTGAGGAGTGAACGACGTGTGTGTTGTGTCCAGGAACCGTAGCCATCGACCTCCAGAACTCGGATCCCCCCGAAGAAACCAGCAAGCTAACCTTACCGACGGAGAACGGCGCCGGAAGCCGCAGGCCGAGCATCGCGCCCGTCCTCGAGATCGCGGACTCCTCCACTATTCTGCCATGCGACCTCCTTAGCGACCAGTCCGAGGACGAGACCAACCAATCGGACGAGGAGGGCTCTGTCGGGTCCGAGTAAGTGACGCGGTTGGTAATAAATTCTGCTGCTGTGATCCAAACCCACTACATCTGTCCAGTCAGTCCGAATAGGCCTCACCCTAACATAATAGACACTCCAAATGATTGATGTCCCCCACCTCTTCAAGTGTCAGGGGGGCTGAGAGAGATGAGCTCGGGGTGTAATCAGTGTGTCATGATGATGAAAGGTGCCGACATGACAATGATGAACACGTGTGGCATGAAAGGGAGGTCAGCACTTTTTATCATGTATGCAGCTCGTTCACAAGCTCACCACACACGGTACACTTTCCCTCTCAGTGGTCGTTTATCAGCCGAGCAAACACAAAGACCACCACTCTCCATGCTCATCCTTGCTGAGGTCACCCAAGCTAATATTATCATACAAAGCCACTGACCAGAACATTAGATACCCAGTACTTGTATTTGTCCGGGGCCAATTATTTAGAAACAGCTCTCAGCTCTTTGGTTGGTCATACATCCAATTAAATGTTCCACATAGACTGTAAAACCACATCACTTCATTACATTGATGAATTTAAGTATAAGAAATGGCTTCCTTGGTTGTTTATTTACTTAGTGGCTGGGTAGTTATTCATCTTCATGGGTTTTTCTGTATGCAATGCCTGAAAGCACCACAGTGCCATCATGTGTTGATCAGGGAGTAAATAAAGTCTCCCAATACTACAGAACATTATGTAAATGAGTGGCACGGTGGCCGACTGGTTAGAGCGTCAGCCTCACAGTTCTGAGGACCCGGGTTCAATCCCCGGCCCCGCCTGTGTGGAGTTTGCATGTTCTCCCCGTGCCTGCATGGGTTTTCTCCGGGCACTCCGGTTTCCTCCCACATCCCAAAAAAATGCATTAATTTGGGACTCTAAATTTCCCGTAGGTGTGACTGTGAGTGCGAATGGCCGTTTGTTTGTATGTGCCCTGCGATTGGCTGGCAACCAGTTCAGGGTGTACCCCGCCTCCTCCCCGATGAAAGCTGGGATAGGCTCCAGCACGCCCGCGACCCTAGTGAGGAGAAGCGGCTCAGAAAATGGATGGATGGATTATGTAAATGGTTGTATAGTATAAAATTTTGTATTGTTGGTATTACAATGGAACGTTCAAACTAACAACAATCCATTTTATGATTTTTGGTCGACCTCCATGTTGTTAGAATTTCAAAACAATATTTCTCACAGTAAATCATAAAAATTAATTAGTTTGAGTCTCAATCTTTATTACTGTACAGGTAATGTTTGAAGTAACATTTTAACATTACCAGTAATAGAAGTGTGAAGATTAGTTGAACACTGAAAACAAAAACTAAACTAAAGCAAAACTATTCCCCAATGGAAGACACATAATAAGAAGGAAGGACGGTGTCAACAAGTAACATTTTATAGATATTGATGGAATTAATAAATGTTTTATGGGGTATAATAAATATAAAAATGCAAAACTGTACATCTGTCTGGTTAAATTAATGTGTGTATATAATAATTATTTAATAAACCCTATTGCTCACATTTACTCTTGCCATCACTGTTTTCCCTTTTGAAGTAGCATCACAAAAAAAGAAAAAGCAAAAACTTGTGGAGTTCATCCTTTCAATGCTCACTGAGTTCCAGATTACTGTATATACTATTATATCATTAATCATCTTCCCTTCTCCTTGGCAGTTTTGTGAAGGGCTACCCTCCCAACTCTCCCTATATTGGCAGCTCTCCAACGTTGTGCCACCTCCTTCCGCAAAAAGCTCCATTTTGCTGCCTGCGCCTCGACAAGGTAAGTGACTTCTCACACACATACTTATATGATTAAAATTTAGATTTTACCTGTAATGATCCCTCACAGGGCTGTACACACAACAGCTTTGAAGACGCCAAAGCGTATGGGTTCAAGAATAAGCTGATTATCGTGTCTGCTGAGACGGCGGGAAACGGTTTATACAACTTCATCGTGCCCCTGCGAGCGTACTATCGACCCCGAAAGGAGCTCAACCCCATTGTGCTTCTGCTGGACTACCAGTAAGTTGACTGGCGACCAGTCCAAAGTGTACTCCGCCTCATAAATAGTGATCACTGGCGTCTTGGTGCCAAGGGACTCTGTTGCAGTGAGTTCAGGAGCTTCATTTAGACTAACGTAGTGCTTTATTGCCATCTTGTGGCATCTTGGTGCCAAGGAACTATGTTCAAGTAAGTTTTATTTTGACAAAAGTAGTGCTTAGCCAGGATCTTGGCTTCCAGGAACTATGTTGAAGTGAGTAGAGGAGCTTCATTTAGACAAAAGTAGGGCTTTACCGGCATCTTAGTACCAAGGAACTGTGTTCAAGTATCTTGGGGTCTTGTTCACGAGTGAGGGAAGAATGGAACCGGAGATCGACAGGCGGATCGGTGCAGCGTCTGCAGTGATGCAGACTTTGTATCGATCCATTGTGGTAAAGAAGGAGCTAAGCCGAAGGGCGAAGCTCTCGATTTACCGGTCAATCTACGTTCCTACCCTCACCTATGGTCACGAGCTGTGGGACTGAAAGAACAAGATCCCGGATACAAGCGGCCGAAACGAGTTTCCTCCGCAGGGTGTCCGGGCTCTCCCTTAAAGATAGGGTGAGAAGCTCGGTCATCCGGGAGGATCTCAGAGTAGAGCCGCTGCTCCTCCAGATCGAGAGGAGCCAGATGTGGTGGCTGGGGCATCTGATTCGGATGCCTCCCGGACGCCTCCCTGGTGAGGTGTTCCGGGCACGTCCCACCGGGAGGAGACCCCGGGGACGACCCAGGACACCCTGGAGAGACTACATCCTTCGGCTGGCCTGGGAACGCCTTGGGATCCCCCAGGAAGAGCTGGATGAAGTGGCTGGGAAGAGGGAAGTCTGGGCGTCCCTGCTAAAGCTACTGCCCCCGCGACCCGACCTCGGATAAGCGGTAGAAAATGGATGGATGGATGGATAGGGCTTTGCCGGCATCTTAGTGCCAAGGAACAATGTTTAAGTGAGTTGAAGATCTTCATTTAGACAAAATTAGTGCTTTGCCAGCATCTTGGTCCCAAGGAACTACTGTATGTTGAAGTGAATTGAGGAGCTTAATTTTGTCAAAAGTAGTATTTTAGCACTATTTTGTGGCATCTATAGGCAATTATAAACAATTGTTTGCTGTTCTATCCTATCCACTGCGAATATCCATCAAGTTCACTGTAATAAATAAAATGCATGTATAGGTTGCCAACAAATGAGCTACTCCCATCCCACCAACTATATTTCAGGAAGTTACTCCTATAATGATCTCTCCCTGGCCTTCTCCAGAAGTGAGCCATGATCTATGCGGCTTGCTAAACAGTGATGTTTCCTGTTTCCCACAGGCCAGACAACCACTTCTTAGAGGCCATTTGCTGCTTCCCGATGGTCTACTTCATGGCCGGCACCATCGATAAGTATGTGGTGGAGTCACGGTCACACTCATTCGACCATGATGTCGACAAAAGTAGGGTGTGTTTCATCCTTTTAGGCAAAATCTCCATCCTCACATTAGCTAATGATGACCATAAATCACTGACTTTTTCAACCGTGACATTCAAACACACTTTGTGAGATAGGGCAATGCTAACTTTTTACACCTTACAATTCGACTTTATTAGACTATTCATCTCAAATTAAAATACAATTAAAATACAATTGATAATTAAGTCAAAACGCTACATAAAAAGTAAGGCTGTAACTAATGAAAATATAGTCATAATAGTAGGATAATAAAATTGTAATATTACTGGGGGGGGTTAATAGTACAAGAATCATTTATGTTGTATAATTACAAGAATAAATTTGTAATATTGCGAGAACTGCGTGGTAATTTTTCTGAAAAAAAAGGTTGTAAAATGATGAGGGGAAAAAAGTCACATTCAAAGAACAGCGGATTTTCTTCAAAATTATTACTCTTTCTCATACGGTTAAGACTTCACTCTTATAGTAAAGTTCTGTGGAAAATGTGTTTCTCTGTTGTTTTAATGGACCAGCCTGGACAATCTGCTGCAGTGTGGAATCATCTACGCTGACAACTTGGTGGTTGTGGACAAGGAGAGCACCATGAGTGCCGAGGAGGACTACATGGCTGATGCCAAGACCATAGTCAATGTCCAGACTATGTTCAGGTAGCAGAAAAGGAAAGAAATGTTCAATATATCAATTTTATTCCACACTGCCTCGCTTCATTTATGTGATCCGCTGTTGTCAGACTGTTTCCGAGCCTCAGCATCATCACTGAGCTCACGCATCCATCCAATATGAGGTTCATGCAGTTCAGAGCCAAGGACTGCTACTCGCTCGCTCTGTCCAAACTGGAGAAGGTGAGCAAGCCAAATAGTAACAGGACTACAAAAAAAATCCAGACACACTTTAGTATAATCTCATTTTGGCCTTTATTTTTCCAGATAGAACGAGATAAGGGCTCCAATCTGGCCTTCATGTTCCGGTTGCCATTTGCAGCAGGCAGAGTGTTCAGTATCAGCATGCTGGATACGCTGCTTTACCAGGTGGGACAACAATACAACGCCTGCCCCTTTTCCACTGCATGTTACCGTAATTCCTCAAGTAAAATGCGCACCCATGTATAATACGCACTCCCAAAGGTGATCTCAAAATTCTGGAAAACCCTTCTACCTAGGTATAATGCATTTTTACAATGCATGATTTTGCTTCTACCCATATAATCAAAACATGAAGTATTTTTTCAAAGAATTATTCTGAGGTTAAGCACTTTATCTGGACATGTAATACTTTATTATTTAATTGCTCTTATTTTGAAATTTACAGCCACTGGTAATCTGGTAATGCCGGTACAAAATATTTGTGGTTTTTTTGACAGTTGTGCAAAAAGATGCAGAGTCCTGTAGCAATTAGAGCATTTGAAATGACTAATAGAACAATAGTCCGGTGCAATGACCATTGTGCAAAGGGCGCTGAGACTTCAAGAAATGTATGCAGTTTAAAGTGACTAGTAGTGCGGTAATCTGGGACAACGTCGATTGTGCAAATGTTGCAGATGCTACTCAGGCACATGAGTCAACAACAGACAGCAGCGTGGCGAGACTACTACAGTGAGTGCACGAGGGATGTATAGTTGGCCCGACAGAAATGTGACAACAAACTCAAGACAAAAAAAGCATGTTAAATAAATTAAAGGTGAAGAATGTCAAAGTGGTCCTTGCATCCCATTATGTTTTTTTTAGGCAGCCCTTAGAATAAAGGTTTTGGACAAACCTGCTCTAAATTGTCAAACGTGTGAATGTTTGTTTGTCCGGCGAACTGGCTGGCGGACAGTTCAGCTTCCTACGTCCTATGTCAATGTTATATACTATGTATACTATTTCTATATTTATTTTCTATTCCTTTGCCTCTGCTTTGACAGTCATTTGTGAAGGACTACATGATAGCGATCGCCAGACTTCTTCTTGGTCTGGACACGACACCGGGTTCCGGGTATCTGTGCGTTGTACGTACAACTACCACAAACTCCTAAAATGATGATTTATGGGTACCCTGCGGTGACTCTGCTCTCTCCAAACACCTTCAGATGAAGATCACAGAGGAGGACCTGTGGATCAGAACGTACGGCAGACTCTTCCAAAAACTCTGTTCCTCCAGCGCCGAGATCCCCATCGGGATCTACCGCACCGAGTCCCACATGTTCTCCACATCCGAGGCAAGTTGGCTACGATACGATACCCGATTGCTGTTTTTTTTGCTTTGGCTGTCATCCCTTGCAAAAAAGAAAATTAATTTCTGTCCAAAAATATACAAAGTCAACGCAATATTGCTTGCCAAATCCAATACAGTAAATACAACATACTCTGCTCACAAAAAGTTAGGGAAATTTTAAGGTGAACCTAAAATGCACTACACTGCTGTTCGCCATTTGCAAATTTGCATTTTCGCAGTGTTTTTTTTTAGCACCTGCTTCTCTTCTGATGCAGCCACGAACAGCCTGTAACTTTGCTGTTACATTTTGCCTGAATTCCCAATCATTTATTATTTTATGTACGTCAAAAAGGGAGTTCAATTACTTAATACCATTTGTGTGGTGCACATATTTGTTTCCCCATGTGTGATGTGAAGTCACTTTGTGCTAGTGTGTTACTTAGGCTGGTATCCGAGCTAATACTGTTAATGAGTCGCGTGTAGGTGGTTTGTATGCGTTAAAAAAATTTAAATATTGAAAACAGTCATTTATGTAACATGGGCTCATGATTGTGTACATTCTAAAAGAAGTGATGCTTTATGAGCCTCTTCATTTGAAGTGATTTGCCGCCATCTTGTGGCATCTTCATTATAACATTTGCAGGTGAATTTAAATTGATTTTCTCTTAACTTAGACAAACAGAGAGACTGGAAGAGTCACAGAAAGGAATACAAATAGACACCCTTGGAAATGTGCATGGATCAAACACCTGTTGTGAATTTTGCTGTTCAGCTTTGTTAGTGCATGTGCAATGAGTTAAATTAAGTTCCATCCATCCATCCATTTTCTGAGCCACTTCTCCTCACTAGGGTCGCGGGCGTGTTGGAGCCTATTCCAGCTATCATCGGGCAGGAGGCGGGGTACACCCTGAACTGGTTGCCAGCCAATCGCAGGGCACATACAAACAAACAATCATTCGCACTCCCCTTCACACCTACGGGTAATTTAGAGTCTCCAATTAATGCATGTTTTTGGGATGTGGGAGGAAACCGCTGTGCCCAGAGAAAACCCACACAGGCACGGGGAGAACATGCAAACTCCACACAGGCGAGGCCGGGGATTGAACCCGCGTCCCCAGAACTGTGAGGCAGACGCTCTAACCAGTGGCTCACCGTGCCGCTTAAATTAAGTTAACTTGTAAAAGTTATAATGCATTTTAGGTACATGCTGAAATTTCAAGCCCCCTATCCCTAACCTTTTGGGAGTTGTGTATTTATTATTCACAGGTATTGTTTTATTTCATTTCCTTGAATGATTTTGCTTTGCTTTGAATGCACCCATCTTTCCTTTTGTTTGGATGTGTGTTTGTCCTCTTGGTTCAGTGCAAGGACAGTTACGTTCAGGTAAGATTGGCCTGTCAGCCCGTCCCACCCTGCTCGAAGTGTACAAGAAATGCAACATGGCCATTAGCTGGATCCCATAGTAGCGTTCGAAGAGGTTCTTTTCCATCCCAGTCTCAGGTGTCCATCAACGTGGAGCAGGATGAGGAGCACCGCGACCGCAAGGAATCGTGGAAGGAGAAGACAGCGCACCGGAACTCCAGCGCCAGCGAGCAGTCGGAGCACCCGCTGCTGAGGAAGAAGAGCATGCAATGGGCGCGGCGCCTGAGCCGAAAGAACACCAACAAGCCATCCAGCCGGGCCGAGCGCATCTCGCAGCAGCGCCTCAACCTGTACCGCCGCTCCGAGCGCCAGGAGCTGTCCGAGCTGGTCAAGAACCGCATGAAGCACCTGGGCCTGCCCACCGTTGGATACGGTCAGTGAAACCACCGCTTGCACTGTAGGAATACTTCACGTTATTTGATCTAATGTCGTTCGTTCTGCAAACATGCACTATTTACTGCATGGTGTTGATTTTGTTTCCGACTACTAAATTATTCACCATTTCATCATAATTCTCAATCAGGAAAATGCACAGATTTTCTTACCAGATTGGAGTTTTAGTTCGGGAGAAAACTGAGTTTGATCTCAGAGGGTGGAGTCAAAACAGCTCAAATTGAAGGAAATTATTGATATTGTGAGGTTGAGTCTGTAAATAGGAATCCAGAGAAAACTTAAAAAGTCTCATATTTGACTTTACAAAATGAAAGCTTTCATTTGAAATTATTCTCAATAATCAAAAATATAATATCAACGGTAGTCCTTGGGATGTTTACTTACCCAATTGAGTATTAGAGGCCTGTCAGGGTAATGCATTCATTTAGAGAGAGGCCTTTATTTGTACAAGCTAGTTAAATTAACATAATATGAAATAATATAATATTTTTATTTTCCCCACAAATAAATTAGGATAATAGAATAATAATAGGGCCAGGATGGTGACGACTGGGTAGCGCTTCTGCACATATTTCTGAAGTTCAGCGCTTTAATCTGGGCCTTCCTGTGTGGAGTTTGCATGTTCTCCCCATACTTGCATGGGTTTTCTCTGAAATAAAAAGAATGCTTGTTAGGTGCACTGAATAATCTAATTTGCCCATAGATGTGAATGTGAAAGTGAATGGTTGTCTATATGTGCCCTGCCATTGGCTGGCGAACCAGTCCAGAGTGTATGCTGCCTCTTGCCAAAGTCAGATGGGATAGGCTCAAGCCCACCCGCAACCCTCGTAAGGACAACCGCTATAGAAAATGGATGCAGTATTGCAAAATGTCCTAAAATACAGTAATCCCTCAATTATCGTGGGGGTTACGTTCCAAACCACCCCCTGCAGGCAGACAAAATCTGCAAAGTAGCAACCAAGAATTTATGGTTTTATTTATATATTAAGTTTCATGCATACTCTTCATTATCAATAAATAATACAGTATATCCATTTGAGGTGCAGGTAATATTTTATATATCCCCTTGGAATCACCGTCTACACATTCTTCCCCATAGTAAATATGACTGTGAATGTGGACATATGAGAATTTACTATTGGCTGGCAATTTCCTGCCTTAAAGTTTTTAGCCCCTGTGGTGTACAGTGACGGTGTCAGCTGAGGCTACCGGCAGGTGTGATGAGAATGTGATTTTGACTTTATTTTAGTAAAGAAATTGAAAGCGCACCAGCGGCTGTTTACCATACTCCCCTGTCTATACCACCTGTTATGGATTACCATTCTTTCTAACTAGCAGTGCTATGCTAATTTCAATTGGCTCACAATGTTTACTTTACCTGACATGTGCAGTTCAGTAACTTTACTGTACTGTACAATAAAAATAATCTGTGATGGACTGAACCTGCACGAAGTGGAACGCGATATAGCAAGGGACGACCGTATTGTGATATAACACTGAGCCCAGATCACCTGCACCTAGCTGTCAAATTTAGTGAAGGAGAGGTCTTAAATTTAATGGAAGTTGCCTTTAAAAAAAAAAGTATTAAATGTTGCTTCCTTAAGATACACAGTAAAACTGACAGAGTAAACTGCTTACTGTATGTTGAGTAACTCATCTCATTTAGATTTGTCACATCAGGAGCTATGGAAATCCTATTACACCCTAAAGTAAAAAAGCCACTGAAGCAGGAACATACGTATTAATTAATTATTAATAAACGTGGTGAAGAGTAAACGTTGGCTCCACCCACAGTAGCATTAACCAATATCCTTATTTTTGTCTATTTTCAATGAACTCCAATCTGTATTTGTGTCATTTGTCTCACCTCATGACCTTTTGGGACATGCCGCCACGTGTCTTCATGGTACACAACACGCAGATGGTCATTATACGCATCAACATTAAGCCCATGCAGTCCCGCATCAATCCTATCAACCACCATTTACTACAAAAAAAAAAAAAAACGTATGCAGTCATATGCCACACATCATCAAGATCATGCCTACTCAGGGTTTCCACGGGTCCATCCAGGTTGAAGTGAGGAGAGGAGCTTCATTTAGTCAGGCCAAAAACTAGTCATAAAGAAAAAACAGTGCTTTGCCACTATCCTGTGGGTATCTGTTAGTCACAGTTTTCACTTTTCTCGGCAGAGCTTAGTCCTCATCACCAATAGCAAGGCAACACTGTATTACATGCCATAAGATTGACATTTGCTGTACATATTAAATGATAACGAACTCGAGAGGCATACATTTATTGCCATTTACGCGAATGGGGGAAAAAAACTTTTAGCAAACCAAAATTATTCTACTAATTATAACCTTTTTATCAACAGAATAATTTACAATAAAAGCCAATAAAAACTAACCAGGTTAATTTAAAGTAACCAAGACACCTAAAAATATTAAGTATTAAATAAGTATGAAATAAAAATATTGTCTGTATTTTTATTTATTGTTACATTTTTTTGAACAAAATCTTATAAAATGTTAATGAAAACTATTTTTAACACAAGTCTTTAAACTGATTTGCGGTAAGTAGGTTACTAGGTTATAAACTTAAAATAATATGTGAGTCAAGGCAGGTGAGCGAATACTTTTGTCAATATAGTCACTTTGATCCAGGGCATGTTTAATTATCCAAAAGTGTCAGAAACTGAGAAATCATGTCATTAACTCCATTAATAACAATTTCATTGCAAATATGTGAACGTAACCATTTTTTTAACGTAAGAAATTTCATATGGGTCAATTTGACGCGCAAATAACACATTTGAGAACTAACCTCGTATGTAGAATAAATGGTTCATAGTTGCTGTTACCTGCAGAAACCCTGCAACATGTGAATGCATCACGCCTCTCTATTCACTTGACCTCTGCTGCATCCATTTTCACTTGTTGTCAAGTCATGCTTCCAAAACAAAAAGAAGGTTGGAAAAAAGAAAAGAAAAGAAAAGAAAAAGAAAAAACAGAAACATGGTCCAGATGTATTGCGCTGGCTGAATCTTGTGTACTGTGTCAATCACACTGCTTCCAGGGACAAGCCCAAACGCTCCAGACCTTCTGAGTGAGCATCGACGACAGATGATTCATTTGGAAGTGATTCTGTGCACACTAACGCATGGCTTCTTCTCACTTATTTTTTTCTTGCATCTTCTCACCTTTTGAACATTTCTTTTGATCAAAGTGCAAATGCATTCGCTGCCTGCCTGATTTTTCTTTCTATTTCCTCTCCTCCTCCTTCTCTTTCTCTCTGATTCTTCTCTCCCCCCCCCCCCCCCCCCCCTTTTGGCTTGTAGAGGATGTTTCTAATCTCACTGCAAGCGATGTCATGAATCGAGTAAATCTAGGATATTTGCAAGGTAATGTGTGTGTGTGTGTTGTGTGTGTGCGCGCGCGCATTTGTCCAACTGGTGTGTGCAGTGTGTGAGTGGTGACATGTGGGCGAAAGGAGCCTCCTCCTTTCACCAGCATCCTCCTTTCTACGAGATGTGTGTGTTTCACCTTCACACAGTGTGGTGAAGTTAACCGTGAATACCGTTGCTCAGAGTTGCAGGACATATCAGAGCAGCCGTATACAGACGGGACCCGGCCGTCAGGTTAGCGGGTCCATCCACTCTATTGTACTGCATGTGTGAGAGTGTACGTGTGGGTTTGTGTGTCCAGTGAGGATGAGTGTTTAAAAATGAGGGACCAGCAGGGACATGGTTACAGGGTCACACTACTGAAAGGCTCTCACATGAACCACCAAAATGCTTTCATACACTGCTGAAAGGCTCACATGCACACTGCAGGTTTTTTTTGTTTTTTTTTCCCACTGGCACACACTACCAATACACTCTCCACTCACAGTACTGACTTTTTTTTTTTTTTTTTTTTTTTTTTTTGCTGGGACACACCTGGAAAACTCAAATCCACTTCTGAATCGCTCTCACAAATACTGAAAATGTTTTTCACTCAGACTCACTGTTGAATTTTTTTTTAAAACACCCTCGCACTAACCTGTAATGCTCTCATACACGACTGATTTAAAAAAATATATATATTTTTTTTTTAACCAGACATGCTACTGAAACACTCTCACACTTACTACTGCAACATTCTAGACAATACATTTTTTTTACACTGACGCACACACTAGTAAAATGTTCTCACACACAATACTGACATCTTTTTGCTGGCACACACTACTGAAATGCTCTCACATGCACTACAGAATTTTTGTTATGCTCACATACACTCTCACACATACTACTGGACATTTTTTCGCTCACATACACACACACACACACAAACACACGTTACCAAAAAGCCATGACACACTTTACTGAAAAACTCACACACACACTCCTATTCTTTTTTTCACTCACGTTAACTACTAAAACACTTCTGTTACTGAGTTTGTTGTCTCTCAAACACACTACTGAAACAGTCTCAGTCACTACAGAAACACTTATCACTCACTACTGAAAAAATGCTTGCAGTACACAGACTACTAAAATGTTCTGACACTACTACAGTAAAATCGTCTCACAGTGTTCTCACATATGCAAATGACTTTTTCGCTGACACACTACTGATAAGCCCTCAAATACATATACACTCACACGCTCTTACAGCCACTACTGAAATGCTCTCACACATACTACTTTTAAAAACATTTTGTTCAGATGCACTACTAAAACACTCTCACACCCATTTTTTTTTTCCTCACTCACATTACTAAAACATGCACACTAATGAAACACTCACATGTTTTACACTGACACACACTTCTGAAATGCTCTCACATGCACTACTGGAAGAAAATTTGCTCACGCACGCACAATTTTTATTTTTTTACTCACACACATTGATATTCTCTCTCAAATACCACTGAAACACATCACACACATAATATGGAATTGCCCTCCTAATATACTAAAAAAAAACATGTTTCAGTAGTGCGTGTGAAAGCGGTGGTGTGTTGGATAACTAATCCTGACATGTCCTTGACTGCTCCTCATAGTTAGATCAGCAACCAGTCTCTCGCTCTCCTGTCACTCTCTCGTTTTCTCTCTCTCTCTCTCTCTCTCTGGCCTTCTCTGCATCGTGCACACGTAAGTGAGGTGGCATCCCAAAAAAAAGAAAAGAAAAAGCTGGAGTCCCGCAGGGCGTCTGTTTGGCTTCTCGACAGGAGCAGAACGCATGATTGTCTGTGAATGGAGGCGCCCATCTTGGATCTCTCTCTCTCACACACACACACACACACACACACACACTGACCGCAGACATACATCACTTACACGTCATACAGCTTGCAATGTAGTCAATGTACCATCCTTCTATTTTCTATAGCACTTGTCCTCGTTAGGGTCACAGGTGAGCTGGAGCCTGTCCCAGCTGACTTCGGGCAAGAGGGTGGGTAAAACAATCCTTTGAACAATTATACAGTATATGTTATGACTATTTTGAAAAAGGTGCGGTCATAGCTTTCCGTTAAAGGTGATGAATCCAATATTTTAGGATTTTTGGGTGGTCCTCTATCCTACTAGAATAGATCCGCCACTGCAGCGAGCAACAGCCAAATCCCATCTCCTTATTCAGAACCAAAACAAGAGTGACCTGTATTAAGTTGACACATTTTAACTGGAAAAGAAAAAGAGTTTCTGAGATACGAGCTGCTGCTCAGATGACACGAGATGTTGTTCGGATCATATATTTTTTTGGGGGGGTTTGACTTGCAAGTAAAAAGTCAAGATTCGATCACTATATGGAAAATACACTCAACTCACCTCACAACAAGCAGCAGTTGGACAGGTACTGAACAATTTCAATCTCTTTAAATTATATTATTAACTTATTAATAAGTTTACTGTCACACTAAACATAAAACAAGGAGAGTTAGACATTGTGCGTTTAAAACAACCACACAACTTTGCATTTTGCTAGCTTAATGCTAACAGACAATGCAAAACAACATACGAATACCATCGACAGTCGCTATGTTACAACCAGGGCTTGACAGGGCTTAACACCTGCCAAATGCGGGTGGGGCTGGTCGGGAAAAATTTATGTCAGCAATCCGCACCGCCCACCCCCACATTGACAAATGTATTTCAATTGGGAAAAAGTTTGATTAGCACCCCTGGGAATAAATATTGAGTTGTGGCTTGTTAAAATGCTGAGTAGCTAGCTAGTAACTAGTAACTGGTGACCAAAGAAGTTACTGTCAAGCCCTGGTTATAATTCTTTAAAGGCGGCCGCACACCGAGCGATAGGGCCGAACCCGACTAAAGTGTCGCGCAATGTGCATAGTTTGGCAACTGTCTTCACGAGTGGCCGATCAGTCGGTCACTGTTTTTGCCGCAATACAAAATTTTAATCGCCGGCGCACCCCATCGCAACGTCGCAGCTTACAGTCAATCAAAATCCACACAAGCTTTCCCATTTTTTCATGCAAGCGACACACCGACCCAAGCCAAATAACTGCCGTTTATAAAGCATCAAATATTGGGTTTTACATCAATACTTAACTATATTCATAATTTATAATGTGTCTGTGGACGAAAAAGCGAAGCTTGTGAAACAAAATGGGTATGTTCAAATAAATAGAGTCAGCGAGACTCCTTTCAAATATCCTATGTAATAAATATCCTATTTAAATGTTTTATAAAGTAAATATTCTAGAGTGCTATTTTCTTTAAAAACAACACATTACAAAAAAAAATACTGGCTTTTTTTTGGGGAGGCTGGAACAGATAAATTTCATTTCCATTCAATTCAGTGGGGAAAGATGATTTGAGATGCAAGTGTTTTGAGTTAAGAGCGGGGTCATGGAACAAATGAAACCTGTATTTTAAGGCATGACTGTATTAGTAGTTGTCGCCAGGGGGGTCGCACTCATCGGACCTGTGGGTGTCACTTTATGACACCCACACTTTTCAGCGACGCACACGATTTTGGGGTCGGAATTTGGGTCCTTTTTTTTATTTGACTCAAATGTAGAAGTTCCAGTGCAGTATATTTTACAAATGTACCTAATGTTGTGGCTGGTGGCGCGTGTCAGTCTCAGTAAGGTGAAACACTCGTGTCCAAGACGGACGGCGTCTTCCACGCTTGCACTCAAGATGCGTTCTGCTCCGCTAGCTTGTGGTTTGAGCCGCTCTACACGTTTGGTTCAGTCTTGACGGATGCTGGAGCATGTCCTCTCCATGTGCGTGCGTGCGAGCGTGTGTTTGTGTCGGTCGTGGGTCTGAGTGTCTGTCGGCATGGCAACCTCCTGCCTCACCAGCTGGAGTCGGGTCCAGCGTGGAATAAAGATGATGATGATGGTGATGATGTGCGGCTACAGATGCTATCTGCATGTTTGAAGCTGCGCATGCGCCTCTGGTACCCTCTCCCCCATCCCCTCCCCTCCAATCCGCGTAACAGTGTCCGTCAGTAACGCTTGGCCCTTTTCTCCCTCCTGGCCCCTCAATCCCCTCCCCCTTTTTCTTTGTTAAGAGCCACACGCAGGTGGGTTGTCATGGAGACACGTGGAACCCACTTGACACATGTCAAAATGGCAAAACTCCTTCCACTCCAGTAAAGCAATTAAAAAACATGCACAATTTTCATACTGTGTAAGAATAAGCCCAATACAAAATTAATACAATGCAATAAACCTGTTGGAAAAATGAATAATACATCTTTAGGAAATTAATAGAAATTAATTCGTCATAGAATTTTACATAATCGAGGCAAAAGGCCGTCTTTCCCAATTCCGAATGGCCTGACCGACTGTAAACATACATCGGAAAATGATATCTATAATTTTCTTACATGCTGTAATTTTCTGCTCTAATATTAATAAAAGTACTTAAAATAAATAACAAATACTTAAAATATGTTGAATTTTTTTGTGATACTGTAAAGTATAACAATTCTTAGAGAATATTCCTTAGATGTCAATGGCAGAGCATTAACTCACTATGTTGGCACGCGGATTTCTTTCCTGTCGTGTGACTGGTTGCAAATGAGCAGTACCGTTGTCGTGAGGGGACAAGGCCGGGGCAAAGGGCCCCCCTCCGGAGCCACGCTGAAATCTCTCCCGGGTGTCTCTTCACAGACGAGATGAACGACCACCAGAACACGCTGTCCTACGTCCTCATCAACCCTCCTCCGGACACCATGCTGGAGCTCAACGACATCGTGTAAGAAAGCAACAAGTGCTTTTGACTTTTACACTTCATTTGGGTGAAAGGATGATGTCTTGCTTTGACTTGGTATTGCTGTTTGTTCACTGATGTTCTTGAACAAACCTCTGACATTAGGTTACGTACAGGTTGGCTATTAATTAGCAGTGGTAGGAAGTAACAAAGTATAAATACCGTAATTGCTCATGTATAATGCGCACCCATGTATAATACGCACCCCCCAAAGTTGCCCTCAAAATTCGGAAAAACCCTTCTACCTATGTATAATGCATTTTTACAATGCATGATTTTGCTTCTACACATATGATCAAAACATTAAGTATTATCGGTATTTTGTTAGTTTTTTTCAGACTTATTCTGAATGTAAGCACTTTATTTGAATGGTTTTTTTTCATTTATTGATGCTAATCTATGTAACTTAAAAGTTAAATATAACTGAATGTAGTGGATAAAAAAAAGTTAGAGCCACTGTACATTTCAGCAAAGTTCAAACATTTAGTTTTGCCAATTCTTTCGCGTCCTATTAGAGGAAGCCTGTGTACCATACTTTGAGAATCACTGCTACATTAGAGACTATAGATTGATGCATGTTTTGTGGTGACTCATCAAATTTGGCTGCCATGTAAGTGAGGAAAACCTAAAAATTCTTACAATTACGCGTCATCCTTCTGTCTGCTATACATGGTTCAAATTTGGTCACGATCAGAAAAAAAATTGTTTTGAAGGACAAAAGGTCTCAGGAAGTCGACCACAATGGTTGATTTTTGAGTTTTTTTTTTTTCTTTTTGTAATCATATAATGTATGTCTTTGGGGGCTGAATTTCCCCCAAAAATTAGCGGTTCCACTTTCACCAGGATAAACACTTGTCCCGCAGCACTTTGGACTAGTAGTTAGCACATCTGCCTCACAGTTCAGAGGTTCTGGGTTTGAATCTCAGCTCAGTGTGTCTTCATTTAGCTTTATGAACCCATGCCAAACTGCTTTCTTTCAGGTACATCATCCGGTCTGACCCGCTGGCGCACATGCCCGAGGAGTCCCAAGTGGCTCAGAGTCTGAGCACTCGGAACCAGACGCACTTTGTCACAGAAACCAGAGATGAGACGCACCTATAAGCCCCCCGACAAACACACACAAAGCAGCCTGACGTTTGCTGTGCGTTTCCACTGAGCCGCCGCTGCGAGAGGATGCATGAAGAGTGCCTCATCATCGTCACGCGTCAATAACACACCTCACATAGCTGACTAACACTGGAGGATAGCAGCGGTGGGCAACCGAGGGCTTGTGGGAAATGGGTACGGCATTTAATCTGGCCCACCGTGCTATTATTAAAAACAAGTAAAACCTCAGCGGAACTGTTATAAAATGTTCCTTACATACAATAACTCACAAAAAGTTAGGGATATTGGACTTTCTTCAATTTTAGGATGAACCTAAAATGCACTAGTGATATCTTGACCTATGAGTTCAATTTTTTCTGTGACCATGCTCGTAACTGAAATACAGTGGTGCCTTGAGATAAGAGTTCCCTGACTGAGTTAGGAGTTTTTCGAGATACAACAACACAAGCAGCAGTTTGGCAGATAGTGAACAATTCTTCTTCAAGACTTCAAACTTTTTAATCCACTCCCAATTGAGGTATACTGTCAAACTAAACAAAGAAAATTACATTACCTGTATTTAAAGCAACCACCTGAAACTGTGAAGCAAGACACAGAGATAACAATACTCACATGCATGTATTCTTTATCCTCTGCGAAGAACATCTATTGCTGCAACTTTCTGAGGTGCTGAGACCGTCTCCATGTACAGTATATTGGTATGTCTGTATTATACTGTACCCTTGTAGCCAAGGAATGCACACCATAAGGAGCGGCACAATGTCCATTGAATTGAAGCAAAACAGTCAAAAAAACTGTTCAAATTTATTTACATTCTATTGTTGCTGTGTTTTGGGGAGGCTGGAAAAAAATAATGGCATTTTCATTCATTTCAATGGAGAAAGGTGATTTGAGATAAGAGTGAGTTAAATTATGAACTTGGTCACTGAACAAATTAAACGATTTCCGATGACTTCAAGCTTTGATTCAATGGGTCTCATCCACTTCTTCTGAGCACTCCCTTTTCTTTGGGCCCAGGTATTGAAAAAAGACATCTGGTAAAGTACCTGTACAAAACAAACGGAAAATGCGAGCACAGAAAACAACATCTCTCTTCTGTCACTGGCGGTAACTGTGCGAACTGATGGCGGCCCGATGTTGAACTTTTCTGCCACCGCCGAGTGGCGGAATGTCTAAAGTGCAATTTTGCTGGCAACACAAAAGTTTGAAGATGGTCAAATCACCTGTAAAGGTTACAGTTAATACAGTTTATCGTAAAATTTTCCCCAAAAGCCCAATATTGCTGACATGAAGTTAAATGTCAGCATTATATAATAGATTTAGAGTGCACACGCACACTTTGTGGCCTTGTGTTTGTGGGGCAGCCGACATTTTAATTCACAAGATCGCAACACTCATGTGGTTCCTACGAATCTTTGTATTAGAACTCCTTGTATTACATTGCTTAGTAGTAAACATTTTCATTTAGGAGCACAAGCGTCTTACACCTCCTCTCTGTAGGGGGCGCAATTGACTGTCAAAAAAGTGGTCATCATGGCAGGGTGGTGGGCTGTCCCCATGACTTGGTTAAATGGTGACTGAGCGGTCACCTTGGCAACAACCCGCTGTATCGGACCCCCGACGGGAGCGGCGTTGAATCACTGGAAATGTTTACGGGACTCTCTCAGCGCCCCCGCTGGCGATCAGAATGCACACACGTCTGAGGGAAAGACTTTTTACTAAGTGGCGCTTATCAGCCATCGTGTGTGTGTGTGTGTGTTTTTTTTAAGTGTTTCTAAACATATTTTTTGCTCTGCTGAGAACGGTATTATGTTTCTTTTTAAGTGTCCTCAAATGATCTGCTGTTTGTGCCATTATTTATAAATGTAAATACTTTTTTGTACACTATGTGCCATTTGTCATGCAGTTTTGGGGATATCAGAGCCTGGCCAACTTTTTGGCATCATTTTTTTTCTTATCATACATGACATGTCAGTCATAAACATTGGAAAGTGCCAGTTTTAGAAGCTTTATGATGTGACTCTTAGTACAGGTTACGCTATTAATGCCAAGTTTCTCTGAACAGGATCAGTTTTGGAAAACACTGAACTCTTCGAGCAGGCGCTCGCGCAGAGCCAGGGAGAGTATCCGGAGGGGCTGCACTGGAGCTCGACATCAACAAAAGCTCCATTCAGCAGATGAGATCAAACTTTACATAGACTGACTTCAGGTTGATTGCAGGCTTCAAGCAGAATATGGTGACCAACAACTTTCCCATGCTTTGCGCAAACGCCTGCTCTAAGAGTTTTGAGTTTGAATCCGTGGTGATAGTAGCACCGCTTTCTGCTGCGGGGTTTGTAAACAACAGATGCTGTTTCAAGAAACTCGCCATACAGTAGAGAGCGCAAATGACGCTACACGCTGGAGCAGTGCGAAGGCCGTAAAGCTTCTCAAACTGGAGCTGAACTGCAGTCGGGGATAGGAAAATTTCTGGCTTTTGAGGTTCCACCATAATTAAAAAAAAAAAAAAAAAAAAAAAAGTCAAACATATTTATCAGTCTTAAACACAAATCCCAAAATTGCTGTTTATTTCCCCTGGTAAAACACCCATGTAGCTTGTTCGTTTGCAGATCCAGCCTGCCATTCGTGTGACTTGTAAATGTCAAATGTTTAAAAGAAAATTGTCCGCCTTGTCTTTGCATTAATCTTGCCTGTCAAAAATACCAGTGTTGTTAGTCCGGTCAGGCTCTTAATTCCTTTATTCAACTTGAATTATGACTGACTGAGGACATAAGGTTTGTTTATTTATCGTGATGATCCACTCTCAAGGTCTCAGATATGATTGTTTCCTTCATCGGTGTACATAACTTTATATGTGCGCTCGTTTCCCCTACAATGAGAGGCGAAAGACGACTATTTTTGCACTAAAAGAATATTTACGGCATGACCCTTTAAACTCCAAACTCATCAGTACCGTTGTTCTTCGGGAACATTTCGCACGTTTTGCTTTCATCGCAGGCAAATGTGAACACCAAACACACTTGATTTGTATTTTTTTTTTTTTTTTTTGTATTTTAAAAAAGGCCCAACTTTATCATTGGGCCCTTTTAAGTTGAGGTAGCCGAGGAGTTGAAATCCTCCAAACATTCCACGGTGGTCCACATCACATGTACTTTTCTCCACTGTCAAAGGGCATGTTCAAGGGATTTTAAACAAACAGCATGTTGTTTTTTTTAATATACAAGCTTGCCAAGAACAAAATAAGTGTACCCATTAGCCAATGTCAAATCTGCCATTTGATACGCAGTCTTTCTTGAAATGGAAATGGAACATGCATGTTGTTTACGTGTCAGCAGCCTGCGTGTCATGTCTGCCACGTTTGTGTTCAACCACATCCATTTTGTACTATTTTTCCTATAATGGGAAGGTCAACTTTGAAGGTGAACAACAAATAAAAGCTGCATGCAGCCGTGTCCAATCGAGACGTTTTTATTTCACACACAAATTCACCATTCAAATTGGTCATTCCTTTAGTTGTCTCTCGTGTCACATTGTTTAAGGAGCACATTTTAAGAAACGTTCTAAACAAGTAGTATGGTGTACTAATGGTTAACACGTCTGCCTCACAGTTCTGAGGTTCAGTGTTCAAATCGCAGCTCTGGCTTTCTGTGTTCTGTGAAAGAATTACTGAATTTAATGTTCAAACACTGCACAAAGTTACAGTATTTTAAACCTTTTTTTTTTTAACCCAGTGCAGTGCATTTGTTAACAGAGTTGAGTTGCATTTAATCTTGACAAATATTTTGCTTTTAAACATTAGGTACAATTAACTTCAATGTGAAATACATTTGAATTGAATCATATTTAGGTGTTTTTTTTGTATTTTCCAACGTTCAAGCACAGTGTTAATGGTCAAACTGTGCATATTTACTACTCTGCTAATGTATTTTAATGTCAAACATTATGGTGAAGTATTTTTTGGTTGTGGTACTTTGTGTACAAAGTTTGCGCACCACTGTGGTAGATTAAATAGTGGTTGTAATTTAAAGCAGACTACAGACTAATCAAAATTATGCTTTTTTTTTTTCTTCCATGGTTTAAAACAGTTCCCAGGTGTGTTAATAACGTGTTATTGCATGCCGTTCGGGGGACTGTTGAGAACCGGGAACCCCCAGTTCTTAGAAGACTGAAACTAGGCCTGTAACATCACACCAAAGATCTCAATTTCTGAGCAACACTTTGATTCAGGGTTATTCTGTTAGTGCTAGCCATGTTTCCTCCTCTAGTTGAACTAGCAGTAGTGGTAGTCGCAGTTTTGCTAACTCTGATCAGATGACCATCACTGAATTAAAGCAGTCACATGCTCAGCTTCGAGCGTCAATGAATAATTTCACCAACCTGTATTGAGGCCAACAAAGTGTTGCACCTCACACGAGCAGTGCCAAAGGTTCTGGTCCAGTCTGAGCTTCGTGGACCTGAGCGACACCAAGAGTTGAGGAGGGAGTCGAGCAACCCTGTTTCCAGAAAGGTCCCACTGGGTCAGGTTGGGATGAACCCTTGTGATCTTGTTCTCAGATTGAGTTTAAATCATTTACATAAAAACCTACACCCACGCAGTTTCTCTGCCAGGACTTACGGACAAAGAGCCAGAGCTCCTTTCAAGCAATTGTCAGAGCTAAAAGGTAAGCAAGAGCCGCACTGAGATTTGTTGGATTCATAGATTAGAGTTCGACTGCTGAAGTTGTTTGGGTTTGAAGTGTCCGCTTCGCCACATACACACAGTGTAGTGTATGAAGTGCTGCCTCCACGAGTGAAATTTTGTTATTTTCTTTATGGGCTCTCACACACTTTAGGCTACGTTTCCGTAAGTAGAAGCCTCTCGAGCCCAGGCTCCACCATTGCTCAGCCTGTTAAACTGGCGAATTTCAGCAAGACAACCAATGGGGTGTAAAGTGTAATTGTGGGGTGGGGGGAATGCATGTCTCCTTTAAAGTTAATTGTAAACTTTTGGATTATGATGTAATGATGTAAACTAGTATATAGAAAATGTGGATGCTGAAATGAAATAGTTGGTAAAGGACAATAAAGTCCTGGTTGATAGCAAATCCTCGATACTGCGGAAATACTGTGCTACTACTAAGAATAACTTGGATTTATATAGCAACTTTCAGGGAACCCAAAGACGTACGCTTAATAATAACTCATGGGGGGGATTAAACTTACCTTTCGTGGCAGATCAAATGCAGGTCAACTATCTGGGTGGATGTTATCAGGTGTGAAATAGAAACGCAGCTGCCCTGTCTGAGTATTGGTAACCATGGTTACAGGAGGCGGCAGGCAAGCCGCTGTTGTAGTTGACTGGTGGAAGGAGAGAAGCTGAGGAGAAGACCAAAAAAAAGTAAAGGTGTGCTAGTAAAGCAAGGGTGTACAACCGTTAAGTCAAGACTTAAAAGGTTAAGTCATGCCAGATGGCCATACTAAATAGTTTTGAGACTTGCATGGTTCCGCACCGCTGCTCCAAAGTGTGGCTGAAGAGTGTGTGTGCCAAAAGCAAACAGACAAAGCAAGCCATGAGAAGAATACAAATAAAAACGTGACTTTAATTCAATTTCAGCGTGCTACTGTATCAAAATAAATAGATGGCATGAGCTCAAAAGGATAAAAATAAACATAGAAAAAGCAGGATGAAAATAAAAGGAGACCAGTGTAACTCAAATGGTGACCCGATGCCCATACAATGCTTTTTGATGAAGACAAACACTCGCAGTAGTACGAGACCTCTTCGCCTCTCTAGTGCTTGGTACAAAAGTAAAGTGCTGGTGGTGGTTTGCCGTCGAGTGAAGAAGCACTTGTAGACATAGACGAGACCACGTGGGCAGTGTGTGTCAAAACCTTGGAGGAATGTTCTTTAATGGCGGCGCTCGGTGGTTTACATTGCATGACGTGTGTGTGTGTGTGTTCATGTGAACCTTTTTGTCTGCGCGTGGCCCGCTGGAGAGCCAACACAACTACGCTCTACACATCAGAGGTGGTCTGTTGTCATGACAAAACACACAACATTAGCTCAAACTGGACAACACGCCACTTTGCAGGAGAAAAATTCAACCAAAATAATTATAACAAAAAAAGTCTGCACCAAAGATCAGTAATCTCCCTCATTAGACACCCCTGATAAACAAAAGGGGCGCTTGGATAAATAAAAGTTAAAATTACCACCGTTCATGTCTTTCCTTTGCTATACACACGCACACAATCTGCGGGCATTTTAAAAGGCAGTTGGACAAGAAGTACCACGATGTTTTCAAGGCCAAACATTTCCCTAGATCCTGTTAACAAGGCTAAGCAGCAAGTTCTTTGTAAGTACTTCCCGGTGGGACAGAAGTGCCACCGTGATACCATGAAACCGGAAGCGATTGTGTCAAAAAGCCTCCGTGACCCTTCTTCCTTCAGTGCTGCGGCTGAGCTCGCCGTGAATACGTAGTGTAAACCAGCCACGCGCCTGAACGTGTCGCACGTAGCAAAGAAGCCGATCCAGGCGGCATTTTTCTTGTTCTGCAAGCGACTTGTTCCCGTGACCCGACCCTAGCAAAACCGTGCACGCCGGCGAGCATCAAATGTGGCAAACAAAGCAAGATGGCGCTAGATGATTAGGGGAGGGTGAGCGAGGGGAGGTCCAGTCAACCCCGCCTGCTATTTTGCGCTTTTCTTGGCCGCCGCGCTCCTCTTGGCCTGCCACAGGTGGTTGTGGATAGTCAGAGCGTCCACGCTGACCGACACGGTCTTGGCGGGGATGACGGTGAACTGCTTGCGGTCCGAGCTGTACTTGTACAGCTTGTCGATCATCTTCTTGCTGATATTCTTGGGCCCCGTGCCCGTCAGCTTGTGGATCTCCTCCGTGTCCGGGAAGTAAGAGTAGAGCGCCCGGAACTGACAGCCGCCGTCGCGGAACAGGATCATCATGTGATTGGACTCGCACCTCTCCAGCTCCTGCGGAGAGAGAGCTCGGTAACAAAGACGGACGGAAGCAATAAGGTGTCAAGTAGGGCTAAAACGATTAATCGAAAAACTACATTAATTCGATGACAGAATAAGTCAAAGCAAAATGTACGTAAAAGAGACACGTCATAAACACATTCGTACGCGGGTAGCTATGGTCACAACTACCGTCCAGGCACTCATCAGTACGTAAATTATATAGTTAAGAATGTTTTAAATGTAAGACAAAAAAAAAAGTCCATCCTCTCTCTCTCTTTTTAATACTGTACATTTTTTTAAATGTATTTATTAGACCTGCAACAGTAGCGGGCTTAAACTGGTAGACGTACACTTATTTATTCTCGCAATACCTAGAAAACACCACTTTGTAAACACCTCCTTTGTTTGTAAGGCTTCACAAGTGTGAGTAATTCATTTAGTTTGATTTTGCAGTTAACTTTACCCTTTACATGTACGGCAGCTGTGATACTAGATTATATAGTTAATAAAGGTCTCATGCTGGTGACGGAATGAAGCTGGTTTAAAGTGAATTCACTTGATATGAGATGGAAGTGAACTGACCTCAAGGATCTGATTCTTCTGCGGCTCGTTGACTTTTCCGGCCAGACAGCAGTGTGAGATGGCGTTGTGGATGATTGGCTTGTTTGATTTGGCACTTGGCTCCTTGAAAAGTTTCGGGCCTGAAGGAAGACATTTGAGAAGGAATTTCAATGCTATTATTACACAACATATGAGAAAGATAGTTGGCAAGAGGCTGAATAGAATCAACTAACCAGTGTACTCAGCCAGGGACGCGATGGACGACGCGGTGGAGCCGTTGTCCCAGTCCCTTTCTGCGGCCCGAGTGTGGCTACGACTTCCGGGGAACGACTCCACCGAGTCGCAGCTGAAACGCACGACATGACTGACTGCAGCTGGGCGACGCGAACAAATGTGACAAATGTAAATAAGGTGTGAGCGTCTTACCGGTTGGAGCCTGCGCCCCCGGAGTTGACGCTGTCAGCCTCGTTGGTGGCAGCGGAGGCCAGCGACAGACTGGATCCTGACTGAGCCGTGCTCAGGTTGTCGGCTAATGAGAGAGAAAACTGAAAACTTAGCTTCTGGGGTGATTGGATAGGTTTCAGTAATTTTTACACGACTTATGGTCTCTAACTAGGAGTTGAACAAGAAAATGCACTACCATTATTTGATCCATGATCCAAATAAATTTCCAAGTACATCTACTTCTACCTGTATGCCTTTCTGTGACTCTTCCAGTCTCTGTATCTCTGCTACAACTTGCTGATGGGACTATTAAATTCCATGGCAAAAATGGCAATAGGCGAGGGAATGTTGATCAATTGTTTTGGTGTCATCAATGAAATATCCAGTTAGGTAGGTTTAGATGGCAAGATTTAGTATAGGTCAGGGAAGGGCAAAATGTTTGGCTCAGGGGCCACATTGGCTTTTCAAATTTGTCAGGTGGGTTAAGCCAGGACCAGATGCTTTCATATTTATTTAAAAAAAAAAAAAAAAGGCATTGTAGTGTTAATACTTACATTTACTTTTAATGGGAACAGTGTTGTTGATCACCTTGTTTTTGCCAGTGCATCAAAATATGGTGTTAGTTTTGTTGTGGCAATTCTCAAGAACAAATCTGAGGTGTTCATCACTCAGCTGGGATCTGTAGGATGCTTTGTTGGTGTTCATCACACTACAAGTTTGTTCACACACATAGATAGAGCCAAATAACATCAGCATCCTCTGTGCCATCTTCCAGATTTGGAGAAAATTGTCCCCGCTTAATGAAGCATAAAACTCATCCAGTTTAAGAGAGTTGAACTTCTCTTTTAACACAGTATCACATTGGAAGTCAATCAGGTCTAACTGCAGCTCCTGTGGTGCTGTTTCAGGGTCTTGTGTCAGGGACATGACACCAGCTGAAGTGACTTGCAATTTTTTACAAAATCAGAGAATCGATGGCAGAATTCTCCGTGCAGGTCGTCCAGTGATTTCTTGTATTTTTTCACATCTCAAGGGGGCTCTTTCAGAATAACCAGTGTGTATTTGCTTTGAGAGTAAAGCTAGCTTGGTTTTGAAGACTCTGATCTTTGTATACAGTTCATGCACAAACTGGTCTTCTCCTTGTAGCTTCACAAACAGCTCATTCATGTGTGTCACCATGTCCACAGAAAAAGCTAAATCACAAAGCCAATCTGTGTCACTCACCTCAGGAAAATCATCAGCTTTCTCAAGTTGCGCCAAAAATGAGACTTGACACTTTATCCAAACTTAACCAGCGGACATTTGGGTGGTAAAGCAAGTTCTGGTGATCAGAATCAGTTTCTTCGAGAAACTTAATAAACTGACGATGCCAAAGTTTTACAACTGGCTTTACTACATGGTCAAGCTACAGTACAAATTTACACAACGCTTCCTGGTGGATTATGCAGGGTAGAAAAATTACCTCCTGCTGAAGGTTGCCCTCTTTCACTCTTTCTTGGATTCTTTTTAGCAGGCCGATGTTTTTTCCAGTCAGATTTGGCGATCCATCTGTGGTAATATTGGCGAGTGTACTCCAAGATAGTTGGTGCCTCTTGATGACCCCCTGACACGCTATCATACAAATCCATGGCCTCTGTTATCTCAAAATTGTCATTAATAATAATAATAATAACAACTAATAATTAATCAGTCATAATAAAAATTAAAAGCTGAGCGGTATCCTTTATGTCATTACTTTTGTCCAGTGCCAAGGAATACAATATAAATGACTACTTTTTTGTTTAGCTTGTAAACTAAGTCTTCATCAATTAACTCAACACGGCCAGTCACTGTCCTGCGTGTTAAGCTAATGTTTTCAAATTTGTTCTTGCTCTCAGGACACAAGATACTCGCGGTCTCTACCATGCATTCTTCCAGAAACTCCCCTTGGGAAAGAGGCTTGCTGCTCTTCGCTAGTTTGAATGCCAGCAAAAAACTAACCTTTCTGCCTGAATCTTGGATTGTAGCTTGTGTTTTGCTGAGCCTGTAAGATGGATTTGAACCACTGAGCCATAGCCGTCCATTCCTGTGTTGATTGGTTATTAGCATAATTAACATGCTTGGTAGAAAAGTCACGGCTGATGATGTATTCCTTTAAAAGCACAATGGTTTCTTAGCACATAAGACATAAAGCCTTTGAAAACATGAGTTTGAAAAAGTGAAAAAGTATTTAGTAGTATTCTAGTATTAAACTACTATACTATATTAGTATTCTCTATTAAACACTTGGCATTCACTGTTGACTTCTTTTATTTGACACATTCATGTTTGATGATGGGTTCAGAGCACTAGCAGCGTAAAAACTGAGCAGCCAAAGTCAAGTCAATGTATCACTGTGCCTACTCCGCCACCTGGTGGAACCACTGGGCATTACAAGACAAGGTCAAATGAATGTAGTCATGATTTTGATGATTTGGGCGATTCTGTACCTATATTTAGCAAGGCGGATTGAAATGAATAACGGGCCAGCTGTGGCCCACGGGGCATAGTTTTCCCACCCCTCGTATATGTTGTGGAAGGTTGTGCGCATCTTCATCCACATGCGCAATATGGTGTAGCGTCAATGTCTACACGTGATGGTTGGTAAGACACCAAGAAGAAGGAAAAGATGACCAAAACCCTTCATTGGAATGTACTGAGGTGAAACATGAGTCAGCCTTACGTGTTGAAGAAGAGCACTTTGAAACGTTGTCGGTGGACGACTCCTCCCTGAGGATGGTCTTGGGTCTGTGTTTCTGCTTGGGTTTGGGAGTCTTGGGCTTCACGAGACCCTGCTCCTCAAAGATCTCCTGCTGCTTCCTCCGCAGGTATTCCTGCTTTATCAGCTCCCGCCGCGTCTTCTCATCCTCCTTGCGCAGACGATCCTCTTCAGCCTTCCGCCTGGTGTTGATCAAGCACATATCGGCCGGTGTTTCAAGGGCCGACGCAAATATTCTGAATTCTGAGGAATTTTACCTGGCCTCGTCCCGCTTGTGCTCGGATTCTGCTTCAAGCTGCTGCTTGCGGAGACGAGCCTCCTCCGCTTTCTTCTGCTGCTTCAGCAAGAAGGCCGCTCTCTTCTTGGCAAGCTCGTCCTCTGCTTTCTGCTCGTCCTGTAACAGAATACGCGACAGGATTAACACATCAATGTGGGTGAACTACAGCTAATCAAAAATCAATGAGAACTACACATTTTGAAATTCTCTTTTCCCGATTTTATCAACACATTTTCTATTTTTATAAATGTTCTTTTCCACACTCAGGCCATTACCCCTAACCATTCCTATTACATATAGGCCTAACAGAAGCAACATTTTATTGATGATACTGTGACTGTATGTACCATAAAAGATGTTGAACAAAACAATCAGGTTCCAATAAGGTTAGCTCTTATGAGGTTGTCTTTGCGTCATAACGTTTTCAAACGGTATTTCTGGTCAATGTTGATATCGCTAGTACTGCCTTAAAACATGTAAATTAAAATATATGCAGCGGTTGACATTGAATCATCTCCCAGGCTACACTGGTGTGATATAAATACATGTTTTCATAAATATCCCTGTTTTTGTAGATCAATACCTTGAAGAAGAAGCCCATGACTGACTTCTGCTCTGCATCTCCTTCATCTGCGGTTCTGTCAGAAGCCTCCTCCTCCTCGGGGTCCTTCAGCGCTGACATATCGACCTCGATCAGGTGAACTTTGCTGCGCTGCGCTTCCTCCGATGGCATGTTCTCTTTGCCCGAATCTGAGGAGTTGAGCTGTGAGTCTCGCAGGGTGCTGGACAGGCAGTCGTCAAAAGACACTTCAGGAGCAGACACCGCATTCAGGTCCACTCTGGTCGGTAGTCGCACGTTTGCATCGTCATGAAGCCTAAAGGTGGTGTTTTGAGCTAGGCTAGAGGCCGTTTTGTTTGTGGTTTCTCCTGCTGGAGGGTTTCTGAGGCCGTGTGGGTCGGGATGCTCGTTCCTGGGGGACCTGCCCCCAGCTGATTGCCTTGGATGCGTTTGTGTGTCTGTTCCACCCTGGGAGGGGGTCAGGGTCCTGGAGGCGTGCCGACTTTGCTCCTTGCTCGTCTTTAGGTCTGACGGTTTGGATCTGGCGCTTCGGCCTGAGCTCAGTTTGGGAGGTTTCCTCGTGGGGGCGGTGCCTGTGGAGTGGTGCTCCACGTAGTTAGAAGTGGCTTCGGCTTTAGACTCACTGTTTTTGTCAGTTGTGAGGGCCTGACGAGTAGCACCGGGAGGGGAGAGTACATTCTGCTTCATCATCATCTCTTGCTGAAGGGACAGTTGCATCATCTGCTGCTGGATGCTGCCAATGGCTTCATGCAGCAGCTCGATGGACCGGTTGCACTCATTGAGGTCCAACTCTTCTTCTTGGTAGAAGCTGCCATTGTTTCCCTTCTTGTCTGCTTCTAAGGCACCTGAGGGGGTGGGTCCCTTCAGCTCAATGTTGCCTCTCAGGGTATCAACACACATATCGTCTTTAGCCGATGATGTGACTTTTTCTCCATTGAGCTCGTCTTTGGAGGGGTCGGCTTTAAGTGGATTGGGCAACGTGGCACCCTTGCCGCCACCTTTCTTCACTATATGCAGGAAGGCAGCTTTACCCAGCTTCTGCCGCTGCCGGGCTGACAGCACTTCCATCTTCTTCTTCTGATGCTCGATGGCACGGCGCTTTTCCTCTAGCTGCATGCGCAGCTGTACAATTTCGGATGCAAGAACATTGGCACCGCCGCTCCCATCACCAGCACGATTGCAACCTCCCAAGGGTGATGAGGGACTCTGGTCTCTTTTGAGCCTCCAGGAGGAGGCCAGGGGCCCACTGCTCTCTGATCCATCTGGAGTGGTCCTTTGCGAGCTGGAAGCACTGGAGCGCAGGTCGTGGTTACTACCGAAGCGCTGCTGCTGGGCTTTACGCTCAGCAAACGAGGTCATACGCACACTTCCGCTGGCCATGCTGCTGGCTTGCGAGTAAGCGCTAAGGCAGGGGCTGGAGCGACCGCTGCAGCCGTTAATGTCTTTGTCCTCGTGCTCTTTGACATTCATGTCCTCCTGGAGTTTAGCTGATTCCTCTTCATCATCCTCAATAAAGCTTTTCCTAGGCCAAGCTAGCTCTTTTGTGGTAACAGCCTCATCCAAATCATCGTCCTCGTCATCAAGGTCTGCATCAAAGCTTGGGCAAGGCTTTGTCTCCTCGGAATCTGAATGCAGGTAGAACCCTCCACTGGGCTCTTTTGATGAGGGGTCTACACTGGTGGTGGCAACGGGTCTGAAACCTGCCTGAGCCTGAAGAGGCTTGTCTGATGAGTCAGGCTCCTCACCCGCACAGATAAATGTTTTGTTCAGGCTGATGGGGGCTTTCTTATGAACAGCAGGAGATGATCCATCTCCCCTGCGTAAGAAGCCACTTCCAGAGGACCGGAGCGCCTCTCCACTCTCCTCCTCCTTGTTCAGGCATACAGACTTCTCTTTAGCTGGTTTCAGCACAGCAGGCATCAGCGGTTCTAAGTAAAAGCCATCGGGTGCAGGTTTGGACTTTGACTCTGGTTCCACAGCGGCAGACGCTTGACTCCCATCATGTTTGCAGACGGCAGCAAGCTCTGTCTTGGCCACTGCCACCAGAGATTCTTCCTCGTAATCCAGGTTGACTTTTGCCAAGAGGCCATGACCATTGACTCTGCGCATCTGGGTTAGCGTGGGTTGGTGAACTGAAGTCTGGTGTTTCGGAGTTACGTTGATGACATTGGACGCCAGGCTGTCTTTACTTATTGAGCGGGCCAGGCTGACACTGTCGCCGGAAGCAACATCTGCGTCACTGTCTGCAGCTGAATGGCACATGAAGGGGCTCAGCGTGGACACAGGCCTAGAAAAAATTGTCAATTGTTAGAAGCATTTCGGAAAATCTTCTGACAGTTTAATACACCACTTATGAGTTTTTTTATTCCATTTACTGAGTACACTACTATATGTCAGCAGAAATGTGTAAATTCCAACTGAATTATTATTTTTCTTTACCTCTGTCTCTTGTCGGGCCAAGCGACAACAGAACCTCGGGCCTGTCTGTCCATCTGGGTCAAGGAGTTCGAGCGGTTCCTTAGACCTTGAAGGAATGATCGCAAATGTTACAAAGAGGATTATGGTGCTTAACAATGCTATATTATGATGCTCTTACCTGCACAATCATCTCCTTGAGGCTTCTGTTGCCTTTGGCGTAAAGGCAAGAGTGGGTGGGAAGGACTGAATGATGGACCGCCTCGACTAAAAATATATAAATTATTTTTCATTTTAGGTAGCAATATATTACAGTGCATTTTTCACAATGAAAATTAATTCCCAAGAAAGTATAGCCCAACAATTCCCTAAGCAAGCATTATCCACCTTGTTTCGACAAAAGAACAGCAGAAAACCTGAACAAAAAAGGGCACAGGAGCCTGAGGTCCTGAGCTAATTTCTTTACTTTCAATTGTCTAACATAATACAACTGAAAGTCATTTTTGTTTCAATTGTATTTTGTCTTTTACAAGACAACTGCAACAAAATGAACTAAACCAATCTGATTCTTGTTACGAAATATGGTCATGTCTAATACAAACAACACACAGTGACAGTCAGTCAGTTCAGCAAGTCAGTCAAGAAAACACCCAAAGATGCTATCCACTTAAAACTTAACCAGCTATGGATACCTCACCCCATTCACTTCACATAGTCAATGTTGCAGATTTATATAATATGGTATGATGAAGTTACCTGCTACAGATTTCTGGGCCGCTCTGGTTTTCCGACACACCAGGACTGGCCAGGAAGCTCCGCTTGGTGGCGTTGGAGATGGGCACTGATGGACGAGAACTCTTTGGCTGAGCAATGGCTCGAGCTACATGAATGCATATTGACATATTGGTGGACTTTATTTATTGGGTAAAGTTCAAGGTTAATGTTACTTTTTATTACTAAAACTTTCACTTGTATCATTTGGGTACAAAAACGTACCATCCTTCGACTCTTGTAGATCCCTGGGCAGGACAAATTCTGGCTTGACAGTCTCAAACCACCAGAAGAGTTCAGCAATGAAAACAATCACATTGTGCTGTGTAAAGAAGTAATGTTTACTGTTGGTGGCTATACTTTTTCAAGTTTAATATTTTTCTGTATTTATGTCAAACCAACAAGAGATTCTACCTTAAGCACAAGAGGTGAGTAGAGTATGTCTTCTGTTGTCAGATAGAAACTTTTATTTAGATACTCATTAGCAAACTCTCTGAGCAGCTGGATGTTGTACAGGCTATCGGCCATGGAGGGAACTTCCTTCAGGCAAATATCTGATCAGACAGGGAAAAAAGCAAATCAGATAAGGACTCAACTGATTGGTCTATTGGGAGCTTATGTCTAATGGAGAAAGGCAATTGTGTGGAATATACAAAACAAAATCTTGTTTTTAAACACACTCATTCCTAATGGGAACTGAGAATACTGATGTAGGTTTGTCTGAGTTTAGCTACTGTATGTGCTTTTGTGTTTGTGTTCATGTATACATGTAAGAAGGCCATACCCTCCAGCTTCATGAGGTCTGGGCAGTAGTAGTGGACAACCGCGAGCAAAGCAGCTCCATCACAGACATCTCTCATCAAATCTTCCAGCAGGGGAAAGAAAGGCAGATGGCGGCCAGACGCATGCTCCCGTCGATACCGTACCTGAACATAAAATGGACAAAATATAATCAGAGACAAATACTATCAAAATACTTTCAACAGAAATATGACTACAGCTGCAAAGTGCAAATCCTTTGCACTGGGATGCACATCTGAGCAATTCAAAGCACATTTGACTCAAGGATGTTCAATGTGAGTTTTGCTCGAAGATTTCCGTTTAAACATCCAACCAAGGTTCTCCCTTTCAGAGCTGTACCAAGGTTTTAGCTGTATTGATGTGGACTTCTAGGATGCAGTTAAATGAAAACGGCCCTGTGGCATCAGTTGAGGGAGAACCTTGAAGAGAGCATGTTGCTGATGGTGAGTGAGATGGAGTTGTTAAAGCAGTGAACAACAAAGAGCCTTAAGCCTTTGAGAGAGGGTGGCCAGTGATGGATGCAAGCAGCAGCATAGGGCATCGAGGGGTGGGGGGTGGAAAATAGGTGAGTGCACAGTTTCAAGACGAAAATCATTATTATATATATTATTATTAAGATAACAGTTGATATGCCATTAACTGCCATTAGGTATTAACTGCACTCACAAAGCCAATCGAAAAAAATAAATACAAACCACTCTAGCCTACTTGTTATTTTTGCAAAAATAAATACACTAAGTGGTGGGACAAAAAAAAAAAAAAAAAAAAAAACACAAACCACCCAATGAAACCTGCTCTAAAGGAAATAATCTTAAAATTCCCCTTACTATTTTTCTTTGTCTTCCATCTCTACCACAAACCATGAGGGAATGGGACTTAAAACCTATCCAAATCCATTAGGCCTATATTGTTTTGCTTCAAGACATAGCCTACTACGCTACACAACCTTAAATTAAATGAATAAATTAATGTTAAGATTAATCCAGGCCTGTGATTCTGAACAAGTAGCATGCCCATCTCGAGCAGAGATGTGTCAAAATAGATGACTGATGATCAAACAAAGTGTTTTGAGCAGAGGGGTGATTACAAAGCAGGGCAGTGTGTGTGTGTGTGTGTGTGTGTGTGTGCGCGTTCATGGGTGAGGGTGGGGTTTACTGCAAAGAAAGTATATGGGCCAGTTTCATCTGATTCTACTAAAGCAAATACTAAAGCACAACGAACAAAAAAGTGGAAATACTTCAAATTAGTGCTGCACCGGAATTTTGACAGCCGACTTGTTGCAGCCGAAATTAGCCCAAAGGTGTCATTTTGGTTTCGGACCAAAAGACTTTTGTCACTAAAATAAAACGACCGAAATAACATTTTGTTTTTTGCTGCTAACGCCCGCCTCTCGCCCGAAAATTGCTGGGATAGGGTCCAGCACGCCCGCGACGCTAGTAAGGATAAGCGGAACGGTAGAAGAACGAATGAATGAATGTTGGAATGAATTATGCTACCGGCTAGTCCAAACTGCAGCGTCCGTATTGTCGCCCAACCTTGCTGCGTTCCGCTGTTCGGTGGAATGTTTGTTGCGTGCTATGTATTTGCGCTGCCCCAGCTACCTAGAAGCTACAGCTAATGTTGCTAAATACGATGCCAAGCTACGGAGGCGAACGCGTGTATCACTTTCGTTGTCAACGCAGCATAAGTCACTAATCATCGCATCAAGTATGGTAATCACAAAGGACAGGAGGAGGATAAGACGGGAGACAGATGGCGGGGAAGCCAGTCACAAAGGTATTGTGACAGCATTACTCCAAAATCAGTGATTGTGTACTGCAGTACACTTATCATATAGGTCGAGCTCGAACCGCGTTATAGCGGCGATTAGCCAAGTTTGAAGAGCAAAAAATAGGCAAATTAGTACGCGTTTATAGAGGAAACTACTGAGATATATGATAACACTAGATAGCTACATAAACACAGGCACCGCAAACCAGAAATGAATTAATATGTCACGGGTGCTACGTCACTTGAGAGAAATGGCCTATAAATTTAAAAGTACATTAATATAATAAATATTAAGAGTATTAAACAACTTTTATTTGTCCCACAATTGGGAATTTGCATAATTGCAGCAGCAATCGTGGATACAGGAAATACAAAAAGAGCAGACAAGGTTCTATTACAAGGTTGATGCAATAAATACAGTAAAATAAATATTGAAGCCATAATTTATTAACAGTTACAATTATAGAGTAATGATTATGTTGTGAAAAGGAACAGTAAGGAGAATTATTTTTATTTTACTACATAACATGCTGCAATAACTGTCCCACTGTAATGTTCCTGACATAAATTTAAAAATATGGACATTCCAACTAATTGTTCTGGAAGTGAATTTCTACAGGTTGGCAAATCTGCAGTCATAAATGCTATTTTACTAATGATTTGCATAGTTTTATAATTAATAATTGGCAGGTTAGATTTATTTTTATATTTTAATTAATGTAAAGCGAAGCGCGTTTTTTTTGTATGAAAAGTTTGTTTTCAAATATCTTAATGTGTTTCCGCTTTCAGTTTTGGGCTCCCCAGTTTCGGTTTTAGTCAAGAATTTCCTTACGGTGCATCACTACTTCAAATGTCATAAAAAGTGTTCCAAAGTTGATTTTGTATAAAAAGCAAAATAAGGTTTCATCAGCTTTGTACCACTTGGCTAAGAGTAGCATAGAATGAGTTTGAACAAGCCTCGGTGAGGTGTGCGCACACATCAACACAAAACTATGCGTGCATGGGAGAGAGGGAGGGTTTGTGGTGGAGGGGGGCTGACTTCCAACTTACAGGGACAAGCTTCCAATACCATTTGGAGGGAGACTATCCAGTTTGCAAGGATAAGAGAGGGAAAGGAGGTATAGATGGGGAACAGGAGCAGATATATTTATAGGTCAACGGTAATAGCTGCATCCAATTTAAACGGAAAAACACAGAAAAGGGTCAGTGCAACACAAAAGCATAGTTAAGGAGATTCATGAATAGTAACTCCTCTTTAGGAGATGTCGTTTACCTTTTGGTGACTGGGCGATTCCAGAAGATGGTGCTTGACTTTGTGCTCCTTTTCGCTAATATCCCTCATCTTCGTGTTCACCTGCAGACATGATAATTAGCGATTAACATTTTTTTGCCCAGGCAGTATTGGTACACCAAATTATGTTTATCATACCTAAAAAAAACAAGAGCCCTGCTCTCAAGAAAGTAAAGCCATTTGTGGGTTTTTTTTCTAAATATATGAAATATGTTTGAAGGTAAGTTCTGAAAACATATGCAAAGTGGCCTGCTACTAGCAGCTAGTAGTTATTAGCCGCAAGTGGGCTCATGGACCGGCGTTCGGAACGCCCAATACTCCACAGCCAGGCTACATGCCATGTGTCGATCCACACAACAGAGACACCTAAGGGAAACAGAATTGTTTATTAGGTTCTCTAGCCCGCAGGTTAACGAGCTAGCGAGCTAAGGCGGTCCCTCGATCGTGGCGGGCGTCAAATACATCAGCGCCTCGTTCTGTGTGGGTCCCCACATACAGTAACAGAGACACGGGAAAGTTAACTGTTAATTAAACACAGCGGCACACATTATTCAGCCAGTAGCTGACTACAGACACTTGAGCACATAGTGTAAGAGTGAAAGTATTCACCTGACAGGTGAAGGGCCCATCTCCAGTGCATTCAGCTCGATGGCGGGCTTTATTTTTTTTATTTAACATACATGGTGATCATTTTTATCCATTAAAATTTGGCAGGCTTTTCAAAAACACTCAAATTTAAAAGATGTTTTTTTTATCCCTTTACATGCACTTTCATTTTTTCAGTAGCGTGAGGTGGTTGTTCATTGACCAAAGTTTTCCTATAAAAAAAAAAAAAACTTGGAGGTGGCAGCCTTTGCCTATTTTCAGACCGTCTTTTTGCTTAAACCAGAGATCATGAAAACTTATCTGACCGGTGTTGTACGAGCTGGGTGCCATTTTTAACTGCGATTGTGGCATTACGCCGACAGGTAGGGTTGGGCATCGTTTGAATTTGAGCGATTCCAGTCCTGATTCCGGTTCCAAACAATTCTCGATTCTGATTCTTTTCAGGGGGCTGGGTCAAAAAAAGTTTGCATGGTTTAAATTAAGGGTGTCCAAATTATGAACATCCATTTTCTTAGCAGCCTGCAGCGTAGACTAAAATGAAGATTTGACTCGGGGTTCTTTATAACCAGTATCAATATCAAACCTAGGAACTAAAAGGCAATGTGTGTGGAACTAACCCAATTGATTTAATATTTATTAATTCATGTTTCAGCTAAAAGTTAAATATATATAGCATTGTTAAAATGGTTATTTGGGACTCTTTTATCATGTCAAATGGTTTATATGTGCAGGTTTTAACCTGACTTCCAGTTTTAAGCTTGTAGCCTTTTATTTTGAAGGGTATGCACCAGAACTCAGCATTTTGGCACAAAAAGTAACTTAACACGGCACCGGTAAAAAAAAAAATTTAATTTTTTTTTTTTAATGGATGTAACCAAATGCTATAAGAGGTTGATTCCTTTCCTTACCCGCCGATGAGGCACAAGGTTAGTGTTTGTGATACTGTGAGACAACGTTTGTGAATTTTGTCAGAAAGTTGCTATGGTAAAGGTTTAGCTCAATGTTAAAGGTCAGATGACAAAGATGATATGGGGTCAGTTAAAATTCATATTTGCATTGTTTATATGTTATGTGATACATGCACGTAACTTCCAGCAAGTTTTCAACTATAGTTTAGCTAAAAATAAGCTTTTTATTACGCATATTGAGCCCTCCCCGAACATACCGAAGCTCAAAACACCGGGGTGTGGTTACTCTATCCACCGCAAGGGCTAACAGAAGTGATGTTGCAATTGACAAACAACACGCTACACTCTATGGCGAGCAACGTGTTGGAATATGAAGACAAGGAGGATTTCGACGTACAGAAGCACCCAACTGAACTTGGCATCGTCAAACCATGGTATGGGCAGGCATATGTTATGGGCAACGAACAGAGGTGCATTTTATTGATGGCATTTTTAATGCACAGACATACCGTGATCCTGAGGGCCATAGTTGTGCCATTCATTCACGACCATCACCTCATGTTGCAGCATGATAAACAATTCCTGGAAGCTGAAAATATCCCAGTTCTTGCATAGCAAGCATACACCTCCGGACACCCATTGAGCATGTTTGGGATGCTCTGGATCGCCGTATACAGTACGACAGCGTGTTCCAGTTCCTGACAATATCCAGCAACTTCGGACAGCCATTGAAGAGGAGTGGACTAACATTCCACAGGCCACAATCAACAACCTGATCAACTCTATGCGAAGGAGATGTGCTGCACTGCGTGAGGCAAATGGTGGTCACACCAGATATTGACTGGTTTTCTGATCCCCCAGACCCCCACAATAAAGCAAAACGGCACATTTCAGAGTGGCCTTTTATTGTGGCCAGACTAAGGCACACCTGTGCAATAATCTTGCTGTCTAATCAGCATCTTGATATGCCACACCCGTGAGGTCGGATGGATTATCGACAAAGGAGAAATGCTCACTAACACAGATTTAGACAGATTTGTGAACAACATTTGAGGTAAATGGCCTTTTGTGTATGTTGAAAAAATTGTAGATCTTTTGAGTCCAGCTCATGAAAAATGGGAGCAAAACCAAAAGTGTGTTTATATTTTTCAGTGTATATATTCAAATATTCATTTTCAGTGACATGGTATTGTATATTGTATTGTATATTGGAGTATTCCTATATATTGTGTGCCCCTCGCTCAAGTAGCGTTATAACACGCCGCACAGAAAGTCTTTGCCGTGTCTGTTGGCTTGTCATATATGTCAAAAGTACAGACAACAGTCCTGAAAAGTACTGCATGGTTCTTTTTTTCCTACTGCCCAGTGCATAATAATAACCAAAATAGAGTCGTAGGTATATACACAAGGAAACCCTCACCTCTTGTCTGCGCCACTTCACCGTGGCGGCTGCAAGATTTCGTTCTATTGCTGGCAGTTGCGGTCCCGATGGCCATAGGAAAAATAGTTGGCACTGCAGCTCGTTTCAGCCTCTGCCTCACTACACCTGTGTATCCAATGCTTTCTGCTCAATCTTTCTCAAAACACGCCGGTTCGAAGTGATCAGCACAGAGTTTGGAATGCTTGCTAGGCACCCCTAGCTGACCATGTTTCTTCCCCTCGATTTACTTTCCCTATCCACTGGTCACGTATTCCTTTATCACTTGGAAAGCCAAAAAAACCTCTTGCCACTGCCTGAACCATTTGTACAACCAAATGCCACACAATAAACCATCGTGACATCGTTAAATCATACGACAACAAATACACAAGGACGGGAACAACAGCATGGAACAACAGCACACAACGCCAAATGAACAGGCGGTTTGGCTCGTGTGACGTCACAGCGCCGGATAGAGCCAAAGACCGGAAGGCGCTAGATGCAAAAAGTAGAAAGCGCATTCTGCATCATATTTATCAATTTAACTGTTGTATATCTGCTATGTAATCACTTCGAAATGGCAGATGTGGTTTGTAAAGGGGTTCTAGATTTATCAAGAAAATGTTTAACATCTCTGTCCTCTGACCTTCAAGCTTTTTTTTTTCCTGTCATCGGCTCTTACGTTGGTTTGAAGACTAAAATAAATGCTAAAAACCATAAGTGCAAAAGTGCAACCAACCGTTTCCCTTGTTAGCTGTCTCAATGTCGGCGTAGACATTTTATTGTTTCACCCACCCAATTGACTGAAAGTTGACTGGGAGCGCGTCAGACGCTACACATCGTGAAAGCCTCCTTAGCACAATATAATCTTATTCCAAGTGTTGCATTGAGGCGACTGGTCATTAATTCTAACAAAGTTAAGACACTTTTGTTTGCCGCCGTTGGGCACAAGCACATCTTAGTGCGTGTTCTTCGTTGGTTTTTGCCACTTCTTCTTAGGGGTCAGCGGACTTGGCATCGAAACTAGGAACTGAAATTTTTAAATTTGAACGATTCTGGAAGAACTAGAACATTAGACCCGGTTCCGATCTGTTTTCGATTCTCGATGCCCAACCCTACCGACAAAACAGCGCCAGTCAGAAACAGTTGGAGTGTTAGGTTTAATTCATGGATATTGTTGGGGGTTTTTTTGGTCTGCATTTGACATGTGCTGTTTTTTGGCAGTCCTCTTGCACCGTTAAAAGTGAGACTGAAAGTAAGTTTCTGCTTCTTTCCCGACACAGCTACAAATAGCCCATGTAGTCTACTTTGATGTTACACTTTGTATTTGTATTACACCTGTATTTCCAACCATTTATCACTGTGTGTAAATGCCAACGGGCAAATTTAAGGAATTTATATAATTTGTGTAAAGTGCATATTTGCTTGCCCATGTGATGCCACATCAGTTTGTGCCAGCGTGTTATTTAGGCTAGTATGCTAGCTAATACTATTTCTGAGCCTCATGCGCAGTTGTTTTTTTCTCGAATAAACTACAGAATACAGTTTCTTATGTAACATGGGCTCATGATTGTGTACATGCTAGATGCATGGCGTTAGTGCTGTATGATCATCTTCTTTTGAAGTGGTTTGCCGTCATCTTGTGGCATCTATAAGCAATGTCAAACCCCTTTTAGAAGATTTACAGATGTTTGCTATCCGCTGGGGATAGGGAGTTCGTTTCACGGCACACCCTGTTTTCGGCTTTTGAGAGCTAAGCACGAAATTTTCAAGGCAATGAGGGAACAAGAACAGTACTTCGTGAAGGTGCAGCCAAAAAGGTTTCACACCACACAAGCTATGAACCCGTTGTTTACTTAAGAAAGTGCTTGGCCTGTGGTTATTTTCATGGTTTGAATGTTAATTTGGTTATTTAATTGTAGTATTGTTAAGGGACTATCTTGGGAAAAAATTAACAGAGCTCCTGTATTTTTATTTTGTGTTTTATTATAATGTCACTTGAGAAAAAAGAAAACAGAACAATTAAACATGTACTGTTAACGTTCTTTCTTGTGCTTTACAGATTTGTTTCTACCTTGTTGATCCAGAAAACCATGGCGTCCTCCAAGTCAAAGGGAAGCTCCTTGGAAGGATTAAAGGTAGAGAAGCGCTCCACAGAGGCTACTACTTTCTCAATGCTGATCATCTCCACTGTGTAGGCCATCATAAGGGCATCAATCATGGGTATGTGGGCACTCTGGAAGAGGAAAAGATGATCGGATGATACATCAGTGGTACTGGACACGTGCATTGTGTTATGTTGTGGGCAGGATGACAAAATAAGCGACACACACACACACGGAAGCAAAGCAAATGGCTTATAAATGTCTGCTGTTGCACTAACATGGCACTGACTGAGGGACTGTCTGCAGGAGAACCTCAGTGTCTTTCAGGTTTCTATCAACCTGCTTTGTCAAGTCAGCAAAGTGGGAGGGGCTTTTAAGCAGACATGGGACAAGTGCTGTCCTGCACAGGATTTTCCCTCCCCTCACTGGGCTTTGTGTCTGGCTGTATGTGGATTATTACATCATGCCACAAGCAGGAAAAGCAGACCCATGATCCCCAACTGGCTAGCGAGGAGGCCTGCTCTACAGCAGCACAGCTAGTCTCCATGGTAACAAACAGGAAGGAAGACCGATGAAAACAACTGAGCTGGTGGTCAATGTTCATTCTGTTCTGTGTTGAATTCCACTGGGTGAGGACACTAGTTTGGAGACATTAGTTGACTTTAAAGTTCAGCTAAGATAATTTTCAAAAATAGTCTAAAAAAAAATCCTTTCATTATTCCGGCATTTAGCAAATAGAAATAATTTGGGTAATCCTGATTTATCGAAAACAGTTAAAGTTTAGTTTGATTTCATGTCAAACAGCGAGAAAAAGAATAGTGCACGTGTCTTTTAATATAACGCATGTAAAGATCTGGTTTCAACTGTATTGCTGATAAAGTACTGAGCATCCAGATAATTTTCTAGGCCGCAGTAAGTTTCTTTTCCCATACTGTTTATGATTACACCTTTCTCCTTTGCCATCACTGATATATTCTGTGGTGGCATCACAAAAAAATAAAAAAGCCACACCCAAACAAAACTGAATTTAACCCTTGAGATACTCACGAAGCTGAAGTGTCTGGAGATTTCATAACAGCTGTTTGCCTTTTGATGTAGAATTTGGGGGCGTTGACTGCATCTCAACATCACTTTATTTATATGCTTTCGTGCATCATGAAAAGTACGACAATCTTGAATGGCAGTCCTAACTCATAAGAGTGAAAATCCACTTCTTGATTTAATTGTCCAATAATAAAGGGTGGAGTCGACGTTTTTGGCAGTAGAGACTGACACGACTGTGTCATCAATGCAGATAGACAGCTATCTTCAGCTGCTTCTTATAAAGGTTAAATGTATTTTCATGGCACACACACACACACACACACACATATTCACACACTCTTGCCTTCTGACAAGCTCTTTCCCGACTCACCATTTTAATGGGCATACCAGCCAGGTCCTCCTCTGTGACAGCTGTGTTGTCGCTCTCCACTACATAAATGCCCTTCCTGTCCAGAGACTGAATGACAGAGTGGTGTGATTGGAGGGATGCGGCCTGCTCAGTCTTGAGGATGAGGGCGCAGACTCGGCAGTAAAGCTCAGAGGACAGCAGCAGCCGGATGACTGGTGGTTTGATGTGTTCCTGGTCATACTGGTCTGTGTAGAAGGGGTCCCTTAAGTCCTCAGGTATATGGTCTGAAATTAACAATGTTAGATCAGATATGTTAGATAGCATCCATCCATTTTCTGTACCGCTTATCCTCACTAGGGTCGCGGGCGTGCTGGATCCTATCCCAGCTATCCTCGGGGGAGAGGTGGGGTACACCCTGAACTGGTCGCCAGCCAATCGCAGAGCACATCGAAACAAACAACCATTTGCACTCACATCCACACCTAGGGGCAATTCAGAGTTTTCAATTTACCTACCACGCATGTTTTTGGGATGAGGGAGGAAACCAGAGTACCCGGAGAAAACCCACACAGGCACGGGGAGAACATGCAAACTCCATACAGGCGGGGCCGGGATTTGAACACCGGTCCTCAGAACTGTGAGGCAGATGTGCTAACCAGTCGGCGTTAGATAACATAATAAACATTAAAGCAGTTACCAGTGCAAGTGGAAAAATACTTCTCCACTAAGCCAACCTTAACTCGACTAACTTGTGTCAACCAGCTACAGGAATGCAGCAAGCTATGGACTTTCTGTGTAATATTTGTTCACATCCCACTTTAGTTTACTCCCAGCAAACACTTCCAAGTGCAAGCTACAACACAAGTGACGTGGTTTGAGATTTGCTAGAGATCTGAGGAACTGGAGTTACTCAAACTAAAAAGAAAATAATAATAAATAAATAAAAACCCACAATGACCTTAACAAGAGATTCTGTTTCTGTGGATGTGAAGTCACCCAAAATCCCAACATCACAACCATATAAGGAAGTGGAACAAAGCACACTGGACTTAGGTATGCCAAAACCAAATGCGTAAACTCAATAGGGAACCTCAAAATAAGTCTGAAAAACTCTCACAAAATTGTGTTTTCCAACAGAAAAGTGGGGAGAGAAATAACTTTGTTCCACTAAATCTGCTTTTGCACGAAGCGTGAGTGCCCCTCGAGCAACATTAGTGGAGTGTGTGCGACGTGTTCTGTTCGGATGGGATAAAGGAAGCCAGCCGTCAGCAGTCTCAAATTCACAAAAACAGACAGGTAGCTTCTTCCTGTAGGTCCCCAAAAGCAATTTGGTTCAGTGAGGATGATACAGAAGGGTGTAAAAAAGTGAAGATTGAATGCAGAATTACCATGAGACCTATGATCTCTTAAAATAAATAAATAAATAAATAAATAAAAACAACATTCAGCCCAAATTCTACTTCGGAATAAAAACAACTGAATCTGTTTGGATTAAATGATCGACAAATGCATACTGCTGAAGTTGAGCATCACACTTCTTTGCTAATGCGCCGCGAGAATCAATAAAGCGCTTTTGCTTGGAAGCACTGAACCTTCCTCCTCACAAGCTATCAATGCATCAAGTATGCAGTGAAATGGAGATTTAATGCAACTGTCATTTCAGCATGTCTATGCAACCAGGGCTACGACTGGAATACATGATTTCATAAAAATATTGATTAATCTGGACAATAGTTTCCCAGTGATCACACAAGAGGTGGGCTTGATTGAACTGATGTTGAAATAAATCAAATGTCAACGAGAACAAAAGCTTCACATTTGACTTAATTCCACAGATGACAACATTGTGTGGCAGCTGCACCCACCCCTTTCTGATCCCATTAGGTAGGTGCTGAGCTGAAAGTGTAGCACTAACTGGGTTGGGGTGGGGCACAAGATGAGCGACATGAGAGTTAGCCAACCGTATTAAGAAGCACAAGCAGGGTACAAGTAACAAAGCTTTAACCATGACAGGTGCACACTGTCCCTGACACCATGTCTGGCTGTATGCCACTCAGGCTTGGGAGCAGCTGTGGGAGCCTGAGGGCCAGTCATACAGCATGCGGTATGAGTACACATACACTCAAATAGTAGTGGCACATTGTTTGTTCTTGTACGCCACACGACCTCCACCATCACAGGCCACTAAAATCTACAAAAGAGAGCATTTTTGCTGAATGTGATGCTGCTCAGCTATCTAAAGAAAACAACCACATATAATGTAAATAATAACAAACACCATATGAACCACCAGGTGAAAAGTAAATGAGCCTTGTATCGTAAGTTCCCCAAGGAGACCAAAAACGGCAGGTACACTTGAGACCAACTTCCCACTGGAGCACTAAAGCTTCAAGGGGTACTACACTGGATCTGAGCAGAATCCCTGTCTGCATCATTAGCCATGGCTTACGATAAAAAGATAAGCTAATTGATGGATAGATGGATACTTTACTCATCTCATGAGGAAATAAATCACTTATAGTTTGCTGTCTATGGCCCGAATTAGTTTGTCAACGTGGTATAATGCCTCAGAACGAACCACCCAAGTTTGCGCTCATCTCCTATTTTCTTGCAAGAATGTAAACAGGAAGGTTTAGCATATAGCAATGAGTCAAATAGTCCTAAAAAGTGGCTTTTTTTTTATAACTTCAACAATCACAAGGGGTTTTTGAATAGGGCTAGACCAATGTAACTTTTTTCTTTTTTAGACCAAGTATGCCTACAAGAAGGGACTTTTTTTTTTTTTTTTTAAACCTAATGTTAAAAAAAAGAATTCATGAAGAAAGTTTCACTCAAATAACACTTGTTAGAGTAACAACCTCTGACACTTTAATATCCAACTGCATGTTTTCTAAGTCTTGACACAAATGTCACTTAAATGTAACCTTTAACACAAAGTATTTCAGTTATGTCACTATGTAAAAGGAGAACATACAGGGAATAACAGATGAAGAACACAGAGGCAAGTGGATGTTAAAAAATAAATAAATAAATAAAAAGTAGAAATAATATGGATGTCATGTTTCTGCTGTGCATTACCTACAAAATGATTAAAAAGAAATATAAGACTGGTTCTTGAGAATACCACAAGTTATAAATGAAACTGTGACAGAACAACAGAAGTGATACTTTATTAACTTCTTACTTCCTCTCATAACTCAACGTGCCACGCAGCAAGAGATGGGAGTCGCAGTTGGCTCCGCTAGAGCCGAGCAGCGGCGAGGACAACAAGCTTCGAAACTCTGCGCTTGCTGGACAGCTCAAGGAACGACCACCTGAGCAGAACCTAATTTGCAGTCACCTAAAAGTTTTATCACCCATGTTTACCTGAAACTATTTCCACATGGCTGACATGGCTCCTAACCGAAAGGTATAAGTCAGGCTGGTAAAGTTGTATGTGTGTGTAGTATCTGTGTATTTTTACGAGTACCGTACTAATGAACAGACTCGGCACTATCTGCCTCCCTCATCCTTGGTTTATGATGGCTCCAAAATACATAATTTCAAGATAATGAACTTCACACAATGAACTACTTGTGTTGGTGGTCACCGGTGCTCGGGACAGGAGAGGACGTTCGTTTAAGGCTTGCTTGAGGTATGTTCACGTACTTTTAATACGATACGGCTGACAAACAGGTAATAAAATGTTATGTAGCCTAGCAAGCTAGCGGTAGCACAAACGGTTGGATGTAAACATGGCGCCGTTCTGTCGAATCATGCTCTGAAGTTTCGGTGTGGGTGAAGTAATTTAATTAAAAATAAAGCAATTTAATTACAGTAAATTAACACTGGTGAGGCCAGCCATGATGTATGGATTAGAGACAGTGGCACTGAAGAGAAAACAGGAAGCAGAGCTGGAGGTGGCGGAAATGAAGATGTTGAGGTTCGCTCTCGGAGTGACCAGGTTGGATAAAATTAGAAATGAGCTCATCAGAGGGACAGCCAAGGTTCGATGTTTTGGAGACAAAGTTAGAGAGAGCAGACTTCAATGGTTTGGACACGTCCAGAGGAGAGAGAGTGAGTATATTGGTAGAAGGATGATGACGATGGAGCTGCCAGGCAAGAGAGCTAGAGGAAGACCAAAGAGAAGGTTGATGGATGTCGTGAGGGAAGACATAATTACAGTAAATTAGCACCCATTATTTCTGTCATGGAATGACTGACTGATTAGAATACATGATCTGACTAGAGCAGTGATTTCCAACTTTTATGGAGCCAAGGAACATATTTTACAATTGAAAAATCTCACCGCACACCAACAAACAAAAATGTCACAAAAAGTGGATACAGTAATTACTGTATTTACTTCCTGCCATCTAATAGAAGACCATTCATTTGTTCTGTCTGTCACTATGCCTCACTGGCATGAATAGAGGAACAAAGATACATTATTTGTTGGAAATATATAACTTTTTGAGCAATTAAGCACACAAGTATATCCAGTAAATGAACAGGTCATTTAAATAGACACATTCCTCCATCTTGTCATCGGATCGGTCAGACCAGGTGTCTGTGATAAGAAAAACACCAAGTAGGACAAGAGGGGACGTATTACTGGAGTGGAACAATGGTTAGACAGTATGATGTTAATCCTGCAGCTACGCTGGCTGCTGTTGATTGAAAAATCTGCCAAGCAGTAAAAAAATAAATTGGTTAATGGGTGAATGTGTTATGACAGCAACACCTCAGGAAAAGTGGGACAACCCATTCTCACAATAGGTTTATTTTCCATTATTATTGGAATGTAGGTGCAGGCTGCAAAGAATGGCACCTTGCCACTCTGTAAGAGAAAATTGTGTTACGGCAGTAACTGCACTGTAGTGATATTTGTGTCAGACAGAATGGTGGAGCAGATCATTTTGCACATAGATATTTTCAACTTAATTAACTCGTACATAAGGCCTACTGTTACTTAATCCTGAACCCGATCGAGGTGAAATTCCACAGGCCACCGAACAAGTATGTGAAGCCAGGCAGGGAATTTTTAAGAGGGAATTAGTGTTGGCTTGAGTCAACGAATACTTCTTTCCCTTGGACTCTTGCTGTCAATGTTTTACCACTGAAGCTTAACATATTCTGCTGACGGCAAGTGTCTTGAAAAGGGTGTTCCCATTGGTACAAGACCAACACACCAGCATTAAAAAAATTTATCACAATGAACTAAACTGCTATCATACCTCATTTCCTAAACTAATGCCGACGCTCCTCTACCAAATGTTGTGAAAGTCATCTCAGTCCTTTGTTCTATTAAACTACAGTTCTAAGCCTGTGAGGACAGACCGATGCTTCACTAATGAAACATGCAGCCAAGTGACAAAAAAATCCATGTGCCAATTACAGTATGCATGGAGGTAAATTTAATCACTCACCAATGCCGTAGGCTTTAGCAAATAGCCACTGCAAGTTGGCAGCTATTTTGGCTCTCGCAGAGTCATACATCTCCAAGGGTATGACATCCATACTGCCTTCCGTGGACCCGGTCAAGTCCACTTTCCTCCTCATACTGTCCCCCGCACACAAATCAACATCCATCCTTTGGGAAAGAAAATCAAGTATTATGATTATGTCAAACATACTTCAATATATGCAAAAGTTAAAGTGGTTTGTGAATGGCCATCCATTTTTATACTGCTTATCTTGGAGCTTATAAAAGCTGACTTTGGCCAAAAGGCAGACTACACTCTAGACTGGTAGCCAGTCAATCGCAGGGCACATATAGAGACAGACAACCATTCACTCATATTCACATCACCACTGAGTTAACTGGAAATGAACCCAAACTGACTGCCTGGAAGTCAGGAGACAACTACTAGACTGTCAGTGGCCACTTCAATTAATTAATAAATCGGTATTGTCATCTGGTGCTAGGTGAATGATTATTCTGTTCACCAGGTCGGGATAACGGTGCTACTAGCTTCCAGTTATCTTAAATACTGTAGAGCGGTGATTCTCAAAGTGTGATACATGTAGCACTAATCGGTACACGGGCTCGCGCTAGTGGTATGCGAAAGAATTTCTGATTAAGTATAGTTCAGTTGTATTTAACTTTTTTGTACAATACATTTTCATTTACTGTAGTCCCTCACCATATTTTGGTTTAACATTTTACTCTCTGTATTGCGGGTTTTTAAATCATACATATCTAGCTGTATATTGTGAATTTTTCACTGTATCACAGGATTTTGAAGTGATCATTTTACCACATGACCAATGTGGACAAAAATAATACCTGCACCTCTGATAGGCATTTTCTATTGGTATTATGCATAAAGCTTTAAAATATATAAACATATACTTACGCAAATATTCGGGTTGGAACGTTACCCTTTCGATCAACAACTGTAACCTTTAAGAACTGTTTGTTTTTAAACGTATTCAATACAATTTTCATGTAACTTTTATGTGCAATATATTGTAATTGAATAATTATTTTAGTACATTTGTTTTCATTTTCCTATATTTGAGTGTAGTGTTAATGTTCTAACTGTGCATGTAACAGTGGCTGACAATATCAAATCTACTTTTCATGTCTTCATTGGACAGCCAAGCATTCTTTTAGGTTGCACTTTGTGTAAAAGGTTTGAGGACCACTGTTGTAGTCCCTAAATTTATAAATCTACTTACAATGTAAGTGAGTACAGTACAAATCATTAGAAATGGCATGATGCAGTGCAGTTTTTCCTATTGAACAGGTACACCGGCCCAAAACTAATTTAGGATTATACCTTTGTCCCACAGTTGTCCTTAACCAAGTTCCATTACCTGTAGCGTGAATTCAACCCAACGTACTGTATGTGTTACCATTAACGGCCCACTGCTAGCTTAAAGAGCAGACTGGCATTGCTCCAGAACTAATTCAACTACACCTATAAGCATTTACATTTTAGGTGAATTCTGAAACGCGGGTGAGGATCGTTTACCGACGCGATACAGCAATTAGCTAACACCGTAGTAAGCTAAACAGGCATGCAAATGTACGGCCAGTTAACGAGAACGCTGTCTCGGTAGCGTATACCATACATCAAAATATAAGATCGCTTTACCTTAAAACGTGTATATCCAAGTCGCCCTTCGATCCAAGCGGAGTAAATAATCAACCGAGAACCCGCCTCGCTTCCCAGTGGGCCTCTGCGTAGAAAACACTCCGCCGCCTGCCGCACATCGTAGCCAGACCCCAGCTAATGGTGCTAGCAGGGGAGGAGAGTCAGAATGGTCTCCCAGCAACAACACCCCATTCGCGGCCTTATTGACAACGACTCCGTGGTTTAAAAACAAAATACGATTTAAAAAAAAAATGCAAACCAGGTAAAACACCACTAACAATGGGTTCTCGGTGTTGGAAATCTACCTATGTAAGTAACGCCGCATGCTAGACAATTTGTATTCACCTAACTTGAAGACTGGGGCAAAGCAAAGCACAAGCAGCACACTGGGCGTTCGCGCTCTGCTACCAAAAAAAAAACGTGTTATCATACTTGCTACTGCACATGCGTGATGACTTCAATGACTCGGGACACAGGCTCATCCGTCACAATTACATGAACATTCAGTTGCATGGGCTTGTGCTCGTGTTGTTTACCGGTTTTCATTTCGTCAGTTGAGACTTTGTTTTTTTTTGTGATAAAGAAAAGAAGAATTTTATTTATAGAGCCCTTTTAAAACAAGCTCAGCCGAAGTTGCTGTACATAAATACAAATAGAACATATGATAAAAGACACACCACAATATTTGAGTCATGTAACTTGAAAACTTTCCTTTACCTTCGGCCTACTCCAACACCAAATATGACAAAATTAAATATCACAAAAATATATATTGATATACATTATCTGTCTTGTTCTGTAAATGTTTAATATGCATGTTTGTGGCAGTGACGTGCGGTCAGGGTAGTGAGGCAAGAGCCGCACTACCCCCTGGTGGTCTTTCCTTTCCACTGCGTGTGAAAAGTAAAAAAAAAACCTTATGATTACATTAAATTGTTCCATATGAGTTCTATGGTCCGTGCTTTACGTTGATTTTATTTTTCAATCCAATAATTTCAATGATTTCATCATTTCAGTGATTTCATCATTAAAATAGCTGAATTTTCATACTTCCTGTTCAAATGCATAGGAAGCGCAGCTACGAGTCACGTTGAGTCATCGCTCCCATGATGCTTCAAGAGACCACGCACACATCCATTCAGCCAGGCTGTGATTGGTCTGTGGCTTCACACAAGAGACATTGGTGTTTCCTCATTACATCGCCAATAGTATACGTTTTATCACACATGTACTGCACTTACTGATGTATAACAGACTGTCTAATATATTTCATGAAAGTGTGCTAATCGACCAGAAAAGCCACTAAAAGTGTGGAGTCGGTGAGGGATGTCATTGCTTCATCACTTTCCAACTAAACCAGAAACTGGACACTCTTTAGATAGGTCATCCCTCTTGTGCACTATGTATTTACATGCCGGTTTGTTGAATACAGACACGCAATCATCAGGGATTCTTGGGGAATGCCATGCCTACATTAGGAGTAAACACACAATCAACAACTGCATGGATGAGATAAAAATGCATGGAAAAAATGTGATCTTCCAACTTACGCATAGCAGCATCTGGTGCAGGTACAATCCATGCAGTCACTGTTTCTCCAACATGATCCAACCGGGAACCATTTATTATCGACCTTATCCAGACAATATTTTGCACTTACATGGATACAAAGAATGATGACAACATGGCAAGTATTTATTCATTCACAATACAGCATGTGAAAAAATACACAGAGCAGCAAAAATTGAAAGTATTGTCTTTACCTGGTTCCAGCACTTTAGGATGGCATTGACCATTTGCCAGTGACAGCACTGCGCATATCAGCATAGCTAGAGGCAGATATGTTTTCTACGGTGAAGCAGAAAACAATAAAATTAGTATATTTTTAGAGAACCTCAGTGAAAGTTATTCAATTGTTAGGACATTTCATAAATAAATACCATTTTTGCCATTCAAAGTTAGTTATGCCACATAAATGAAAAGAAACCAAAACCAAATACAAAAAAAACAAAAAAAAACATGCAAAAGTTAAACTTACCATTGTTACAAAAAGTGTCATGAGACTGAGAAGAGGCTTGGTTGGGTTGCAAAGTATTAAATTGAATGTCAGTGGAAAAACTACTGAAGTAAATACGGCAAAGTGCCAGGTGTTCGCCTGGTGGTCACCGCCCCTTCATGTCAATTAGCCAAAAGTATCACACATTGGATAGTATGATATTACTAGACTTGGAAATTAAAAGACTAAAAGTTCCTTTGACGCAAAATTAATTCTGTATGTTCAATACTAGCACTCTGGTAGTTGAATATTAACATACAAGATGTGTCAGAAATGTTCCAGGACTCACATCACAAAAGATACAGTATATTTCAAACCCGAACAACGAGTTTTGTCCTTGAGTAAAATCACCTAGATATATATAACACCATCAAACTATTGATTGATTGATTGTCTTTACTCCAAACAGCTATACATCCATCAATTTTCTGTACCGCTTACCCTCACTAGAGTCACAGGCGTGCTGGAGCCTATCCCAGCTAACTTCGGGCAAGAGGCAGGGTAGACCCTGAACTGGTCACCAGCCAATTGCAGGGCACATATAAACAAACAACCATTCGCACTCACATTCACACCTACGGGCATTTTAGAGTTGTCAATTAACCTACAATGCATGTTTTTGGGATGTAGGAGGAAACCGAAGTACCCGGAGAAAACCCACGCAGGCACGGGGAGAACATGCAAACTCCACTCAAGGCGAGGCCGGATTTGAACCAGGGTCCTCAGAACTGTGAGGCAGACCAGTCCTCCACCGTCCTGCCTATTTCAAACATGTAACCAATAAAATGATAACATTAAACAAAACTAAACTAAAAAAGGTAGCTTGAAATAAAACAGAGCAGACATTGTTTGGGTAGTTTTGAAGTCAATTATGGCCCGTTTCTGAAGAATGCACAACAGTTGTAAAGAACTTTTGCATGTTTCCACAGATCTCGGAACTAACTCAAATGTAGTAGTATTAATGAATTATAAAGAATATGGCGTGATTCATTATTCAGGAAGCACTTGGCTTTGGACAGAACTGAAATGCTTCTAATCTAGATTGTATGTGTTTTACATGAGGTTTCCAGCAAATTCTGTCTAATTCTTTTATTTAATTTTACAAGTTTTTCCACGTGTATTTTATAAACATAGCCTCTGTGTCAGGTCATCAAGCAATGAGCAGAATGAGTAACAATGAGACTAATGAGATAAGACCAGAATTGCTTGATTGTGACTAAATTGCTTGATTGTGGATCTTCGAGTATGCCCCCGACACCAAATGCTAGAGCCCTCAGTGAAAGAGTCCTACGATGCCAAGGCCAAAATAAGCAAGGTAGTCAAAGTCATTGTGATCCCAGTCTTCGATGTGAGTGAAATCGTCCACCGCGAGTTCTTACCACAGCACCAGACGATCAAGCAGCACATTTCCAAAGAGATCCTGCTGCGTTTCCTTCATTCAGTGCAGGAAAAGCGATGAGAGTTGTGGCAGGACTACTCCTGGCTGCTTCATCATGGCAATGTGCCCCCTCACAATGCCCTTATAGTATCTGTCAGTTCCTGGCCAAGAAGAATAGTTTTACCAAATATAAGCTAAGATCTAAGAGGTGTTTATGTTATGTTTCTGATTTACGCTTCTTGTAAAATCCATCCATCCATCCATTTTCTGAGCCGCTTCTCCTCACTAGGGTCGCGGGCGTGCTGGAGCCTATCCCAGCTATCATCGGGCAGGAGGCGGGGTACACCCTGAACTGGTTGCCAGCCAATCGCAGTTCTTGTAAAATAAATAAATAAATACAAAGACTCGAAAGCTATTTATTTATTTGTTTGTTTGTTTATTTATCCCTTTTTTAAAATTATTATTTATTTATTTTTGTGAAGAGTCTGCGAGGAATGTCATTGTGTCACTTTCCTACTGCAACAAAAATTGGACATTCAATAGACGGGTCATCCCTCTTATGCACTCTGTATTCACATACCGCTTTGTCAAACACGGATATGCAGTCACCAGGGAATTGCCTGGGAATGCTAAACCTGTAATTAAGCAGTAAATACACAGTCAACAACGACATAATTTACAGCAATGAAAACGATCCTTCAACTTACGCAGAGCAGCAACTAGTGCAAGTACAATCCATGCAGTTGCTGTTTCTCCAAGATGATCCAACTGCATACCATTTATTATCAGTCTCATCCATGCAGTGTGTTGCACCTACATGGGTATGACATTTTTCTATAGTATTTTTTTCGTTCACGATACAGCATGTGAAAACTATGAAAAAAATACTTCATGAACACAGCCAAACAAATTATTGTGTTTACCTTCATCCAGCAACTTAACATAACAATACCCATTTGCCCGTGACAGCACTGCATATAGCAGCAATGCCAGAGACAGGCAGGTTCTCTAAGGGCAACAGAAAACAATTTAACGGGTTTATTTTGACAGAACATGCATGAATGTTAGTCAATAGTTAACATTTTACAGAAGCAAATGTTGCATTCAGTTATATCACAAAAACAAACAACAAATTAAGCTTACCATTGTTACAAAAAGTGTCACAAAGGATTATAGTGAAGAACAGTGGAAGAACCTTTGGCGTTAAATAGGCTGAAGTGAGGGTCGGTCACTTGGTGGTCGTGACCTCTTTATGTACATAAACAGAAACCTTCACAGATTTTTGGCAGTAATATGACTAAACTTCTTCCTTGGGCACAACATTATTTTTGTGTGGTACTTGTCAGTATGGCTTTCTGGTTTACAGTATAAAATTAACACTTCATCCATTTAGCACTTGTAGTAAAATCCATTTAAACCTTGAACTAATAGCACATTTCTGCAAGGTCCTATTGGTAAGTCAGTTACATTTTACAAATTATAGGTCACATTAATGGTGGAAAAAGTTTAAAATGATTGATCTTGGTCAAAATTATTTTACAGCACAAAAACCTGACATTTGGCATTTATATCAACAGCAGCCTTGTTCCTGTTTTTGTAGTCTGCCTGGTGAGCCTACAGTACTGTGCTGTTTAACAAGTGGAAACGGTATAGTATAAGACCATTTCTTGGAGCTGAATTTGCCTTAACTTGTTATTTAACAAAGATTTTATTTGATAAAGATTTTATTTATTATGTTTTAGATAAAGTGATATTGTTCAGCAATATTTTAATTTTATGTTGTTTTTTAATTTGATTGACGCTCATGCTCTGATTTGAAAAATAAACCAGAGGTTACTCACTGGTTAATCTGTACTTTAGTAGTTTTTTTTCACTTTCTTAGTCTTTCTCAAGTAATAATTTGGACAACTACTTTTTACTTTTACTTGTCATATTACTCACAGTACTCTTAAATGAGCACAATATTTTTACTTGAGTGTATTGTAGTTTCGTCAATGATGATGTAGCGGTACACTCGCCTGACTTTGGTGCGGAAAGCGTGGGTTCAGTTCCCACTCAGTGACGGTGTAAATCAGAATCAGAATCATCTTTACTTGCCAAGTATGTCTATATGTGCCCTGCGACTGACTGCCGAAAGTCAGCTGAGATAGGCTCCAGCGCCCCGCGACCCTAACCAGGATAGGGGGCATTGAAAATGGATGGATGGATGTATTGTAGTTTGTTTCCCTTTTTGTGTGAATTTACTTTGAAAAGAAGGTTATTTGTGCTGCTTTTCGTTCATTGCGAATGGTATTTTCTTGATTTTGTGCAGATTAATTACATTTATTTCATAATTTCAGTCTAGACGTGACACTGCCCTGCACCCCTTTTTCAACCTCAAATCCCTTACAAGGTTTATTGTACATTCTGCCTTCTAGAGACTATTTAATTGTTCTGTTTGTCATTGCATCACGATATGTAGCAAGAATAGATGCACAAATAAATTTTCTATTAATTTCTAATTAATAAATAATAATAAAAATAATAAGTTATCCATCCATTTTCCTCCGCTTATCCAAGGTCAGGTCGCAGGGGCAACAGCCTCACCAGGGAAGCCCAGACTTCCCTCTCCCCAGCCACTTCCTCCAGCTCTTCCGAGGGGATCCTGAGGCGTTCTCAGGCCAGCCGAGAGACATAGTCTCTCCAGCGTGTCCTGGGTCATCCCCGGGGTCTCCTCCCGGTGGGACGTTCCCGGAACACCTCACCAGGGAGGCGTCCGGGAGGCATCCTAAACAGATGCCCGAGCCACCTCATCTGGCTCCTCTCATTCCCGACACGGAGAGGGCAGTCCACCCTTTTCCGACTGAGGACCATGGTCTCAGATTTGGAGGTGCTGATTCTCATCCTAGCCGCTTCACACTCGACTGTGAACCGCTGCAGTGAGAGTTGGAGATCACGGCTTGATTAAACCAACAGAAGCACATCATCTGCAAAAAGCAGAGATGCAATACTGAGGCCACCAAACCGGCCCCCCTCTACGCCTCAGCTGCACCTAAAAATTCTGTCCATAAAAGTTATGAACAGAACCGGTGACAAAGGGCAGCCTTGGCGGAGTCCAACCCTCACTGGAAACGAGTCTGACTTACTGCCGGCAATGCGGACCAAACTCTGACACTGGTCGTACAGGGACCGAACAACCCCACAAAATCCAGAGCCTTTACGAACTGCGGGCGAATATCATCCACCCCCAGGGCCTTGCCACCGAGGAGCTTTTTAACAACCTCGGTGACCTCAACCCCAGAGATAGGAGAGCCCGCCTCAGAGACCCCAGACTCTGCTTCTTCATGGGAAGGCGTGTCGGTGGAATTGAGGAGGTCTTCGAAGTATTCTCCCCACCGACTCACAACGTCCCGAGTCGAGGTCAGCAGCGCCCCATCCCCACTATACACAGTGTTGATGGTGCACTGCTTCCCCCTCCTGAGACGCCGGATGGTGGACCACAATTTCCTCGAAGCCGTTCGGAAATCATTCTCCATGGCCTCACCGAACTCCTCCCACGTCTGAGTTTTTGCCTCAGCAACCACCAAAGCTGCCAGCCGGTACCCATCAGCTGCCTCAGGAGTCCCACAGGCCAAAAAGGCCCGATAGGACTCCTTCTTCAGCTTGATGGCATCCCTCACAGCTTTATTAATTTCCACTTTTTACCTTAAATGTATATATATTTCACATCCTCGATACGTTCCGCTCCCTGCATTGCAAATACACTACCGTGTGTATTGGATGGCTTTTTTTGCGAGGATTCCGAGAGGGATGTCATTGCTTCATTACTTCAATACTTGAACAAAAACTGGACATTCAACAGATGGGTCATCCATCTTATGCACTCTGTATTTACATGCAGCTTTGTCAAACACAGATAGGCAGGGAAATCTGTGGGAGTGCTATACCTGTAAATAAGCAACAAACGCACAGTCAACAATTGCATAACGCTAGAAAATAACGCTCGAAAAAAAACGTGATCCTTGATCTTACACAGAGCAGCAACCGCTGCAGGAACAATCCCTGCATTCGCTGTTTCTTCAAGATGATCCAAGTGGATACCATTTGTTATCAACCTCATCCAGGCATTGTGTTGCACCTACATCGGTACAAACAATGGCAACATTTTACAGAATATCCATCCATCCATCCATTTTCTGAGCCGCTTCTCCTCACTAGGGTCGCGGGCATGCTGGAGCCTATCCCAGCTGTCATCGGGCAGGAGGCGGGGTACACCCTGAACTGGTTGCCAGCCAATCGCAGGGTACATAGAAACTAACAACCATTCGCACTCACAGTCATGCCTACAGGCAATTTAGAGTCTCCAATTAATGCATGATTTTGGGATGTGGGAGGAAACCGGAGTGCCCGGAGAAAACCCACGCAGGCACAGGGAGAACATGCAAACTCCACACAGGCGGGGACGGGGATTGAACCCCGCACCTCAGAACTGTGAGGCTGACGCTCTAACCAGTCGCCCACCGTGCCGCCATTTTACAGAATATGCAAAGGATTTTTCATTGACAATGGCATGTGAAACTGTAAGCATTATTTCATGAAGAGATCCATCCATCCATCCATTTTCTGAGCCGCTTCTCCTCACTAGGGTCGCGGGCGTGCTGGAGCCAATCCCAGCTATCATCGGGCAGGAGGCGGGGTACACCCTGAACTGGTTGCCAGCCAATCGCAGGGCACATAGAAACAAACAACCATTCACACTCACATTCACACCTACGGGCAATTTAGAGTCTTCAATTTACCTAGCATGCATGTTTTTGGGATGTGGGAGGAAACCGGAGTGCCCGGCGAAAACCCACGCAGGCACGGGGAGAACATGCAAACTCCACACAGGCGGGGCCGGGGATTGAACCCCGGTCCTCAGAACTGTGAGGCGGACGCTCCAACCATTTGTCCGCCGAACAGAGAACAACAAATATTTATTTTTCACCTGGTTCGAGCACCATGACAGAATATTGGCGATTTGACAGTGGCAGCAGGGCACAGAGCTACAAAGCCAGAAACAGGTATGTTCTCTAAGGGCAACAGAAAATAATTTGTATTTTGTGTATTTTAAATGGAACCTTATTCAGTTGTGAAAAGGAAAATAAAAAACAGCCCGACCTAAAAAAAAAAAAAAAAAAAAAAAAAAACAATAATAATTAAACTTACCATTGTTGCAGTAAGTTTTATCAAAGAGAGGCTTGTCTCGCAAAGGATTATATAGTCAAGGACAGTGGAAGAACCTTTGGAACCAAATAGGGTGAAATCAGGGGGGGGGGTTGCAGTGAGAAGTATATTTCATTAGAAATTCACTTTTCACTTTAACTGCCTAAATAAGCACATTGAGCAGATGTCTGCACGGTTCTATTGATGGGCTCTAGAAACAAAGAATATGTTCACTATTTCAGAGTGGCTGTAGGGTGGTATAATGGTTTTGTATTGCATATATTGCCATCCAGCCCAGACTTCCTTCTCCAGCTTTTCCAGGGGGTATCCCAAGGCATTGTCTTAAAATATTTATTACCTGTACAGACACACATTTGAACATTATTACCTGTCATACAAGTATGACAATAGTTCAATTACAATAAAAATTATATAAATGTTCTGGTAAAATTTTACCAAATAATAAACTTGAATGAAGCAGATATTTGAAAGTTTAGAATTTACACTTCTTGTGATGGAAAATGAATACAAAGAGTAAAAAAATTATTCCATGATTTATTCATTTTTACTTATGACCTTAAATGTGCAAATACATCACATTTTCTTCTTCCATAAGTGTGACTCCATACATTGCAAATATACTACTATGCTATGTGCTATGTTAGTAGTAGATAAGTGGCATTATTATTATATTTTTTTTGTGAGGAGTCAGCGAGGAATGTCGTTGTGTTGTCACTTTCCTACTGCACCAAAAATTGGACATTCAACAGATGGGTCATCTATCTTGTGCACTCTGTATTTGCATGCCGCTTTGTCAAACACGGATACGCAATCATCAGGGAATCGTGTGGGAGTGCCATACCTGCAAATAAGCAGTAAACATACAGTTAACAACTACATATTTCACTCAATAACACAAAAATCCTTGAACGTACGCAGCGCAACAACTGCTGCATGTACAATCCATGCATTCACTGTTTCTCCAAGATGATCCAACAGGGTATCGTTTATTATCGGCTTCATCAAAGCAATCTGTTGCACCTACGGTAAAGAAGAAGAATAACATTTTGCGTGTTGCATTTTTTTCATTCAGAAGACACGATAAACATGACTTCATGAACACAGAGCAACAAAGATTTATTTTTACCTGGTTCCACTTGCTTAAGAAAGCAATGGCCATTTGCCAGTGACAGCACAGCACATATCAGTGAAGCCACACACAAGTATGTTCTCTACGGGAAACAGGAAAAAATTAAATCATTTCATGTGTTAACATTTTTCAGAAGCAAACATAGCATTTCTTTAAAAAGTAAAAGAAATAACTCGATTTGTTTTAAATAATTAAACTTACCATTGTTGCAGTAAGTCTCAACAGACCAAAGAGAGGCTTGGGTCCCAAAGAATTACAGTGGAGGACAGCGGAAGAATTAAATAGGGCAAAGTCGGGAGTGTTCATGGTCACTCGCTCGTTATGTCAATAAAGCATCACACATTGGACTTGCCTGTTTGGCAATAATATATCACTTGACTGCAAAAAAGAATAAAAGTTCCTTTGGTACAAAATTCATTCTGCATGCAATACTTGTCAATATAAACAATCATGTAGTAGAACATTAACATGTTATCTTCTAATACGCTGTTTACCAACCACTGTGCTGCGGCAAATTCGTGTGCTGTGAAAGATCATCAGGTGTGCTGTGCGAAAAGCTGTCGCTAAGATTTATTTATTTTTACTACAAATAATGTCTTTGCTCATCTATTTATGCCAATGACATATAGTGACAGGTAGAAGAGTAAATGCTCACCACAAGATGACAGAAGATATTATTAACCTGTTACCAGTCATACAACAGAATAATAGCTTTGTGTTCAGTTAAACAGACCAGAGCTGGGCTGATCATTATTTAAGGATATAGACTTTTTATGACGTTTGTTTGGTGGTGTGCTGTGAAAATTTGCTAAAGTATAATAAAGTATGTGCTTTGGCTCAATACAGGCTGGGAAACACTGCTCCAGATAATATTCAGTGGAACGTCAGGTTGCGAATTTATTTTGTTTCATAACCCTGTTCTCAAACTGAAACGTTTGTAAACCGAGGTAATGTTTCCAATTGAAATGGATGGAAATGCATTTCATCCGTTCCAGTCCCAGAACATTATATTTACCTTATTCTGATCGTTGTGTGGTTAAAAATATATACTGTGCAATATAGAAATAGCTGTAAACAGAATGTCTGATGATGAAATAACATTGGGTTCGCTTGCAAATCATTGCGGTGTCTTAGCCTTTCGTGTACAGTAATGTTTACGTTCACTGTGGTTATTGCTATCCACATTGCTAAATGGTCGATGTGTGGCATTGTGGGATGTGGTTGCCATTTTAGGCAAAAAACAAAGATACCTGAAGCACGGAGCCGATGATGAGAAAAAGCACAAAGTTCTGAGTCCTGATGTCTGCAAGGTTCTATTTGTTTGTGTGTGTGTGTTTTTTTTTAAATGACTATTTTTGTTAATGCGTATTTTAGAGTGGATAATAGTTTACTATAGCATATAGTCAGGAAAGGATCTGGCTGCTCAGTACAATATAAGCAAGACAATTAATTAAACATCACTTACGTACACAAATTAATTTTACACTTCCAAGTTCCAAGACAAAAATGCAGCTATAGTACTGTAATGTGAAATATTTTGTTTCAGGGCCAAAACTGTTGCAATCATAAAAGTTGTGTTAACTGCACAGTTTGAAATAACAGTTTAACATTCTTAACCATTATACCACCCTACAGCCACTACAGACATAGTCTCTCCAGCGTGTCCTGGGTCATCCCCGGGGTCTCCTCCCGGTGGGACGTTCCCGGAACACCTCACCAGGGAGGCGTCCGGGAGGCATCCTAAACAGATGCCCGAGCCACCTCATCTGGCTCCTCTCATTCCCGACACGGAGAGGGCAGTCCACCCTTTTCCGACTGAGGACCATGGTCTCAGATTTGGAGGTGCTGATTCTCATCCTAGCCGCTTCACACTCGACTGTGAACCGCTGCAGTGAGAGTTGGAGATCACGGCTTGATTAAACCAACAGAAGCACATCATCTGCAAAAAGCAGAGATGCAATACTGAGGCCACCAAACCGGCCCCCCTCTACGCCTCAGCTGCACCTAAAAATTCTGTCCATAAAAGTTATGAACAGAACCGGTGACAAAGGGCAGCCTTGGCGGAGTCCAACCCTCACTGGAAACGAGTCTGACTTACTGCCGGCAATGCGGACCAAACTCTGACACTGGTCGTACAGGGACCGAACAACCCCACAAAATCCAGAGCCTTTACGAACTGCGGGCGAATATCATCCACCCCCAGGGCCTTGCCACCGAGGAGCTTTTTAACAACCTCGGTGACCTCAACCCCAGAGATAGGAGAGCCCGCCTCAGAGACCCCAGACTCTGCTTCTTCATGGGAAGGCGTGTCGGTGGAATTGAGGAGGTCTTCGAAGTATTCTCCCCACCGACTCACAACGTCCCGAGTCGAGGTCAGCAGCGCCCCATCCCCACTATACACAGTGTTGATGGTGCACTGCTTCCCCCTCCTGAGACGCCGGATGGTGGACCACAATTTCCTCGAAGCCGTTCGGAAATCATTCTCCATGGCCTCACCGAACTCCTCCCACGTCTGAGTTTTTGCCTCAGCAACCACCAAAGCTGCCAGCCGGTACCCATCAGCTGCCTCAGGAGTCCCACACGCCAAAAAGGCCCGATAGGACTCCTTCTTCAGCTTGATGGCATCCCTCACAGCTTTATTAATTTCCACTTTTTACCTTAAATGTATATATATTTCACATCCTCGATACGTTCCGCTCCCTGCATTGCAAATACACTACCGTGTGTATTGGATGGCTTTTTTTGCGAGGATTCCGAGAGGGATGTCATTGCTTCATTACTTCAATACTTGAACAAAAACTGGACATTCAACAGATGGGTCATCCATCTTATGCACTCTGTATTTACATGCAGCTTTGTCAAACACAGATACGCAGGGAAATCTGTGGGAGTGCTATACCTGTAAATAAGCAACAAACGCACAGTCAACAATTGCATAACGCTAGAAAATAACGCTCGAAAAAAAACGTGATCCTTGATCTTACACAGAGCAGCAACCGCTGCAGGAACAATCCCTGCATTCGCTGTTTCTTCAAGATGATCCAAGTGGATACCATTTGTTATCAACCTCATCCAGGCATTGTGTTGCACCTACATCGGTACAAACAATGGCAACATTTTACAGAATATCCATCCATCCATCCGTTTTCTGAGCCGCTTCTCCTCACTAGGGTCGCGGGCATGCTGGAGCCTATCCCAGCTGTCATCGGGCAGGAGGCGGGGTACACCCTGAACTGGTTGCCAGCCAATCGCAGGGCACATAGAAACAAACAACCATTCGCACTCACAGTCATGCCTACAGGCAATTTAGAGTCTCCAATTAATGCATGATTTTGGGATGTGGGAGGAAACCGGAGTGCCCGGAGAAAACCCACGCAGGCACAGGGAGAACATGCAAACTCCACACAGGCGGGGACGGGGATTGAACCCTGCACCTCAGAACTGTGAGGCTGACGCTCTAACCAGTCGGCCACCGTGCCGCCATTTTACAGAATATGCAAAGGATTTTTCATTGATAATGGCATGTGAAACTGTAAGCATTATTTCATGAAGAGATCCATCCATCCATCCATTTTCTGAGCCGCTTCTCCTCACTAGGGTCGCGGGCGTGCTGGAGCCAATCCCAGCTATCATCGGGCAGGAGGCGGGGTACACCCTGAACTGGTTGCCAGCCAATCGCAGGGCACATAGAAACAAACAACCATTCACACTCACATTCACACCTACGGGCAATTTAGAGTCTTCAATTTACCTAGCATGCATGTTTTTGGGATGTGGGAGGAAACCGGAGTGCCCGGCGAAAACCCACGCAGGCACGGGGAGAACATGCAAACTCCACACAGGCGGGGCCGGGGATTGAACCGCAGTCCCCAGAACTGTGAGGCAGATGTGCTAACCAGTCGGCCAAGTTTTATTTTTAATTTTTTTTTGGGGGGGGGGGGGTTGCAGTGAGAAGTATATTTCATTAGAAATTCACTTTTCACTTTAACTGCCTAAATAAGCACATTGAGCAGATGTCTGCACGGTTCTATTGATGGGCTCTAGAAACAAAGAATATGTTCACTATTTCAGAGTGGCTGTAGGGTGGTATAATGGTTTTGTATTGCATATATTGCCATCCAGCCCAGACTTCCTTCTCCAGCTTTTCCAGGGGGTATCCCAAGGCATTGTCTTAAAATATTTATTACCTGTACAGACACACATTTGAACATTATTACCTGTCATACAAGTATGACAATAGTTCAATTACAATAAAAATTATATAAATGTTCTGGTAAAATTTTACCAAATAATAAACTTGAATGAAGCAGATATTTGAAAGTTTAGAATTTACACTTCTTGTGATGGAAAATGAATACAAAGAGTAAAAAAATTATTCCATGATTTATTCATTTTTACTTATGACCTTAAATGTGCAAATACATCACATTTTCTTCTTCCATAAGTGTGACTCCATACATTGCAAATATACTACTATGCTATGTGCTATGTTAGTAGTAGATAAGTGGCATTATTATTATATTTTTTTTGTGAGGAGTCAGCGAGGAATGTCCGTTGTGTTGTCACTTTCCTACTGCACCAAAAATTGGACATTCAACAGATGGGTCATCTATCTTGTGCACTCTGTATTTACATGCCGCTTTGTCAAACACGGATACGCAATCATCAGGGAATCGTGTGGGAGTGCCATACCTGCAAATAAGCAGTAAACATACAGTTAACAACTACATATTTCACTCAATAACACAAAAATCCTTGAACGTACGCAGCGCAACAACTGCTGCATGTACAATCCATGCATTCACTGTTTCTCCAAGATGATCCAACAGGGTATCGTTTATTATCGGCTTCATCAAAGCAATCTGTTGCACCTACGGTAAAGAAGAAGAATAACATTTTGCGTGTTGCATTTTTTTCATTCAGAAGACACGATAAACATGACTTCATGAACACAGAGCAACAAAGATTTATTTTTACCTGGTTCCACTTGCTTAAGAAAGCAATGGCCATTTGCCAGTGACAGCACAGCACATATCAGTGAAGCCACACACAAGTATGTTCTCTACGGGAAACAGGAAAAAATTAAATCATTTCATGTGTTAACATTTTTCAGAAGCAAACATAGCATTTCTTTAAAAAGTAAAAGAAATAACTCGATTTGTTTTAAATAATTAAACTTACCATTGTTGCAGTAAGTCTCAACAGACCAAAGAGAGGCTTGGGTCCCAAAGAATTACAGTGGAGGACAGCGGAAGAATTAAATAGGGCAAAGTCGGGAGTGTTCATGGTCACTCGCTCGTTATGTCAATAAAGCATCACACATTGGACTTGCCTGTTTGGCAATAATATATCACTTGACTGCAAAAAAGAATAAAAGTTCCTTTGGTACAAAATTCATTCTGCATGCAATACTTGTCAATATAAACAATCATGTAGTAGAACATTAACATGTTATCTTCTAATACGCTGTTTACCAACCACTGTGCTGCGGCAAATTCGTGTGCTGTGAAAGATCATCAGGTGTGCTGTGCGAAAAGCTGTCGCTAAGATTTATTTATTTTTACTACAAATAATGTCTTTGCTCATCTATTTATGCCAATGACATATAGTGACAGGTAGAAGAGTAAATGCTCACCACAAGATGACAGAAGATATTATTAACCTGTTACCAGTCATACAACAGAATAATAGCTTTGTGTTCAGTTAAACAGACCAGAGCTGGGCTGATCATTATTTAAGGATATAGACTTTTTATGACGTTTGTTTGGTGGTGTGCTGTGAAAATTTGCTAAAGTATAATAAAGTATGTGCTTTGGCTCAATACAGGCTGGGAAACACTGCTCCAGATAATATTCAGTGGAACGTCAGGTTGCGAATTTATTTTGTTTCATAACCCTGTTCTCAAACTGAAACGTTTGTAAACCGAGGTAATGTTTCCAATTGAAATGGATGGAAATGCATTTCATCCGTTCCAGTCCCAGAACATTATATTTACCTTATTCTGATCGTTGTGTGGTTAAAAATATATACTGTGCAATATAGAAATAGCTGTAAACAGAATGTCTGATGATGAAATAACATTGGGTTCGCTTGCAAATCATTGCAGTGTCTTAGCCTTTCGTGTACAGTAATGTTTACGTTCACTGTGGTTATTGCTATCCACATTGCTAAATGGTCGATGTGTGGCATTGTGGGATGTGGTTGCCATTTTAGGCAAAAAACAAAGATACCTGAAGCACGGAGCCGATGATGAGAAAAAGCACAAAGTTCTGAGTCCTGATGTCTGCAAGGTTCTATTTGTTTGTGTGTGTGTGTTTTTTTTTAAATGACTATTTTTGTTAATGCGTATTTTAGAGTGGATAATAGTTTACTATAGCATATAGTCAGGAAAGGATCTGGCTGCTCAGTACAATATAAGCAAGACAATTAATTAAACATCACTTACGTACACAAATTAATTTTACACTTCCAAGTTCCAAGACAAAAATGCAGCTATAGTACTGTAATGTGAAATATTTTGTTTCAGGGCCAAAACTGTTGCAATCATAAAAGTTGTGTTAACTGCACAGTTTGAAATAACAGTTTAACATTCTTAACCATCATACAAGAATGACAGTAGTTCCACTGCAATGTTCATGCATCATTTAAAATTTTAAACATAAATAAATCTACGATCTGAAGGTTTGTATTATGGTTCTGATTTACGTCTCCTGTAATATAAAAAAAATGGTGTGATTGGCTGGCGACCAGTCCAGTGTGTAGCCCTCCTCTGACCCAACGTCAGCTGGGAATAGGCTCCAGTTCACCCACGACCTAATAAAAACAAGCAGCATAGAAAATAGATGGATTGATGGATGCAATAGGGGAAAAAAACAAAGCGTCAATATGGGATTGCAGATTTTTTTTATTCATTTGTCACATTTGATCTCAAATGTTTAATTACATTACATTTTCTTCTTCCATCAGCTTAACCTCCTGCATTGCAAGTGCACTACAACTATATTGTATTAAATAAGTAGCTTTGTTTCTTCGCAAGTGGTCAGTGAGGGATGTTATTGCTCCATCACTTTCCAACTGCAAAAAAATCTTCACATTCAATAGATGGGTCAACCCTGTTATACATTCTGTATAGCATTGCACATAACAGCAAAGCCAGAGACAGGTATGCTCTCTGAGGACATGGGAAAACAATTTATAATCAGTTCTTTTTTTTGTTTTTTTTTACAGAAGCAAACATAGCATTTTTGCCATTCAAAGTGAGGTATACTACATAAAAATTAAAACAAAAAAAAACAGCTTAAACTTACCATTGTTGCAATAAGTCTTATCAAACTGAAAAGAGGCCTGGGTCTCAAAGGATTAAAGTGAAGGACAGTTGAAGAACCTTTGGAAATAAATAGGATAAAGGTCATCGCAACCTCTTTATGTCAATAAATACTAGAAAACATCACACATTATACCGTATTTTTGGCAGTAATATTATCACACAACACAACACCAAAAAAAACAAAAAACGAAGTTCCTTTGGTACATAATTAATTCCATATGAAACTCCACACAGGCGGGGCCGGGGATTGAACCCCGGTCCTCAGAACTGTGAGGCGGACGCTCCAACCATTTGTCCGCCGAACAGAGAACAACAAATATTTATTTTTCACCTGGTTCGAGCACCATGACAGAATGGCGATTTGACAGTGGCAGCAGGGCACAGAGCTACAAAGCCAGAAACAGGTATGTTCTCTAAGGGCAACAGAAAATAATTTGTATTTTGTGTATTTTAAATGGAACCTTATTCAGTTGTGAAAAGGAAAATAAAAAACAGCCTGACCTAAAAAAAAAATAATAATTAAAAAAAAAAAAAAAATTAAACTTACCATTGTTGCAGTAAGTTTTATCAAAGAGAGGCTTGTCTCGCAAAGGATTATATAGTCAAGGACAGTGGAAGAACCTTTGGAACCAAATAGGGTGAAATCAGGGGCCTGTAAACAGTAAACAGAAAATAACATCCATCCATCCATTTTCTTTACCGTTTATCCTCACTTGGGTCACAGGCTGCTGGAGCCTATCCCAGCTATCTTCAGGCGAGAGGCGGGGTACACACTGAACTGGTCGCCAGCCAATCGCAGGGTACATAGAAACAAACAACCATTCGCACACACATTCAGACCTATGGGCAATTCAGAGTCTTCAATCAACCTACCACGCATGTTTTGGGGATGTGGGAAGAAACCGGACTGCCCGGAGAAAACCCACGCAAGCACGGGGAGAACATGCAAACTCCACACAGGCGGGGCCGGGATTTGAACCGCAGTCCCCAGAACTGTGAGGCAGATGTGCTAACCAGTCGGCCAAGTTTTATTTTTAATTTTTTTTTGGGGGGGGGGGGGGGGGGTTGCAGTGAGAAGTATATTTCATTAGAAATTCACTTTTCACTTTAACTGCCTAAATAAGCACATTGAGCAGATGTCTGCACGGTTCTATTGATGGGCTCTAGAAACAAAGAATATGTTCACTATTTCAGAGTGGCTGTAGGGTGGTATAATGGTTTTGTATTGCATATATTGCCATCCAGCCCAGACTTCCTTCTCCAGCTTTTCCAGGGGGTATCCCAAGGCATTGTCTTAAAATATTTATTACCTGTACAGACACACATTTGAACATTATTACCTGTCATACAAGTATGACAATAGTTCAATTACAATAAAAATTATATAAATGTTCTGGTAAAATTTTACCAAATAATAAACTTGAATGAAGCAGATATTTGAAAGTTTAGAATTTACACTTCTTGTGATGGAAAATGAATACAAAGAGTAAAAAAATTATTCCATGATTTATTCATTTTTACTTATGACCTTAAATGTGCAAATACATCACATTTTCTTCTTCCATAAGTGTGACTCCATACATTGCAAATATACTACTATGCTATGTGCTATGTTAGTAGTAGATAAGTGGCATTATTTATTTTTATTTTTTTGTGAGGAGTCAGCGAGGAAGGCCGTTGTGTTGTCACTTTCCTACTGCACCAAAAATTGGACATTCAACAGATGGGTCATCTATCTTGTGCACTCTGTATTTACATGCCGCTTTGTCAAACACGGATACGCAATCATCAGGGAATCGTGTGGGAGTGCCATACCTGCAAATAAGCAGTAAACATACAGTTAACAACTACATATTTCACTCAATAACACAAAAATCCTTGAACGTACGCAGCGCAACAACTGCTGCATGTACAATCCATGCATTCACTGTTTCTCCAAGATGATCCAACAGGGTATCGTTTATTATCGGCTTCATCAAAGCAATCTGTTGCACCTACGGTAAAGAAGAAGAATAACATTTTGCGTGTTGCATTTTTTTCATTCAGAAGACACGATAAACATGACTTCATGAACACAGAGCAACAAAGATTTATTTTTACCTGGTTCCACTTGCTTAAGAAAGCAATGGCCATTTGCCAGTGACAGCACAGCACATATCAATGAAGCCACACACAAGTATGTTCTCTACGGGAAACAGGAAAAAATTAAATCATTTCATGTGTTAACATTTTTCAGAAGCAAACATAGCATTTCTTTAAAAAGTAAAAGAAATAACTCGATTTGTTTTAAATAATTAAACTTACCATTGTTGCAGTAAGTCTCAACAGACCAAAGAGAGGCTTGGGTCCCAAAGAATTACAGTGGAGGACAGCGGAAGAATTAAATAGGGCAAAGTCGGGAGTGTTCATGGTCACTCGCTCGTTATGTCAATAAAGCATCACACATTGGACTTGCCTGTTTGGCAATAATATATCACTTGACTGCAAAAAAGAATAAAAGTTCCTTTGGTACAAAATTCATTCTGCATGCAATACTTGTCAATATAAACAATCATGTAGTAGAACATTAACATGTTATCTTCTAATACGCTGTTTACCAACCACTGTGCTGCGGCAAATTCGTGTGCTGTGAAAGATCATCAGGTGTGCTGTGCGAAAAGCTGTCGCTAAGATTTATTTATTTTTACTACAAATAATGTCTTTGCTCATCTATTTATGCCAATGACATATAGTGACAGGTAGAAGAGTAAATGCTCACCACAAGATGACAGAAGATATTATTAACCTGTTACCAGTCATACAACAGAATAATAGCTTTGTGTTCAGTTAAACAGACCAGAGCTGGGCTGATCATTATTTAAGGATATAGACTTTTTATGACGTTTGTTTGGTGGTGTGCTGTGAAAATTTGCTAAAGTATAATAAAGTATGTGCTTTGGCTCAATACAGGCTGGGAAACACTGCTCCAGATAATATTCAGTGGAACGTCAGGTTGCGAATTTATTTTGTTTCATAACCCTGTTCTCAAACTGAAACGTTTGTAAACCGAGGTAATGTTTCCAATTGAAATGGATGGAAATGCATTTCATCCGTTCCAGTCCCAGAACATTATATTTACCTTATTCTGATCGTTGTGTGGTTAAAAATATATACTGTGCAATATAGAAATAGCTGTAAACAGAATGTCTGATGATGAAATAACATTGGGTTCGCTTGCAAATCATTGCAGTGTCTTAGCCTTTCGTGTACAGTAATGTTTACGTTCACTGTGGTTATTGCTATCCACATTGCTAAATGGTCGATGTGTGGCATTGTGGGATGTGGTTGCCATTTTAGGCAAAAAACAAAGATACCTGAAGCACGGAGCCGATGATGAGAAAAAGCACAAAGTTCTGAGTCCTGATGTCTGCAAGGTTCTATTTGTTTGTGTGTGTGTGTTTTTTTTTAAATGACTATTTTTGTTAATGCGTATTTTAGAGTGGATAATAGTTTACTATAGCATATAGTCAGGAAAGGATCTGGCTGCTCAGTACAATATAAGCAAGACAATTAATTAAACATCACTTTCGTACACAAATTAATTTTACACTTCCAAGTTCCAAGACAAAAATGCAGCTATAGTACTGTAATGTGAAATATTTTGTTTCAGGGCCAAAACTGTTGCAATCATAAAAGTTGTGTTAACTGCACAGTTTGAAATAACAGTTTAACATTCTTAACCATCATACAAGAATGACAGTAGTTCCACTGCAATGTTCATGCATCATTTAAAATTTTAAACATAAATAAATCTACGATCTGAAGGTTTGTATTATGGTTCTGATTTACGTCTCCTGGAATATAAAAAAAATGGTGTGATTGGCTGGCGACCAGTCCAGGGTGTAGCCCTCCTCTGACCCAACGTCAGCTGGGAATAGGCTCCAGTTCACCCACGACCTAATAAAAACAAGCAGCATAGAAAATAGATGGATTGACGGATGCAATAGGGAAAAAAAACAAAGCGTCAATATGGGATTGCAGATTTTTTTTATTCATTTGTCACATTTGATCTCAAATGTTTAATTACATTACATTTTCTTCTTCCATCAGCTTAACCTCCTGCATTGCAAGTGCACTACAACTATATTGTATTAAATAAGTAGCTTTGTTTCTTCGCAAGTGGTCAGTGAGGGATGTTATTGCTCCATCACTTTCCAACTGCAAAAAAATCTTCACATTCAATAGATGGGTCAACCCTGTTATACATTCTGTATAGCATTGCACATAACAGCAAAGCCAGAGACAGGTATGCTCTCTGAGGACATGGGAAAACAATTTATAATCAGTTCTTTTTTTTGTTTTTTTTTACAGAAGCAAACATAGCATTTTTGCCATTCAAAGTGAGGTATACTACATAAAAATTAAAACAAAAAAAAACAGCTTAAACTTACCATTGTTGCAATAAGTCTTATCAAACTGAAAAGAGGCCTGGGTCTCAAAGGATTAAAGTGAAGGACAGTTGAAGAACCTTTGGAAATAAATAGGATAAAGGTCATCGCAACCTCTTTATGTCAATAAATACTAGAAAACATCACACATTATACCGTATTTTTGGCAGTAATATTATCACACAACACAACACCAAAAAAAACTAAAAACGAAGTTCCTTTGGTACATAATTAATTCCATATGAAACTCCACACAGGCGGGGCCGGGGATTGAACCCCGGTCCTCAGAACTGTGAGGCGGACGCTCCAACCATTTGTCCGCCGAACAGAGAACAACAAATATTTATTTTTCACCTGGTTCGAGCACCATGACAGAATATTGGCGATTTGACAGTGGCAGCAGGGCACAGAGCTACAAAGCCAGAAACAGGTATGTTCTCTAAGGGCAACAGAAAATAATTTGTATTTTGTGTATTTTAAATGGAACCTTATTCAGTTGTGAAAAGGAAAATAAAAAACAGCCTGACCTAAAAAAAAAAAATAAATAAAAAAAAAAATAATAATTAAACTTACCATTGTTGCAGTAAGTTTTATCAAAGAGAGGCTTGTCTCGCAAAGGATTATATAGTCAAGGACAGTGGAAGAACCTTTGGAACCAAATAGGGTGAAATCAGGGGCCTGTAAACAGTAAACAGAAAATAACATCCATCCATCCATTTTCTTTACCGTTTATCCTCACTTGGGTCACAGGCTGCTGGAGCCTATCCCAGCTATCTTCAGGCGAGAGGCGGGGTACACACTGAACTGGTCGCCAGCCAATCGCAGGGTACATAGAAACAAACAACCATTCGCACACACATTCAGACCTATGGGCAATTCAGAGTCTTCAATCAACCTACCACGCATGTTTTGGGGATGTGGGAAGAAACCGGACTGCCCGGCGAAAACCCACGCAGCACGGGGAGAACATGCAAACTCCACACAGGCGGGGCCGGGATTGAACCGCAGTCCCCAGAACTGTGAGGCAGATGTGCTAACCAGTCGGCCAAGTTTTATTTTTAATTTTTTTTTTGGGGGGGGGGGGGGGGGGGTTGCAGTGAGAAGTATATTTCATTAGAAATTCACTTTTCACTTTAACTGCCTAAATAAGCACATTGAGCAGATGTCTGCACGGTTCTATTGATGGGCTCTAGAAACAAAGAATATGTTCACTATTTCAGAGTGGCTGTAGGGTGGTATAATGGTTTTGTATTGCATATATTGCCATCCAGCCCAGACTTCCTTCTCCAGCTTTTCCAGGGGGTATCCCAAGGCATTGTCTTAAAATATTTATTACCTGTACAGACACACATTTGAACATTATTACCTGTCATACAAGTATGACAATAGTTCAATTACAATAAAAATTATATAAATGTTCTGGTAAAATTTTACCAAATAATAAACTTGAATGAAGCAGATATTTGAAAGTTTAGAATTTACACTTCTTGTGATGGAAAATGAATACAAAGAGTAAAAAAATTATTCCATGATTTATTCATTTTTACTTATGACCTTAAATGTGCAAATACATCACATTTTCTTCTTCCATAAGTGTGACTCCATACATTGCAAATATACTACTATGCTATGTGCTATGTTAGTAGTAGATAAGTGGCATTATTATTATATTTTTTTTGTGAGGAGTCAGCGAGGAATGTCGTTGTGTTGTCACTTTCCTACTGCACCAAAAATTGGACATTCAACAGATGGGTCATCTATCTTGTGCACTCTGTATTTACATGCCGCTTTGTCAAACACGGATACGCAATCATCAGGGAATCGTGTGGGAGTGCCATACCTGCAAATAAGCAGTAAACATACAGTTAACAACTACATATTTCACTCAATAACACAAAAATCCTTGAACGTACGCAGCGCAACAACTGCTGCATGTACAATCCATGCATTCACTGTTTCTCCAAGATGATCCAACAGGGTATCGTTTATTATCGGCTTCATCAAAGCAATCTGTTGCACCTACGGTAAAGAAGAAGAATAACATTTTGCGTGTTGCATTTTTTTCATTCAGAAGACACGATAAACATGACTTCATGAACACAGAGCAACAAAGATTTATTTTTACCTGGTTCCACTTGCTTAAGAAAGCAATGGCCATTTGCCAGTGACAGCACAGCACATATCAGTGAAGCCACACACAAGTATGTTCTCTACGGGAAACAGGAAAAAATTAAATCATTTCATCTGTTAACATTTTTCAGAAGCAAACATAGCATTTCTTTAAAAAGTAAAAGAAATAACTCGATTTTTTTAAAATAATTAAACTTACCATTGTTGCAGTAAGTCTCAACAGACCAAAGAGAGGCTTGGGTCCCAAAGAATTACAGTGGAGGACAGCGGAAGAATTAAATAGGGCAAAGTCGGGAGTGTTCATGGTCACTCGCTCGTTATGTCAATAAAGCATCACACATTGGACTTGCCTGTTTGGCAATAATATATCACTTGACTGCAAAAAAGAATAAAAGTTCCTTTGGTACAAAATTCATTCTGCATGCAATACTTGTCAATATAAACAATCATGTAGTAGAACATTAACATGTTATCTTCTAATACGCTGTTTACCAACCACTGTGCTGCGGCAAATTCGTGTGCTGTGAAAGATCATCAGGTGTGCTGTGCGAAAAGCTGTCGCTAAGATTTATTTATTTTTACTACAAATAATGTCTTTGCTCATCTATTTATGCCAATGACATATAGTGACAGGTAGAAGAGTAAATGCTCACCACAAGATGACAGAAGATATTATTAACCTGTTACCAGTCATACAACAGAATAATAGCTTTGTGTTCAGTTAAACAGACCAGAGCTGGGCTGATCATTATTTAAGGATGTAGACTTTTTATGACGTTTGTTTGGTGGTGTGCTGTGAAAATTTGCTAAAGTATAATAAAGTATGTGCTTTGGCTCAATACAGGCTGGGAAACACTGCTCCAGATAATATTCAGTGGAACGTCAGGTTGCGAATTTATTTTGTTTCATAACCCTGTTCTCAAACTGAAACGTTTGTAAACCGAGGTAATGTTTCCAATTGAAATGGATGGAAATGCATTTCATCCGTTCCAGTCCCAGAACATTATATTTACCTTATTCTGATCGTTGTGTGGTTAAAAATATATACTGTGCAATATAGAAATAGCTGTAAACAGAATGTCTGATGATGAAATAACATTGGGTTCGCTTGCAAATCATTGCGGTGTCTTAGCCTTTCGTGTACAGTAATGTTTACGTTCACTGTGGTTATTGCTATCCACATTGCTAAATGGTCGATGTGTGGCATTGTGGGATGTGGTTGCCATTTTAGGCAAAAAACAAAGATACCTGAAGCACGGAGCCGATGATGAGAAAAAGCACAAAGTTCTGAGTCCTGATGTCTGCAAGGTTCTATTTGTTTGTGTGTGTGTGTTTTTTTTTAAATGACTATTTTTGTTAATGCGTATTTTAGAGTGGATAATAGTTTACTATAGCATATAGTCAGGAAAGGATCTGGCTGCTCAGTACAATATAAGCAAGACAATTAATTAAACATCACTTACGTACACAAATTAATTTTACACTTCCAAGTTCCAAGACAAAAATGCAGCTATAGTACTGTAATGTGAAATATTTTGTTTCAGGGCCAAAACTGTTGCAATCATAAAAGTTGTGTTAACTGCACAGTTTGAAATAACAGTTTAACATTCTTAACCATCATACAAGAATGACAGTAGTTCCACTGCAATGTTCATGCATCATTTAAAATTTTAAACATAAATAAATCTACGATCTGAAGGTTTGTATTATGGTTCTGATTTACGTCTCCTGGAATATAAAAAAAATGGTGTGATTGGCTGGCGACCAGTCCAGGGTGTAGCCCTCCTCTGACCCAACGTCAGCTGGGAATAGGCTCCAGTTCACCCACGACCTAATAAAAACAAGCAGCATAGAAAATAGATGGATTGATGGATGCAATAGGGGAAAAAAACAAAGCGTCAATATGGGATTGCAGATTTTTTTTATTCATTTGTCACATTTGATCTCAAATGTTTAATTACATTACATTTTCTTCTTCCATCAGCTTAACCTCCTGCATTGCAAGTGCACTACAACTATATTGTATTAAATAAGTAGCTTTGTTTCTTCGCAAGTGGTCAGTGAGGGATGTTATTGCTCCATCACTTTCCAACTGCAAAAAAATCTTCACATTCAATAGATGGGTCAACCCTGTTATACATTCTGTATAGCATTGCACATAACAGCAAAGCCAGAGACAGGTATGCTCTCTGAGGACATGGGAAAACAATTTATAATCAGTTCTTTTTTTTGTTTTTTTTACAGAAGCAAACATAGCATTTTTGCCATTCAAAGTGAGGTATACTACATAAAAATTAAAACAAAAAAAAACAGCTTAAACTTACCATTGTTGCAATAAGTCTTATCAAACTGAAAAGAGGCCTGGGTCTCAAAGGATTAAAGTGAAGGACAGTTGAAGAACCTTTGGAAATAAATAGGATAAAGGTCATCGCAACCTCTTTATGTCAATAAATACTAGAAAACATCACACATTATACCGTATTTTTGGCAGTAATATTATCACACAACACAAGACAAAAAAAAACAAAAAACTAAGTTCCTTTGGTACATAATTAATTCCATATGATATTTGTCAATATTGGCAGGGGCACAGATGCGATTTTGCAACTGGGGGCGAAAGGTACCAAATTTATAAAATAATCCATCCATCCATCCATTTTCTTTACCGCTTATCCTCACCAGGGTCGCGGGCTGCTGGAGCCTATCCCAGCTATCTCCGGGCGGGAGGCGGGGTACACCCTGAACCCGTCGCCAGCCAATCACAGGGCACATAGAAACAAACACCCATCCACACTCACATTCACACCTACCACGCATGTTTTTGGGATGTGGGAGGAAACCGGCGTGCCCGGAGAAAACCCACCCAGGCATTATATATATTTATGATACATGTATATATAACATCCATCCATCCATTTTCTGAGCCGCTTCTCCTCACTAGGGTCGCGGGCGTGCTGGAGCCTATCCCAGCTGTCATCGGGCAGGAGGCGGGTTACACCCTGAACTGGTTGCCAGCCAATCGCAGGGCACATAGAAACTAACAACCATTCGCACTCACAGTCATGCCTACGGGCAATTTAGAGTCTCCAATTAATGCATGTTTTTGGGATGTGGGAGGAAACCGGAGTGCCCGGAGAAAACCCACGCAGGCACGGGGAGAACATGCAAACTCCACACAGGCGGGGACGGGGATTGAACCCCGCACCTCAGAACTGTGAGGCTGACGCTCTAACCAGTCGGCCACCGTGCCGCCTATATATAACATAACAGATATTATATCTATTTAACAAACTAATAAAGGTATACATCAAATAATAAATTAATACATAAAATATTATTTTTCTGGAAAAAATAAATAAGATTTACTACCTAAAAAAAACACACACTTGCAGCGGCCCCTCTGTGTCTTGGACCAAAAGTAAAATAAACAAGTCTATGTACAGTATACATTTACCATCCCTCCATACATTTTCTATAAAATATTAGATTTATTGTAAATAATAAAACTCAACTTAACTAAAAAAAAAAAAAAACCACCACTGTAACAAAGCCCTGTACATAATAAATGTCGAACATCAAACATAAAACATAATAAATAAAAATGATAACACAAACAAATAAATAAATACGTTTGAAATAAATAGATAGATAAATTAATGTCAAATAAATAAATAAATTTATAATCAATAAATTAATTGAATTTTAAATAAATAAATTATTTTGATTAAAATATACTTCTTATAATTTATGCCTGCAGTGCCTCCCTGTGTCTTGGACCAAATGTAAAAGAAACAATTCTATGAATACATTCAACAATTGCTTTTAAATTTTATTAAATTATAATACATTTAGAGAATAAGAATTATATAATTCAAATGAGTCGCACGGTGGACGACTGGTTAGAGCGTGTGCCTCACGGTTCTGAGGTCCGGGGTTCAATCCCCGGCCCCGCCTGTGTGGCGTTTGCATGTTCTCCCCGTGCCTGCGTGGGTTTTCGCCGGGCTCTCCGGTTTCCTCCCACATCCCAAAAACATGTATGGTAGGTTGATTGACAACTAAATTGCCCGTAGGTGTGACTGTGAGTGCGAAAAGTTGTTTGTTTGTATGTGCCCTGCGATTGGCTGGCAACCAGTTCAGGGTGTACCCCGCCTCCTGCCCGATGATAGCTGGGATAGGCTCCAGCACCCCCGCGACCCTACTGAGGAGAAGCGGCTCAGAAAATGGATGGATAATTCAAATTAGTCACTGATGGTGTTGTGGTACATTTGCCTGACTTCGGTACAGGCAGTGTGGGTTCAGTGGCTCTGCTTAGTGTGAATGGTTGTCCATCTCAGTATGTGCCCTGTGACTAACTGGCAACCAGTTCAGGGTCGAGTGTGCCTTTCACCTGAGTCATCTGGGACAGGCCCTAAACACCTGATGATGCTGAACTGGAAAAGCAGTATTCCAAATGGATGGGTAGATAATTCAAATGAGAACAAATAGTTGTTTTTAAAAAAAACTATTTTACATCCAGTATCTTTAGTGTACTTTTTCATTTTTACCTAATTTCCGAATAACTTGGCTCAAATAACATGTATTTGGGTGAGGGCTGGCGAACAAAATCCATTCCAACACAGTAAAATCCAGTCCTTGTTCTGCGGTAGCCCAAAACGCGCCAACAACCGTGTTGCCAGTTCCGTCGGAAATCAGCCCTTTAGCTAACGAGGCTTTCATACAAAGCCTTGAAGGGGACTTTGACGCTGTTCATGGCAACACCCCACACAACAAAAAAGAAAGCAAGCTCACGCGTATTGTCAGTGTCGTTTATGTAATGTCTTTTAATAACAACTAAATATGTACATGTTTGTGTTACCGGGCACGCAAGAAGACTTTGAACCATTGCGACCCTAAATGGATCGCTAGAGGCAAAGGTGAGCGACATAAACTGGTTCTCTTAGCCAGCTATGCTAACTTTAGCATGCTAGGCCAGCCCACCCACAACAGTCAGTTACTCCTCAACGAGTCGCCCTTTATGGCGCATATTGGCTGTTTAGCAACATATAGCAGCTATCTGGTTTAGTAGTGCCTTGTGATATACATCATTGGCGCATTCAAGCCCGTACGCAGTTCTCTAAACCTCTCGGTTACAATGGCGTTCTATTGATTAGTGTCATGGGTGCTGCTCAGTGATGAAGACAAAGCATCTGCAAAGCTTCTGAAGATGGATATCTGATGATCATAGCTCACAAACGTGAGAGAGTTCCCCATAGAGGATTAATTGGATCATAGAAACAGACTATACGAATGCAATTGTGTGGAGCAGTTTTATACATAGCCAGTATTGTACCGTATTGCCTTTTAGTAAGGTATTTATGCACAGACAACAGCGTCACGTTCACAGATAAATGATGGTAAGTACAGTAATTATTACAAATTCTTCCCAATATCAATAATGCATTTTCTTTAATGCAGTTAAATTAATTTTAATTATTAATTTCAATTTTATGTGTGTAAGTCAAGGATGTCTTTAGCTATATCACGTCCGATCATGTGAAAGTAAGTGCTGCTGTTAGTGGAAGCAGTCTGCACCAGCAGGGATGTGCTTTGCACTTTGGAAACCACAAAAAATATTCCTATATTGAGGTAAATAATTCCACATTGTGTTGCAAAATTCCAGAAATGGTCCACTTTGGTAACTTTCCATCGGAATTAATAGGAATAAACCAAACTCAAAGGTTGGCTCTTAATAGGCAACACAAATATATTTGGGGAAAATATATTTCCTAGTGGGCGGCACGGTGGTCGACTGGCTCGAGCGTCAGCCTCACAGTTCTGAGGACTGGGGTTCTATCCCGGGCCCCGCCTGTGTGGAGTTTGCATGTTCTCCCCGTGCCTGCGTGGGTTTTCTCCGGGCACTCCGGTTTCCTCCCGCATCCCAAAAACATGCATTAATTGGAGACCCTAAATTGCCCGTAGGTGTGAATGTGAGTGCGAATGGTTGTTTGTTTGTATGTGCCCTGCGATTGGCTGGCAACCAGTTCAGGGTGTACCCCGCCTCCTGCCCGATGATAGCTGGGATAGGCTCCAGCACGCCCGCGACCCCTAGTGAGGAGAAGCGGCTCAGGATGGATGGATGGATATTTCCTAGTGCTGCAACTAACGATTATTTTATCTATTAATTTGTCTATTTTTTTTATTATTAATCAATGAATCTTAATAAGCAAACGTTTTTAAATTTCCATCCCTTCATTAAAAAACAGGACATTATTTCAAATTTGACAGTGCAGAAAAAGCACAAACATAAATTTTGATTCAGTTACTGGTTTGGTCTGTAACAGATCAGAAAATTAGCAAAAATGTTGATAATTGTTTTCCAAAGTAAAAGACATTTGCAAATGTCATATTGTGATGAACCAAAGATAGTGTGCTTTCATCGAGGACTATAGAAATCTGAGAATATTTACTGTTGAGAGGCTGAAATTTTGAGGATTTGGACAATTTGAAGTATCGATTAATTTGATAATCGATGAGTTGTCGATTAATCATTTCACCTATTTCTGCATAATCCTGATTTAAATAAGATTTTCTGCAGTTACACTTCTATCTTGACTTCGTGCCCAAAATTATGGTCCACCGCTGCTTGAAAATGGAGTACTGTAATGCCCTCGCACGTATGTAGGCAAGGGGCTAGCAAGGATGTCTGCTTATGACAACATTTTATATTTATACATGAACATGGTACCTTTGCAATATCCAGTTAATAACTATAATTAGATTTTCCAATATATTTTTCCAAATATTTTCCCCATCTTAAATTCCCCTGGAAATTTACCAGAATCTTTCTGGGAATTTTTAAGCCCTTTGCAACCTTACCGATAATCAATAAAATTGATTAATCGCCCAGCCCTAGTTTGGCAGTAACTGAGCGTGCTTTCTTGTGATGCATGACGACATTCTTACAAGGCTGAGCAAAACTAGTTCATCGTGCGGCGTTCATCACCTCAAAACATCATATGTCAGGAACTTCATAAACTTAGGACCCCCGTGTAAAGTATTTTATGTTTTGTCACTCTCTCGTAGCTGTGTGTCAAGCCTAAGAGGTTCTGGAGGCCTTCCCAGGGTCCGTTTGGGCCCAGGAGTAGGATGCATCGCGGCGGGGATAAGGAGTATCAGATTTCAGCACGGAAGATGGGAACCTCCTTGCTCTTCCAGCTGTCGGCTCACGATCGGGAGCTGGACTTGGTGTGTCTCGACCACAGCTATGCCAAACCTTGGAATGCTCACCCAGACGCCAGCAGCGCGCGTCCCGCAAGAACACTGTTTGTCACCCCCCGACGCCAACCAGAAGTTTCTCCGTGAGTTAGATTATTTTTATTGGGCAGGAACGATTAATCGAATAACTCAAATAATCCATCCATCTATTCTCTGAACTGCTTATCCTCACTTATCGCACGGCACAAATAAACTAGCAACCATTCGCACTCACATTCACACCTACGGACAATTTAGTCTTCATCTAACCTATCGTGCATGTTTTTGGAGGAGGAGGAAACCGGACTACCCGGAGAAAAACCCACACAGGCACTGGGAGAACATAGAAACTTCACACAGGAAGGCCGGTTTTGAACCTGGGACCTCATAATTCTCAGGCGGATGTGCTCACCAGTTGCCCACTGCGCTCAAATAATTCGATTACAAAAAAAGTCAAGCAAAATCTCTGCCACGAGGCTTTGCAGTGAAAAATATTTAACTGCAGCCCTAGTTCTTAACAAAATATCCATAGAGGCTGTACAGAACCTCCACTGTGATCAATTGTGTCTTCTATTGCAGAGAGTCAGAAGCTTTAATAGATGTGGAAACAGTCACACCCACACCAGTTCCTCTGTATGACAACCACAAAGCTCAGTGTGTGATGAAGGAATGCGAGCGGCATGTCCTGTTTGCTCGCACTGTTGCGGACAGTCCACCTCCTCCTGATGACTGGGAGGAACATATAAACAAGTCAGCCAACGGCATAGAGCAAGTCAACATATTAAAGATACTCTTTCACATTGTGTTTTTGACATAATCATTGTTCTTTCAGGGCTATGTGGTCAGTCGCTCAGACCAAACTGTTCAATAAAGTCCTGAAAGCTCTTCAGGCTGAGAGATTAGCCCGCTTGGCCAATGAACATGTAAGTTCTGCTTCTTTTTTGTATGTTTGTATTAAGTCAGACAACGCTCTTTGTTACATGCACAAATCACATACTGTACTGTATTATAAAAGATAGTGGCATACTGTGATATCCAGTGCAAAAGTAATTCCGAGTCATCCTTTCTGAAATATATTGATTCTTTATTTGAAATGTTTTTCCAGGCCTTTACTGCAGCCTCTTTCAGTTCTTTCTTTTTTGTTTTTTTGGTTTCTGGTGGTTTGTCCCTTCAGTCACCTCTTCAGGAGGTAAAATGCATGCTCTATTGGGTTAAGGTCTGGTGATTGACTTGGCCAGTCTAAAACCTTCCACTTTTTCTCCCTGATGAAGTCTTTTGTTGTGTTGTTAGTGTGTTTTGGGTCATTGTCTCATTGCATGATGAAGCTTTTCCCGATTAGTTTGGATGCAGTTTTCTGTAAATTTCCGGACAAAATGGTTTTGTAGACTTCAGAATTCATTCTGCTGCTACCATCATGAGTTACGTAATCAATAAAGACTAGTGAGCCCCTTCCAGAAGCAGCCATACAAGATCAAGCCATGACATTACCTTCACCATGCTTCACACATGAGCTTGTGTGTTTTTGTTTTGGATCATAAGCGGATCATTTCTTTCTCCATACTTTGGCCTTTTTATCACTTTGGTCGAAGTTAGTCTTGGTCTCATCAGTCCATAAAACTTTGTTCTAAAACTTTGTGGCTCATCTCTGTACTTCTTTGAAAAATCCAATCTGGACTTCCGATTCTTTTGCTGATGAGTGGTTTGCATCTTGCATGGCTGCTTCTGGAACGGGCTCACTAGTCTTTATTGATGATGTAACTCATGATGGTAGCAGCAGAATGAATTCTGAGGAAACCATTTTGTCTGGCAATTTACAGAAAAATGCATCCAAACTAACCGGCGAAGCTTCATTATGCAACAAGAAAATGACCCAAAACACACTGCCAACACAACAAAGGACTTCATCAGGGGGAAAAAGTGTAAAGGTATTAGACTGGCCAAGTCAATCACCGGACATTAACCCAATAGCGCATGCATTTTACCTCCTGAATAGGTAGGTGACTGAACGGAGAAACCCCCAGAAACAAAAAAGAACCTTAAGAGGCTGCAGTAAAGGCCTGGAAAAGCATTTCAAATGAAGAATGCAACAGTCTGAAGTCAATGAGTCGCAGGCTTGATGCAGTTATTGCAAGTAAGGGTTATGCCACCAAATATTAAGTTATTCACTTTGTTAATTTAGTAATGTCTGTTCCAATACCTTTGCTCACTTGAAAAGTGTGTGGCTTCAAACAAATGGTGCTCTGTCCTGACTTAACACATCGAGATGTAAATACCATGAAATAAAAGCTGAACTTTTGTCTCATATTCATCTTTTGATCTGAAACCTAAATGTCTTCAGTATACAATAAAAACAAAGGAATTGACCTTGCCGTTCCAATGCTTTTGGAGGAGACTGTATGTCAGCTCATGTGTGATTCATTTTTACAGCACTGGATCTTTTAGGTACCCAATGTTGTGGCCTTTGTGTATGGTCAATAGGGTCAGTTTGACACATTTTCTAAAATTGTATTTGTTAAAAAATAAGTCCGGTATATTCAAGTGATTGTTCACACAGCAAAATGTATTTTCTTTCTAACAAATTCATTAAAAGCTGCTAATTGTTGTTGTAACAATTGTAAATATCTAAAAAGCTCATTTATGTTGAGCACTGGTGTGTGTGTGTTTTTCCTCCCTCGATCGATCCCATCTCCCATAGGCATCCAATGAACCAATATTACGCAGGATAGCAGTGGACAAATGTGCCAGAAAGGTGCGGCATGCCTTAGCCAGTGTGAACTGGGAGACCAAGCTGACGCAGTGGTTACACACCACTCTGATTGACTCGCTGAGTCTCGCCATGCTTGCCACCTACTTGGATGTTCTTCAAACTCTCAAAAGCAAAGTTGGTTCATGTCAGATGATGGCACTACTCTCTGTGCATCTATGGGATTTGTGATGACTTGCTATTTTACTTTTTGTCTCGGAAGGTACCATCGCTGATCGACAGAATGTTGCTTCCGGCGGCAAAGACGGGTTCTCCAAGTGCAGAGGCCCTCTCACTGCTACTGAAGCGTCCGTGGGATCCAGCTGTCGGAGTGCTGTCTCAAAACAAACCAGTACGATTCAACACGACAAACACTAAACTTACAAAACTTCATCTTGTAGTGGATTACAGCTAAAATAAAATCCCTGCTTATTCAATGTTTCAGAGCAAGCTCCCCAGATCCCCACTCATCCTAATAGCACCATCAAGCCCGACCAATCCAGCTGTGTCGACATCGCGTCGAATGAGATTCTGGCAGTCACAGCTCTCCTGTTTGGGCAAGGTGTCACATGCACATTTTAACTCAGCAATTCAACTCTTGTTGTCTCACAAAAGTATTGATACAGTTGTTTGTATGTCAGGTCATCCCCATACACACTCCCATCAGCAGTGGCGCCAATATTAGCATCACTCAGTGTCTGGAGCACATGCTGGGAATTGTTCGTGCAAAGGTTACTGAGGTAAGGGGCATTTTGTTTCTCTATTTTTTTGTTTTACATCATCTATGGTATTTTTCTTATACTGTACACAGTTTTCAAAACATTCTGTGTTGCTTTGTTTTACTCTTGTTGTCTCCAGCCAGGTCAGCATTCTAAATGAAAATCTGTTCTCAATTGCCTTACCTCAATTAAAAAAATTCAATAAAATTTATTTTATAAAATAAATAAAATTATTTGACATCCATATGAAATGCTACTGGCTTGTTAAAAGGGAGTCAATGTAATTTTGCAGCTCTACTATGTATATGCACAGTGCATTTATTAAAAAACTAAAACAAAAGTTAATTTCAAGAAATTAGAACATTACATAAACAGTAACATATATATTGGTATAGAATATGTAGAAATTAGGTGGGAATTAACCTTCTGGAAAGTATTTTCTGTTTAATATGTATAATACAGTCATACCTTGACTTACAAGTTTAATTAGTTCTGTGATCAAATGAATTTTATATCAAACAAATTTGTCCCCTTTGAAATGAATTGAAATGCCAATAATCTCTTCCAGCACCCAAAAACCACCACAATTATTTTTTTTATTGCAGGCTTTCAATAAAACAAAATAGCACTGTATTGTCCATCCATTTTCCGTACCATTATCCTCACTAGGGCCGGCACGCTGGAGCCTCTCCAGCTATTTTCGCGCGAGGGGCGTGGTACACCCTGAACTGCAGCCAGTCGCAGGTCACATATAAACAAACAACCACTCACACTCACACCTACCATACATGTTTTTGGGATGTGGGAGGAAACCTGGAGAAAACCCACGCAGGCATGGGGAGAACATGCAAACGGCACACAGGCCAGGCCGGATTTGAACCCGGGTCCTCAGAACTGTGAGGCAGCACCGTGCCGCTTAGCACTGTATTGTCCATCCATCCATTTTCTTTTGCTTATCCGAGGTCGGGTCGCAGGGGCAGTAGCTTTAGCAGGGAACCCCAGACTTACCTCTCCACAGCCACTTCCTCCAGCTCTTCCGAGGGGATCCCGAGGCGTTCCCAGGCAAGACATAGTTTCTCCAGCGTATCCTGGGTCGTTCCCGGGGTCTCCTCCTGGTGGGACGTGCCCGAACACCTCACCAGGGAGGCATCCTGGAGGCATCCTAAAAAGATGCCCGAGCCACCTCATCTGGCTCCTCTCAATGTGGAGGAGCTGCGGCTCTACTATGAACCCCTCCCAGATGACCAAGCTTCTCACCCTATCTCTAAGGGAGAGCCCGGACACCCTGCGGAGGAAACTCATTTCGCCCGCTTGGATCCGGGATCTTGTTCTTTCAGTCACGACCCACAGCTCGTGACCATAGGTGAGGATAGGAACGTAGATCGACTGGTAAATAGAGAGCTTCGCCTTTCGGCTTAGCTCCTTCTTCACCACAACGGACCGATACAAAGTCCGCATCACTGCAGACGCTGCACCGATCGGTCTGTCCATCTCCCGTTCCATTCTTCACTCACACGTGAACAAGACCCCAAGATATTTGAACTCCTCCACTTGGGGGAGGATTTCATTCCCGACCTGGAGAGGGCACTCCACCCTTTTTTGTCTGAGGACAATGGTCTCAGATTTAGAGGTGCTGATTCTCATCGCAGCCGCTTCACACTCTGTTGCGAACCGCTCCAGTGAGAGTTGGAGATCACGGCCTGATGAAGCTAACAGAACCACATCATCTGCAAAAAGCAAAGATGCAATACTGATGCCACCAAACTGGACCCCCTCTACGCCTCAGAATTCTGTCCATAAAAGTTATGAACAGGATCGGTGACAAAGGGCAGGCTTGGCCCTCACCGGAGATGAGTCAGACTTTTTTGCCGGCAATGCAAACCAAACTCTGACACCGGTTGTACAGGGACCGAACAGCCCGCATCAGGGGGTTCGGTACCCCATGCTCCCGAAGCACCCCCCACAGGACTCCATGAGGGACACGTTCGAACGCCTTCTCCAAGTCCACAAAACACATGGAGACTGGTTGGGCGAACTCCCATGCACCCTCTGGCCCCCCCTTCTTAAAAAGGGGGTCCACCACCCCAGTCTGCCAATCCAGAGGCACTGTCCCCGATGTCCACGCGATGTTGCAGAGGCGTGTCAACCAGGACAGCCCTACAACATCACGGGAGCCTTGCCACAGAGGAGCTTTTTAACCACCTCGGTGACCATGGTGAGCACAGAAGTCAGACTAATGTAATGGATTTAAATTACATTTGTAATTAAATTATGTAATCCCATTACATGTTATTATTTACTCCTAACATTGCGAGTTGTAAGTCAAGGTACTACTGTATAAAATGTCTGAAATAAATAACTTTTATGATAATGTAATTGAGATGCAGCTGTACACAGGGTGCATCATCCCACCTCAAGTTTCTGGATGTAAATTACGCAGATAATTGTAGTTCCTCAGCAAATCAGACTTTGCTGTGTTGCCAACATAGAAAAAAGTAGGTGTAGAATTCTCATGTTCCTACTGAGGGTTGACTGTGCCTCTCAATGTCACTCACAGGTTCACAGGCACTTTCCCCACAAACCTATTATCTTGGTTGGTTGGAATGCTGGAGCTCTCATAGCTTGTCATGTAAGATCGTATTTCTAGTGTTTTTCTTTTGTGAGTATTGATGGAGGCCTTGACAGCTGGTTTAACAGAGAATGCTCAACAGGTATCCCTCATGGTGTACCTGACCGCCGTCGTTTGTCTCAGCTTCCCTCTGCTTACAGTCAGCGGTCCAAGAGGGGTAAGCCATCAAGGCATTTATTCAACAATTCATTTTTTTTTCTTTCTATAGCTTGTAGTCAAGAGTTAATATGATATTTGTGTGACTCACAGGATGTGGATGACCCACTGCTGGACATGAAGACCCCAGTGTTGTTTGTGGTTGGTCAGAACGCTCTACAGTGCAGCGTCGAAGGAATGGAGGAATTCCGAGAGAAACTAAGGACTGATAACAGCATGGTGGTGGTGGGAGGAGCGGATGATAACCTCAGGTGAGTCATCGTGTCTGACATGTGCTCCAAAAACATTTACATATGCAATCATTGGAGTCAGTGCAATAAATATACTTGACAGAATCAGTTCTGCAAAAATGAAATCAGATGGACTAACGCAGACGATGGTCGACCGCTGCATTCAGGTTGGTCTATTCTCTAATAATCTATTTTTTTCTGTGTTTTGGTGCTTTACAGAGCCATTCAAACCCAAATGGCAAATGTCTTTTGTTGTTGCTTCACTGGTCCACAGGATGAGATTGCAGACTTCTTGTCGGGTGTCCTCACACGGGCAGAGAGCCACAGCCATGGCTCAGGTGAGACGAGGGACCTGGACACTGAGAAGAAAAGGAGGCCTCGACGAGAGCTCCCCTTTGACGTGGAGAGAGGACGGCCTTCCTCCCCCGCACTCAGACTCCCTATCTCTCCATCAGGCTCAGAGGTAAGGTAATGACAGCATGTGGCATAAGTGTTCATCCAAGGGTTATTTGTGGAGAGGATTTTCAAAAAAGGACAAAAAAGCTCAACTGTTAGATAATAATGGAAGTTTGGGCTTCATGTCAGACAGTGACCATTTGTCTAGATGCATTTACAATTCCAAAAATGTGTTACTTCATGGGTCAGCGCAGTGGCCTAGTAGTTAGCACATCTGCCTCGGAGGATGCCCCATCTCTATCCCAAAGTCAGCTGGGATTGACTCAAGCTCACGCAAATGAGGACAAGGGCTATAGAAAATAGATGAATAGTTACCATATGAATAATACCTCACAGTAAATGTCCTCTTACTTGTGTTCTACAGGATTTGTCCAGTGTCTGCAGCAGTCCCACTTCAAGTCCTAAACCCAAGATCGGGCTGTCTCCTGCGCAGAAGTCCAGTCTAATTACAGCTACACAGCTCCTGAAGACCCACATGCAACGCTCTGGCACAGTGCTCTCACACAAGCAGGCTCAAGGTTAGAAGAGAGACCGCAGTGAAAAAAAACACATTCTCATACATGTGCAGAGGATCTGCTCCCACATGAAGTCACATTCTTAATATAAACTATGACTTGTGGTAAATGGCTGAAAAGAAAAATGCGTATGACTGACGGCTGAGGAAACATGGTGTTGTCAAAGCAGGAGCAATGAAAAAGTGGTTTGTAGATAAATATTCACGTCACAACATCTTGATGGGGCAAGATGGAACGTGACTGAAATACTCTCTCCCCTTTTCTACAACCTTCCTCTCTGGCCTCCTTCCTTTCCTTGTCCCAATTCATTCACAGCTCAGTTTGCTGCTTTTATGAAACAAAACATGCTTGTGAGGAAAAACCTTCCTTCTGGTACTCCTCCTTGTATCTTTGGTAAGTGGCTATCCCTCCTCCTTTCTTTGGCCTCTCCCCCCCCCCCCCCCCCCCCCCTTGGCTTCCACTGCCCTCAGGGCCCCACTGTATCCACAATGACAAGAACATGTCAATGAAAATCAACTCTATTCATGGAATGTCAGGGAATTCACTGTCCTCTGTTCTAATAGACCCCATTCCTCTATTCATCACTAGCATATTAGCATATACAGTGGGTACGGAAAGTATTCAGACCCCCTTAAATGTTTCACTCTGTTATATTGCAGCCATTTGCTAAAATCATTTAAGTTCTTTTTTGTTCCCCTCATTAATGTTCACACAGCACCCCATAATGACCGGGGGAAAAAAATGGAATTGTTGAAATTTTTGCAGATTTAATAAAAAAGAAAAACTGAAATATCACACAGCCGTAAGTATTCAGACACTGTGTTGCCCAGTCAAGTTCATCAATACGAAATTCTCTCATCCATGTCTTTATGGACTTTACTTTGTGCACTGTTGCACAGACATTTTGGAACAGGAAGGGGTAATCCCCAAACTGTCCAAAATCTCTTTGTTTGCTGAAGCATTTCAGATCTCTTTTCACTGGAGCTCAGGAGCTATTTTGGGCATTTCCAACTTTGTAGGAACCGTTTAGCGATGGCCCCTTCCTGTTCCAACATGAATGTACATCATTGCACAAATCAAGGTTCATAAGGACATGGATGAGAGAGTTTGATGGGGATGAACTTGACTGGCCTGCACAATCCTGACCTCAAACCTATAGAACACTTTTAGATGAATTAGAGCGGAGACTGAGAGCCAGGCCTTCTCGTCCAACATCAGCATGTAACCTCTCAAATACGCTTTTGGAAAAATGTTCATAAATTGTCATAAATACACTTTTAAACCTTGTGGAAAACCTTTCCAGAAGAGTTTAAGATGTTATAACTGCAGAGGGTGTACTGATCGCATATTAAACCCTATGGATTAAGAATGGGATATCACTTAAATTCATATCTGAGGCAGGTAAGCGAATACTTTTGACAATATAGTGTATATTGTGATTCTAATACTGTAATACAACATAACAGTATACAGTGTCACAGTATAATTCCACATTATGCTGCAATATATGTAAGTATTATAATTATATATTATACTTAAAAGGCCACAAGTGGTTTATACATCAGTTCTGCCTTGCCTTCCCCAGCAGCCTTACTCCAAAATCTCAATATAGTGCTTTGTAAATTTAATACATACAATATATACAGTGCTATCCCGTCATAAACCCACCATGTCCTGTTCTTTAGTGACAAGTGATCAGATGGAGGCATTGGATAGAGATGAACTGAGGGCTCGCGGCAAGAGACGGCTAACCCCGAGTCCCACCCCGAGCAAAGCCTCTAAGCGGGCCAAGATCAAGGTCACAATTGTTTCCCAAAGCGAGTCGGCAGGGGCCACCATCAGCCCAGCTGCACAGGAAGGTACAAAATAACATTATCTTTTTATTTACGACACCATAAATAGAGAAACTTTCCCCATAGATCAATGTTTCCCAACCTTTATTGAGCCGAGGCTAGGGCTGGGTATCAATCAAAAAGTTTCGATACCGGCACCAATACCGATACCTCCACTCCAATACCGGTTCCTGAACAAAACTAAGAAAATTACATTGCACGTTACGGTAGACGCCTTTATTTTTTTTTAATTTTCATTTTGTTCAATTTTTATTTCTCCGCTGCACCCCCCTCCCAGCTTTGACATTTTTCCACATTGCCCTCTTCGGTCACAAAATCTGACTGATTGCAGATTTTTACGAAAAACCAAAGCACCAATGGTTTTTTGTTGCATATATTGCAGCGTGCACTATTAGTATCGATTTTAGCAAAAGTAGAGCTACAATTTTGACCTGTGGCCTTTTATTTTCTTACCGATTAAATGACGCGCAACTACAGCAAATATGAAGTTCACAACACATGAAGCCTGTGTATGGGCATACTCTGTATGTATTTTTGCCAGATGCTGCAACCACGTGTAACGTTACTGCCAATCACCGGTAACATCAGCTCTTGATCACAAAGGACCGAAATGCAGCATATTTTGATACTCTGAACTACCGATGCATTTCAATCGGTGCTTTAAAAGTTAGGTACCCAGCCCTAGCCGAGGCACATACAGTATCTTCCATCCATCTATCCATTTTCTATACCGCTTATCCTCATTAGGGTCGCAGACTGCTGGAGCCTATCCCAGCTATCTTCGGGCGGGAGGCGGGGTACACCCTGAACCGGTCACCAGCCAATCGCAGGGCACATAGAAACAAAGAACCATTCGCAGTCACATTCACACCTACGGGAAATTTAGAGTCGCCAATTATAACCTACCATGCATGTTTTTGGGATGTCGGAGGTAACCGGAGTCTCACGGCACACCACCAAACAAAAATATCACAAGTATAGATACTGAAATAATGATGATCTTGTTTCAATTTTCTCACAAATATACTTAGCCAGTGTGAAATCTGGTCCTGTTAAGTTGAACATAAAGCTTCTATCCTGTTGTATGACTGGCAGCAGAATGAACTGTATTAACACAGATATCCTAAGTGTTCTGGTTTGGCTGTATTTTGTTCTGAGCAGTTGCCATGTGTTCTGATGTTACGGAGATATCCAAAATGTTCTGGTCTCTCGAAATGACGTGCGGCGGTTAACTTGAAGTTTGCCAGTGAGTGAGTGAGCGAGCGAACGACTATCACGTGCTTGGCGTCTAAGTACCGCGGCAAGGGGTTGGCCTACGTAAGATTTGGACTCTACCAACCAGTTGCAGCTCCGCGGTTGCGGCTGGCTAGCTAGTGTGGCTAACACGCTACTCCTCTAAAAGTCACTAATCATTGCTTTTATAGTGGCGAATGAGCTACAGTTCTGACAAGAATTGTTATCACGAAAGGAGGACAAGGAGTAATTAACGGGCGAAGACTGCTAAACCAGCATGATGCTAACACCGGAATAATTGATTGGTGCTACAATAAAATTTTCACTCGTCTTGCTGGAACCGCATTCATTACAGCTGAGAGTAACCAGCTATGAAAAGCAAATAAGAGTATGTCTAGAGAATACACAGCCACCCACAGAACAGTCCCAAAACCGGAAATGAATTAAGGTATAGCATATGTCAGCCGAGAGGAGGTGCCTCTAAGATTATAAGTATGTTAATCTTTAGTATATTAAATGTGGTACAACAGCAATGCTATTTATTGGTTTGCACAAAGCAGTGCTGAGTTTTTATTGGTTGTTTTATTTTTTAATTTTGTCATTTTTTTTTAGCACATTGTTGTATAATACAACATACTGTATGTTAGGGCTGCACGATATTTTTTTTTAGCATTGTCATCCCGATGTACGTGTGCACTATAATCACATCGCAGGGTCTGCTGCGATGTTGGTGTACTGCAATATACAGTGAATCAACTACAATATTTAAAGTGACGTGCTGAGTGACTTCTTTGGACATGCTCATAAAATTAGCACCCATGTTACATTAAATTATCACACGTCAACCAACACACGGAGCAGCCCAGAGTGTTGTATACATATCTCCTTGCATGATGACTATGAAAGTGGATGCGGGAAACAATGTACCCCTGCTGCATTTCCTATTTCTCTCTTTAGAATGAAACTAGGCAGACACGCGGCAGCTAGTGCACGAGGTGCGTTCAGGGATACTGTGTAAATGGGAGTGAATGTGTTCTTTTGTAATACAGTACATAATTGTAAAAATGGATTACTAGGAAAATTATTTGTATCAGAATGCTTTATGTGAAACAGTTCAATCACACTGTGTCAATCACACTGTGTTAATATGGAATTTATTTTGTTTTCCAATATAAGAATAGGTAAATTTTCTCAATAGTCAGCCAGAGCTGCGAGGAATGCAAAGTTATCAATGTCCTTTCACCATCGTTCCTTTCTTAATGTGTTGCGTGTTTTTGTTTGCACATTAAGGACAAAAATCTTGTCCTTTTGTTTTAATACCTAATTTTTAAAAACGCCATTCAAGTTTTTCCTCATGTTTTTAAAATTGTAGCACCCTAGAATCTCAAAAAAGCTGCAACTGGCTACTAGTGTGGACTGAATGTGTAGCGACAATAGGAAAATGAAATACCAGTATTTTGAGGGTAATAGCCTGTCAGCAACACACACACATATATATATATATATATATATATATATATATATATACACACACACAGTGGGTACGGAAAGTATTCAGATGCCCTTAAATTTTTCACGCTTTGTTATATTGCAGCCATTTGCTAAAATTATTTACCGTATTTTCACGACAATAAGGTGTACTTAAAAGTCTTAGATTTTCTCCAAAATGGACGGGGCCCCTTATAATGAGGACTCCGCTTGACTGACTGGGAGCATTTCCTGCCGACATGCTGCTTATATAGAGGAAAGGCGGACATGACTGAGGACAGCATGTGGACGTTAAAGGGGAGAGGGTGCGCGTGATAGAGGACGCTAAAGGCACGCCCCCCAGTAGGTATATAGCGGCAGTATGTGCATTGTGCAAAACAACATCGGTTTGGCTTAGGACCCCCGAAAATGGCACCTACGAAGAGACACGCTTACGAAGCACAGTTTAAACAGCAAGTTATAAGTTACGCGGAGGAACATGGGAATCGAACAGCCGCGAGAGATTACAAGATCAACGAATCCATGGTTCGCAAGTGGAGGAAGCAGGAAAACGGCGGCATCATTGCTGAACAGCCCCCCGGCAACGAGCCCAGTACATTGTTAAATACTTCAATAAAGTACAACCAAACTCAGTTTTGCTTCCGCTGCCTTTTTAAAATCATTGTTTTAGCGTGCGTGCATGCTGCCGTATGTTTTACCATGCCTGCGCCCAATAATACCTTATGCCTTATGTACCGTATTTTCACGTCCATAAGGTGCACCGTATTAAAAGGCGCAGTCTCAGTTACGGGGTTTATTTCTGTATTTAACACATACATAAGGCGCACCGTATTATTGGGCGCAGGCATGTGCACGCTAAAACAATGTTTTTAAAAAGGAAGCGGGACCAAAACTGAGTTCGGTTGTACTATATTGAAGTATTTAACAATGTACTCATGTTATTTTTTTATCAATCCTCATCATTTTCGGAGTCAGTCTTGTTGCTGTTCGGCTCCTCAGAAATGATGCCGGCTTTTACGAAAGCTCGAACAACAGTGCAAGCAGACACGTTAGCCCAAGCATCCACAATCCATTCACAAATTGTGGCATAACTCGCCCGGCGCTGCCTCCTAGTCTTAGTAAAGCTGTGTTCGCCATCTGTCATCCATCACTCTCATGCCGCTCGCAACTTCACTTTGAACGCCCTGTTTACACCGATGTCCAGTGGTTGGAGTTTCTTCGTCAAGCCTCCCGGTATGATGGCAAGCTCAGAGTTATTGCACTCAGTCGAATGGTGACTGTAGAGACGATTCTCCCTGCTGTTCTTTACTCATTAATCCATTGCTCAAGTTGGTATTCCAACTCGGGCCAGCTCGCCTTGTTTCTGCGGAAACTCAGCTTCGTCTTCTTGACTTGGCGCAGCTCGTTTTCCTGCTTCCTCCACTTGCGAACCATGGATTCGTTGATCTTGAATTCTGTTGCGGCTGCTCGATTTCCATGTTCCTCCGTGTAACTGATAGCTTGCAGTTTAAACTGTGCTTCATAAGCGTGTCTCTTCATAGGTGCCATTTTCGGGGGTCCTTAGCCAAACCGATGCACATACCGGTGCTATATACCTACTTGGGGCATGCCTTTAGCGTCCTCTGTCCCGCGTACCCTTCCCCCTTTAACGTCGGCATGCTGTCCTCAGTCACGTCCGCCTTCCTCTATATAAGCAGCGTGTCGGCAGGAAATGCTCCCAGTCAGTCAAGCGGAGCGCTCATTAAAGTCACACAACAGCATTTACAGATTTTGGAACTCGGTGCGCACATAAGGCGTGCCGCATTATACGGCGCCCCGTCCATTTGGGAGAAAATTTAAGACTTTTAAGTGCGCCTTATGGTCGTGAAAATACGGTATGTGTTAAATACAGAAATAGACCCCGTAACTGAGACTGCGCCTTTTAATACGGGTGTGCCTTATGGTCGTGAAAATACGGTAAGTTAATTTTTTCCACATTAATGTACACACAGCACCCCATATTGACAGAAAATAAAAGGCAATTGTTGAAATTTTCAGATTTATTAAAAAAGAAATACTGAAATATCACAGAGCCATAGTATTCAGACCCTTTGCAAATGAATTATATATATATATATGCATAGAGAGAGAGGTAATAGCCTGTCAGCAAAATATACATTTTATATATATATATATAGAGAGAGAGAGAGAGAGAGAGAGAGAGAGAGAGAGAGAGAGAGAGAGAGAGAGAGAGTATGAATGAAATAGTTCGTTTTTGGACCAGTGAACTTAGTTCAAAATTTTGAATTATGAAATGCACTTGTTCATTTTTTTGAACGATCAACTAAACTTTGAACTAGTTCGTGTAGAAAATGAACTTTCCTAACACTGATCCTGTATTATTTCACATGGCAATATATATCGCAGGTTAAAAAAAAAAATCATTTTGTTCCAATATCGTGCAGCCCTACACATTTACATCCCTAGACATAAGTACATGTATTCACCTCAATAAGCATCTACATGATCACTCGTGTAACCATGTATATATGTATTTAAATACATATGCATGCCCACACATATACACACACATCTTAAACCCACATAATCACAACTACTATGTACATGAATACATATTTGACAATTCTATGCGTTCCGAGTACTGAGTTTTGATTTTGACTTTTGAGATCTGCATAATAAATGTTCTCAAAATTACATTATCTTATTTTACTTTTTCTTTTTTTTTTTGGCTTTGCTAAAGAATCATACAACCTGATGTTTATTGTAATGTCATTCTGTAAATAAAACTGTCCCTACATGATTTTATATTTGGCAATTTAGTGCCAATACATTATACTGAATAAATAAAAAATGAAATAAAAAATCTGTTTTATTTTGTCACTCAAAACAATTCAACGAATATATATATAATACACATACACACACAGTGCCGTGAAAAGGTATTGGTCCCCCTTCTAAAATTCTTAGTTATAGTTTCCCCACTTTGTTTAATATCATCAAACAAATCTAAATATCAGACAAATATAACCCAAGTGAACTTATCTTGTTATTTTTAAATGGTGATTTAATTTATTAACGAAAAAAACTTCAAAGTTACGTGGCCCTGTGTGACAAAGTAATGGCCCCTAAAACTGTTTGGGCCAGCCTTAGCAGCAACAACTGAAGTCAGGCGTTTTCTATAACTGGCAATGAGTCTTTCACATCTCTGGAGAGATATTTTGGCACACTCTTCCTTGCAGAATTGTTTGAATTCAGTCAAAATTGAGGGTCTTCACGCATGAATGGCCTTTATAAGGTCATGCCACTGCATTTCAATCGAATTCAGGTTTTGACTTTGACTGAACCACACCAAAACCTTCGTTTTTTTTAAGCCATTCAGAAGTTGACTTCCTGGTGTGTTTTGGATCGTTATCCTGCTGCAGAACCGAAGTGTGCTGCAGCTTGACGTCACAAACTAATGACTGAACATTCTCCTTCAGGATTTTCTGTTAAAGAGCAAAATTCATGGTTCCTTAAATCACACCAAGTTGTCCAAGACCATCATGCAACCACAACCATGTTTGACTGTTGGTATGATCCTTTTCCTGAAATGCTGTGCTACAATTATGCCAGATGTAACTAGACAGACACCTTCCAAAAAGCATTTCATTTCATTTCGTCAGTCTATATAATAGTGTCCCAAAAGTCTTGGGAATCATTCAGATTTTTATTTTTTTATTTTTTTTGCAAAAGTAAGACAAGCCTTTGTTTTTTGTTTTTTTTTGGTTAGCAGTGGTTTTTGCCTTGGAATTTGCCATGGATGCCATTTTTGCCCAGTCTCTTCCTTATTGTTGTCATGAACACCTTAACTGACGCAAGGGAGGCCTGCAGTTCGTTAGAAGTTATCCTGAGTTCCTTTGTGGCCTCTTGGATGAGTCATTGCTGTTCTCTTGGGGTAATCGTTGTAGGCTGGCCACTCCTGGGAAGGTTCACCACTGTTCCATGTGTTCTCCATGTGAGGATAATGGCTTTCCCTATGGTTCGCTGGAATCCTAAAGCATTAAAAATGTCCTCTGTAATTTCCAGACTGATAGATGTCAATCACTTTATTTCTCAACTGTTCTAAAATTTCTTTGGATCGTGTCTTTTTGTTGCAGCTTTTTTAGATCTTTTGTCCGACTTGATTTTGTCAGGACGGATTCTGTTTCAGTGATTTCTTGATTGAAAGGGTCTGGAGGTAATCAGGCTTGGGTGTGATCAGTGAAAATAAACCAAAATTGTGATTAGCCACAATTAATTCATGATTTTCACAACGGGGGTAATTACTTGTTCACACAGGGCCAGGAAACTGAATATTTTTTTTCCTTAATAAATGAAATCACCCTTTAAAAGCAGCATTTTAAGTTCACTTGGATTACAGTGAGTACGGAAAGTTTTCAGACCCCCTTAAATTTTTCACTCTGTTATATTGCAGCCATTTGTTAAAATCATTTGTTAATTTTTTTGCTCATTAATGTACACACAGCACCCCATATTGACAGAAATTTTTTTTATTGTTGAAATTTTTGCAGATTTATTCAAAATGAAAAACTGAAATATCACACAGCCTTAAGTATTCAGACCATTTGCTGTGACACTCATATATTTAACTTGGGTGCTGACCATTTCTTCTGATCATCCTTGAGATGGTTCTACACTTTCATTGGAGTCCAGCTGTGTTTTACTATACTGATTGGACTTGATTAGGAAAGTCACACCCCTGTCTATATAAGACCTTACAGCTCACAGTGCATGTCAGAGCAAATGAGAATCATGAGGTCAAAGGAACTGCCTGAAGAGTGAGGTGGATTCGATACCAGTAACTCCCTATTTTTCTGAACTATAATTTTTACAAGAAATGAACATGAGAAGAAAGTGTATTGCATGGAGTTTTATTTTAAATTCCAAATGGGCGCCAGCATTAGCCACCAGTTTCTCAAGCCGCCTGGAAACCGTATTAACTGATTTCACAAGGAACTCTTGTGGGATAGACATAACTTCTCGTATTCACCCTTTAAGTTCTTCCAAAGTCATTGGTTTGGTAGAATAGACTTGCGCCTTTAATCATCGAACATACACAAACTAATTGAGAAAAATATTACAACATATGAATAAAATATACGTATTTTAAAATAGGGAGTTACTTTTCAATCACCCCGTATAATAAAAATATAAAGAAAATACAAGCTTTGTTCTGAGTTTTTCTGGTGGTTGTGTTTGTTTTGGCTGAGAAGCAAATGTTACTGACAAATTCAAAATATCCAGAATTTTCACGAGGTGATGACAGGGGTTGGTATCTCTCTTAACACTTTTAACATTTAAATGTTTCACCTGTCACTAGACATCGCTGGCATAAGCTCAACAAAGATACATTATTTGAAATAATCTTTGGAGCAATTAAGTGAAATTGGTTGCTTTGATGATCTCTTGCGGCGCATTAGTGGTTAGGATTCAATGATGGACTTTGTATGTGGTCAACCGAGCGACCAGAATATATATATTGGATGTTGTTTTTTGTGCAGTGGGTGTTTCTGGAAAGCCTCTAGCAGTGACAATGGGACAGACTGTGGCCGGAGCCATGGAGCTCTCTGGACTTCTCACAGGCCAGCGGTAAGCTAGTCTGCCCAGCTGTACATGGCCATAATAAGAGGGATAGTACTGAACCCCTAACCACACCCATGCCCAAATCCCACCTAGTCTGACAAAAAAAAATAAGTGTGTCTGGTGCAGAGGGACTGTTCCGTACCGAGAAAACCGAGGGTTTTGACCACAGAGCACTTTCTGAGGTGGCTCTTGAGTAGACTGGTGGTTATGTGTGTCACTGCAGGTCTGGTAGTCTCTCAGAGGTGTCTGGTACCCTGTCCCCAGGCTCCAGCTCCTTCAACAGCGTGCAGCCTTGCATGGTGTCAGGGTCGTCCGCACCAATCCAGGCGCAAGCTCCAGCTACTGCCCAAGGTATCTGCCCTGCCCCGCACACTTGATGGTACTCTCAACTGTGCTGCTATAGCCGCCGCCATGCGGTGCTATAGCCTCACCACCGCAAAGAGCGCCTCTGTCCATTTCGGAGTGAAATTGATCTGTGTGAGAGAATATTTAGGCAAATGTCATCGATCACTACTTACACCATCACTGTTTGTCACTTGTCCTGAATTTACCCCTTTGGACATGTGGTGTGTGTTGTGTGTGTCCACACAGTTTGAGGTAGCCACAGGGGCCGCATGGGTTGGAACGGGGATAGGTTTTAAAATGGATAGTAATAATTGTGTTTGTGTGTTTAGCACCTTCCGCCAGCAGTCTGCTACAAGGCCTAAGTTTCAGTCTTCAGGAGATCGTCACCAAAGCACCTAGCTTGCCCTCTGTGGAAGCCTGCACTGGAAGCACACAGGTATATATGGCTTGCTCTTGTATTTAATCAGGTCCACCGAGCATTTCGTTAGCCTAACAGTGTAATTGCCCAAGTCTTTTTTGAACATTATAAGAAAACATACGTTCCAAAAATAACCCGCGATAGGTGAAATGCGCAAAGTGGGAAACTTTATTTTTTCTAATTATTATACTGTGTTTTAAGGCTGTAAACCTCACCATTAACATTGTCACATTTCTCTCTTGTTTAAACATGCTCAAAGTTCATACATTTGTAAGAAAAATAAGTGCATTATTATTATTATTATTATTATTGTTCTTGTTGTTGTACTTATTATTGTTAATATTAGTGTATAACGAAACAAAGGTCAAAACCTGTTTTAAGGCCCAAACATTTGTTTAAGAAATAAAAACGTAAACATTTTCTGACAAATAATGAGGACAATTTTTAGAAATAACGAATTTAATTTTAATGAACAATGTATGAGGTTGGAAACATAAATTATTAATTGTGACTCGCGCGTATTTCACGCTTCCTCTGATGGTCCCTCTTCGTCCTGACGCCGCTCCGCTGTAGTGTCCTTTTCCACTGTCTTTTTCCGAGATAACATAGTTATAGGTAGTTATTGCCGCTCTGTTTTTTCTTCTGGGCGAGAAGATTCTTATAAACAGACATGCCACCATCGATAGTTAGCACCTTCATTTTCCTTTTGGGTGCGACTGCAAGTGCCCTTGTTGGTGTAGCACGGCTCGTCGACGTTGGTTATGTCTGGGAGAAAACTTGCAAACAGGAGGCACTTTGGAGTCACACTGCTAGCAGTCGAACACTAATTTAAATTTAGCAAGCCGAATGCATTCTGTGCTGTACAGGAGACATGGCACGGAGGAGATGGATTCAAATTGGTCTACAGTACCGTAGCCAATCAGGACGCAGAATACAATGCGGGTTTGTACGCTGTTAAAAACAGCATGCGAATTGCACTGTAAAATATATGCAAAGTCAATTAGGACACAATGCGGGTTTGTACGCTGTAAAATACAGCATGCAAAATTGCACTGTAAAAAAATCCGCAAAGACGTGAATCCGCGATAGTCGAACCGCAAAGTAGCAAGGGTTCACTGTAGTAATAGTTTACATCTACGACTACATCTAATATTTAAAGTTTATCGCAACGGCAAGTTGCGCACCTCGCGCGTCGCATTGTCGTCACACCCTCGTGCCATATACACAATGAATGTGTTCGGCAACAATGCGCTGCACCCTGCTAAGTGTAGGGTGAAAAGGTCTCAACTCTCCTCCAATCATGAAACACAAAATACATAATGCTCAAGTATTCTAATCATATTTATTTCTATCCACTCACCTGTCATGTGTGTTGTAGTGGTTACGTAGCTCTGAGTAATTTGTGATGTCCAACTATCTGTTGTGAGTGAGACCCTCTATGCCTGCTTGTTCTCTTTTGTTTTGGTCTTTGTCTTTTAGTAAAGTACTTGTTGAAGTACTTACATGATGGAATTTTGTACCTTGGCTCAAGCGTGTTCACCAACCTTTTAAATCCCTCATTGTCCACCTCTGAAAACAGCTGCAGGCCTTTGGCAATGAATTCTCCGATACACCTTGAGATTAGTTAAAGCTCTAGTACAGTCATGAAGAAAACCTGATGCCTCACAAATTGACGTTTGTCCTCGCTTGCTTCTTGGTTTAATGTCAAGAATCTTTTCCGGATGATGGTTCATCTAGTAGCTTCTCATATTACTTGTATTCCCTGACTTGTAGATGACTGCGGTCTGGAAACAGTTTTTTGCATGTCCGTCACGTTTTCTCCGTGATCGTTTTTGATTACTACGAAACCAAAACACGTCCATACTTCTGAATGAAGCTTCACAGGACGTTCCAGCTAATCACGGGAGACGTTTTCGCTTCTCAAAGAGGCCCACTCAATAGCGCCAGAAAAAGAACAACGCTGATACTCCCATGATCCCCTGCGACGTCACAGACAGACCAACTCAATCGAGTAAAGGCTTCTTTATACTTGCGCAGGCGGCAACCACGCTGACGTCACTGCCGCTTTCCCGCTCGCAGTTTGCCTTTATACTCGAGCGCAACCCACGTGCGCAGTTTTGAAAATGTACTGCAGTTCCACCTCCAAGTCGGGGGTGTTGCTACGGCTAGTATTGGCTAGGACACCACAAGGTGGAGTTTCCTCTGCATTTTTTGGACAAAAAAAAAAAGAAGAGGTTTAAGCCATTGCAACATTATGCACAGCACAGTTTCATTTAATTCTGTGACTCCATACATAACACAAGAGGGAGCTTGCGTCCCACACTTAGAGAATCACTGCTCTGGCTCTATCTGAATACAGTCCACTCCAAAAGTATTGGAACGGCAAGGTAAATTCCTTTGTTTTTGTTGTATACTAAAGACGTTTGGGTTTCAGATCAGGAGATGAATATGAGACAAAATTTCAGAATTACAGATTTTATTTCATGGCATTTACATCTAGATGTTTTAAACAACACAGAGCACCTTTTGTTTGAATTCTGAACTTTTGTCTCATATTCATCATTTGTTCTGAAACCCAAATCTCTTTACAACAAAAACAAAGGAATTGACCTTGTCGTTCCAACACTTGGAGGGGCTTGTATGTGTATGTGTACAGGCAGCACGGTGGTCGACTTTTTAGAGCGTCTGCCTCACAGTTCTGAGGTCCGGGGTTCAATCCCCGTCCCCGCCTGTGTGGAGTTTGCATGTTCTCCCCGTGCCTGCGTGGGTTTTCTCCGGGCACTCCGGTTTCCTCCCACATCCCAAAAACATGCATGGTATGTTAATTGGCGACTCTAAATTGCCCGTAGGTGTGAATGTGAGGTTGATTGGTTGTTTGTTTATATGTGCCCTGCGATTGGCTGGCAACCAGTTCAGGGTGTACCCCGCCTCTTGCCTGATGATAGCTGGGATAGGCTCCAGCGCTCCCGCGACCCTTGTGAAGATAAGCGGCTCAGAAAATGGATGGGTGGATGTATGTGTACATTAACACAATGAGACTTATCAATATTGTCTGCTTTTTCTCGAGGCATTCTGTGGCAAGCCCCAGGGTCAGGTCCTGAGCGCCATCTCCACCACCACCAACAGCAGCACTCTGCTCCGAGCAGTGCCTGTGGTCACCGCGGGGGGCGTGGCCAAAACCAACACTATCCACCAACTGCTCACAAATGGCGGACTGGCCAAGCTCGCCAGCAGTTTGCCAGGCTTGGCCCACATCACCAACCAGAACACCGGTATGTCTCGAACTGCCAAAGTGCGACGGCCACGCTGAATGGCAGCGGTGTTCATCCAACACTAGCTGAGCGAGGATGCTAGTGTAAGAGGGCAAGACAGCATCTGGGGAAAGACTAGCTGTGTACAATATAAATTGTGTTGTAATTCATGTTTCAAAAGTCAGGGGGATTTATTTTTTTATTTTTATTTTTTTTACCTTGCAGCTTTTGTTTTATGTGCCATTTTTGCATACATAGTATAAATATGTAAAGCTGTATGACAGAGAATAATTGTATGAGGTTGGTTTGGTATTTTTGGTGTCTGGATGACTTGATTTTGTTGTTAAAGCTGTCATTTTATTTTTGTTCATGTGCCGCATCATGCCATATTGTTTTATAAACACTCCAGTCATTTGCATGTAATATCCATCAATACAAATGCTGACATGTATTGATATGACAACCTCTGTCCCTGTTGCAATAAAAACTGTCATCATACTGCAAATTGTTTGTTTTTTCCCCTTTTGTCTTCAGTTCAACTGTATTCACCACCGCCCCAAACAAAATCCTACCCATTTGCTTTAATTCTCTTTTTTTTTTTTGTCAAGCTACCACTTTGACTTGAACGGAACAGTAAGGTCATTCTGATTTACAGTGACATTTCTATTGCATTTAGTGCTGAGCATTTTTTATTTTGTGTCGTCATTAGGGCAGAAAGCCCCCACAGCCATAACAGTGATGCTTCGAGGAGCACAACCTGCGAACAGAGCGGGATCGCTCAGCCAAGCTGGTGAGATGATGCCAGATCAAAACAGTGAGTCTAAGGTGCGTCTCTCTTATTGGATGCCTTAAAAGGTACAAATTGGTGTTTCCCAACCTAATTGAGCAAAGGCACATTTGGAATTGGAAAATCTGTGCTCGTTAAACCGCTATTCTGTGAGCATCATAATCTTGGCTTGAAACCTTTAAACAACCTGAAGTTCGTACGGGTAAAGATTTATGACTCTCTGAAGCAGCCAATGAATCAAGCTTTTATTGATGCCGAGTTCCAGTGCAGCCATCCAGATAGACTTTACCTGGGCTTGCGGGAAGGCCTGCTCTAGAAGTTCAGTGTTTTCAGCAGTGCTGGTCGTAGCAGATCTTCCTCTGCATAGTTTGTCAAGAGCAGATCCTGTTTCGAGAAACTTGCCATGATTCGCATAAATTGTACTACTCGTTGAAGCAGTGTGTCGGCCATCAAGCTTCTCAAACTGCCGCTCCACTGCCGTCGGGGATGGAAAACCTCTTGCCAGGTGGCAATTTAGCACTGCTCCTCCAATGTCAATAGGCAAAAACTGTGAAGCCTAAGCTGTCAACTACTGTTGGCCTTACATCTGTCTAAATGATACCCGTATGTTGTATGTTCTACCCGTGCGTCTTTGGGTTTTTTCCGGTTACCCAGGCTTCTTTCCATGATAGGTTTATTGAAGACTAAATTGTCCATTGGTGTGGATGGTTGTCTGTGTGTCTTGTGGTCGGTTGGCAACCAGTCCAGGGTCTAACCCGCCTCTTGCCCAAATTCAGCTGGGCTAGGCTCCAGCTCTCCTTAGAACCTAATGAGGATGAGTGCTATTGACAAGAAATGCATGGATGAGTCGTATGTAGACAAATGCAAAATGAGGACCTCTATAGATGACAATGTGAGTGTTACTATTTTTAACTGACAATAAGAGAAAATGTGTGCTTTACAGCATCCAGATAAGCGCTAATGTTGTCGTCCTTTTTCAATGTCTAACTGTGCAATTATGATGTGTGAAAAAATAACGTAATTATAATAAGTGAAATAATGGCTTCCGCTAATTCTTATCCATGTCCATCTAAATTGGATGTTGCGTGCTGTACCTTTGACTCTGCATTCAATTCTAAATACCAATAAAACCTCAGAAAAACGGTTATAAAAAGCCAAAATGCTCACACTATATAGACCTTTTCATAATGTAAACAATAGGCGCCAGGATACTTCCCGGTGGCAGAAAAGTGAGTGCACCCGGAAGAACGTCATTATGAAAAGGTCTGCTGCTGCATCATATTTTAATGTTTTGCATTCAGTAAAAGTCTCTGTTCATTCAGTCTCTCTTACTCTTTTCTTGCAGTAATCACGTTTTTTTTCTTCTGGTTTACATTGGCCCAGACTGCTGATGCTCCCTACGGTGACCCCACAGTTCACATGGGACCTGCATACTTGAGAGGCCCTTTCTGAAATGTTCTTTCAACAAGCTATCGTCTGCATATAGCGTACAATAGCTTTGCTTGAGCTTCCAGGAACAACATGACTGTACAAGTGGACATTTACACTGATTGAAATGTTAATCTAGATTACAATTAAAACCTGTTACATCTACAGCAATTTGGTGTGGTATTATTTTTGCTATGCTTGAGTGCAGAGCATTTTTTATGTGACATTATATTTGTATCTTAATGATTCTCATGGCGGCGGCACGGTGCCCGACTGGTTAGCACATCTGCCTCACAGTTCTGAGGACCGGTGTTCAAATCCCGGCATGGTATGTTAATTGGCGACTCTAAATTGCCCGTAGGTGGGAATGTGAGTGCGTATGGTTGTTTGTTTATATGTGCCCTGTGATTGGCTGGCGACCAGTTTAGGGTGTACCCCGCCTCTCACCCAGAGATAGGCTCCAGCACGCCCGCGACCCTGGTGAGGATAAGCGGTACAGAGGATGGATGGATGGTTGGATTCTCATGGCAGCAACAAAGTGAAGTAGTGGTTAGCATGTCTGTCTCACATCTGTGCGGAGTTTGCATGTTCTCCTCATGCTTGCATGGCATAATAGGCTGTAAATATGTTAAATAGCTTTAATGTAGGGGTGGGTATACAGTATGTATTTAAAATCCAATGTATGTCCCGTAATTACACCATTCTGTTTTTTTTTGTTTTAATGTCAGTAAAAAAAGAAAAAAGAAATGACCCCTTTACTTGGCAATCTACATACTCAATCCTGTGTGTTTTCCCCTAAAGCTCTTCCAAAACCCAATCTAATGCTCAAGTGGTGTGTTTACAGCAGCAGCGTAAACACAGCCTACTCATCTGAACAGACATCCTGTCTTAAATTCTGCACGCAGATAAGACGATGAAGATTGTGTGCCTTCCCTCTTATATAAGGCGAGCCTTGTTTGTCACTGCTGGCAAACCTGCAGGCTGTTGCTGAAGCCTCTCCTCTTGCTATAACTGAAAGCGTCATTGTTTTCTGTTTCTGTTGTAGTCAATAGAGGCCTCGACACAACAATATACTGTATTGGTGAGCGTGCTGTGGTTTTACAAAGCAATACAATGATTTGCAAATCATGTTCAACCTATATTTAATTGAATACACTACAAAGACAAGATATTTAATGTTCAAACTGATCAACTTTATCGTTTTTAGCAAATAATCATTAACTTCGAATTTTATGGCTGCAACACGTCCCCAAAAAGTTGGGACAGGTGGCAAAAAAGACAGAGAAAGTTGAGGAATGCTCATCAAACACCTGTTTGGAACGTCCCACAGGTGAACAGGCTAATTGGGAACAGGTGGGTGTCATGATTGGGTCATTCACAAGCAAAAATGGGGCGAGGTTCACCTCTTTGTGAACAAGTGTGTGAGAAAATAGTCGAACAGTTTAAGGACAATGTGCCTCAACATACAATTGCAAGGAATTTAGGGATTTCATCATCTACGGTCCATGATATCATCAAAAGGTTCAGAGAATCTGGAGAAATCACTGCATGTAAAACCAACATTGAATGCCCGTGAACTTCGATCCCTTAGGCGGCACTGCATCAAAAACCGACAAAGTGTCAAGAATGTCACCACATGGGCTGAGGAACACTTTAGAAAACCAATGTCAGTAAATGCAGTTTGGCGCTACATCCGTAAGTGCAACTTGAAACTGTACTATGCAAAGCAAAAGCCATTTATCAACAACACCCAGAAACGCCGCCGGCTTCTCTGGGCCCAAGCTCATCTAAGATGGACTGATGCAAAGTGGAAAAGTGTTCTGTGGTCCGACGAGTCCACATTTCAAATTGTTTTTGGAAATTGTGGAGGTCATGTACTCTGGGCCAAAGAGGAAAAGAACCATCCGGACTGTTATGGCCTCAATGTTCAAATTCCGGCAGCTGTGATGGTATGGGGCTGTGTTAATGCCAATGGCATGGGTAACTTACACATCTGAGAAGGCACCATTAATGCTGAAAAGTGCATACAGGTTTTGGAGAAACATATGCAGCCATCCAAGCAACGTCTTTTTCATGGACGCCCCTGCTTATTTCAGCAAGACAATGTCAAACCCCATTCTGCACGTGTTACAACAGTGTGGCTTCGTAGTAAAAGAGTGCATGTACTAGACTGACCTGCCTGCAGTCCAGACCAGTCTCCCATTGAAAATGTGTGGCGCATTATGAAGTGTAAAATACGTTAACGGAGACCCCGGACTGTTGAACAGCTGATGTTGTACATCAAGCAAGAATGGGAAGGAATTCCACCTACAAAGCTTCAACAATTAGTGTCTTCAGTTCCCAAACGTTTATTGAATGTTGTTAAAAGAAAAGGTGATGGAACACAGTGGTAAACATGACCCTGTCCCAGCTTTTTTGGAACGTGTTGCAGCCGTAAAATTCTAAGTGAATGATTATTTGCTAAAAACAATAAAGTCCATCAGTTTGAACATATATCTTATATTTGTAGTGTATTCAATTAAATATAGGTTGAACATAATTCGCAAATCATTGTATTCTCTTTTTATTTATGTTTAACACAACGTCCCAACTTCATTGGAATTGGGGTTGTATATCTATCTATCGATCGAAAGATAGAAGTGGGATTCAAATCACAGTTTTAAGTCGTGATTATGGTTTCATATTAGGTGTTCTAGCCTGGACTAGGGTTTTTAGTTTATTATTTCAAATGACAGTTTGAATACACAGTTATGTTTTCAAGTGTGGGTATCTAGGCTGGAGTAGGATTTCAAAACACGATTTCAAGCCATGACCTGGTAGAGACCCTAAAAGTGGGGGGAAGGCCCTCCCTCCTTTCCTTCCTTCCCTTCATGCCATCCTTGTTTCCTTCCTTCCTTAAATAAGTTAATTTAAACAGTGTATAGGACTATATTGGACTGTACTTTTTTTTCTTCCTGCCGAGGTTGTATATTGCCGACAGGTGGCGGTAAAAAACTCTTGTTTGCCCCTCAAATCCTGTTTGTTGTTATTTGCCTGTTCGTGGGTTCGTTTGTGTACACGTGCACGTCAACGTTCCTCGTTAATCTCGTGTACGCCTAGTAAATATGGTAAAAGTAACTAACACCCCTTATTTACTCGTATGTATTTTAAATTAACTTTAAATGAAAACCTAAATTCTACTTGTATGTGCTGTTAAATTTCTTCGCCGTTTTAAAATGTTGGCTTTTTTTTTAAAATCCTAAAAGTAGCTACGAGTTAAAAGTGGGACTATTTTAAGGAAGCTAGCTATAACAATGGTTAATTGTTTTTTGTTGTTGTTGTTGGGTTGGGGGGTGGCTCGCTACATAATATTATTAACAGTGGACCATAAAAGAGCAATAAAAAAATGCACCCAGGTTTTAAAAAAAAAAATAAAGGTGGGCTTTCTTTTCGCCGCCCCCGAGGAGCTGCTGACATAGCATCAAAGTTTCTCAAGCAGTTCTCGGCACTCGCCCGGAGCTCCAGCTGGAGGACAGCAAGCACTTAAACCGCCCCCCCACCTCAAGAAGACACCGGAGAGAGGTTGGATTTAAACCCGCCCTCCGGAGGAATCTCGTTTCCCCCAAAACCTCCCATTTCTCTCTCTCTCTCTCTCTCTCTCTCTCTCTCTCTCTCTCTATCTCTCTCTCTCCCTCTCTCTCTCTCTACGTCTGTCTGTCTGTGCCCTCTCTTCCTTTACCTTTATCCCTCGCATTTGGCCGTCTCCCCCACCACAATCATGGATCTCGCGGCGAGATGTTTGCTTCTCCTACCCTGCTTCGGCGTGATACTGGCCCTCGATTTGGAAGCGATCGACCCGAGCTACTTCGTGGAGCCCGTTGCCACATCAGATGTGATCGACTACAAGGATCCCTGCAAAGCTGGTGAGTGAGATTTTCACCTACATTTTTTTTAATGTCTGCTGAAATTGGCCTCGTTTATGTGGACGTGCCACGATTGTGTTTGTTTGTGGGGGAGATCGGAGATGACAGTGCTTGACGGAGTTGGGGAAAAGGCTCCAAGGGACATTTTGTGGATTTATTTGGGGTTGAGAGACATAGTTTAGTAAACGATTGACTGCATTTCTCCCCCCAAAAAGTTTCTGTTGTTTAAAAAGTTTCCGCCTACAATTTTGGGTCACTTTTCACTAATCGAAATGTGATTATGACCAGCATGCTGTGAATAATGGGGAAAACTTTATTTAACAATGTGTGCTCCCCTTCTGGATGGTGTCAGTGAGCAAATAATTTTTTGGGGCCTGCTTAGACACATCTGAGTTGTCATGATAATCTTTTTCCTGCACTCTGAACTCCCACGTCTTGCCAAATCCCTCTGGGGGATTTTTTTTTTCCCCCCATCTGCTGAAAGTATTCCTGTTCCACTGACCTCCGACGTCCCCAAAGTGCTTACCTATTATGCCTGTGACCATTTCTGATGTGGCAGCTGGCTTGAAAGCACAACTTTCACCAAACCACCAATCTGATGTGTTCATCTCTGTCCCCCACAACCCCACACACCCAAGAAAAAGGGCTGTATTGTAGGTTTGTATAAACACAACCAAGGTTGGCTGCAGATGTCTGCAGCCGGCGAAGAGGCTACTTCCTGTTATTGCAGCACTGTTTGAATTTTTTGATTGCGCACAAATATCGATTTACGGGACATGACGTCCTGTTCTGGGGAGTCAGTGATGCTGCATATGTGTCATGGGAGGATGTTATTGTAATTGGTAATCTGAGTGACACCTCATGAGAATGTGTTCAGAGGTGGAAGATGGTCATGGCACCCACCTGCTGGAATTATTTCCTCATCACTTGACCTCTGTAAGGTTGTCCTTGCTGACTTTTTTTTCCTTGCATGTTTTTTACCTGCTCAAGTGGAACAATCCTGTTGTCTTTACCATCTACGTGTCTTGTGTTACTAAATTTAGCTCATCCCAAAGTTTTTCAGCTCAAAGTCCAAGAAAACAACAGGCGTGGGTTTATTAAGACTAGCATTAATGGTCACCGAGCAACACGGCGGAAATTGACTGAACTGTCGTGTGTGAGGTTTGGCACCGACTTTTCACAAGTGGCCAACCGTCAACCACCATGGCACTGCCAAGCCCTACCAACACAATATATACAGTGGTTTACAATAATACTCAACTATATTTATAATTTCATATGTACCTGTGGCTAGAAGGAAAAGCTTGGAGAGTCTCTGTCACCAGACTGCACAGGTACAGTCAGTGAATCAATTGATCATTGCCAATAGTCTCTCAAAATATCTCTCCTTTATTCTTGCCCATTTCCTGTGTTTTGCACAATGAAAAAATAACACTGTACAGAATATTGGATGTGGAGCCTCAAAACCTGATATAGGGTCACAGTTTTTGAATTCAGTAGATTTGTGACATGCAATCGCTTGGTGTGCAGTGAAGAGTCGCTGACTGTATTTCCCCCCCCCCCCCCCCCCCCCCGCAGCTGTCCAGTTTCCTTCATAACTCCATATCTCCCAAAAAATATTCAAGTTCCCTGTGACCAGTACCACTCTTGCCTTCATGCTCCACTTCAAGAAGGCCACAGCGTTCAAGTTAGGGCTAGAGTGCAATTTCCTCTTCGACTGTTTATAAATAGACATCTTGGCTTCCTCCATTTAAAAAAATAAAGAAATAAATAAATAAAATAAATAAATAAAAATGCAAGAGGTGGCACTTAAATTTGTTTTCATTCTTGTATTTGACCCCACAGATAAGCATAGGGCCAGAGAAAACCGCACCTAAGAGGTTAAAATCATTCATAATAAAAGTAAAGACATTTTTGTACTTTCCTACAAAGAAAAAGCCAATAGACTTTGTCTTCTTCTTGATGATGCAAATTAGTTTACAGCATTTTACAATCAGCATCCCAGTAAAAAACTGACATCCCACAAACCCTGTTATTTAGATTTTAGTCAACTACAATACATGTTCAGAAAAAATTTGAGTGTGCCTCTCATGAAGAATTAAATGACAAGATGACATGATGCAAAGAGGCATTTATTGGCCAAACGTAGTGCAACAACTCTGAAGTAACACCATCTCTTTGTGAAGCCAACCCGTGGAAGTCCGACTTGGCAGGATCCCAGGGAGACATTTGAGACACGACAGAGATTAGATCCACTTCTTTTCAAAATGAAAAATAGAGGAGAAGCAGTCATGCCCTGCTTGGTGATAGTCATGACAGCGGCGGTGGTGACTTGAACGTGTCTGGTGGCACTGGTTCATGAAGCAGACCGAGCAGACTTACGTTTAAACAACAATGATGATGTAAAAATATTTTTGTCAAAGCGACCTGGAAAAAAAAAAAAGTAGAAAATGCTGTGATGTCACTTTGCACACCAACCCCTTCCAGGTCAAAAACAACTTTTGAATAACTTTTGTGAACATATGTGTGCTGTATGTGAAGACTGGTAAGTAATGCGACTCCATTGGCTACGATTAGGGATGTGCTAAATGATTTGCTGGAGAAGCATTATCAGTGATGCCAGTACAAAGCTGTGGTCCACCTTTGTTATTTTGACATACAGTGGTGCCTTGAGATAAGAGTGACTTGACTTGAGTTTTTTGAGATATGAGCTGTCGTTTGGCTGATTTTATATATAATCATTTAAGCAATAGATTGAACACAAACTGTGCAGCAACACATGTAAACAGAGAATATAACAGTACTGTACAGTCATATTCTTTATCCTCTGCAAAGAATGACTAGTATTAGTGCCATACTGATTATCTAAGAGGAGTGGAGACGTTTCAATGAAAAGTACAGTATATCCCTCTGTCTTATACTGTACCCAACTGGCCAAAGCGGGCACATGAGAAAGAGCAGCACAATGGCCTTTGAATTGAGTGTGAAAGTGTGACAAAAACTCTTTATTTTTAATACTATTTAATTATGTGATTACTGTATGTTTTTATAAAGTACAATATTATGGACTGCTATTTTGTCACTCATAAAATACACATTAAAACATTGGGGGGGGGGGGGGGGGGCTGGAACTAATTAATTGCATTTCCATTCATTTCAATAGGAAAAGATGATTTGAGATAAGAGTGATTTGTTTTACGAGTGTTGTCACTGAACAAATTCAACTCTTATCTCAATGCACCACTGTATTGTGAAGTTCGGGACTTTATATAAACATAACATTTTCTCCCTGCGACCTAAACATTAATGTGATGCATTTGCAGATTTTCCCCATCACAGGAATGGTCTATTTTTAGGGTTTAGGGTAACTGATCAAAATTGTGTTTACGCTTCGAGTTTTTCCATGATCTCTATTTTGACGCGTTATCTGTTCCTTTTTTAAAAAATCAAATCTGCACACATTGAAGCATTCAGGTTGATATTAAGATTTGCTCATGCGCATTGAGTAAATTCATTGATTAAAATGTTTGTTTCCTCTCGTATTCGTATGTGTAAAATGTGTAAAACAGCTTGTGTGAGAAAAGATAAAAGATTTTTTTTTTATTATCATTTAGCGTGTGTGCCTTATACTGCTTCCATCAATAGACACAATTTTAAGATACTAGACCATTCCCACAATACCATGTCATCCATTTTTGGGGACAATCATTTCCAGTTTTATTTAGACAGACACCATATTATCATTTTCAAGAACTCACACTTTGAGGCCCGTTTTCAAATATTTCCATTTTCAAGCACCAGAAACATAAAAATTTAGAAATACATTTTTCCATCAGTGACCCCTTAATCCACTGAAGACACCTTCTTGTCAGTATTTATGAGTTGATTTTGACAAATGCTTTTGGCTCCTGCGTGCTTTTAATCTTGGCTGCAGACAGGCTAAACTGGAGCCCTCCACCTCTTTTTCCTCTTTTATAAAATTTGGTTTTCTCAACTCTCTGAACCCCCAGCTCTCATCTCCTCCTCCTCCTCGGACTAGCCGGCGCTGACTGTAGGTCATTCACCTTCTGCCAAAGGAAAGCAGGGCTGGACGGTGTAGGCCAGACAAACAGTGACTTATGTCATTCCTCTTGCGGTCAGCACTCAACCTGGTTTGGTCTTTTTGAAATACAACAGCTGCGTTTTTCCCCCTTCGGGTGTATTAAAAATAAAATCCGTTATTTTGAGTCAGACTATGTTTAATGTTCCCCATTAAAAACTTCCTCTCAGTGACTCCATAAGCCTTTATTGTATCATGTCTAGATATATGACATCATACACTGCGTCAATATACTTTCTTGCTAGTATATATCTTTCCGCACATGCAGACGTAAACAGTAATCAAAATATTTTTACTGGATCCACTGCTTTATATACTGCCCGTATCCAAACCTGTAGATATTATTAGACTGCCCCCTAGCCCAAACCCACCAGGTCACCAGGTGTTCCTGTGAGAAGGCAGCAGCTCCTTTTGTGTCACTTTGACTATCACATGTCGTGAACAGAGTACAAAGTGGTATAGTATTAGAAGGCAAGACCTTCTAATGTGCTTACTAGGAATGCACCAATACCATTTTTTTTTTCATTTTAGTCAAATATTGTTCAAAAACACAGACCACAAACTTTTGTTTAACATGGCATATATGTCATTCAAATATAAGACTTTTTAGAGTAACCATTTGTAATTACTGACATTTTAACATCCAACTGCATGTTTTTCTTATAGTCTACCACGTCCCTTAAATGTAGCCTGTAATTTTTTTGCTAATTAAAAAAAAAAAAAAAAAAAAAAGAGAACATTTTTAAGCTGTTATGATTTAAGATTTTAAAAACTTGCTCTATATATTTGGAGCTACTTCAATTGCAAATGTGGAAAGAAGGCAGCTTTCCAAGCAGATGACAATACAGCTCCATTCCTTGGTGGTGCTCTGAAAATGTGATTGTGCTGTCTTCTGAACTTCATGATGGGGCCTCTAAGCAACACTGAAGCAGATGCTTTTTCTTTTATCATGGAATGCAGGCCCCATGATGGGTGTTTTTTTATTTTTTTTTACACGACAGGACCCCTGCCACTTTTCTCTCGGCAGGGTTCAGGTGATTAGGCGCCCGATCTATTGGCATGATCTCGGTGCATTAGTTGGAACAATGTGTTTGTCGTCAGAGCTAAGTAATAACTAATCTTGGATCACATTTGTACCAAGTGCGGAGCCTAAGCAACAACAAATGCTTTGGATGGTTTTGGTGGAAGTGGGGGGTCATTTAAATGGCTCAATGGATGCATAATTATCTTACTGTAATGAGGAGCTTAACAGTAACTTCTTCATTATTTACTGTTGTTTTCTTTCAAACTATTCACTGGTGCTGCGATGCTGTTTTCGGTAACCATGAGGCGATAAGAACAGAGAGCTGTCAAATCAATTAATCTAAAACCATTTTACAAATAAAAATGTAAAATTCCTGCAATCTATCTTCTTCTCAATTTGAGTGCTGCATTTTTTCAACATTAAAAACCCCAAATAAGCAGCTGATACGTCATTAAAGGGGGTTGCTCAGGTTCTGAGATTCATCAGTAATCAGTGGCGGGGATGAGCTGTGAAATCCAATCTGCTAATGGGCTCGATGTAGTGTGAAATGTTGAAGGGAACGTAGGCGCTTGCTGCTTGCCCTTTGCAGCCTCGGTCACGCTCAATTTAGTCATTAAGCTCGAAGCTGCAGTTACGGTGACAGCCTTCATCTCGGCTGAATTAGACTTCAGGCTTTTACGAAGATAATTACTTGAATCTCTGACTTTGGTAGATGAGACTCCAGCCAGAGCTTCTTTTCTAATTATACCTTATGTACCTTTCTCAAATGAGCAGATAAGCAAATTGGCTCCCTTCTCCCACCTTGCGCTGAAATTGCCTTGTTAGAAAATGTCAAGCAGAGCAGTTGCAGAGAAAATCCCAGCTGCTGGCTTTAAAAGTAGAGTGACACATTTACATTATTCTCAACTCATCCATCCCAGCTCATCTTTATTTATAGAGCACTTTAAAAACAACAACAGCTGTAAAAGTGCTGTACACAAAAATCAAACATACAATATAAAGCAATTAAACATAACACAATGTAAAACAAAACAAGTTTAAGACAATGCCGGGTTGCAAAGAATACAAATCAATTTTAAGACGAGTTTTAAAAACTGACAGAGAAGGCGCTTGTCAAAATGTGCACCAGGAGGTCATTCCAAAGTGTGGGACCAGCAACAGAAAAAGCTCTATCCCATCCCCTCTGAGCTTCTGATTAGGTCTCTTTACCTACAAAAGCAGCAGGTCATCTGACTTGAGGTACCGGGCAGGAGCGTAGGGCTGGATCAGCTCAAAGAGGTAAGTTGAGTCCAAACCATTTAAAGATTTAAAAACAAATTTAAAAAAATCTCAAAAATAACTTCAGCATTCACAGGTAGCCAGTGGCGGGAGACCAGAATCTGAGTTATGTGCTCCCTCTTAGGTGTTCCAGTTAAGAAGCCAAAAGCAGCATGTTTGACGTAGGACTGGTTGACGCCAACATAAATTTAATTACAGTAATCCAGCAAAGATGTGACAATTACAGTCACATTTCAGGCTCTATGATTATCATTAGACTTTTTGCCATCACTCATTATTCTGTGATAGCATCACAAAAACAAAAACAAAATATAGAAATCGCAAAACACACCTCGAGTCGATTTTATCTTTTCGATGCTTAGAAAGCTGAATCCCCACTAGATTTGCTGTCTCCTGAGATGCCGCGTGTCACTACACTTATATTTGATCTTTAAATCTCCAGTGTGTAGGGCGACATTGTTTCCACTCGCAAGGAATGATCAGAGAGGGTTGCCACAGAATGGAACCTGAAAAGTGATACTTACACTGTCATCAAATGGTAATCACCTTAACGCAATACACAGCTGGCTTCCATTGGGATTCAAATGCAGCGTTTGTTACCAAACACAGGCTGTGAAAGGTGGTGCCAGGGTATTGTGATGCATTCCTGGCTTACATATTGGCCTGGCTTTTTCATCCTTCATCAGTCGGTCTTGCATGCGGAAAGACTCCAAGTAAGAGCACGGAGCAGTTTAACAGTCCTTCTAAATATAGGCTGCTACTGGTGTCTGTATAGGCTTAGTATTGATGTTTGTGCAGGTTTCAGTGGCAGATGTCACGGCCTGGTATTCAAGGAAGGGGATTTATTTGGAATCCTGGCGTGTTTGACACCGCGGAGGTCGCGGCTTGGGCATTACATGAATCAATGGGATTAATTTGATTGAGATCTGTCGTATAATCTGACTGAATATGATGAAAACTGAAGGGAGGGGGCGGGGGGTCTGAGATGAGAAGGATTATGACGGTCTAGATTAACTGGGGGGAAAAAATCACGGAGAAACATGAAATTGGTGCTTTCCAAAATCAATTACTTCAGTTGAATTAAATAGCATGAAAATAAATGTACTAATGTCTTTACTTAAAAATTGATGTCTGAACTGGAGCAGGACCAAATAACCCGCCAACATACTGCCAATCTGTATAGCTATTAGTATCATAACTACATCTGTTGTCATTTAGGTAATGAGTAATGTTTGGGAAGCCATCTGTGCAGAGCTATAATCCACAGTGTCACACACGACTCTTCTGTGTTTACACTTGCCATCATTAGAAGGCTTTGTATCGAGATGGGTTTATCACCTTTCTCCATAGCCTGCCCTCAATCCCAGCCCAGAGTGGTGTACAAAAGATTCCTAAAATCATTTGTCTGTGGATAATTAAAGTGAGGAGACATGGGGATTAATTTACAATTCCAGCGAGTCTTTCCATAAACCTGCAACTGCGTTTCCAGGACGACTGCTACGCCTGGGGGATATGAGTTCTAATGCCACCTGGCCGTTCATTTGCTCACTTCAATTTCCACTGTTGTCTGAGAACAAAGACTAAATAAGGATTAGGGAGCCCGTCCCCGGCGCTGTGGTGGTTAGTTGGTCCTCGGCCATGGGCAGAGTGCACAGCCCGACGTGAACCTTGTGGACTTTGCCGCCTGCCCTTTGCCTGCATGCAGCTCGCCTGACATGGTGCAAATTGATCAGTGACAGGATGTCAGTCGTGCTTTATATTCAGTACAGTGACAAAACGCCAGCAGATTGTTCTGTTTTGTCTTTGTTCTGTTTTTCATTTGGAATGAAACGCTCAAGTACAGCTTCTTCTTTTTAGCACTCATTTCTGAGAATCAAATAAAAATGAAGATAAAACACCATGGTAGCTTTCCCTTGTCAATGTTGTCATTAGGCAATCAGTCACTATAAGTACTGATTGTGAGTGGTATGTTTTTTTTTTTTTGTGTAAACTCAAATGAGAGAATCCTTTCTCACCTCTGAAATTCAAGCCTGCCCTATGCATGCCCTGTCTTGTCGTCAGCCTGTACACCTCTGCTTATTGCTGTCATTAACATCTCATCCCAAACACTGTCATTCAGCCACGTGCATCCTCTTCGTCCTGCAGAGTATTGTCATCCTCACAAAGCCAGCGGAGCGCGTAAGACTAACCCCTGTCCCCTCCACCTGGGCCACCGCTGGCTTTCTTTTCTGCTTCCTACAGGTCCCAATTTTGTGAAAGCCATCAGATATTGTTCTACAAGTAAATGACAACCCATTTAATTTTCAATGTGGTGCAAAATGACCAAATCAGTGAGTGTTCTGTAAACCCGGTGTCCGCCAAGTAGCGCATTGTTGTGTAGCCATTGTAATCCACTCTATATATCCTGTCTGAACAGTTTTCAGTCTTTGATTCAGTCTTTGATTGGTCGATGGAGAATGTTGCGTTCTGTGTTGTTGTTCCGCTGTAATACAGTAAATGAAACAAATGGTAAGTAGAATACGGTGGAAGGAGTATTCCAAGCTAAATGAGCTGTATCACTTGATGGAAACACAGGGCTCGATCAGTCATAATTTTTAACAGACATCCTTAAAACTTCATTGTCCATCTATATCAGTCTTAATGAAGTCTAAACCGATCTCCCAAAAACATACTGGAAATACTTGAAGCATATGTACCACAGGTCGGCCCACGTAGCTATGGGCAATTTAGTGCGAATTCAATCATTAGCCTTCTGTGTGAGAAAAACAATCCATATTAGCGTATTACCGTATTAGGCTTCTTTGGATTCTGATTTTTGCTTAGGACGGTTGAAAGTACAGAAGCAAAATAAGTAACAAATTGTGAATGAGTTACCGTTATGCTACAAAGCAATTTATGATGGTAATATTAGACAAAATAATAGTTTTTTTCACAGCCAATAATTTACACAATTGAAAAAAATAAAATGTCACCTTCACATTTAAGAAACACTACTGGGGCAGGGAATTCCACATCAACATAAATATAGCTACTTAAGTTATCCTCACTGTTTGCGACAACCTGATTAAAATATATATGACAAGCACTCATGGATTGAAAAGTAGTAAGTAGTCCATTTTTGGAAAGTAGTAGTTTCAACATCGAGACTTACAACAGCAATACTCACTGTCACGCAATGATGTCTGTTAGTAAAAGTGGAGTCGAAATAATTTTATACAGTGCTGTCTTTTCCAAAGTTCAAAAGAAAGCACCTTTCCATGTCGCCTTGAGATTTGACTTTCCAAAGAGACCCTAAGTAGCCCTATTAGTATCAAGGCTCAAATTAGTCTCGCATCACTATTTGGGTCATAATTCGCATTTTGTGCCTCATAAAACACAAAATTAGAAAGTTGCTCCTTAAATGAAGTATTAATTAGCAAAACCGCTCCTCAAAGAAAAAAAAAAAAAATTTCGAGTCTTGTAGTATTGAAACAAAGATGGCCAAATTAGCTAAAACTAAATGTAGCTCTCAGTCAATCTTTCCAACAATCAGGAATTATTTTTCTCTTCCCGCTATGACTGCACGATAGCTGGTCAAAGGTACTAGTGGGGATTCAAGTAAATTTTAATACATAATTTTGTCATTGTCTTCTGGTGTCTGTTTCAACTCTCATCTAATTAGTAATTGTATTCTGTGGACTTCACACTGCCTGCAAGAAATTTCAAGCTGTTCTTGTTTTCCCTAGAGAAGCGCGTGCCGTTTTTTTTTTTTTTGCTTTACATCCCTTTTCTTTCTGTGCAAAAGAGAAACCACACTTATCTACAGATCTGACGGTTCTGGCTTGCATCTCAGTAAATATAGTTTTTATCAGGGATGACACATTGAAGTTAAAAATACAACCACAAAAAATAACTGGCATTACGTTCTCGATTTAATTGCTCTCTGGTCCACTTCACAAGCCTGGAAACGCACATGCAGAGGGTTGTCATTTTCTCTACGCTTCACATCTGCCTTCTCTATTCACAGCAGCAGTGCGGGTACTATGCCATCTTTCTTGCCTTCCGCTCTCGTATTTATCTCCTGTTCAGTAACGGATTTCAGAGGCACTACTTTGGCTTCTCACCCCCTCTGCTTAAACCCCCCAAAAAACGCCACCTCCCCCCACCGGTGCCTGCATACAAGTCAGGCCATAAATTGTGGAAACGTGCTGGTGTTAAAAGCTTGTTAAAGTGAGCGCCTTGTCCCTGTGGAGAGAACCCTGAGCCCTTCCTGCATAGAAATGGGGCATTTAGTAAGGAATCCCATAAAGCGCATTCCTCATAAAGTGGGACTGTTTGGTTATTTTTTCCCCTCTCCTTGGCCTCATTAAAAAGCTAATACAATCAAGGTGCCCCATATTACTTCATGGAGGCAGTGTCAGTGTGTCATATCATATTTGATGGCTCTCATTAACTGTCCAAGCACGCAGTATGTAGTCGTCTAGTAAATCCGGTCTGAACTTGTCACGATTAATTGTGCGGACAGCCAGGTTTCATACTTTATTTTCATTTCAAGAAGCTGAATCTGACCCCTCCCCCAACTCACCAATACATTGCTGACATTTCTATCCTATAATTTGGAGCCCAGACAAGCCGGCCTTCTTGCTAACCAAACATTCATGTCTCTCTTTCTGTGTCACGGTAAGTAAGGAGTCAATGAAGTTTTTTTTATTTTTATATGTTGACAAGCCATCCATGCAACCAACTCAGTCTGAGCAGCAGGAAAAGCCTCAGGCGAGTGGCGCTTCAAAATGTGGACTTCTACTTAACAGTCATCTGACCTGTGCCATTTTTCTTTTGTCTCTTTCAGCTGCCTTTCTGGGAGACATAGCCCTAGATGAGGAGGACTTACGATCATTTAAAGTAGACAGAATAATAGATTTGGCCACCAGAACGGTCCAGACTGTCAATCGCACAAACACAGGTAAAAACAATGCAAACCAAGATGGAATTTCAGCGCAATGGCTCTGGCATTGCATTTCCTATTATTCCTCTAGATAGATTAAAAATATCATCACAGCATCAGTTTCTCAGGTGATTCACTGCAGTGCCTAACATAAACTGTCATTGGAGGTTTTGAAGTTTTAAACCCATAAACATCATTACAAATGTACAATCATGTGCAGGAGTAATTACTGGGTATTGTTCGGTGAATAGTGTTCTTGAATGGAAAACTGGTGCTTAGACAACAGCTGGGAGATTCCCAATTCTATAAACTACAGTAGTGCATGTCCCAACAAGCACATTCATGTTGTGGCCTGCATGTGAATGTTTTTTTTTATTTTGTATTTTTTTCCTGGGGTAAAATGTGAGGCGGCACGGTGGCCGACTGGTTAGAGCGTCAGCCTCACAGTTCTGAGGACCCGGGTTCAATCCCCGGCCCCGCCTGTGTGGAGTTTGCATGTTCTCCCCGTGCCTGCGTGGGTTTTCTCCGGGTACTCCGGTTTCCTCCCACATCCCAAAAACATGCATGAATTGGAGACTCTAAATTGCCCGTAGGCATGACTGTGAGTGCGAATGGTTGTTTGTTCCTATGTGCCCTGCGATTGGCTGGCAACCAGTTCAGGGTGTACCCCGCCTCCTGCCCGATGACAGCTGGGATAGGCTCCAGCACGCCTGCGACCCTAGTGAGGAGAAGCGGCTCAGAAAATGGATGGATGGATGGATGGATGGATGGTAAAATGTGAGATGGGGAAAAATAGTGCTGATTCAGATCAGAACATTTGAATAAAAATATGTAAATGCCGTGGTCCAAATCAATTAAATTTAGATTTTATGGTATCACATCAGATGCTTTTTGTATTGTCAGTATTATTATAATAGGTCATGCACAATACATTCTTTCCTTTCATAGTGATAGAATTTTTGTGGTGAATTCATTTGTTAAATTTCTCTTTCAATCTCAATTTTCCTTTTTCAGGATCAAGCAATCAGAATAGCCAAAACAGACAAGGCTCTCGCCGCAGGAAACGGGCTGCCACGTCCAGACCCGAGCGTGTTTGGCCTGAAGGTGTTATTCCATATGTCATCAGTGGTAATTTTAGTGGTAAGTTATGCCTTCTTATGAAAATAATCGCACATGCTTTTAATGTGGTACAGATGTTTCTATATCTGAATATGGCATTTCATTTCAACTTGATCAAAGGGAATGTCAGAAACGTAATGTGAAAAAACAACACCAAGTATGCAGAAGGTATGTTTTGTAACAGATGAAACCAGTTTAGATAACCATAACTGACCAAGCATCTGAAGATTTAGTGACAACGCATGCTGCATTTTTCTTTGACACCCCCCCCCCCTCCCCTTCTCAATGTGTGTGTCCAACTCGCATGATCTCACCCTCTGTCTGGTCCTATTCAGGCAGTCAGCGAGCTATATTCCGCCAAGCCATGCGGCACTGGGAGAAGCACACCTGTGTGACCTTCATTGAGAGGACACAGGAGGAGAGCTACATTGTCTTCACCTACCGACCATGTGGGTGAGTCAGTGGGGTTCGTTGTTCTGCAAAGCTTTGCTCGGCCTTCTTCAGCTCCAACTAATGATTTAACGCCTATGTGCTTTTCCTTGCTCCCTCCTCGGCAGCCTTTCACCATTGTTCCTCTCTTCCCGGTCTCTGCGTGAGCTGTTATTTCAGATTCCTACCAGTCCTCGGAGAGACTTCCCATTCAGTGGCCAGGAAAGCTTCCTGTATCTCTTCATCACAGTGCATCAGTCACTGAGCTCTTGTGTCATGCATGTTGCACACCACTACACCCAGCAGGGAGACTTCCGCAGCCTCCGCTCAGCCCTGTTTACTCCATTTTATTGACCTTCACAGTGTCCAGTCAGCGTTTCCCTTTTAAACCGAGCGGGGAAGTTTGTTGTTGCTAAGAGACCATTCACAAGCACATAGGACTGGACCTTTCATTTTAAGACTACATTGGTACCTTTTGTGTTTTTCAAGTTACATCTATTAGTCTTTTTATTTATTTAATTATATATATTATTTGGTTTGTATTGCGAGACAAAATTTGAGCAAGTGGGGAGTAAAAAAGGAGCAATTAAAAAGGAACTTTGCTGTGTCAAAACTGCTGGCAAGATTTAAATGTAGCCTTACTTCACTAATCCCTCGACCTCTTGAGTCTGACTAAAGCCATTGTCCCTCATTTTCATGCATGATACGTACACTGCCACCGCTGCTACATTGGTAGCATGACTTATTCCCAATGGAGTGTTACCATAACACAAAATGTTATCGGTTTGAGGTTTTAATTTTTTTGAATATAGAACCAATTAAAAATCAAAAAGAGGTGATAAACATACCTCTCTGGCAGAAATGTTGCTAATTCTGCATTGCTTCTGAATCCTCTCAACTGCCTGAGGTCCCTTTGCTCTGTGTGTGTTTGCTAGTCTTATGCCCAGTTGTTTGTAAAACGAAGCTATGGGAATTTTTTGTATTTTATGGAGGTGGAGAGTTTCAGCAAATCTTCTGAAGCCTAAGGTAAAAATTACAGCGCAAGGCCGTGGGGGTGTGTCCACTATGAGTGGGCCCACTCTTCAGTCTCACCTTCTGTCTCTGAATTGTTGTTTTTCCTCAGGCGCAGTGGTTTCTTAAAAATAAAATTTAATGTTCATGCATGATACGTGCACTGTAAACAAGCCGACGTTAGCCACGGCTGCTACGTTGGTAGCAAGACTTATTCGGAATGGAGTGTTACCATAATAGATAGAGGCTGATTTTTAAAATGTTTTTTAAATTTATTTATTTGTGTGTGTGTGTGTGTGTTTGAAAAAATTGCCAAACCTTTATGTTACTGTAATGCCCTCGCAAGTGGGCAAGGAGATCCACAGTGTGCCACCCCCCCCCCCACAGGATGCCGCCCTGGACGGCTGCCCATATGGTCCATATCAGAAACCGCCACTGAACACATCCAACACAGAAATCCAGTACTTCATTACATCCAGTAATTACACTTTATAAAACTTCTCTTTTATGTTTTAATAAAAGACAGTGCTATTTTGTTTTAAAATTCAATCTAAAGTTGTAGTGGTTTTTGGGAGGCTGGAACGGATTAATGGCATTTCAATTCATTTCAATGGAGAAAATCTATTTTATATACTTGGTCACGGAACGAATTAAACTCGTCAAGGTACCACTTAGGGCTGTGGGAAAAGAAATAACTAACTTGGCTAAGTAAGCAACAAAAATTGGTCGATGCAAAAATGTCAATAAATAAAATAAATAAAAGCATATTTTTGCCACCCGGAACCATTTTGCGCTGGTCGGAACCATTGGGCGCTTACTGCAGACGCTGCACCGATCTGCCTGTCGAGCTCCCGTTCTATTCTTCCCTCACTCGTAAACAATACCCCAAGATATTTGAACTCTTCCACTTGGGGAAGGATCTCATTCCCGACCTGGAGAGGGCACTCCACCCTTTTCCAACCGAGGACCATGGTCTCAGATTTGGAGGTGCTGATTCTCATTCTAGCCGCTTCACACTGAACTGTTCTAGTGAGAGTTGGAGATCATGGCCTGATGAAGCCAACGGAACCACATCATCTGCAAAAAGCAGAGATGCAATACTGGGGCCACCAAACCGGACCCCCTCTATGCCTCAGCTGCGCCTAGAAATTCTGTCCCTAAAAGTTATGAACAGAATCGGTGACAAAGGGGAGCCTTGGCGGAGTCCAAGCCTCACCGAAAACGAGTCCGACTTACGGCAATGCGGACCAAACTCTGACACCGGTCGTACAGGGACCCAACAGCCCGTATCAGGGGATTCGGTACCCCATACTCGCGAAGCACCCCCAACAGGACTCCCTGAGGGACACGGTCGAACGCCTTCTCCAAGTCCACAAAACACATGTAGACTGATTGGGCGGACTCCCATGCATCCTCGAGGACCCTGCCAAGGGTGAAGAGCCGGTCCACTGTTCCATGGCCAGGACGAAAACCACACTGCTCCTCCTGAATCTGAGATTCAACTTCCCAACGAACCCTCCTCTCCAGCACCCCTGAATAGACCTTACCAGGGAGGCTGAGGAGTGTGATACCCCTGTAGTTGGAACACACCCTCCGGTCCACCACCCCAGTCTGCCAATCCAGAGGCACTGTCCCCGATGTCCACGCGATGTTGCAGAGGCGTGTCAACCAGGACAGCCCTACAACATCCAGAGCCTTTCGGAACTCCGAGCAAATCTCATGGGAAGGCGTTTTGGTGGAATTGAGGAGGTCTTCGAAGTATTCTCTCCACCGACTCACAACGTCCCAAGTCAAGGTCAGCAGTGCCCCATCCCCAGTATACACAGTGTTGATGGAGCACTGCTTCCCTCTCCTGAGATGCTGGATGGTGGGCCAGAATTTCCTCGAAGCTGTCCGGAAGTCGTTCTCCATGGCCCCACCGAACTCCTCCCACGTCCGAGTTTTTGCCTCAGCGACCACCAAAGCTGCTTTCCGCTTGGCCAGCTGCCTCAGGAGTCCCGCAAGCGCAAAAGGCCAGATAGGACTCCTTCTTCAGCTTGGCGGCATCCTTCACCACTGGTGTCCACCAACGAGTTTGGGGATTGCCGCCACGACAGGCACCGACTACCTTACGGCCACAGCTCCGGTCGGCCGCCTCGGTTGTAAACTCCTTCTGACAGGGGATACTACCAGACGGTCCCCGCAGACCCTCACAATACGTTTGGGCCTGCCAGGTCGGACCGTTATCTTCCCCCACCATCAGAGCCAACTCACTACCAGGTGGTGATCAGTTGACAGCTCCGCCCTTCTCTTCACCTGAGTGTCCAAGACATGCGGCCGCCAGTCCGATGACACGACCACAAAGTCGATCATCGAACAGCGAACTAGGGTGTTCTGGTGCCAAGTATACGTGTCGACACCCTTATGCTTGAACATGGTGTTCGTTATGGACAATCCGTGGTGAGCACAGAAGTCCAATAACAGAACACCACTCGGGTTCTGATCAGGGGGGCCGTTCCGCCCAATCACGCACTTCCAGGTCTCACTGTCATTGCCCACGGGAGCATTGAACTCCCCCAGCAGAACGATGGAGTCCCCAGCGGGAACGCTCTCCAGCACCCCCTCCAAGGACTCCAAACAGGGTGGGTACTCTGAACTGTTATTTGGTGCATAGGCACAAACAGCAGTCAGGACCCATCCCCCCCACCTGAAGGCGGAGGGAGGCTACCCTCTCGTTCACTGGGGTGAACCCCAACGTACAGACGCCGAGCCGGGGGGGTGACCAACCCCTCTCAAGAGGACTGGTACCAGAGCCCAAGCCGTGTGTGGAGGCGAGCCCGACTATATCATCATTGATCATTGGGTCACACAAATCCCTCCACCACGAGGTGGCGGCTCAAGGAGGGGAAGGCTAATTTTGTTGTCTCGAATTCTGTACAGCGTTTATACCATACACACAATACCAACATATGCAATTTGAGGGTAGAAGTCCAGCCAGTGAGAATATGTTAGTTGTTAAAAAAAAAAAATGGGGCTGGGGAGGAGGGCAGCAATTACTTGTATTCGACAATATCTATAGGATAATCCATTTTAAAAAGATTTGATAGTGACAGCCCTCACTGTATTTTGCACTACAACACAAGAACTACATTTGGACTGTTAGACATGCTCATCTGATGTATATCATTGAGCACAGAGCACTAAACACAAAAGATGACTTAGTTCATTAGACAGAACTTTTCCTAGCCAACCGTTGCTAGCCATTTATAACTTGGGGGCAACAGGGATGGCATTATCCACGCGGGCGGCAGCGGTTAGCAGTGGGAATGCCTGACTGACGCATATTGAGCAGGCCCCCCTCTGTCCTTTGCAAAGTTCAAGGCGTGTCTCAGGAGAGCCTTGTTGGGCTTGTGGTAATTAGAGAGCAGCGTCTGGCGCACAGGGCCACGATGAGTGTGCCCGTCCTCCATACAACCTTTTAATGTCACGCAGAGAGGAAGCGCTGTCCCCTCCACATCTGCAATGGCAAACCAATGAATGAATGAATGTTACTGCTCTATGTGTGGATTATCCTCATATGGCTCCCCTGTAAGTTTGAGGAGAGGATCCAGGAACTCGGAACTTGTTCACTAATTGTAATTTAGTTTGCAAAGCCGTGCAGTCCAGGCACAATATTCTCATCCGGCTAACACTGCCTTTATGTGTATGTCTCTTGATTGGCAGGTGCTGCTCCTACGTGGGCCGCCGTGGAGGAGGCCCCCAGGCTATATCAATTGGAAAGAACTGTGACAAGTTTGGCATTGTAGTGCACGAGCTGGGTCATGTGATCGGGTTTTGGCACGAACACACCCGGCCCGATCGAGACGAACACGTCAGCATTATCAGAGACAACATTCAGCCAGGTACACATCATAACACTGGCAACGACTGACTCATGAGCTGAGTAGTGTTTCTTTTATATTGTCATGTATCTAAATCTATCAGTTCTGCATCAATGCAAACTGTAAGTATACTAATTAACCAAATGATAAATGAATACAGTTCTGAGGAGCGGGGTTCAATCCCCGGTCCCGCCTGTGTCCCGCCTCCCACATCCCAAAAACATGCATTAATTGGGGACTTTAAATAGCCCGTAGGTGTGAATGTGAATGCGAATGTTGTTTGTTTGTATGAGCCCTGCGATTGGCTGGCAACCAGTTCAGGGTGTACCCGGCCTCCTGCCCGTTGATAGCTGGGATAGGCTCCAGCACGCCCGCGACCCTAGTGAGGAGAAGTGGCTCAGAAAATGGATGGATGGATGGATGGATGGATGGATTATCTACAAGGTACTGGTATTGGAGCGCTCTATTGCATTGGGCAGGTGTACCTAATGTTGTGGCCAGTGAGTGCACATTGCAAAGTTCAACACTGTTTCTTTTGGCCGTTCACAGGACAGGAGTACAACTTTTTGAAAATGGAGCCTGGGGAGGTGGATTCTTTGGGAGAAGTCTACGATTTTGACAGTATCATGCACTACGCCCGCAATACATTCTCCAGGTATGAGCCAAACCATGTTGAACTCTGTTCCACCTCACATGAAAACTAGTCTTTGGTCAAGTCATGCTGTGCCCTCAGCAATCCTTTAACCCATCATCTTATTTTCCATTCTTGCCCATCGTGTTTTATGGCTGTATACAGTATGTCTGTAAATGCGTTGGTATCCTCTCAGTTCTACGTGGCAGTATCTTTGAGATTGAAAGCAGATTTGAATGTTTCCAGTTTTACCACACACTAAAAAAATAATATCCAGCCTGGAGGTATCAAGTTTTAAAAATTCCCACTAACTCGTCCTGCACGTAGATTATTTTCCTAGTGCTTTTGAATTAGCATAGGAATCTTCTCTGAAATTGTTCCCCTCTCCTCTTTTTGTTATTTAATTTTATCACAGCACTTAACTAATGTGATTTGTGTAATATTTGGACACCTGGTCCTTTACAGAGATTCCAATACTAGTAATACATCATCTTTATTTGAAGAACAAATTCAATGTTTTTTTTCTTTTTTCTTTTTACTGAAAAGATAAAACACTCAATTAGAATGCAATGGCTCCTAGTCTGGCACCCCAGGCAGTTGTAGCACTGCTGTGTTAGTGACAAAACACTGTCATTATTGTACCACATGGGGTACAGGCTGTTTTTGGAATGAGAGCGGTAAAGAGCTTGACATTTTGAACAAAAGCCAGCGAAATGTGTCCTCTAGCCAGATGACTATTGTCAGTGAAACCATGTGGAGCTCTGAGTAAAGTCAAACTTTCTCAACCATCATTTCCATTTTGTGCCCACATTATGGAGCTAAAAATCTGGATGAACAATATTTCCCTTTCAACTAAAAGCCAAGTTTTCGTAGCTATATATTAAGTATTTGGGATGTGCAGGTCACTTTCCACAGCTTGTTGAAATTAAAGCGGCTCTCCCGCTTTACTGCTGCTTTAGCGGCGGCAGACCTCGTAAAGCAGCATCAGCCCCACGTATCAACAGTGGCCCAGCTTTATCACAGCAAAATGTCTGGTCACCACTTTCTGGGCTACATGAAATCTCTCGTAAAAGTTGTGCTTCTACCTCATTATTCGGTGAAAGGCTTTTTGAAGTGTTTTTAATAATCAGTAACACAATTCAGAGGCTATGACTGTAGACTCATTTTCAAGTTCTTTTTAACGCCCTTACCTATCCCATCAAAATGATAGGGAATCTTGAGACCAGTGGTTCTCACACTTTTTACACCACCTCAAAAAAACACCTTAAAAATACTTAGCTCTAAGTACTACTGTCATAAAAAGTAATATAATATTATTGTAAGCCACTGAAATATAGTGGACCCCTGCTAATAACACCAATAAGCGTTTTAAAGGTTGGCAACCAAAGGCCGCCCCCCCCCCACAAAAAAGAAAAACATTTTAAAAAAAAATCTGCTTCTAGGTGAATCCGCGGTTGCCAAATTGCAACTATGGGGGGGTCAACTGTGTTATGCACATTTAACACTAACAGTTAACAACACTGTGTTTGAATATAGCAAAATGAAATGCTGTACTATAATCCACAACTTCATTGTTTAAAAAAAAAAAAAAAAAGTAATTTCCACCCAAGCCACAACTAGAGGAGATGACACAATGCTGTTTACACCATTCAGCGCCTCTAACATCTTGCTGTATTTGTCAGTATATTATTTTTTATATTTAGTGAATTCCTGATTCATTTTGCGCACTGGCCTCTGTTGGTGGCACACAGCAAATGACAGCATGGAAATGACGCTTGTCCTTCAAAATAATAAAATGTTGTAGAATCACATATAAGGGGCATAACATACATTGCCTACGTCATATTGAAGCGCTGTTATTTTGTTGTAATGTAGAATTCGATCTTAGGGGGGCGCCCAAAGTTACATACGATGATTATGATTAAAAAATCATTAAAAAATTACCTAAAATAATGTTTTGAAACAAACAGCTCTGAAAGATTAAATTTAAGTGTTTTACTTAAAAATTAAATACAACTACACTCTACTTCACAAATGTACTGTACAGGATTAAAAAATATATTTATGTCACTGTCACATTATGCACAGTTTGATTATTTAACTACCAGATGGAGCCCGTGTACCACGACTGGTACTCCGACCACCAGAATCACTGATTTATACAATTATTGTAAGAACATTCATAACATTAGTTACAATTCCACAATTTAACACTTCAGCTGCCCCCTGCTCCAGTGTGTTCCACTAACATGTGTATGTGTTCACTGTGATGGGTTAAATGCAAAGAACAAATTTCGTGTACATGCATGCATGTTCATGACAATAAAAGGTGATTCTTCTTCTTCTTCTTCTTTATGACAGTGGTCCAAACGCCTTTCTATACAGACCCAGATTAATTTCATGAAGGCTTGTAATTTAACCTGTGCAGCATTTTTGGAAGTCACGATAATCTTATTTCACTATGTAAAAATATTTTAGTCACTACAGTAATTTAGATGTATGCATAGTAACTCAACAGCCAATCAAGAGCAGCTTTGCGAGTGAAGCAAGTGGTTGCGTATGAGGCAGGCAAACGGCGAAACGAAGACGGGATACCATGGTTTAAAACACTAAAGTGGAAAAAAGGGGTTAAAGCTGTTTAGTCGTTAATATTGGTTGATTGTTTTTGTCTTATTTTTTGTAGGTTTTGTTTATCGAGATGGAAAGTAGCAACTAAAAATGTTCACCTTAAACCCTTTTCTTTAATATTTACTGTTTATTTTTTCATTCCGAGGTGCTTGTTGAAAAGCACTTTTTACAGTAAATTTTTTACCGCAAACTCAATTTAACGTAAAGTACATTCTTCCAGTTCAGTGTGAAAATCACAAATAATTATTGTTTTAATACAATGGAATTGCCTCTTTTTCCATTTTAAGTTTTACTGATGTGAACCTTTTTAATTTTGAGCTGACGACCCCTAATCTATGAGATCTCAGATTTGTGATACATAGAACCACCATGCGTCATAGTGACAGGTTTTTCCAATATCTTACCTCTCATGCAACTACATACTGTAAGCCAACCAAAATACACAATACTCTCCACCACTTCAAACATAACCATTAAAACCACTTTGACAATTTTAATCCTAATTGTCTTGTCTTCCTCACTGGATCTAATCAAATTGCCATTTGTATCTAATGCAGTGTCGACTGTCGAGTAGTTGCACCTTGCTTAACTAGTTGGTGTAGAAACATTTCTGCCTTGTTATTTAAGTTATTCTTCATTTAGATGACTGATTGTAAAGCCAAAATAGCCCTGTTGGAAGAAGATGAGTCCGTCTAGCTTTTTAGTCATCAATTGTATTCAGAAAAGCAGCTCACCACATCCATCCATCCATCCATTTTCTGAGCCGCTTCTCCTCACTAGGGTCGCGGGCGTGCTGGAGCCTATCCCAGCTGTCATCGGGCAGGAGGCGGGGTACACCCTGAACTGGTTGCCAGCCAATCACAGGGCACATACAAACAAACAACCATCCGCACTCACATTCACACCTACGGGCAATTTAGAGTCTCCAATTAATGCATGTTTTTGGGATGTGGGAGGAAACCGGAGTGCCCGGAGAAAACCCACGCAGGCACGGGGAGAACATGCAAACTCCACACAGGCGGGGACGGGGATTGAACCCCGCACCTCAGAACTGTGAGGCTGACGCTCTAACCAGTCGTCCACCGTGCCGCCCAGCTCACCACAAAGTGACATTTTTCCATGTCATTGTTTTGTAAGAGTTTCAAATAATTTATAGTCTGTGCTGTAGCATGCAGGATGTAGCTCCAGTGTGAGAAGTTTACGAGAACAGCAAAACCTTATTTGGGGTCAATCCGATGCACTTTAAATGGTGGCAGGTGTGTGCTGACTCCCAATTAACAGGACTTTCAATGTTTTTGGTTAATTCTGAGCAGTCACATCCAAGTTATAAGTGGGTGTGTACACTTGTGCAACCAAATTATCTTGGTTGTTTAATTTTACTTACCCTCTCAAAAAGATTTGTTTTTAAATTGCGTTTTAATAGGTTATAAGTCACATTGATGGTGGAGACAGTTTTGAAATAAATTTTCTTGGTCACCTTTTTTTAATCCCACAAAAGCCTAGCACTTGAACAGAGGTGTGTATACTTTTTATATCCACTCTACATTAAAGCAACACTGTGAGCCTTTATTCTATAGATAAATGAAGGAAATGGGGCCGCAGCTGCGGTTAACAATCGTTCCAAACGATTCTGCTTCTACCTAAAGCAAAAAAAAAAAGGTTTGACATTGTGCACCCAGAGTGGGTGTAATTTGATATCTGGTCACACGCAACTCAAAATAACAAAATGAGTGAGTCTGGACTATGATCATCACTACCCCAGTCTGATATGAGAACCAGCTGTTAGCCGGTCTTTTGTTCTCCAAGAGCCACAATGTCTCTCCAGTGCCTTCCCGGTGCATGTACGCGCCTCCTCTCAAATCAGCTGCTCTGCTCTTTGTAAGCTACCAGATTCCAGGAAGCAGAGAGAGAATCTTTGTCTAAACACACTGTGCGGCTGGGTGCAAGCCAATGTGTCCGTGTGTATAGGTCAGGAATGCGCTTCACTTGGTATGGAGGTGAAATGCATTTTAGTTGCATTTGTTTTTCTTGTCTCCACTTATAGGAAAATAGTATGGCATTGAGGAGCATTTGGTGCATACTATTGACAGACTTCTTTGTGCCTAAAACCCTGTTTTGTATGCTTTGATTAGATGTATTAAGTGCGTATGATGGTCCATATTTACATTGACAAAATGATCTTCTCATTTAGACCTTTTTTTAAATTGCATCTTTTGAATTGCAATTCTTTATAGTTGCAGTGAAATAGTAAACCAGTATTGGCTTTCAGCCTGGCTGGTATGTGAACGATGAACCGTCCTGTCTTTGTCTGACCCCCCCTCTCACTCATCTCCAGACTCTCCACAAAAGATGACAGCCAAAATATCCGACTCCCATTCAGCAAACTGACAGTGTAAAGCCGTGGAGCATGCCCAGTCTTTTAGACTGTCTGTGCCACAGCGCACCTAATAAATTAAACAGCTAAACCTCAAACAAGTTCAAAGCAATCCAAATTGGTAAATAACAACTTCATAGACGCACACCTCCTCGATAGGCGTCATGTTATCATTACAACGTAGGCAATATTAAGCAGAAATTAGCACAATTTTATTGATAGACCACTTTGAAAATGAATTGTTGAAACAAAGTGCTGTACACAAATAGAAATTTAACATAAAACAAGACAATTGAACACAACATAATTTAAAAACAATAAAAATAAAAATGGGTTTTAATGTGGGTTTCAAAGATTGACAGTGACGATGCTTGTCTAGTGTGCACTGGAAGGTCATTCGTAGTTTGGGACCAGCGATAGAAAAAGGTTGGTAAGGTTGGAGCAGCTCATTGAGGTAAGGCGGTGCAAGACCATTTTGAGATTTAAAAACAAATAGCAGAATCTTGAAATGAACGCTAAAGTGCACAGGCAGCCAGTGGAGGAAGGCCAGAATTATCGGCTCCCTCTTGTGTGTTCCAGTTAAGAGGTGAGGAGGAGCATTTTGAACCAACTGGAGAAGTTTGAGGGAGGGCTGGCCGACTCCAAAGTAAAGTGCATTACTGTAATTCAGCTGAGATGTGATCAACGCATGGATGGATTACTGTTTCAAAGTGCTGTTGCGTAAGAATAGGAAATATGGGGGAAAATAAGGTTAAAAGGAAAATATTACACATAATTGGAAACAGTGAGGTTTTTCTTGGCCTTACACAGTTTTTGTGTAATGTCGCAATAACACGCCGTGATGAAAACATAAACTCCTTGGCAGAGGTAACAAAACACCCAGTTGGCCTTTAGGGCTGTGGGACCTTTTGTTGACCTGACAAAAACCCTCTGCAATTGATAAGTTGGTCAGACTTTCGTCAGAATTCTTGATCCTCCATTGGCCTGCAGTCACTATGGGTCAAGATTTGGATTTAACCTCATGATCTCCAAAGTTCTGTGGCAAAGTATGTTAGGCTGATAATCTCCCTTTGTCTGTTTTCACTCCAGCACTGTTTCTGTCTCGATTTGTGTTGATCAGTAAAGACAAGAGAGGAATGGGTGCCACTGCTAAGGAATGTTTCACAAAGCTCTATTTGAAGACTGTTAGCTTTTCATGAGTCATTCCAAGCACATTTCCCTGAGTACTGATTGGCTGATTCACCTGTGCCAGTGTCTGTATTTGTTAGTCCATTGTTAGCTTGCGTGTCTGCACTCTGTTGTACAGTAAATCACCGTGGGAAGCCAGGGCTTTTATTCTGAACATTGTTTGAAGATTTCATGGTTCCTCTTAATGTTTTGCTGTCTTCTTGGAACAAGTAGGGCTCCGCGCCATGGTTTTGTCTGGGCCGCCTTACCCCAAGATGGAGTTCTTTACTCCAAAATGGGTTTTTTTTCCGGATCAGCCCGTGGAGCACTGCCAACTCAAATAGAGACCTGCCAGTGTGCCTTTTGTCTCCTCTGACACTGGCTAGAGTGGAGTTTTTAACAGAGAACCAGCATACGGGCTTGTGGAGGCTCAAAGAAAGATAAGCAAGCAGGAAGAGCCTAAGCTGTTAGCTCAAGCTGCAGTGTTTGCACATGCCTGGCATTGATGGGTACGTCACCATGGGAACGACCAGGGAACCAGGCCGCTGCTCGCCAGTACTCGAAGAAAAATGGAGATGAGAAACTAGCAAGGTGTCAAGAGAGACCGAAGTGTGAAAAGAGTCTTTCAGGACTCACTGTTTTCTCCTGGCCGTTTGTAAAACCGAATATGCTGCACCATACCTTTTGGTAACGATTTCTGTCATTTTAGACTTTGATATATGACATATGTCTACTACTCTACTGCTATAAGAGGTCACGCACACCTGCCAAAATAAGGATAATATGCAGAATGGTCCCATGTGCAATTAAAAGGCTTTATATGAGGAAAGTCTCTCAGCAGTGTGCAATTTGACCCACTTTACGTTTGTGTGATTAATGATGATAGGTGTGGCTGTGCGTGTTGATTCAGGTCAATAATGAGTTATGATGTGTAAGCCAGGAATGAATTTTTGTCATGTACAAATGAGTGAGGTGAGAGAAATGGTGTATCACGTTTGGCAATAGTTTCTCTTTCTGCCATTAGATTTTATGGAGTCTCTGGTGAAATTATTTTGTGTATAATGTGAATACTTTCGCAAATACATTGGTGTCTTGGGATAAGAGTCACCCGACTTAGGAGTTTTTCAAGATACGACGTGATTATTTATTTATCTATTTAATTTAATTTTTTATTTTTTTGCTCTGACTTGCGAGTAAAAATTTTATATACGAGTGCTGTATGCTGGCAGTGAACTCAACTTATTTCACAACAAGCAGCAGTTTGGCAGATAATAAATTATTCAAGCAGTTTAATGCCAATCCCAGTTGAAGTACTGTCAAACCAAACATAAAACAAAGTCAATTACACGTTGTGTATTTAAAACAACCAAATAACTTTGCCTTAAAGTCACCTAGCTTCATGCTAACACATAATGGGAAATGCCATAGATGAGTTAACGAATAGCATCTATGTGACAGTGTTACAAAGCCTCAAAGCCATATTTGAACACAAACAGGGCATCAACACATGTAGACAGAAAATATAACAATACTTAGTCACAGGCATACATATATTGTTTAACCTCTGTGAAAAGCAATGAATATTACAGCAGCTTACTAGTTCTCAAACTCTTACCTGTTTGTGTCATCATGACTGTATTAAACTGTCCCCCTGTGGCCAAGTTATGCACAACGGAAGGCGCAGCAATGAATTAATCATCATGCACACACTGTTTAATGCTTTACATTCTGTTTGTTACTTATTTCCGTATGTTTTTATATGTTTTCAGTCATTCATAAACCACCATGTGCAATTGTGTGTTACTTTTCATTCAAAATCCTACATTCTTGGGAGAGCGGGTTCTCAGGGGTCATGTGGCACTAACTTCCATCTCCCATCTGCATCACAGGGGCATCTTCTTGGACACCATCCTGCCGCGCTACGATGTGAACGGTGTGCGACCACCCATTGGCCAGAGAACCAGACTTAGCAAAGGGGATATCGCACAGGCACGCAAACTCTACAAATGCTCCAGTAAGACCAAAATGGCAGATCCTGTCTGCTGTGGGCTTTTTTTCCTCATCTATTTTTGCACATGTGTGAGAGATCTGCAGTTGTCCTGCTTTCTCTCAGTGCATCTCCTACTGGGTGGGAATAGCCAGTCTTCTACTTATTGATGTGGTGCGGCTGCTTGGCTACAACAACCCAGACTCCCAAGTGGAGAGGAGTGTAAACCATACCCGGCGACAGGAAGTCATCACAGACAGATTCTGGTCATGAGAGGACAATGGCTAACAAAGTAAACCCCGACGAGGGTTACATAAGCTTGCCGTCTTTGTGAAACATTTTGTTTACATTGCCTGAAGTAAACAGAATTGAAAGCTGAAAGTTCGTCCATTAGGAGCAGATTTGATGTCATGCAGTTAATTATAGGTCAGGTCAGGATAGCTGAGCTATCAAACACAGCAAAGCCTCACCAGATGGTTCGACTTTGCAGTCAAGGCTCGATCTGGCGGTTTTAACCTTAAATGGTCCTATATACAGATGAATGTATATACATCTGTGTTTGCTCTACATCATCTTCCTCAATGACAGTCTTCGAAGAAGAAACTCCTGTTTGATGTGGCAGCAGTGATGTGTTCCTGGAAACCAACAAAAACCTTCCACAGCCATGGATCTCCCATTCATGCCACATTCCTGGAAATGTTTGTCATCCCCTATGCGCGCCCCCAAGTGCTTTTTAATGGTTTCGCCTTATTGCCCACACCTCATTGCTAAGGGGTTCCTTGTTTTACTGCTTACACACTATTGAACAAAGGCACTAACGTAAACACTTGGGGAGATGTTTTCATTTCGCTTGCTAAGTGAAAGAGTGTTAAAATAACAAGAGGGCAATAATCAAGGGGTCTCACAACACAAGATACAAAACTATCTATAATTTCACCTAAATAAATGCATCTTGAGCCTCCCCCCTTTTGCCTTCTGGTTGCCTGCATTAACATCAAGTCTTTGCATACTTCATTTTGCCAGTTAAGGAAGAGCATCACGTACATAATGTATCACATCCTCCAGGGAGCTTGGTTATTTATAGAGGGCCAGGTTTATTTTCATAGCATGCTTAGAGAGGATCTTACTTTGTTATAGTCCTTTGTGAGCTCATCATCTGGACTGGGTGCATCAATGTAAAAGAGTTGCCTTTTTACCGATCATTTACATATCATTTTACCTATCGTTTGGTATCAGGGACGTGCGGGCAGGGGAGGCAGAGCCGCACGTCAGATTCTGCAAGCCGTCACTAACTGGGTTGTGGAGGTTTGTAATTGACAAGTGGCTGTTTCTGTCTCTCTTCACATCTCCAACAATGATTTCAGTCACTTGTAATATACACTGCAGTTTTCCATAGTAAGGCTAGTTAGTGTATTTAATATTGGTGTGTATGTGTTGCAAATTTAGTTTTGATGATCGCATAAAACCGCAGATAAAAAAGCGTGAGGTGAGGCGTACGGTACTCTGCCACACAAAGGCGGACTTTCCATTAGACAAACACAGGCAATTGCCTGGGGCCTCGAGATTCCCAGGGCCCACCAAACACTCACAGGTTTTCTTCGATTTAAAGCAATTACAGTGGAAAAACAGTTTTTAAATGTCCTGGTTTTCAGATGATTCAGTTTTCAATGGCTTTTTTTTCCAGCTGAATTTTGTCCCATTATTTGTAAATGCGCTTGGTTTTCATACAAAAACAAAGAAACTACGTGACTCAACCATTAATTGCCTGCCATGCCACGTGCATGTGACTCAGTCTGCCTCTGTTTCTCGTTGAGTGAGTATCATTCCGTGTGTTCATGTAAATGATTTCGCAAGTTGTGTAAAAAGGGTTCAACAAACTGCAAGGCGTATTCCATGATGCGAGCTTTTATTACCAATTCAAGGCAATAACAACTCTACCGGTCTGCTCGGCAACACTGGGGTAACTCGTCCTGTTAAAAGTCGGGCCTTCAAAATAAAAGCACAGCAGTGTAATAACAGTTTCACTACACAATCTTTGGCTCCATATTAGCTTATTTTATCCGTCACGCCAATAAACAAGCACAACATTGTTTGAGTGGACTGCTAAATAAGCCACCATGGGGCCAAATTAAGTGTGGTGAAACTGGTATTACACTGCCGTGCTTTTATTTTGAAGACCTGGCTTTTGCTGGAATGTGTTACGCCGATGTTGCTGCAACTTGCCCCAGTGTTGCCGGGCAGATTAAGAAGGTTGTTATTGCCTTAAATTGTCAATAAAAGCTTGCATTGTTGAATATGCCACTTCATGAATTATTTTTATTTATTTCACACGGTGTATGTAAAACTACAGTAATTCCTGATGAAGTCTGTTCTGTTTAGTCAGTTCTCTTTTATCTTTATAACTTTTTATGTCAGGCTGCTAATTCATTTGCAAATATGTCACTCTGTTTGGCATGTACATTTGTAAATCGGCTTGTCAGGGCCTCACCAGCCATGAATCTCACCGCTCATCGCTCTTTAGTATTATAATTTAAACATGTCCGCAGTGTGGTTCCCGCGCAGGTGTTTGCCTGTCTAGTTTGAAGTCGTGGCCCGAGGTGTTTCATGCTGAAACACATGGTCACAGCTCCGGCCTTAACAAGCGGGTCCTTTTGTGTTTGTCTCTGTGGACAGGATGTGGGGACAGTCTTCAGGATAGCAGCGGGAATTTTTCCTCTCCAGGTTTCCCCAATGGGTACTCCGCCTACATGCACTGCATCTGGAGAATATCCGTCACACCGGGAGAAAAGGTGAGCAGATGGAAAATGCCAAATCCACGTGACGCTTGAAAACAAATGCTGGTCTCTGTCCATGTACAGTTACAGACTCTCTTCCAAGCTTTTATCGCAGTGTGACCTTTCTCATGTTTAGTGTCAATAATCACCTCTCTCTTGGTTTTTAAAGATCATTCTGAACTTCACCTCCATGGATCTATACAGGAGTCACCTGTGTTGGTATGACCATGTGGAAATCAGGGATGGATATTGGAGGAAGGCACCACTCAAAGGTAATTTCTATTCATTAATAACTTCATTAATCAACATCTGTGTTTTAACTGATTAATGATTGCATTACTTTTTTCTTTCATGAGACAGACAAGTTGATTATTTTTTTTTTATAGTCCAACTATAATTGCGTCTTGACGAGACTTTCGTCCAACTAAATATGATGTCAATTATTTGGCATCACATCAGAACCAAATTTATCTCAAGGCACTTTCCATCTGAAATTTTAGGAACAAGCTTCCTATACAGTGAACATATGCCCACATGAGCATGCACTTTGGCAACACAAGCAATGGAAAAAATGGCTCTGGAATGGGAACGGTTTTGATTGGACTCATTTGGTTGAGAGAAAGAGAGAGAGACAATGGAAAGTATGCAATGTGACAAAGCACACATTGTATCAACATTGGTAATAGTCGTATACTGTATAAATTCATGGTTGTAGCCTTCCATCAGTGTGATACAGTGAGGAACAGCATGACTGTGTTTTCTACTTCTGCCACTATTAATAATATCCATCCATCCATTTTCTGAGCCGCTTCTCCTCACTAGAGTCGCGGGCGTGCTGGAGCCTATCCCAGCTGTCATCGGGCAGGAGGCGGGGTACACCCTGAACTGGTTGCCAGCCAATTGCAGGGCACATACAAACAAACAACCATTCGCACTCACATTCACACCTACAGGCAAGTTAGAGTCTCCAATTAATGCATGTTTTGGGAGGAAACCGGAGTGCCCGGAGAAAACCCACGCAGGCATGGGGAGAACATGCAAACTCCACACAGGCGGGACCGGGGATTGAACCCGGGTCCTCAGAACTGTGAGGCTGACGCTCTAACCAGTCGGCCACCGTGCCGCCCTACTAGTAATAGTAGTGCTTAATTTAGTAGTGGTTTTGGTGAGAACGTTTGAGGCAAAAGTACCTACATTTCCCCCCTTAAAGTTCATAATGTCCCTCAAATTGTATGTATGAAACTTGAAATCTTGTGTGTGCGTCCCCCACCTTTGATCCAGGCCGATTTTGTGGCGACAAACTGCCCGAGCCAATCATCTCCACCGACAGTCGGTTGTGGATTGAGTTCCGCAGCAGCAGCAACTGGGTGGGAAAAGGTTTCTCTGCCGTTTACGAGGGTAAGCGCTTATTCTCGACCTCCATGCCGTAGCGTCCGCGATGTCGCTTAGCTGAGTGAACTCACACATCCGCCTCAAAGCTGCAGTAATATCCTCCTTTTCTGGCACCCATACTGCTGATGTGTCAGCCACTTCATGCTGCATTAATCAGATTTTGGCCAGCCCTCAGAATCGGCTCTATTGTTTCCAGGCCATGCAGAAGCTTGTGTGTGTTTGTCACAGAGTTATGTACGTGTCAGTGTGTGTGTGTGTGAGGCAGTTCAGCTAATCCACATTGCGAAAAGCCGATCGGTATGCACACGTTTTTATTTTCTTAAGGCACGCGTTAATCATTTTGCTATTAAGCGACTTTTTATTCTTTTCTTCCTGTCACGTGCAGCCATCTGTGGTGGGGAGGTGAAGAAGGACAGCGGCCAGATCCAGTCCCCCAACTACCCTGATGACTACAGGCCTAACAAAGGATGTGTATGGAAGGTTACTGTAGCTCAGGGCTACCACGTAGGCCTTACCTTCCAGTCCTTTGAAGTAAGGCCCCACGCTGGCAGGCCGTAATGCATGCTTTCTCCAAAATTTGGTCCACAGCCCCCCGGCCCAAAAACAAATCTTCTGTTACGTAGATCGAGAGACATGACAGTTGCGCATACGACTATCTGGAGGTGCGTGACGGAAACTCCGAGAACAGCCCCTTGCTGGGCCGCTTCTGTGGCTATGACAAACCAGATGACATCAAAACCAGCTCCAACCAGCTATGGATGAAATTTGTTTCAGATGGCTCCGTCAACAAAGCCGGATTTGCAGCCAACTTCTTCAAAGGTCAGAGTTTAAAGGTTGTGAACGCTGGAGGGAATTTCAGCATGTGTATCTAAGAAGTAAAATGTCATTACCATTCAAAATCACAGCGGAACGTTAAAGGCCAAGCAATTTTTTCTAATAGGAAATATTGAAAGTTGGATTAATCCATTCCACGTTGCATTTGTGAAACCTTTATTTCCTGTCCAAGCAGAACACGACTAAAATAAACAACTATCAATTGTCCTTCACAGCACCTTTTCATGACAAATCCTGAACAAGATCAAAGTTTGACACCACGTTCTCCACACATTAGATGGCTTAGGCAACAAAGCATGGCACTTTAGCGTTGCCCACCTGTCTTGCATACCTGCTTGCGATTGGGCTCATTTGGGCAATTTCTCTAGAAACAGTTGCCAACGGACTTTCAGCCATTTATTGAACTGGACAGTCCAACACAGCAATAGAAAATGAGAACAGTCGCCAGGAGCTGCTCTAGGCCACACACAACTCACGCAGACTAACCGACTCCCGCTCCTGATGTCACTCACTAGGCCACGTCCCTTAAAGGCACACATCCAACACATGAATACTACAGTATGTACAGTAACTACACTTAATAACAACAGTTTATTTATTTACCTTCACTTTTATTATGTTTTCATAGAATGCAATGTTATTTTTCTTTCTTAAAAACGAAATTGGTGCCTTTTGGGGGCTAATTGGCATTTCATTTCAGTGGGAAAATGTTATTTGATACACGAATATGTACAACCTTTGGGGCGTTCCACTGTACATCATTGGTTTGATTGCGCCATTGGGTTCTGTGTGAAACGCCTTGTTTGGAGGACGTCTCGTACAGCCCCATGGAAGCAGGGGGCCCAGTTAAAAGGGTCCTAACATATCTTTGTGTTTCAGAGATGGATGAGTGCTCCAAGCCGGACAACGGTCGCTGTGAGCAACGCTGTGTCAACACGCTGGGCAGCTACAAGTGTGCCTGTGACCCGGGCTATGAGCTGGCTGCTGACAAGCGCAGCTGCGAGGGTAAGTTGGATGGTGTTTTCTTAGGACGGAACTATTACATTTTCACCTTTGCAATGCTGCCAAAACCATGCCTCACCCTGGGAACACACTCATCTTGACAGAAATATGCGTGTCGAATCATGTAACCAGGTTTAAGTCGTCATCAGATCCAGAATTTGACTTTGTTTGGTTCAACATTTTACATATTAAAATCTTTCATTTTTTTTTTTTTTAGCCAGTAAAGCAGAATTTTGCAACAAATATGTGTGCTTTCACACAGATCACGTAAATTGCGTTCAACAGGTTGTGTGAGATTTTAAAGAAATGTTCCAAAATAAAGATTATCCTTAAAGCCAGCATTCAAAAATGTATATTTTGATATACTATTGCACCCTTATTGTTTTCTCCTAATGGTCTTATGTCGTGATTAAGAGGTTTTAAATGATCAAAGTGGGCTTAAAAAAGTATTACGCTGGATTTACACTGCAGGCCCAAGTGCCCAATTCCTATTTAATGCCTGTATCTGATTTCTTTTGACTATTTACATGTACATTTCAAGTGACATATATCCAAAATGGCTGACGGAACACATGAAACAACGCACATATGGAGATGCCCAAATGGCACGTAAATAGAATAGAATGAACAGAATAGTTTAGAATGCCTTTTATTGTCACTCTACACATGTACAACGAGATGGAAAGCAGCTCCTTCTCAAGTGCAAACACGTACATATGTGTAGAAAATAAAATAATAAAAATATATATTTACAACAAATGATAAATAACTCCCCAAGCATTAACACTGGTCTGTGACAACACGGAAGTAAACTATAATACAAATATTGAACGTTACACACTTTTGTTGGGCCTGGGCTGACACTTCTTCCCTATTGATTTAAATGAGGGGAAACCTCCACATTACTCCACTGGCCACCACCACCAATCTTTTGATTGTTTAATAATGGAAACAGCTTTGTGTAGCATATTTAGACAATATTTAATGTTCCACGATTTCACTGTATTTTAGATTTACAGCAGCTGTTTTCAAATGTATTTGTGTTGTTTCTGCAGACGTGGCGGGTTTTCATACATCACTAATTGGTGTATTTCGATGGCGTCAAACTCTCGTTAATGGGGTATATCCAATGTGGCAGATATCCGATACATATTTGATTTTTAATTCACATTTGGAAGCATTCTGATTCCGATCTGAAGATATCTAATTCCCATTCCATGTTTTTTTTTTTTTTTTTAAACTTCCTTGATGCACATCGAAATTGTGCCCCTTGAGAGCAAAGATTTTGAATTGTGTCACTTGAACCGTGCAGCGTAAACCGAGCCTTATATATTCTGTTCAAATATCACATCAGAAGTCAGAAAATTGCTGGATTGTCTTTGTCCGTCCATTACGTGTTTCTGCCATTTGTACAGAAAAGCGAGAAAAGCCGCTTTTACGGGCATTGTGAGGACTAATCAAAAGATAATGGAAGAAGTTGTAACTCAACTCATCATCTCAACTTTATTTACAGAGCACTTTAAAAAACAACTGCAGCTGTAACAAAGTGTAGTCCATAAGATCAAACAGAAACTCAATAAATATAATAATAATAAATTATTTGTAAATGTAAATGTCTGAAGTTGTTCGTTGATGAGAGAGAGTAACACGATTGAAGTCACCAATGACTAGCATGAGGGCCCCGGCCGGGGTGCTGAAATTGTAATCTCTCACAGTTTGCATGATTTCACACGCGTTGACTGCAAGATGAAGTTTGAATGTAAACAAACAACTGCATTGCTCTTAGTTCATTATAAGTGCTGCCTCACAATCAAACTGCACACAAAATAGCTACGTGGCTCTTTTCAATGTTTACTTTGAAAGTCGTTGCTGAACATTCCTTTTAACTAAGAATAGCCAATTTAGTGCGTAGCAGCTGTTGTTGTAGCAGTATACTACATTACATAATTCATCCAGAGCGTTCCTAAAACCACCCTTGGCAGGCCGTACAGTCAATAGATGAATGCTAAATGGATATGTTTTCCTCTTTGCAGCATGTATTGTATCTAATTCATCCCATTTTTGTCTGTCGTGTGCAGCTGCCTGCGGAGGCTTTATCACCAAACTGAATGGCTCCATCACCAGCCCTGGTTGGCCCAGAGAGTACCCCCCCAACAAGAACTGCATCTGGCAGCTGGTCGCCCCCACGCAGTACCGCATCACTCTGCTCTTTGACGTCTTCGAGACTGAGGGCAATGACGTGAGCACTGGGGTTATTATGTATCGGCATTGGGTGGGTTTGTTCTTTTTTCCTTTTGCCCCCACACACGTTTTACTGTAATCATTTGTAATCACTCGTCACTGACGAAGACATTGTGGCTACTTTACCTCGCTTCATATCGGTGCACAGGTTTGCAAGTATGACTACGTGGAGGTGCGCAGTGGACTTTCAGCAGATTCAAGGCTGCACGGGAAGTTCTGTGGCACCGAGAAACCCGAAGCCATCACCTCTCAGTACAACAACATGCGCATTGAGTTCAAGTCTGACAATACGGTGTCCAAAAAGGGATTTAAAGCACAGTTCTTCTCAGGTGAGTTCACCATTCTAGCCCCTTGGAGCTATAATCTGTCAATCCTCTGGGTCAGGGAGAGGCAACAGGTACGCAGTGGCCCTTCAATTAATTTTTGAAAATCCTAAAAATGTTTCCTATACAATACCTGATCAGTTAAGATGTAATAACACCATTCACCACGAGATGGCAGACATCATTTAGTAGCGCTTCCACCAGGTCTTCTCCATTAGAGAAGAAGAATTGGAAGCAGTTTATATGTTCAGCAAATTTAAGACAAAACTATGTAGTTAGTTTGCTTAACGATGCTGTCAGTCATGATTGATTTTGTGGTGCTAATGAGTTGCACAAGACAGACGGAGGCCCTGATAACTTTGAGAAGGAGACTCTTGTGCAATTAACAGAAAAAGCATGCTAGCATCTTACATTTCTGGTGAGACATCAGGTAACGGTTAGCCTAGCTTTGTTTAGTATACAATAGAACTGACCACGAGCTCACTGTATTGCACAAAACTTACAGTCAGGGTTTTTATGAAAAAACAAAGGGCAACGATATGCAACCCGACCGTTAAGTAAGACACATTCAACAAACTATGGGTACCATAAACACACAAATGACAATGATTAATGTCCTTATGATGGCAAACATTCAGCATTTAATGGTGCAATGCATGCTGGGAACCAAAGTTAAAGGCGAGAAGTATACTGATGCTGCCAAGGGCTGCTCTCATGGCAATCTCAAATCAGAATTATACAACAGCATTTTTTTTCTACATGCATTTCAGTATGAAATATATTAAGATACTGTGATGTACATTGGTTCGATTTAAAAAAAAAACAAAACAAAAAAAAAACAGATGCACATATTTAGGTATTAGCACTAGATAATCCAGCCTGGCTGATTGTCGTGCCTCCGTGGCGGCCATGTTGGGAAGGTCGTCATTACCATGAAGGCAATGGCGCGCTACTCGTGTTTACATTTAGACGAACAAAAACAACAGCTTTCATGTATTGTAGTATTGGTCTTGTACTGTCTGCCCAAACGTGGATTTTTCAACCCGCATATAACTTGAGAAAAGACCTTGCAGTAAATTGCAGATGTTTTGTTGTAGTTTTGACTGTGCGCACACACATACACGCACAGCAATATCAGAATTTGAACATTCACATTTTATTTTGGAATTCTTTTTTTTTTATTAATCATGCTGTGGGTAAAAAAATGAGAAGTTAATATTTACTCGGTACTTGAGTAATTATTTCACTGTGTACTTTTTACTCTTACTCAAGTAATTCTTTTGGAGGACTACTTTTGACTTTTACTTGAGTCACATTATTGTCAGGTAACAGTACTCTTACTTGAGTACAATATATGGCTACTCTACCCACCTCTGGAGCGGACATCCTCTATTGCTACTCTTTTAAGCAACATTTTTGCTCATCAGATCAGCCTGTGTCGTATTTGTTGCACTGGTCTTTTGTATTTTCGCGTTGAGGTGCTGCGGGTTGTGGCCGTGGTTGCGGTCCCAGCGGAACCGCGAAGCAAACATAACATTGGCGACAAGAGTTGATCCGCTAGTACATCTTGTATTAATTAGGAAACGGGCCTACAATTATCTAATTAGTTTACGGATGTTAATGTTCAATGCATTAAGCGACGGAGCGATGTTAGGGATTATGTCACAACACAGAATGAACTGACCTCAAATTCAGAAATGGCCAATGAAAACTGGAAAATGTTGTATTGAATAGAGTATTTTACTGGATGATGCATTTGGGCTTAGCCTTTGAAGTTGGTAATAGTGAAAAATGAAGTGAAACAGAGAATGATTTTAGTCAATTCTTTTCCAGAATGAGAGTGCTTAAAGAGGAGGATGCTGTTCATGTGGCACAGCTTGAAGCAGGCATCAGGTGCAGATGGAGATAGGCCAGCCTCAAGTTGGAGGCCAAAACAAAAAGGCAAAGAAATGAGGCAAATTTAATTTTAATCTTAAATTTGTACATCAATATGTACTTGAGCGATGTAAATAAATGTTTTTCTGTGTGAAGAAAATTTGTTTATTTTGCCTTATCGTACTGTAGTCTTCCAGATTGCTTAATTTATCTGAAAATAAAAAAGATTCTCTGCGGGGGCCAGGGGGATCCCCCCAAACGCCCCCTACAATGTTTTTTTTTTTTGGTCACCTTTTTCATGCCTTTGGTGTTTACATGTCTGGGTTAGGAAGTGCGTGGTCTGATGTGGCGCCCTGGTAATGACGAAAAACTGTGGCCCCCTCCATCATTTAAGTTGCCTATCCCTGCTCTACGTCACCCGTGTTGTCATTGTCCCGTGTGTGCGTCCTCAGACAAAGACGAGTGCTCCAAGGAGAACGGTGGCTGTCAGCACGAATGTGTCAACACTTTCGGAAGCTACAGCTGCCAGTGCAGGAGCGGCTTTGTGCTGCACGAGAACAAGCATGACTGCAAAGAGGGTATACCGCCAACAATGTCTGTCTCCTCGATCTGATGATTTAATTCCAGTACAAAGATCCATATTCCTTGCATTTGGTCGTTAACTGATTTTTAATTTTTTGCAGCTGGCTGTGATCACACAGTAACCAGTGTGAGCGGTACCATCACGAGCCCCAACTGGCCGGATAAATATCCGAGCAAGAAGGCGTGCACCTGGTCGCTCACCACCACGCCAGGCCACCGCATCAAAATAGTACGTTACACGTCATCTGTTTTACTCTGTTACAGGGGAGCGGGACCGGGCCGGACCGTGAATAGCGATAATCTGTGGTTAATCGAAGGCTATTATAATTGCATTGGGGGAAAAAAAGTTTTCAAAGCCAAAATATTCTAGACTAAGCATGGATAAATGTATGTGACAGTCCCTAATTGTGTCCTGTCAGAATATTATAATAAGTCACTGCGTTGTGTCATCATTCTTCCTCTGTCGTAGGCTTTCAATGAGCTCGACATGGAGGCTCATCTGGAGTGCGCTTACGACCACATCGAGATCTACGACGGGAAAGACGGCAAAGCTCAAAGTCTCGGCCGCTTCTGCGGCACCAAGAAGCCGCAGCCCATCACCTCCAGCGGCAATAAGCTCTTCATCCGCTTTTTCTCGGACAACTCCGTGCAGAAGAAAGGCTTTGAGGCGTCCCACTCTGCAGGTACCGATATGTATCCTGTCACACGTGGAATTTGATTGTTTTTATTATTTGGTCTTTATACGTATATGATCGATATGTGATTGAGGTGTTGACTCTTCTATAGTTCTCACTTTTCACATAATTCTACCTTTTCCACAAGAAGACAAACATTCAAATCAATGGAGAAATTGAACAAATTAAGCTCAAATTAACCATTTTTCAACTCATTCAAATCATTCTAATTACAAATTGATCAACAGTACAGCAAGTTTACCCCTATTTAGCTTTCTGCTTCCCCCCCCCCCCCCCCCAAGTTTCACATCCTACCGACATTAATAATTGCAAAGCATTTCAGTTCAGCGTCAGCTCTTAAGCATTCACACACAATTGCTCCAGAAATGCACTTTCTAGTTTAACAAGTTACACACAAATGTGGAATTTGTCATTTAGGAATTACAGAAAATTTGGTGATGTCCATGGACTTTATTCAATCATTAAAACAATACACTGCTCAACATACTTGTCAACTCCTGAAAATGGAGGTACTCTGCATAAAATGGATGTGAATTATACATGGTAGATGACATATATTTGTAAAACATCTTACAATTAAAGCTGAAAGTCCACACATAAACTACACATTGAATGTTTTATTATGACTTCATTGTGTAAAGTCCGTCCATCCATTTTCTGAGCCGCTTCTCAGGCGTGCTGGAGCCTATCCCAACTGTCATCGGGCAGGAGGCGGGGTACACCCTGAACTGGTTGCCAGCCAATCGCAGGGCACATACAAACAAACAACCATTCGCACTCACAGTCACACCTACGGGCAATTTAGTTGTCAATCAACCTACCATACATGTTTTTGGGATGTGGGAGGAAACCGGAGTGCCCGGAGAAAACCCACGCAGGCACAGGGAGAACATACAAACTCCACACAGGCGGGGCCGGGGATTGAACCCCGGTCCTCAGAACTGTGAGACAGACACTCTAACCAGTCACCACCGTGCCGCCTTGTGTAATGTCAACACCATAAAAACTCTTTGCATTTTCCCAATACTGTGGTATCCTGACTAATAACTGTAATTTGTTCCGTGACCATGCTTGTAACTCAAAGCACTCATATCTCAAATCAACATTCCCTATTGAAATGAATTAATTGCCATTAATCTGTTCCACCCCCAAAAAAACACTAAGAAAATTAGAAGAAAAATAGAACTATACAATACTGGTCTGTATAAAAACATAGTTAGAACATAATAAAATAGAATGTAAAGAAATGAACTTTTTTTTTTTCTTGATTGCTAAAAAAAAAAAATAATAATAATAATAACTTTCACATAATTTAACAATTATAGCCTTTATCAATTCCATCTGCTTCAGTGCTTATCGTAGAAGTACTATGCTTTTACTGCGCCGGCAAGTTGACTACGCTTTTTGATTTTGAGCTTTGTCAATGGACATTATCCCCTTCTTCTTCTCAGCAATAACTTTTAGGACCCATGGTTAGAACAAAGAAATCTGGCAAAATACTTGCATAAAAAAAGAAAGGGCAAGCAAAAAAACACAACCTGTGCTTTCTAAGCTTTACACGATCAGCAAGTTTAAAAAAACGATAACCGGTCACCGATCCGATCACAAGATGGAGCAATGTGTCTATTTACAGGACTCGTTCATTTATTGTATAAACTTGTGTACTGTATACTGAGTATCTTCAAGTATTCTCTAGCATTTTCGACAAAAGTTAAATATCAGTGACTTCTTGGGAGCGTTCAAGGATTTGCCACTGACATTCGGTCAAATCAACATGACAGAAATAATGGGTGATAACTTACTGTAATTAAATTACTTTATTGCAATTAAATTACTTTAACAAATACTGTTAATGACATGCTTACTCTAACTTTCTCACTATGTGTGTGTTGTCCAGAGTTTGTGCCCCGTTTGGCTTTTCCTTTTTTTTTTGTTTTTCCCCACGCTGCGGTGCTTGAATGCAGCATGCTCCCCCTTGTGTACATTCTTCAGGTGCCGATCATATTTGTTGTGTTGAAGCATTTAGAGGACATTCCCCACGACGTACTTCAGTTGTGCACACACTGCAAATAAGTTACGTGTTGTTTGTCTGACACACCGCAAAATAGTCCCGGAGGGACGACTTATTTTTTTCACCGACAAGATTACAAAAAAACTTTATTGGCCATCAGATAGTTAAAGTACTACGCCACAAGACATGTGACAAGGCTAGAAATAAACTAGCTTTTGGATCGGCAAATTATGACGTGAAAGCCGGTCAGCATAAAATGCTAATTATCGTCCGATACCGATCAAACCGATCCAATCGGTGTAAAGTCTAGTGTAGTGTAGTCACAGTGCGGTAACCACATGAACTGATAGTGGCCGGATGTTGTGAAATTTGCTGCTACCATCTAGTGGCAGAGTGTCTGAATCGTACTCGTACATCAAGGTATCTCTGTAATGTACTACACTTGCCAGGGATTCAGACTTAAATATAACTACAAAATGGCCTCTTTGTATACAGAAAAGTTGAGTTCTCTACTTGACTGTTTGTTAGTTCACCTTGACCATTCTATGCACAGAGTGCGGCGGTCGCCTGAAGGCTGAGGTGAAGACCAAGGACCTGTTCTCCCACGCCCAATTCGGGGACAACAACTACCCCGGAGCCTCTGACTGTCAGTGGGTCATCTCGGCCGAGAAAGGCTACGGCGTGGAGCTCATCTTCCAGACCTTCGAGATCGAGGAGGAGGCCGACTGCGGCTACGACTACATGGAACTCTTTGACGGCGCTGACACCAAGTCTCCGCGGCTGGGTCGTTACTGTGGCTCAGGGGTGAGGAGAACAACTCTTTTCTAGACAGTACATCATTCATTCACAGTGGATATAAAAAAAAAAAAAAAATCTGACTACACCAAGATACAGTAAATCATTTCAAAACATTTTCCACCACTGTGACTTATAACATGTGCAACCCAATTGGGAAAAAAAAGAAATATTTTAGCGAGGGGAAGTAAAATTAAACTGAGATAATATGGTACCACAAGTGTGGTTCAGAATTAACCAGTCACAAACAATTGCATGTAAAATGAGAGTCGGCACACACCTGCCACCATTTTTCAAGTGCCTCTGTTTTACCCCGAATAAAGTTCAGATGTTCTATTTCATTTTCTTATTTTCAATTGAGTTGTACAAGGTTATAGGTCATCTTAATGGCGGTAAAGGTTTTGAAATTATTTAGCTCACTCTTTCTTTTCTTTTTTTTTGTTATTCTGAAAACCTGCCGCTTGAACAGGGGTGTGTAGACTTTTTATATCACTGTATCAAACGTTTTTCTGAGACTTACTTTTCACTCTCCCACACATACAATTCAGCACCAAAACATTTGATATTCACCACACAGGTTCTTTGGTTTCTGATCTTTTTACATAACAAAGCATCAGTGACTAGGTGAAAGTTCAAGGTCACAGCAAGGTCAAAAATGCGAAACTGAAAAAGGCAAAAGGTTTCCCCAATTTTTATCACATCGTCCGCAAACCTGGTGGTAGATTGCCACTCCCCCCGTTGAGTTTATTGTGATGATTGATCTTGACCTTAAGAATATCACCTAAGGTTAAAGTTCACCAGTGATGAGGTCAAAAATATTTTTGTGATAAACCCAATTGAATCATATGTCAAATTAAAGCTGGCGACGAATGCTTTCTAGCTCTGTCATTATTTTGGCAGTGCGCCCTCATAGGACGATGTAATAGAATAGAATAAAATAGAGCTTTATTGTCACTGTCACAGAAACAAATGAAAATCAGTTAGGCATCTCCCAATTTACATCATTGAAGTAAACAAAGTAGCTTTTTTTTTTTTTAAATACAATAAGCGCACTCCATTTACCAATAAAGCAGGGGCGCGAAAGGTGAACGACATTGTACCGGGAGTGTCACTGTAAACCCATTTTAATGTAATAATACTTCCTTATTACACAATTCCAAGTATTGTTCAAAGTGCTCCTGTGGGTTTGGGAGTGTCACCCATGATTCTGTCATAACCTACAAATCTCTTTGGCATTCACGTCTTAAGTGAGACGTAATCGTCCAGGTGCCCGGAACAATGAGGCCAGTGCGGAGCGAGAAGATGTCATTTACAAAGTTAAGTAATAGGCTGCTCACGCCCGCCAGGACCCGAGGGGTTCGAGCTGCGCCTCAATGGAGCTTCCTTTTATAAAACGTTGTCAAAATAAACTGACACAGTTCAGTGCCAAGTAGAGTGAAAACTCATTATAGTGATATCCATTCATTTTTGTACGGCACTTGTCCTCATTAGGATCGCAGGTGAGCTGGAGCCTATCCCAACTGACTTCGGGCGATGACCTTCTTATTCCCCCAAAGAAATGTATATAGAGCATGTGGCAATTAGAACTCTGATTATTTAGAATAATGGCAAACTATACACTGGAGAGTAGCGGATTAGCTTTAGCATGAATGACTGAATAGTACAGGGACTCTTTTTTTTTTTTTACTGTTTTGCGATTTCATGACATTTCAAAAGATCGGCAGGTGCATATGTGGTGGGAACGCACGCAGTTCTCAGAAACGTTTCGACCGCCACTGTGAACAATGTCCGCATTTTCCCATAAAAATACAAATGCATTTTCGGGGTGGAGGCATTTGAGCAAATTACTTAATGAGTAAAAATAACTGAGCATGTGGAAACTGACAAATAGTATTTGCAGAAAAATATGAAATTGACAAAATTTGGTCAAAGGGATTACCAAAAGCTATGGTTTAGCTTTTACTAGAAATGCAGTCAAAGAAGCCGCAAATTCACTGTTTTTCTCTGTGTGTCCCCCAAAGCCTCCTGAGGAGATCTACTCCGCCGGCGATTCCATTGTAATCAAGTTCCGCTCGGACGACACCATCAACAAGAAAGGATTCCACGTGCGCTACACCAGCACCAAGTTCCAGGACACGCTGCACTCGCGTAAGTGACGAGCGGGGGCCGCAAGGGGCCGCGCGGGGCAAAGGGCCACCCGGAGGGGCCCCAAGGGGAGGCTCCCGCCTAGCGCTCGGAAACCTTCGGCCACCCACGGCAATCAGACGCGACAGATCAGCCGCAAGACCACCACCAAGCGCACCTCAGCTCCCAGGGGCTCCAGCTCCACCCGCAGACTGTGAGGAGTAAAGCCATTCTGCAGTACACCTTGTTTTTACCTTTTTACGCTTGGGCTTTGGCGGACAGCGGCGGCTGGGGGGGGAGTTTATTGACTTAACCCCCTCCCACCCCGGTTCACTCAGTTTTTTTTTTTTTTTTTTTTTCTATAGTTTTTTTTTTTTTTTTTTTTTTTAAAAAGGTGCCTCCTAACAAATGGCACAAGGAAACCAGTGGATTCTCAGGACCCGTAGGAAAAGGCAGGCATCAGCCGGATCGATTCCTGCTCTTGTCACGCCGCACCCTCATCATCATCATCATCATCATCATCACACGAAGGACTTGACGTGAGGTGTTGGCCATGTCGTGGGAGAGCAAAAAGTGTACACGGGGATCAACAGCAGCGTTATTTGTAACGAGCGACGCGACGGCCGCACTCTCACTGTTAGCATTAACAAAGGAACATAAGGAAGCTCATTAAAGGACTAATCAATGAAATGTGGTCTATGGTCTTCTGGTTGGTCATTACTGTACCTCCATGATGTGTCAAGTGTGTGTGTGCATGCGCGTGTGGGTGTGTGATCCTTCAAAAGGGAACGTGCTTTTTTTTTTTCTTTTTTTTTTTCCTCAGCTTGAACCAGTTAGCACTTTACAGTGAATTGTTCCAAAATCATTGAGCTTCTATGGATTTTTGTGAAATGCAATGCCAGTTCACTTATTTTTAAATGCATTTTATCTCTTATTCGAAAACTGTTTTTATTTTTATTTTGAATTGTTTTCCAGTCGCTCCATTTTAGTTCCTCGGGCATACTTGAACATTGTGTGTGCCCTGTGACGTGGGGTAATAAAGATATGACTTATGTGTCTGTGTTTTACACTTTTCCAGCAAAAAGAAAAAGAAAAATGCCTTTTTTCTTGCTCCAATGAAGTATTTCTCAACAACCAAATGAGCCTGCTTATTTATTGTCATAACAGTTACATAAATAATGTACATGGGGAACACTATACTATAGCGCTATAATTGCCTTCTAATGTAATAGCTGTTGGTCTTTGTTGAATATATTATGTTGCTCAAGCTGTTCTCTTCTCCATTTAATTTTTATTACAAAACCTGCAAAGATTTACAGGTGCATCTCAATAAATTAAAATTCACTTATTTCAAATGTTCAATAAAAAGTGAAACTCCTACATTATATAGATGGATTATAAATAAAACTTCAGAAGGGCGATCCCTACCTAGTTTCTATATTAAAAGTATTTTATGTAATAGTTTTTTTAAAATGTGAATTTGGGTTTTTGTTAGCTGCAATTAAAATCCAAATTATAAAAAAGAAATAGCATGAAATATTTCTCTCTGTAAATGAACGTTTTGTGTTATACACCATATTCTAATTTAGAGACATTGCCAATGCGTATGGCACGTTAAGAAGGAATAATAAAATAAAAAAAAAGCGGATTTAATGAAAACCATTAGAAATAAGTATATATATTTAAAAAAACCTAATCATTTTAATACTCGTCATTTAACTCTGTCAATAATTGTTGCATTCATAAATAACGAGGAAAAACATGGGATAACTAAACACACCTCAAGCCATATTATCATTGAATCACTTATTTAATTTCATCGACAATTTATCAAAATTGATCATTTAATCAATATTAGATATGATCATATATGGTAAAAAGCATTGATATGTCTTTTAAAAAATATATATATTTTTTGTCTTCTTGTTAATCTTAGTTAAAATCTCCCCAAAAAAGGTATCATAGCATCAATCCATTTTCTATAGCGCTTGTCCTTTGTAGGGTTGCGCAGGTGAGCTGGAGCCTATCCCAGCCAACAGAGGCGAGGTACATACACCCTGCAATCACAGAGCACATTAAACATTCACACTCACACTTCGGGCCAATTTTGTCTTCAATCAACCTAACATGGATGGAATGTGTGATGAAGACTGAGTAAACAGTGGGGGGGGGGGGGGGGGGAGTTCATTTATTTAATTTTTCGGTATATTTTTTTAGAATATTTTGGCATGAATCTGCTTGGTTGCCGAGTGCAGCTCTTCATCCTGCTGCTCTTATTAATCACTTCATTATTACTATTTATTCCGTGATGAATAAAAAGACATTTTAATGTCTTATCATTTTGTCATCATTACTACACTATATAGGCATTTAAACTGTTATGAACATCCTATTTCTGAACATTAACATTAAAAGGGGGAGTTCACAGTTTTAAAACTGCTGGCAAGACTTGAATGTAACCACTTCACTTGGTTGTTTTTCATTGAGCACGGTGGTATAAAAATCAAGAGGTACAAAACTGGGTTAGAGAGGGCTCTTTTTTTAAATTTAGTTTTACAGATTACAGTTGTAACAAAAATGACAAAAAGTGACTTTTTGGAAAATTGCACACTCCCCCAAGAACAGAATTAGTAGCGCATTGATTTCTGACGCAAACTCCATGCCCATTCATGTTCATTAGGAACACCAGCAAACCCAGACATGACCCAATAAATACGGTTGCTATCGATAGAAATACTGAATTTTGTTTACGGCTACCAGAGCTATTAATTTAACAATGTCCATTGCTGTGGTTGTAACTGTGGTGTGCTGTGGTGTAGAACATTTAAAAAAAAAAAAAAAAAAAAAGCTAATATTGTGTTTCACAGTCAATCAAGCAAGAAATCAAACTTTTGTACTTACCTAATGAAATGTCCAGAGACTATTTGCTCTTGCCTGAAAACGCTCTTGGCGACAGTACATTACAATTTCATGTACGATCTGAGCCACTTGAATAATAAACGACAAGTCCCACTTGTGCTGGCTCAAGTGATGATGTGACCATAACAGCAGAGGACATCCAGTCCCTGCACTCTGCTTTGTTACGCAACAGCAACAAAAATAAACCTTTTGAACAAGAAAATGACCCGAGGCGTTTGTGCACGTGCTCCTCTACCCCTCATATGTCACCTGGAGTGCGCCTCGCATTCAAGGTGTTGCTGAAAGAGAGCCGAGTGAATGAAATAAGTGAGAAAAGAAGGGTCAGGAAAGGGCACACGCAACTCTCCCGTGTGTGTGCAAACTGAAAACATGTGAGAGGAGCATACTAAAACATTTAGATCACACATTTGCACCCAAGAACTCATGATTTCTTTTTTTTTATGTATTTAATCCAGTCACCAAAAGGACATCATTACCACATGTATAGCTAGAAAAGTCACATGAACTATAGAAAGATGATAGCAAATCATGACTTGTACATCTCAAGAAAGCTCACAGAGGCCAACTAACAATGAGTTTACAGAATTTTTTTTCCAAAAGACTTACAAGTCAGAAATACAGTTGAAAACTTTGATAAACAGAAAAGGGAAGGGGGGGGGGGGGGAATAATACCCTGCTGAGTTTTTGACTAACATTTGAAACAAAATTCAAAGTTATGTAATGTTCTCGGTGGTAATTTAATAATTTATGGATGCAATGAGCTCCTCTGATATGCTACTATTTCAATTAAATTGAATGAAATTCAATCAAATTGAACTTAATGTATGGTGCAATACGCTGAAGTGGCATGCTGCCTTTCCAATTAATTTAAATAAAAAATATATTTTAATGTATGATGCAATAAATTGGAATTGTATGCTCCAGTTTAAATTAAATACATTTAATTTAATGAATGGAGCAATTAATTGCTGTGGTGTGCTCCCGGTGAAATTAAATTAAATATATTTAATATGATTTGATGTACGGTGCAATTGAGCTGCAGTGGTGTATTCGCCTGTTCAAATTAGAATAAAGTTAAAAATTAAATGAATGGTGCAAAAAGCTGCAGCAGTGCGTGCTCCCATTTAAATTCAATCAGATCAAATTAATTAGGCATTAGGCAGGCATTTAAATTAGATTAAATGTATGGTGCAATGAGCTTCAGTGGTAATGTTCTAATGAAATCAATTTTAATTCAAATTTCAATGAAATTACATTGAATGTATGTTGCAATGGCCTGCAGTGTTGTTACTGGTCCAATTAAATAAATAAATAAATACTTTTAAAAAGCAGACTGAGTAATTCAAATAAGTAATGTTTTGTTGAAATAACAGCTAATGACAAAATAATCTGTTGTTGCCATGCCAACCTTAAATCGTGTCCAACTCACACAGCCAAAATAGAACGTATTTTTTTGTTTTGTTTTATCAGCAGCTTTAATTAAAAACAAACAAACACGTGTTGTGCCACAAATGAGATGTTTGTGTTTAGTTTTTTTGCACCTGTACTTGAAAATGACATCTTTAACACTCACTGTGAGACCAAACTACAGTGTTCGTCCTTTATAACAGTGGTTTTCAAAGAGTTTACACCCCAAACATTTTTAGCCCTCCCAATACTAGCATCATACAATATAGTAGTGTAATGGGTATATGTGGTCATCAAAAAACAAGGCAGAGGTTTTTATTCCTAAAAGGTATATTTAACATTATTGTAAGCCACTGGAACAGTAAGCAGTTTCATTGATTTATTTAAAATGTATGACCCATAAGTTAAAAATTGTACGTAAATGAAATTATTATTATTTTTTTTTTTTAAATCAACTGGAAATTTATTGTACAAAAAAGTTACAAATAACTGAACTGCACTGAGGCAGCAATTCTTCTCACTTTGAGAATAATTGCTCTACATCATCATCCCGACTACGCGCCGACGGAGAGCCAGGCCGCCGACAACCCCGCGCGGCCTCCCGCCCACCAAACGGCTCCCCCCGCAGCCGCCAGCGTAAGCACGGCCGCGGTGGCCTTCAGCGCGCCGCCGGGGGTCCGTTCGAAGTCGGCGGGCGCCGCGCTGGCCAACATGGCCACGGTCACGGTCAGGGTGAACAAAATGGAGACGGTGGTGTTAATGGCCACGATCTGGCCGAACTTGGCGAAAGGCACGATGACGCAGAAGAAAAGGGGGACCGTGGAGATCACCGTGGTAACGGCGCTGGACACTATGGCAACGCCCACATGGTCGACCGCCTCCACGCTGCGCGTCTGACTCGCGGCCGCAGCCTCCTGCCAACAAAACGCAAAATGAAGGCCACATGGTGTTCCTCTTGTTTTGGGCTTGGTTCCATACGACATCTAACACGCGCCTTCAAAGGCACGTAGACCACAGCACAAACAGAGAGCTCGCTACAAGACATTGTACCTTTTACTACCTTTCAGGAATTACTATCCCATGTCTGAGAACCTCAGTGAGTATTTCTAGGGCTGCAACTAAAGATTATTTTAATAATCGATGAATCTGTTCATTTTTTTTTAAACAATTGATGAATTGGTTTAAAAAAATATTTACATCTATTTCAAATTGACAGAAAAACAAAATGCACAAACATAAATTGATTGAGATTCAGTTGCTGGTTTGGTCTGTACAGTACCATGTGATAAAACAGGCCAAAATATTGATCTTTGTTTTCGACGTTTGCAAAGGTCTTGTTTAGATTCAGCACAAAGGTAATCGGTCTCCTTTCATGGAGGCTTAACAGAAATCTGAGTGAGAGGCTGAAATTCGGAGGGTTGGGACAATTTTCAGTTAAACAAGGTCTCTAAACGATTCATCGATTAGCAAAAAAATTGATTAATTTGCTCATCGATAAATTATCGATAAATTAGCAATAATTAAATCGAGTAATTGTCGCACCGCTAATTATTACATTAGAAGAAAGTGAGGCAGTGCTCCACCAGTACTCATTACAGTAAAGTCATGTGTAAACCTGTGTAGCTGCCTCTAACTAGGTAAGTAGGTAGGAACACAGGAAAACAGGCGGATGGATGAGGACTCAGTCGTACAAAAAAAAGATGGATGGAGCCACAGATGGATGGCAGCTAGACAAGTATGAAGGTAAATAGGAAAGATAGGTGGTGGACGAAAGCAATATAAGTGTGTTGGTAAACCGTAAAATGGGTGGAGGAATGATCGATAGATACGTAGGTACCGTCATGGAAAAAATGACTAGACCACCCTTGTTTCTTCAGTTTCTCATTCATTTGTAATGCCTGGTACAACAAAAGGTCCATTTGTTTTGACAAACATGATGATGGCCAAAAGAAGCTCATAAGAGCTTAATAAAATACTATACGTACTTTGAATCTTTTTAATTCAAACGTGAAAATTCTGATTCGGGATTCGTTTTTTTTTTTTTTCTTTCCCCAAGCAAAATCGTGAGTGATCTGAATGGGCGACTCATTCTTTCCTAGCACGAGTAAATAATAAAGATGGGTGGATGGTAACTTGATAGGTTGGCACGGTATGTAGGAAACAGTGGTGGTATTGTATGTACTGTAGGTAATTTGGAAAACGAGACCGATGGCTGGATGATAAGTAGATGGGTCTGATGAATGAAATGGGAGGTAGTGTAGGCACAAGCATAAAGAAAGCGAAATGAATGAGGCAAGCTTACGGAGCAGAGTTGTGCAGTAGAGCGCGCCGTGGCCCCGGCCAGCACGTATCCTTCCACCAGGTGCAGACAGTAATCCACTGAAGATCCCACCAGGATGGACAGAGAAATGGCCTCCACCGCTCCGAGCTCCCAGCCCAACCAGTACATGAGCGCCCCCACCGCACAGATCACTCCTGATAAAAGACCACATTGGCACCATTCATTTCTGATAAACAGGCCTGAGGATCTTTCATCTCTCGAAAAGGTTAGTTACTGTACCGAGGATGGTGAGGAGCACGGGAAGCAGTAGAAAAATATGAGCGGTAAAAATAGAGACGGCCGCCGCGCAGATCGCCAGGGACAGCAGCAGACTCCAGAGGGCGCTCTCCACTCCTACAGTGCACGGATTAAGTTGCCTCGCCTCACGCAAACACGCACGCACTCTACACACACACACCAAACTATCTAGCTACAAACACACCTACCTACACACAAATATGCACACAACATCGACACACACGCCTCCCTAAACAGAAACAACTACTAACAAACACACCTATAGCCACACCCACACACAGATACACTTAAACACACACACACACACACACACACACACCTATGATCTCCATGAAGATCTGCTTCCAGTGCTCGCAGGTCTGGAAGCCTCGTCTTAAGGCCGACGAGCGCGGGAGAGCGGAGAGTTGCTCCTGGATGAACGTCTCCCACCGGAGGAAGTCGGAGTACGTCCGGAAGGAGGATTTTCCCTTGTACGTGGTCTGGAACCAGAGGACACGGGAATGAACGCCGATTGCCAAGCTCCAAACGTGGCGAGGCGTGGAGGAGACTCACAGACTCAAAGGCCATAGAGAGCCATCGGACCTTCCCCGCACGCGTTCCCGCCGCTCCGTGGGAGAGCTGGCCCGGGAGCAGGTTGGGCTCCGGGAGACCGTGACATTCCGGATGCAGCAGAGGCAGAACGGAGGACAGCTTATTACCTTATTAAACAAAAACACAACAACACGCATGAAGGATGTTTTGACTCTTTCTTAGGTTTTTTTGCTTGCCTTATTATTACAACGCCTGCGCAATAAAAAGGACCAGACAAACAACAATGCGCATTTGTAATCCAATTTAAGGGGTTTTGTCATATTGTTTTAAGTGGGGTGTGTTTTTGTGTGTGTATGAATGCACAAGATGTATATGTGAGTGTATGCCTAGTATGTATACATATTTATGTACGTTATGTAGGAGTACACATCACTGAAAAGAAAAGAAAAAAAAAAAGAAGATGTCGTGTCATCGCTTTAAAGTACACTCAAAGATAATCTAATGCCCCTAAGGACACGGTCGATTCTCCGTCAATGTTTTTCAACTAATCACGCAAGCAATGTGTGGTCGGACGTTACCTGAAGGCAGGCACTGCGCTCCTCCGGGCTTCACGAGTTGTTTATTCGCACTGACAGCTTTGCAAATCTTGCAAAGATGTCCCATTTCCTTGAAAATGTCAAAGTCTGGATCCAATATGACACTACCCTGTTGGGAGAAATAAAGACAAGCCTCAGAGAATTCAGTTATTAAATATGTGATAAAGGACGCATGCAGGAGCCTCACAATGTCTCCGATAACGTGATTGTCTCTGCGCTCCGTCCGATTAACTCCCAAGATGCCAAAGACAACAAAGACCATTGCACCCGTATCGACCAGAGGGCGCACGGCCGGCCGGCCGCAGGCGCCACCCGCGCACGGGTTGAATCCAAACATCATGGACGCTTTCATTGGGCCATCAGAGGTGGAATCTTGAACGAAAGCAGAGAAGAAATTATCACAGGAACGCCTCACTGCGTGCCAATGGTGCCCCACTCTAACTGACCTCTGGGAAGAGGAGTGTAAAAGGTTCCCCGTGCGGGTCCGTCAGGCATGCTGCTGATGCCGCAGCCAGGCGGGCTCACACACACTCGAGTGGGATGTGGCCTCAGTTTGTGCTGGGCAAAGTGCAGCTTCCTGAGTTTAAAAGTTTGAAAAACAAACTGTTCTTAAAGATTACATTCAAATGTATTGTACTAATTAGGGAAATACAACTGAGCTGTACTTTGGCGGGCATGCTTTTGTGAACCGTTCTGTGTGTTCACCTGCTGTGCTGTTGGGCTGATGCCGCCACATAAAAGGAAAACTCAGGCAACCAGCTGTGGCGACGGTCGCACGATCCAGATGTGATCATCCAGCTGGGGTACGGGTAGTAGTCGTGGGAAACGCACACAGTCATTCTTCTCGTGTAGTTGTGCCACGGATGAATAAAGGCCTGTCCATGTACAATTAATAGTCAGACATTTTGCATTAAAAGACACAAACACGGAGAGCAGCTGTGCAGAGCTGTGGGACTTCAATTTGTTTTTCTTTTTTGGAGGGAACCAATGCCAAAAACACTTATTACACCCCAGCTTTGTCAAAGTTTTGGGGGATTTATATTATATAAATAATCAGCCTGGTCCCTCTACCCTTCAAATAGCAGGGGTCCACTGTATTCTTTAAAAAAAAAAAAAAAAAAAAGCCTGAATTTTACTTACTTGAAACGAGGACACTTGCTCATGCTCCGTGCTGCACAGCGTCCACGGGGAAGGAGTACTGGCGTTCAGGGAGAAGCGGTAAACGCGGGTCGAGCTTCTAAGCACCAACTTTGATATAAACACTGTGAGCAAAAAGCCTACAAAAATAAAATGAGTGCAGTGATGCATCAGCACATATTGCTTGATTTTATCGATAGCTTGGTACGTCCAGTTACCCGTTTGGTTGATGCTTGAGTTTTGTGCTGCTGTGTTTAGAGGTGCAGCAGAAGTTGCTGCTGTGCTGCGGGTTTGCTGATGTGCAGACATCCTGAATGTCAATGAGGGGGTGTGACTGTACAAAGAGTGCGGCTTCTCCATGAACACACCTGGAGGACACGTAATGCTTTTTATTTATTTTTTTTACATTTATTTATTTTACAAAGAACTTTCAGGATTGGCCGTTCCATGTTGATGTCACCTGATGCGGCCCGGCCTCACCTGAGCACATGGGGCAGGAGATCCCTTGACCGCTGAGGTTGCTCCTGAGAGCCAGAAGAGTCTGGAGGTTTGTGTCCTGGCGGAACAGTAAGGGGGCGTGGGAGGCTGGCCTCAGTAGACAGCAACAACCGGCAGATGCGAGCAAAACCACGAGGAAGACACCTGGGGTGACAGTCACAGTGAACAATAGATTTGAGCTGATGACAACTCCTACTCAGTCTGCAAGTCTATACGAAAAGCACCATCATTTTTCATTTTTCTACATTGATACATATATCAGGGCACATATAGAAAAAAAAATATTCGCACTCACATTCACAACTTTGGGCAATTTAGTGTGCGTTTAGTGAAATTACCATGCATGATTTTGGAATGTGGGAGGAAAAACCTCACACAGGAAGTTCAAACCCTGAACCTCAGACCTGCGAGGCAGACATGATAACCAATATTACACATATCAATAGAAAATTGGTAGGCAACCTATCTTTGTGGTCCTCTCAGGTTAACTACCACAAAGCTGATTTGTTTTCACTTTCCAGCCCATTTATTTCTGGTTCTGGACTTTTGTTTGACTTAAATTTTTACGTCGGATTACAAGATGCTCGATTACAATAGCATTCAAGTTCTAAGGGTCTATTGCGCTTCATTAACCCCACCTGGACATTTATTAAGAACTTGAAAAAAAAATACTTTTTACAAAATGAAGAATGTAATATACCATATGTCAATCAGAGAATGAAAAAAGTTGTGTTGTTGGGAAATTGGGTTAACACCGCTAGACCAGATTTTACTTTCAAATACATAGTTTAAGAGAGAGAAGGCAGTGAACATGAATCAGAATATGTATGTGCAAATTTTAGTGTACGTGCATTTGTTTGTAATGATGCGTATGTTGTTGTATTTTTTTGGATCATTTCATCATTTCCTGATTTTATTGGTTTGTTAACTTTGAAATGAAAGATTGTAATTGTTGCTACATGCTGAATATGCAACGTTTTACATTAGTTTTACAAAATCTAATCAAAAGTGAGCTACAAAAAAAATAAAATAAAAAAAAAAGACTTCACATAACTCAGGTCAAAGGTTACCAACATATGGCTAAATCACCGCTTTTGCAATGTACGGATAAATGTGCTGTGATTGCCTTACCTAGAATAGTTTTCCTCCTGTCCACAGCTGGTTGGACCACTAAATGCTTGAGAGCCCACTGAAGCTTTGCGCTGACCACGCCTTGGTGCTGGTGCCCCGCAGGGTTCAACGGTGTCTCAAATGACAGGGACAGAATGCCCGCGTCCCCGTCCGCCTCGAGGGGGTCTGGCTCGAGACAGATAAAACTAAGGGAATTGCGGACGCATGCGCCTTTACAAGCCTCATTCCAGATAACAATCTCACCTTGCTCCATCTCCACTGAAAGCAGGGCCACGTCGTCATCTTCATCCGACAGAGGGCCGTGGCTTGATGATAGGCCCCGAAACGACTTGCAGCTTGTGAGGGAAGAGGCGGTTTAGGGAGAGAGACAGCTGAGGGCATTAGATCTCCGGCTGGCTGTTGCGCAGCAGGCATAAGCACAATTCTTTTTTTTCTTGTTTCTAAAGATTACAGTGATACAGACAAATAAACGAGCACACGTGAATTTATATGAAAAATTTGTATATCATTTGTATAGTAAGCAACATAGATGATGGAGAGAAGGCGGATAATTGACTTGCACACATTGGAAAAAAATAACGCTGCAAACTAATGATATATTAATAATTAACTGTATTATCACAATAATAGTGAAGCGGTACCTCGATTTAAGAGTGACCCAATTTACAAGTGTTTCAAGATACGAGCCGTCACTTGGCCGATTTTTTTGTCTTGCGTTGCGACTTGTGAGCAAATAAATTGAGTTACTAGCGTTAGCTGGCGGTAGCGAATTACACAATAGCAGCAGTTTGATAGATAGTAAACATGTCTTCCAAAAAAGAGGCCAAGAGCTTGCTTTAAGCTGTTTATTCCCACTCCCAGTTTAAGTTTACTTTAAAACTACACGTAAAACAACAAGAATAATGTGTTGTGTATTTAACCAAACCGCATGAACTTTGTCTTATGAAAGTCCACTAGCTTAATGCTAACACGCAATGCAAAACAATATAGACAGGCTAAGGAAACTAGCATCGATGTTGTGGTAATTATAAACACTTAAATGACTTACTGGAGCACAAGCAGTAGCAACACATGCAGACACAACACTTCAAGACAAACAGTATATTCTTTATCCTCTGCAAAAAATGACTAATATTATTGTGATTCAGTTGCAACGGTCTTCTATATTTCATCATCAAATCTGCGTGTCATCCAACGATGTTTATACTGTCCCCTGGTGGCCAAGACATGCACACGCGAAAAAGCAGCACAATGCCCATTGAATTATCATGATGCACAAACTGTTGAAGTCTTTACATTCTAGTACGATACTGTAGAGTGCTATTTTTCTTATAAAGAATACGTTAAAAAAATGAGCATAGACACGTAACAAATTTAACATGTATATCGAAGTCATACTATTAGGAGTTATATTAACAATAATAACTATGTCCTTCTTCGTGAAAACTATAAACACATTTAGAGAAAAGAAAAGAAAAGAAATAGATGAATAATTAGACTCAGGTCTCCTTGTACGCCTCTGAGTGGACACGTGACACATGAAAAACATTTTGCTGTTATGTTTTTGCACAATAACAACTGTCTCACCAGTGAAACGCAGCGGGTTCATGAGGCTCCACACGCCGCGTCCAGATACACAAGGCGGCCGGCATCAGCACGCAAACCCAAACCCAGCAGCAGCTGACAATGAGGGCCATGAATAGGCCGAAATCGTGCACAGCTGGGATCTGTGTAAAGAAGCTTGAAATGTTCACTTTACGGAAATGACTGCTGAGCGACGCACTTTCTAGTCATGCACGGAACAGACAGAATCGAATGAGTCTGCTATGATTACCTTGGAGAAGGCGTTGGCAGCGTAGGCGGCCGCCGTGGTGAAGGAGGTGAGGAAAGTGGCTCGGCCGGCTGTCTTGACAGTGTAGACCATACGCTGCTGCGGTTGACGAAGATGGGTCGCCTGTCTGAAGGTGCTGATGAACACAAACACATCATCCACCCCTGAGCGAAGAAGCAAAGAAAATTATAGGCTATCATTTTCCCCAGCGAGTCCTGCATTGCGTTTGTTTCACGTACCGATTCCGATAATGACGAAGGCCGCCACTCCGTTGAGAATGCCGAGGTACCTCACGCCGAACACGACGTGGTACAAGAAAAGAGCCATCAGGCAACTCAGCCCAATGCTGGCCAGCCCGAAGAATGTCAGAAATGCTACGGAGAAGAGAGAGCAACAAACAATCACACACCATGCTATAGATACAATCATGTGTACTAGAGCTAGGGAATATGACCTTTGTTGTTTTTTTTCTTACTCACAAAAGTTACATTTCAGATTCCAATAGATTTTTCTCCTTTGCGTACAAAAATACCTAATGACATTGTTTTTGTTTTGGTTTTTTTTAAATTCCATTCAGGAATCTGCTTTATTTCTCCTGATACCAAAAAAAATTCACAGAAAGATTTACAGAAATAATGCATGGTAAATATTTGTTTCTTTACAGATAATGTGAAAATAATTGCTTACTCTTGGAAAAAAAAATACCTTCTGTCAAACCATAAGTAAACCTAAATACATTTCCATGTTCCACAATTTTACATTGTTCTTTTTTACCCCTACCAGGCCAGTACAAATTACATTAACAAATACACTGATATCAACACATTCTTCCTTTTTACCTCAAATATTTTGAGTTTTAACCACTTAAATCGATCAAGCCATTTTACCACACTGTGCATGTGAGGTTAAAAATCCTTGATCATTAGCCAGAATAAGGATACACCCCTAGATATATCATGCAAATGGATTTTACTGTCAAGGCTACTGCAGCAACCCACTCCAAGTAAAATTATCCAGGCTAAATCTATGCGAAAAACCAATTTATAATTTCATTACTTTTCCTTTTTTATTATTAATATACGGGGCCAGGGCGGCACGGTGATTGGCTGGCAACCAGTTCAGGGTGTGCCCCGCCTCCTGCCCGATGACAGCTGGGATAGAAAATGCTCAGAAAATGGAAGGATGGATACGTTCTGACAGGGACTGCACAAATTGGCTCATGGTGGCCCCACAGAAAAGGCTTAATGTCAGACCCTGTTTATGTTGTTTCTCCTTGTAGAATTTGCCTAATTTCTCTTGATACCAAACAAAGTTTAAAGCGCTTTTTTTCCCCCAGCATCAACTTCCACAGAAATCAAGGAAATAAATATTTGTTTCTTTACTTTAATAAAGTGAGCCATCACACTACATGGCTTGGCTGGTCCATATGTCTGATTTCAAACTGAAACACTAATTCCCCTCCAGCTGTCTCAGGCTCTTTGCTCATTTAGCGTTGTACAGGTGAGGAAAGGTAATCACGGTAAATATTTGCAGCTTGGAAGCACATGCCTTGGGTCAAAAGTTTAAAATATGAGGATTAATCACTGCTTTTGCAACATATACTCTGAATGGAATTATTGGAAACATTCAGCTTGACTCAACTCTGTGATTGCCTTCCATTGGGCTCCTTTTTTTGGCAGACAGACACTGTATAAGAAAATGATTCCGCTCCTCTTGTCTGTTTCTTAGCGGGAATTGAACTCACTTGTCGGTTTTTCTTTTTTTTTTTTTTTTAAATAGTCGCTAGAGGGGTCGGAAAATGCGCTAAATATAGCCACCAAATCGCTGACTGTGCGTTTGTAAACTAGCTCCTCTTTTTTCGCAGCTCTGTCTTTAGTGGAAGCAGTGTACATCAGAGGCGTACACACTTTGAACTATGGAAGCTCCTTAAAGAATAAAATAAAAATAAAAAATTCAAACAAATAAACTCGAATTTATGGGTAAAATCAATTAATTGCCCAGCCCTACCACAAACTGTTTGCTATATCACCGTGACTATGAATGATACCAGAGAAGGAGGTCAGGACGTAGACCAGCAAAGTAATGCAGATTCCGCTGATGACTGCCAGCATCATGTCATTCCTGAAGGTGTGTCTCACTTCATGGTCAAACAGCTCCGTTCCCCCGTAGAGAACCTTCACCTGGCTGACACCAACAAGACAAGCGTGAGAGGAAGGACTACTTGTGCAACTACTATCCCAAAGACAAGACTTCTCCTGACCTGGTGGACTGCTTGGCCAGGATTTCTGCATACTGAACCACAAAGTTCTTGAAGTGGCTTCTCTGCTCGTCGGCTCGGTCCTGCACGGAGAAGTAGGACGGGAGAGGGGCGCCAAAATGGATTTCGCTTCGCAGGAGGGAGGAGGAGAGCTGCTCGGGGGAGAGGCTCTCATCCACGTACCAGTAGAACTGAGGGTGTGTGATGGCCAGACTCAACGAACCTGTGGAGAAAAGTAAGATAGACTCTGCAGTACTCGCTTTGGGTTGGGGCAGTAGGCTTTCCACTTCAAATAGTGCCGCAGGGAACTACAAAAACCAAGACTCATTGAAAGTATGATGGAAACTCGGGCTGCACGTATCGAATATTTTTAGAAGTGATAATAGCATCGATTAAGATTCTATTATATTAGTGTTAGATGTTTTTGTTACCTTGTGGTAGACATGCTGTTGTGTAAGCCAGTTCTGCTTTGCAGTACACACATTGCACTTTATCTCCTTTTTAAAGTGTGAAATGATCCCAAACTTTGGAAATTCTCTGTCTCTCATGGATTCTTTCCTCCTGCCTTGCCATCTTATTTTCTAAACGGAGTGGTGAGTGTGACTACAGTAGTCACAAATTATCCCTGCAAAACATTCCAGGCAGATATTTTTATTAGGCTTTTGTTTTGTAATTGAATGATTCCAGTTATGTTCAGCCCTACATCAGTTGTCAAAAAAGACAAGCTCACAAACAACAACGGAGGAGAATGAGGGTCTCCTGTATTTACTTCTCAGCATATAGCTTTCTGTAAGGAGACAAATTTAACCCAACAGGAAATTAATGGCCACAAGAAAGCAGACCTCAGCAGCGACATGGAGACCGTGGATTATGTTACCGTAGGTGTTTATTTTAGTCTTTTGTAGAGTGGAAAAAGGGGCGTCATGTGGTGGTATCTCTTCCTACTGTGTGCTCACCTTGTATGTCAGCCAGATCTGGACCCATGCCGTCATAGTAGATCTTCCCTCCTCGCTCGCTGGGGTAGAGGTACGACAGGAGCGAGCTGGGCGGGGAGCAGTATGACGGCCCCAGAGGGAGGTCCCTCAGCACCTCCATGGGCTTCCAGCAGAACTGATGGAAGTGCGGGTGCTTCATGAGGAGACGCTCCACGTCGTGGATAGTGCGCAGGCGCTCGGGGGTGAAGATGTTGCGGTCGCCGTCTCCTTGAGCGACAAAGACCAGTTCGATCCTCCACAGGGCCTGACTCTGGAGGTAGTAGTCTGGAGCCAAGCGACGTCTCCGGAAGGATGACCCTTGATCTCCTCTGGATGTTGAGTTTAAGCCTGGCGCTGTCCTGGAGCCGTTGTTGCGTGTCTTGTTGGCGACCAGCTTCTCCATCAGTAGTTCCCGCAGGGCCTCGCCACTATCAGAGTCTCTTCTCCATCTGTCCCAGGAGCCGAGGTGGGTCTTCACCGCTATGGCGAGGGCATCAAAACGCTCGGCGGAGAAGTGACTGTGAACCTCGAAGGCACTGTAGGAGAGGTCGATGTCCAGAGGTGGGCAGTAGAGGAGCATAAAGGCAAACAAGGCGCAAGGCAGGAGGAAAAAGCCCCCTAGGACCACCCAGCTGGCCCAGGGGCGTGTGTAGACCCAGGCCACAACCCTCCATGGCCCGCACATCACCCCGTCCCTAAATCCTCTAACCCCTGCCACCTCCACTTCCTCTTCCTGCTCTTCGTCACTCTCTTCCGAGCATGTGTGGAACAACAACGGCTCATCCTCCACGTCCATCCTTGCCGTCTGGCAGGGACAAAGAAACTTCGGTAAGAAAACAACATGCACTTGCAAACAAACAGTCAGGGATATTCAGCTTTCGGTTGAGATTTCAGGATGAGCCCCAAAGGCACTATAACCTTTACAGGTGAACTTCATTTGACCTAAAGTGCCTTTCAGGTTCATCCTGAAATTTCACAGAAAGCCCAATATCCTTACATTTTTTGAGGGCAGTGCACCCCCGCATACTCTCAGTCGGGCACCTGTGGATTCACGTATTTGCAGATTTTTTTTCCCACCTTTTTTCCACTATTTGTTTTTAAAAAGTGTTTGTTTTTTGTTTTTTTCTTGAGTTTTTTGGGGTAAAAACCAAATAATAATAAATGCAATTATAATACGCGTTAATTATCTGTGAATTTTCACTATTCACGGTCTGGCCTGGTCCCTATCCCCTACGAGTAGCAGGGGTCCACTGTAGTGCAAGACCACCGTGTTCTGTTTCATCATGTTCTGCAGAGTTCTTCTTTAGCATGCGGAACACGCAGCGTGAATTAATTCTCCGCCTCTCTGACGGTTTGTACAAAACATTATTACCTGCAGGGAGAGTTTGAGCATCACGCTGGAAAATTCAATCATCTCGCTAGGCTCTTTATTGACATAAGCGAGTGGAATGTTACAGGGAGATGTGCAGGGGGTGGAAAGAGTTTTTTTTTTCTCCTCTACTTATGACTAATAGACTGTTGCCTCATTTAAACACAAGCCAGTTTTGGATTCTAAGTAGCAACAAGACCAGCAAGCACACATTTTATCTGTTCTCTGCTCATCCTATTGAAAGAAAAATTTAGGCACCCTCCAATTGTTCTGGACGGTGGAAACCAACACATTCCCTTTTGTTCCCAATCATAAAACGTTCATTACTTCATTCATTGCTGTCAACTGGAATCCAGCTCTTTACTGCCACCGACAAAGTCATCCAGCACGTTTTTCAAACGGTAGGCATAGAAGAGGCTCTTGCCGAGCTTGTCTGTAAAATTAACGAACAGATCCCTGTAGATGGTGGCATTACAACGATTTGGATTTGAGACAACACAGCTTTTGAGTTGAAGATAAGGTTTAGACAGGGAATCTCAGCTTGTCATATTATGAGGGATAGAAAAAAAATTCAAAATCACTTCTCTGCTTGGCATGATTCTTTTCACACACGCACAAAAGCATTGTTTTCTCCGCTTTTTGTCCAGAAAACGGTGTTTTGGTGAAACCAATCACGTTCTATTGCTGATCACTAAGGAACGTAATGAGATAGAAAGTTTTTTTTTCTGGTTAAAGAAGAGAGATGACTCTCTTTTGGTCAGTTCACTGCTAATATTGTCACAGAACACAAAATTCTCTTGGTCTTGACAGATCAGTCAAAATGCTCTAAAACGGCTGACAATACAGAGGCAGGGGGCGAGGAGATCTGTAAAGCTAAGTGCACGTTTAAGTGGCTGCCATCACTGTTCAACACTTCAATTTTTTCAGCACACATTAGCAACACAAAGTTCATTTACAAGCTGTGCAGGTTAGGATGGAAAAACTCATTTGTGCTCTGATGCCTCTGTTTATGCAAGTACTCATGTCTTCAATGCACATTATATTAGGTAGCTGGGCATGAGCACATTTTTACTCATGAGAAAGATGAGACTTGCTGACGTTGACTCGGGATGTCGTGAGTCGGTGGGCAAAATATGTCAAAGACTTCCTCAAATCCACCGACACACCTTCCGATGAGAAAGCAGAGTCTGAGGACTCTGAGGCAGGTTCTCCTATCTCTGGGGTTGAAATCACCAAGATGGTTAAAAAGCTCCTCGGTGGCAGGTCTCCTGGGGTGGATGAGATCCGCCCAGAGTTCCTAAAGGCTCTGGGTGTTGTAGGGCTGTCCTGGTTGACAGACTTATGCAACATTGCGTGGTCATTGGGGAGATTGCCTCTGGATTAGCAGACTGAGGCGGCGGTCCCCTTTCCAAGAAAGAGGATCGGACGGCGTGTTCCAACTACAGGGGGTTTACACTTTTCAGTCTCCCTGGTAAAGTCTAGTTGTGCTGGAGAGGAAGATCCATCGGGAAGTTTAATACCAGATTCAGGAGGAGCAGTGTGGTTTTCGTCCTGGCTGTGGAACAGTGGACAAGCTCGACGCTCTTGGCAGGATTCTGGAGGGTACACAGGAGTTTGCCCAACCAGTCTACATGTGGTTTGTGGACTTAGAGGAGGAACACTTCGGGATCCTCCTGGAAGAGCTGGACAAAGTGGCTGCTGCTTAGGCTGCTGCCACCGCAACCTGACTTTGGATAAGTGGAAGAAAACTTATGTATGGAGGCTATTATTATTATTATTATCATCGTAATTATTATTATTGTAGTATAAAATACCACATGAAGATATGGTAGTTGTGGCGCGGTGGACGAATGATTAGCACATCTGTCTCAGTTCTGAGGACCAGAGCTCAAATCCGGCCTTTCCTGTGTGTTTTCTCCCAAAAATTACTTGAGTAAGAGTAAAAAGTATGCAGTGAAATTATTACTAAAGTACTTAGTAAATAGTGAGTAACTTATTATATATATATATATTTTTTTACAACAGCATGAACATCAATAATAATAAAAAAAATAATAATACAAAATAAAATGTGAATGTACAAATTCTGATGTTGCTGTGTGTGTGTGTATGTATGCACAGTCAAAACTACAAAAAAAACATCTGCAATTTACTGCACGGTGTTTTCTCAAGTTATAAGTGAGCTGAAATATCCACGTTTGGGCAGACAGTGTCAGACAAATACTACAATACATGAAAGCTGTTGTTTTTGTTCGTCGAAATGTAAACAAGAGTAGGGCGCCGTTGCCTTCATAGTAACGACGGCCTTCCCAACATGGCCGCCACATACGCACGACGATCAGCGGGGCAAGCTTATCTAGTGTAAATACCTATGTCCGGGAAGACATGTGACTCTTGTGTCGTTTGATTGGTGAACTAGACTTAAACGTCATGAGCGCTTAAATTGGATGACACAAACACCGCCCGATGCGGAACTCATAGTCTCGCGCATGAAATAATCAGAATCATCTTTATTTTCCAAGTATGTCCAAAAACACACAAGGAATTTGTTTCCGGTAGTTGGAGCCGGCGATTGGCTGGCAACCAGTTCAGGGTGTACCCCGCCTCCTGCCCGAAGATAGCTGGGATAGGCTCCAGCGTGCCCGCGACCCTAGTGAGGAGAAGCGGCTCAGAAAATGGATAGATGGATGGATGGATGGATGGATGGATAGTTGGAGCAGCTCTAGTACGACAACAGACAGTCAATTGACAGAGAAAACTTTTGAGACATATAGACATTGAGAAAAACAGTCACTGACCAATAAAGGGTTGCTAGATATCTGGTAATGCCGGTACAAAATGTTATTTAATTATTATTATTATTATTTTTTTTTTTTTTACAATTGTGCAAAAACATGCAGAGTCCTCTTGCACTTACAGCAGTTTGAATGACTAATATAGCACTAGTCCGGTGCAATGACCATTGTGCAAAGGGCGCCGAGACTAGTGAGTAGTGCGATAATCCGGTACAATGTTGATTGTGCAAATGTTGCAGATACTCCTCAGTCGGTGTGCAAGTGGTGCAGATGCTACTCTGGCATGAGTGGCCAGCATTGGTCAACAACAGATATGCAAATAGTGCAGCGTGGCGAGACTACTACAGTGAGTGCATGAGTAATATATAATTGGCCCGACAGAAATGTGACAACAAACTCAAGACAAAAAAAATTGGCAGCATGTTGCAATGGAATTGGATGTTTGGTGATAAAGAAGCAATCATTGATAAAGAAAAGTAGCGAGAGGCATTTAGATCATTGTAACGGAGTAAAAGTACAGTGACTTATTAACAGCAGAAGCGGCGAAAGTTTTTTTCTGGTCTTGTCAACTCCTGTAACTTTGAGGGCACAGGCGGAACCTGAGGCTGCATATTAGTCCGCCGCGGAGTAATATTCACAATTACATCTGTGTGTTGATGGTGATTGTGTGGAATGGATCTAGCTGCCAGTGTTCAAGGAGTACAAAACAGCCTATGACATCACTGACGGTGACCCCCCCACCCCACCAGGAAAAACTCATCGGCTCTATACGATTTACGTAAATGGCCTATTTTGAGATCAAAACAGCAAATTACGTCGAAAGGCGACTGATTCGCATGTATGAACAACTATACATAGAATTAACATTGACAAAAATTCTAAAAAAAAATTAAAATCAGAAATACAAATGTAAATATTATATAGACAGCACTGTACGTATATCCATCCATTTTTTTTAAAGTGCTAGTCCTTATAATTTTCTTATTAACAGCACATTACGAAAAATGTAGTTTTCAATGAGGCTGGAACGGATTAATGGCATTTCATATAAATAGAGAGATGATTTAAGGCACAGGTGTCAAACTCAAGGCTCGGGGGCCAGATCCGGCCCGCCACAAGATTTTATGTGGCCCGCGAAGGCAAATCATGTGTCAACTTCCATGATTCTTGTTAAAATCTGTAAGAAAGATTTCAAATTATCATATTTTGTAAATAACATTGAGATATTGCAAGTATTTTTGTGTTACCAAATATGAACAATAGTTGACAAACCCATTACCCTTGATTTCTGATTCCAAAATTAGTTTACACATTTCGGGTGTAATAATATGAGGTGGTGATTCGGCTGTTAGGCTGTTACAGCCGAACAGGACACGCCCAAAAAAAAATGATCAGGTGATTAAAGATTTTTTTTATGGTTTCACAGTCATTACGGCCCTTTGAGGGAAACCGTAACTACAATGTGGCCCATGACAAAAATGAGTTTGACACCCCTGATTTAAGGTATAAGTATTGATCTTCAAGGAAAGAATTACACTCTTAAGTCAAGGCGCCACTGTGCATAAAAAAAAATGAATCAATACATTTTAACTAACATATTTGAAGACGAAAAAACAGCTACATTAATTCAACAAATATTACAGGGCGAATTAAAGAACGGAACGGGCAGTATGTGGCCCATAGGCAATATTAAGAATAAAGTGCGAGGTCACGCCGAGAGCCTTCGACAACGCTCATGACCTTTAGCTCCCTTAACTTACACCCATTTGTACTCCTCTGCATTTCAGTGTTGTGCCGACATCAACTCAGGGTAACTCATTCTCATATAACAAGCTTTGTTTCGAGGGAGCAAGTATGAAATCTCCTAATGTCAAGCCACTATGTCCCTGACGCAAAAAGCACTTAGTACTGTACAGTGTTAGTCATGCAGCACTTACCTGAGGCTGGTGAGAGGAGGGTCTCAGGTGGGGGTCCACTCAGGCCTTCTGTGGTCTACTTGCAAGGTGCGCCTTGCAGTATCATCCCTTCCTGCTGTTCCTAAAAGGTGACGCTTATTCTCATAAGCGCACATTAAAATTCAACCAATAAAAATCATCTGTTTTTCTTTTGTTTTGCTTTTTGCACTCCCGTCTCTCACTGCTCTCTTCGCCGCTGGTCGTCCAGACGACAGTCAGTGAGACATTTCTTCCCTCCGCGCTCTCTTTCTCCCTCTCCCTCTCCCTCTCCCATGGCTTTGTTCTGAGTGGAAGGGAGGCGAGGAGCGTACCAAAAGCGTTCGTGCACATGCTGCAAAAGCAGAGAGCATAGAAGGAGTTTGATGGGGATGAAAAACAAAAAACAAGCTTCATGTGGTTTCACACCGTTTCACCTGATTATACAATGCGAAGAGTTTTTTGTTTTTGTTTTGTGGGGATGATGCAGAGGAACCCCCATCCACACTGTATCCTGGCTGGGTTGGTACAATCCGGTCACGGCTGATGGGGGCATGCTATAACAGGGTGATCAGAATGATTGGCTACAATGAGAGACGAAGTGCAAGCAATTTGGCCTAATCATGTGAAATAAGAGTTTATTAGCTAGAGGTTCATTTCACGGTGGGTGCTGTGTGTGTGCGTGTACCTTTTTTCCCTGCAGCACCTCTCATCCAACATTAATGACTCCACACAAGCAAACTATCCATCAGCTCACTCCTCCACCTTCACTCCTGCAGAGCACCTTGACATCAATTGGTAATAATTCTTAAAGCATATACTGAAAGCAAATGCATTTAACTTAAAAGTTAAATACAACTGAACCGTACTTAACAAATAAACTGTACTGGATTTTAACCAAAAAACAAAAAAGCCAACCATTTATGATAACCATTTCTGAATATGATGAAGCGATTTTCCTCAGGCTACGTGTCCTAATTGATGCAGTAGATAATGCACTACAACTGACTACTGTTCATATATGCCATGTTTACCTTTCAGAGCAGTGGTTCTCAAACCTTTTACATCAAGTACCACCTAAAAAAAATACATATCTCTATTCATGACCAACATTACAGTAGCGTAGTGTTCATCAAAAACGAGACGGAGGTTTTATTCCGAAAAAGTTTACTTAATATTTTTGTAAGCTACTGTATTATGCATAGCTCGAACATTAACACTCAACGGAAAAACAGGAAAATTCAAAATTATACTTAAATAATGATTCAATGAATATGTATTGTACAAAGTGAAAAAAATTACCTAAACAAATGTTTAAAACCAAACAGTTATTAAATATTAATTGCAAATTTACTGAACTTGAACGTTAAATACAATTGAACTGTACTTTGAAAATCACTGATTTAAATGCAAGTAGGGGTGTGTATGTGTGTCATCAATAAAGGCTCCACTCTGTACATTGTCCTTCATTGAAGTTTAATGGCCTCCAAGAGTAAAACATTTATCACAAATATTGGCAGCCAGGAACTCAGAGGCAGTCTACGCGTTGTGAATAATTTACACTTAAATAATACAAAATACACACTTACTCCACATTGGCATCCTCAACGCATGCAAAACATACACAGCTCATTCACAATGTCCCTGATTTGAAAGAGGATGCTAATTGATGGTCCCGCTAGGGTATTTCTTCCTAAATAATTAAAAAGGTCTATTTTTGAATGATGTGCAATGATGTATTAGGGCCACAGTGGAAAGGAAAACTGCTCAAAGGACAAAGTCACAGAAATTACTAGGATGAAGTCATAATTTCATGAGGAGAAACCTCACCATCCCATAAAGTCGTAATACAATATTATGAGGAAAACCGCAAATTTCAGAAATCAAAGGGGCAGACCCCAATAAAAACATTTTATGACAAAAATAAACCCAGAGAAACACTCACGATTTTATGAGGATAATGTGGAAATATTAGGAGGAACTCTTGTCATTTTATGAAGAATACAGTAATAAACCACAATTTTAAAAATTATGGGGATAAAGGAATCAGACTAGTAACCTACAAGAAATATGTTGTAAATTCAAAGAAAAACCTTTGATTTTTGAAACAATGGTCTTATTATTACAAGTGAAAAACAGCATTTTAAACATCGTATAATAGATGTTTTTTGTAATATGACTTTATTCTTGTAATATGACTTCTCCGATCCCGACTTTTTGCTTTTGATAATCTTTTTTCTCTTTTCTTTAAACGTTTTAACATTTTACATGAAAATGTTATTCTTATAACAACTTTCTTTTCATATGCCACAGTTCGACCCAGCGGTCATCGAATCAGTCCTGTGTTCTTCCATCGCAGTCTGGTTTGGTGCTGCTACAAAAAAGGACAAACTCCGACTGCAACGGACAATCAAAACTGCTGAAAGGATTGTCGGTACACCCCTACCCACCCTTGAGGACTTGCACGCTGCCAGAACTAAGACAAGAGCGTGCAAAATCCTCTCGGACCCTCCGCATCCCGGTCATCAGCTCTTCCAGCTCCTCCCCTCAGGCAGGCACGACCGATCAATGCAAACTAGAACTAGCAGACATTCCAACAGCTTCGTCCCTCTTACAATAAACTTCTTAAACACCTAACCTACAATTCCATTAAAACATGCTGGCAATTTTTTGACTTGAGTTCATTGTCACATTTCTGTGGGGCCAATTATATATTACTCGTGCACTCACTGTAGTTGTCTCGCCACGCTGCACTATTTGCATATCTGTTGTTGACCAATACTGGCCAATCATGCCAGAGTAGCATCTGCTCATGCCAGAGTAGCATCTGCTCCATTTGCACACTGATTGAGGAGTATCTGCAACATCACAATCAACATTGTCCCAGATTATCGCCCTACTCGTCACTTTAAACCGCATACACTCCTTGAAGTCTCGGCGCCCTTTGCACAATGGTCATTGCACCGGACTATTTCTATATTAGTCATTCGAACTGCTCTAAGTGCTAGAGGACTCTGCATCTTTTGCACAATTGTAACAAAATAAAAAATAATTTGTACCGACATTACCAGATAACTAGCAACCCTTTACTGCTCAGTGACTGTTTTTTTTTTTGTCAATGTCTCTATGTCTCAAAAGTGTTCTCTGTCAATTGACTGTCTGTTGTCGTACTAGAGCGGCTCCAACTACCGGAGACAAATTCCTTGTGTGTTTTTTGGACATACTTGGCAAATAAAGATGATTCTGATTCTGATTGTCATGCTACATCGTGATTCTCATAGTATGTCTATTATACTATTCTTTTTTCCTTTTACTATCATGTCCTTATTCTTTTAACATTTTACTTTTTCTTGTAATTATGTCTATCCTTCTAACCGTATGACTTTTTCCTCATTAAATCTTTATTCTTTTAACATTGACATTTACGAGTATGTTTTTATTTTTTGAACATCATATTTTTCCTCGCAATGTTTTTATTTTTTGACATTATAACCCTTTTCCTTGTTATTTTTAACACTTTTTTTTCTCTCCCATCTACTATTTTGCACATTAACTGTTTTGCCAGAGTATAACATCTTTTATTTTCTATTTTTATTGTAACATTACCACTTAGTCTTGTAACATTCATGAGTTTTTCCGCATGATTGGATTTTTATTTTATAGTCAGTGCAGCCCTAATACCACTTTGCAGTGTTAGCGATGAAAAGAAATACACAATAATCCTGTAGATATGAGCAATAGCCTTTGGGGGAAGAATTATCTTTTAACAACAGTTTTGGTTGACAAATCAAGCAACATTTACATACAGTAGTCAAGGAAACGTGGCTGGTAACATTTTCTGTTTCACTAGTTCTTATAGGGACACAGGCGTATGTTGGAAAAATATTGCATGCTGGGTATTTCTGAGGAGAGCGGTTTGACTCCTCAGTTGTAATCCCTGATGAGCCTCTCTTCCCTCTGAGTACAAAGTTGTGTGATTTCCTTTAAGGATGATGCACAATTAAACTAATAGTCTATAAGAATCACTTGAGTGCCACTCAATTATTGAACAGTGAAATAATATCGGCCTCATAATTTCGACATTGGAGGAAACGCTGCATGCTCCCAGCGAGGTTAGTGCTAGACATGCTCGATGACCCTCGCGCATCTCGGGTGTAACAGCGTACCAAAATCAACAGGGTTCTTGCGCAGACAATGAAGAATAAGCCATGAAAGTTTGAAGACTTGAAGAAAATTGCATCTACTAGAATTGTGACAAGGAACGTGTTCCTCCTCCGATTAGCTTTATACATCAGCTGCCTTGTGCCTCTCAGACTGGACATCGTACAAAATCAGTAGCATTCTTGCTCTGGCATATTATAATAATAATAATAATAAATAATAATCACCACAACAAGCTTGATGTTCTATCACATACTTACTAATCTCACCTTCAATTTAAGCGACCTCAAGCTTTTTTGTTCGTATCTTGAACAAATTCCCCAGGGTTCTGCCCTTACATAGATCAATAACCCCTGAAAGCTTAAAAATTGCTCCTTTTACTGTTGAGGAAAGGAAAATTCAGCAAGTAATAAAACAGATGTTGTACAAAATCAATAGGGTTGTTTCCCTGAACATAACATTTTGAGGATAGATTGAAAATAACATACGAGAGCCCTAACAAGGAGTATGCCCCTCCGAAGCTACCTCAAACAGGATTGAATATCGCTCAGAATCAATTGGATTCTTGCCCTGACATTGTGAAAATTGCACCCATTAGAGCTCTGACAAGGAAGCGACCTATTAATCTTAGTTTCATCCTCAGCTACCGCGAGCATTTTGGTTCTGATACCTATTTGAGCTCAGACAAGGAACACAAGCCTACTGATCTGCCAATACTATCTCAAACATTTTGGATTGGATATGGTTCCAAATCTTGTCTCCCTGTCTCAAGTTCTTGTCGACTTGTGGTGGGCAAGTTGGGAACGAGCAGTTTTTGAGTAGTTGAGAGTGCAAGCTGCAATCGCAGATTCAGTACCTGTTAAACGGTCCCACAGGATACCCGGTTTGTTGGATATTTTTGGACGTACACAACTTAAATATTACACTTATAATGTACACGTATGACACAGAACCGCACACACAAACGTTGCATGACAAAATGACACAAAGGGAGTTTGTTCACTTTGACAGTGAAGTGGTGTAACGCTTCAGGTCTGAGTGAGGAAGCTCTGGTGTTTCTGCTTCAGGGCAACAGTGGATGAAAATGTGCTAAATGTTCATTGGTCCAGGAGAAATCACTCACTCTCTCGCTCGCACGCACACACGCACGTCTACAGAACCCCTAATCAAATTCCAAGCTTTTGTGATATAAAGCAATAGGACCATGAGAAATCATTTCAAAACGTTTTGTACCATCCCTATGACCTAGAAAGTCTACGATCCATCCATTTTCGACACAGCTTATCCTCACTAAGGTCGTGGGTGTGCTGGAGCCTATCCCCGCTAACTGTGGGCGAGAGGCGGGGTACACCCTGAACTGGTTGTCAGCCAATCGCAGGGCACATATAGACAAACAACCATTCACACTCACATTCACACTTACGGACAATTTAGAGTCTCCAATTGACCCACCATGCATGTTTTTGGGATGTGGGAGGAAACCAGAGTACCCAAAGAAAACCCACGCAGGAGGCCGGAGTTGAACTGTGAGGCAGAAGTGCTAAACAGTCATCCACCGTGCTACCCCGAAGTCAATGTAAATGTGCAAATGGTGCGAATTCAAGCCAGGCGATGCAAGTGGGGCGAACACACGAAAATTCACTTTTTCGCCGATTCGCGTGAGTTGGAAAATTCCAGCTTGAATGACAAATTCACGTGACACTGCATCCCGACAGCCCACACAGGCACGGGGAGAACATGCAAACACCACACAGGCGAGGCCGGATTTGAACCCGGGTCCTCACAAGTGTGAGGCAGATGTGCTAAGCAGTCATTCACCATGCCGCAAAGTCTACTAGAGCAGCTGAATTTTATTTGGGGTTAATCAGAGGCCCTTTAAATGATGGCAGATGTGTGCTGACTCCCATTTAACATGAGTTTGCATGTGATTGGTTCATTCTGAACACACCCACATCCCCTGAAATAAGAGGGTGTGCACACTTGTGCAACCACATTATCTCAGTTGTTTATTTATGCTTCTTCTCTTGAAAGGATTTCATTTTCTTTTCAATTATGTTGTTAAGGTTCTAGGTCACATTAATGGCGGAAAATGTTCTGAAATGATTGATCTTGGTCTTTTTTTTATTGGGGTGTGTAGACAGGGGTGTGTAGACTTATAGTCACTGTACATCATTAATGCTGTTGTCTCGAAAGTGAGGAGTGTGGGTGTCCTTTAGCTACCACAGGTGTGTCTCTCTGATCTCAGAGATGATGTTATTGGCTTTTTTGAGTGCCTGGGAGAAAGATCAAATAGAGTTAAATAAATTCCTTTCAGCGAAAAAATGCAAAACAAAACAAAACAAGTCTGCTGGATTTACCTGCAGCATTTGAGCGACCTCCGTCCTCTGCTGTGCCGTGTCCTGAGACTCAATGAGCAGGTCCTGGAGTAGCGTCTGCTTATACAGCTGACCCACCAGCTCGCTCTGCAGATGCTCTTTGACAAAGTTCACCAGGAAGTGCATGACAGTCTTGGGCACGCTGCGCACACACAGATGAACTAAAAGTTAAGACAATCCGCAACACAAGCCGGTGAAGCCAAACGCTGCACGGATGGTCTGACCTGTCCTGGATGGTCTTGCGGACGATGAGGAAGTAAGACTTGATTAAGCGCTGGATGACCTCACAGTCCCTCTGCTCCTTCGAACTCAGCTTGCGGGACACGGGCACTGCCTGGAAGAGGAAGTCAAATAAATACAGCGGTACCTTGACTTGCGTGACACAAGCCATTGCTTGGTCGATTTTTTGCTTTGAGTTGCGAGCAAATTAGACTCGAGTCAGCTTAAGCCACTCTGCAACTAGATAGCTGCAGTGGCCTTCACAACATCTGGCCACCATCAGTTGTGAAAGTACAGGTAACTGTTGTGTTTTCTGTTTCTGTTGTGCTCACACTTTTCATCCTTTTAGCCGGTATTTTGACCCGCAAAAAATGTCTAACCATGGTTCCCAAGAAACTGTGTATCGGATGATGTCCATTGAATTAAAACTTTAAATCATGAGCGAGGTGTGTTTGTAGTCAACTTGGCGAAGCAGTACGAGCGTAGTACTTCGACAATATGTCCTATACTAAACCAGAAGGAGTCGATAAAGCCTATTACACCAACCAAGAGCATAAAAATCATTTCTAAGGCGCAAAATTATGGAGGAGCTGCTGAAAGTGAGGAAAGCGTTGCTACCGCACATGTAACAATTATCAATGATCTACTGAAAATGTATGAGTCTGGTTTTTGATATATATATGATATATGGCTTTCACTTTGCATGGTAGAGTTTTAACTTGCATTGATAGATGCAGCAATAAACTATGTTCGCTGACGACGGTTTTCTGAAGTGTTCCTGAGCCCACATGACAATATCCTTTACCCCAGACATGTCAAGCTCCCGGTCCCCGCAGCAATTTTGTATGACCCGTGGGATCAATTTGAGGTCAGTATGACATTGGCACACACAACAGCATCAGTCAAACATGTGCACGTAATTCCATGAACAGCGTCTTCTTATTTGTATGAACTCAACAGTACTCAGTGTTGGGGGTGTGAGGATACGACAGTCAGCCAATCTGGTACCAGTTTCAAAGGAGCCACATGACTACTGATGCATCCGCTTGTGCATTTTAAGTACTACTAACTGTGCTAAATAAATAATAAATAATGCTAAATTTGGAAGGTCTGTTTGTTGTCGGCTGAATGAAGGCGCATTGCCGAAGAACTGGAGCTTGTGTCAGCACAAATCTGACCGCAAAAAGTGAAAGTGACTGGCGAACGACAATGACGAAAAGAACGCTGAAGGGCCTCTTATTTGATCGGAGGCAATGACGTCTACAGGAATACTTTTAAGATTCTCATGGGATGAGTTTTCAATAACATTATCTACGTTACCTTAGTGTTTATTCGAAGTTTTGACATAGATGAAAATGTTCTTTGTTCTTCATGATTATTACAGCGCAAAACTGACTGCAAAAAGTGTTTTTGGCGTCGACAATCAAACGCTTATAGGATTCGGACGCAAAGGAAAACTATATGGACATGATTCACTAATACTATTCTTGTTTTCTGTGATTGTGTTTGCAGTAACTCTGACGATGTGCTTGCTCTTAGTGTGACCCGGAAAATGAGATGGCTCGAGTACACGCCGCATTTGTTTGTTGTTTAAGGCTAGCTAGCTTAGTTAGCTCAGTGGCAGCTGTCGTAGTTCTGTACTCAAAATCACTGGATGATCGCAATTTTCATCTTAAAGCAACACCTCTCCACTGAAAATAGTATCACGTGGATTTAATAAAACCAAATAGCAGGCATGTCAAACTCGAAGCCAGGGGGCCACATCCGGCCGGCTCTTATTTAGACAGGACTTTGGCGTCATCTTCATCACAAAACGGCCTTTTCAGAAAGAAAGAGCACAAAAAATGTCAATAGGTGAGTTTTTGGGTGAATAATGGACAATTTGGTCCCAAAATAAAGAACAAATAGGTGAATTTGCAAATAGTGAACTGCAAAAGTGTGGGGATTGAGGTCGAATCATTTATTTCTACGACACAGTCAGTAAAGAAAAAAAAAACATTTAATATAAAGATGGTTTGAATTTCAGCTCTGACTGCCTATAATAGATACAAAGAACCATTCACACTTACATTCACACCGAGATAAAGAATAAATAAAACTAAGATGCATGTTTTTGCATGAGGGAGAAGGCGAATGTACCCGGAGAAAACCTTGGCTGGCACAGGGAGAACATGCATACTCCACACAACCAAGATTCACACCAAGAACCCCAGAACTGTGAGGCAAACACACTAACCACTCAGGAGACAAAGGAGGCATACTGCACTAGTTGTTCACAACCAGCAGAGGGTATCATTAATACAGGACCAATGAGTTTGCAGCCTGAGGGGCTGCACTCAGAATCCACACAGGAAGTAAACAGAAAAGGTTTAATTTTGATTTGAAAACAACAATTGTTGTGAATATTGCAATACTGTATAGATGTATAGGTTGGCATAATCATACTTCCCAACAAGAATCAATAGGCTGGAGTCGTCTTATCATAACACTACATATAGTTGTTTTACAGTCAGGCATTACTGTCACCATCCATGACCTTGAAGGGTAGATAAAATGAGGGAAGCATACATCCACTCCCTCAAAGGAGGTGTTGGGTGACTGCTATGTGAAATATTCACCATCACTCACTGTGTCAAGAAGGTTAATGGGCTGGCCTTTGCTGGGGCTGCCAAAGCCTGAAGGTGGGGTTTTCTCCTCTGCGGCCTTCTCATTCTTCCAGCGCTTGGTTCCATCAAGGGCCTCTGCCTGATGGCCACAGGAAGTCAGGCGGAACGCTCTCGCAAAAATTAGATGATACAATTAACTACCTGCTGACTGTTGACGGATGCAGAGACCTGCGCCGCATCCGTGAAGTCCGGATGCTTCGTGTTGATGTAGGCAAGCTCTATTGCTACTAAATTATGCACCTGAAAAAAATAGTAAAATGGGAAGTGAAGACACTAGGACTTATTTTTCATGAAAAAATAAAAAGAGGGTTACCATTTCATTGGCAATTGGCAAGCGCTTCCGCAGTAATCCAGTCACGACTTCCACAATGGAATCATGAAGTTTGGGGAATCTTAGAAGCTCCTGGCAAACATCAGAAACGAACATGTCAAAGATTTGGTTTTGCACACATTGTAAACCATCCAAGCACACCCAAACGCCTTACGATCAACCAAACGGCGCCAGTGTGAAAACATTCTTGAATTACCTGCGTGCTAAAGGACGAGCAGTGCTGGATGATCCTTTGTAGCTCTTCGTGGACCAGCTCCACACATCGCAGACTGGGCTCCTCCAGACGCTTGATTTGACGCTTCACCAGCAACTCGAATGACACCTCTGGGACAAAAAGTGCAGGACGTGGACCCTGGAGCACAAACACACATAGATTACCAACTCCCCATTACTGTTAACACAGTACAGAAGTTAGAGGGAACGTACGGTAGCATTTCGGATGGCAGTGAGGATATCGAGCTCCGTCAGCCCTCCGAGAGGGTCGATGGACTGCAGCGTGCGGCCAAAGGTTTCGTGGAAGATGTAACAGATGCGAGCGCCACCACATCTGCAAGGGAGATAAATTCAGCTGTGATACACCAATGCTGCTTATCAGGGGTGTTTTACAACACAAAAGCGCCATTTCCAACGGCTGCTTTTTGTATAACCATTATCAAAGGGGACGAAAATAACTGCTCTGTGCTGGCACTCTCACGTCTTGGTTAGCTCATATGACATTTATGTATCGGCTTTTTTAATGTAGGGTTGTTTACACTCCAAATTATTTAGCCAACATTGAAAATGATATTTGCCAAGGTTACAAACTTAAAAGTATTTTACAATTAACCTAATATTACAAGAAAGTGGCCATGTATTGAAAGTTTGTACCTTTTGCAAGTACATGTAATTTACTAGGGAGTTGAATAATTTCGAGTGTGCAACTGTACATGACTGTAAGAACAAGGCAAGGAAATGTACACATTATGTCTAACATGCGAAATGCTACTAGCTTTGACATAAAAAAAAGGACAAACTCCGACTGCAACGGACAATCAAAACTGCTGAAAGGATTGTCGGTACCCCCCTACCCACCCTTGAGGACTTGCACGCTGCCAGAACTAAGACAAGGGCGTCGGACCCTCCCCACCCCGGTCACCAGCTCTTCCAGCTCCTTCCCTCAGGTAGGCGCTACCGATCAATGCAAACTAGAACTAGTAGACATTCCAACAGCTTCTTCCCTCTTGCAATCAACTTCTTAAACAGCCAACTTATAATTCCATTACAACAAGCTGGCAATTTTTTGACTTGAGTTCGTTGTCACATTTCTGTGGGGCCAATTATGTATTACTCGTGCACTCACTGTAGTGTCTCGCCGTGCTGCACTATTTGCATATAGTGGCCACTCATGCCAGAGTAGCATCTGCTCCATTTGCACACTGATTGAGGAGTATCTGTAACATTTGCACAACCCTTGTCCCAGATTATCGCACTACTCGTCACTTTAAACCGCATACACTCCTTGAAGTCTCAGTGCCCTTTGCACAATGGTCATTGCACCGGACTATTGCGATATTAGCCATTCGAACTGCTCTAAGTGCTAGAGGACTCTGCATCTTTTTGCACAATTGTTGTTTGTTGTTGTTTTTTGTCAATGTCTTTATGTCTCCAAAGTGTTCTGTAAATTGACTGTCTGTTGTACTAGAGCGGCTCCAACTACCGGAGACAAATTCTTTGTGTGTTTTGGACATACTTGGCAAATAAAGATGATTCTGATTCTGATATTGGTACAAGTACCTATTACTTGATTTAATACCTTTATGGGACAAACAATGTCAGCACACTTCCACATGTATTTTGTTAATTTATTGCACAGTTGCTAGAGCAGTTCTCTGACTGATTGACAGATACTGAAAAAAGCAATTCAAGACTTACACAGCCACAATGGTGGCCATTTTGTTGTTACATATTAATCCCAATATTTTTCCAGGACCTCCAGTATGACTTTTATATTTTATGCCGATATTTTTCTAAATTTATTGATCTTCAATAGTCGAACATTTAATTTTTTTAAATTAAAATGTATTAAGGGTTCTGTTTGAAGCGCCGTGTTCTCCAAGTTTTTAATAATGTCATTGTCATTTGCTTTGTCCTTTTATTAAAGAAGGAGAAATCAGTTCAAGTGGGACATCAAAAGGGGGTGCGGGCGATGGGAAAAGATCGGGGATTTTTTTTAAGGCCATATCGCCCAACCCTACTATGCAGTACGAGTTATCACCAAGCCACCAACACACCCTATGGTGGAAAGGCAGGTCAGATCAGTGTTTAACATCCAGACTGAAACTGTATCGCAAAAGCTCATTACTTGGTCACCAAGCTGTCTTTGTGAATTTCGGTTTGTCCAGTCAGGGGTCGTCACAGTGAGTGACTTAAGTGATTTGTTTGGCACAGTTTTTACACCGGGTGCCCAACCACCTTTTATTTTTTTCAAATGTATTTTTAAGCCAGGCTTGGGACTGCCAATGGTTGAGTATTACAGCACTGACCAGGAATCGAAGACACACAGTCAGTATGAAAGGCAGCGTGTACCACTGGACTACCAGCGCTGTTTACATTGATTGCCTTGCAGTGGCTTTGCTGACAGATGAGCTGATTAACAGCTCTCACACCATCATACCAGTGACTGTCATCACACTCACAGCTCCGAGGTTTGAATGTAGCGCGCCGTTCCCTCGATGGTGTTGCAGTAATCGCTCGCAAATTTGGTGACAATCTGCAGCAGGGTGGCGCTGTGGTCCTCCACCGGCTGGCCGTAACTATTGAGGCGCGACTGGTACTGGGCGCTGAGCACAGTCACGCGGGTCTTTAGGTCTGGCAGGCAGTCGCGGATGTGGTGCATGAGCAGCCTGCTGAGCGTTTTGGCCAGGTAGCGTGAGCCGGCACGGGAGGCCAGCGATGGGTAGTGGCGCTGCAAGAAGGCCTGCTCGTCCTTCATGCAGTCCCCCAGGCTCTTCTGAGTGTTGATGTCATGCTGGCTCCTAGGAGAGTCAAACAATGAATTAATGTTCAATCATCAGGAAATTGAGGTGTATAAGGTTCATCATTACTGCGAACCTGTTAACCACCCCGATGATACCGAGCCTGACTGGAATGACTCGACCGAGAAGGACCTCCAGAGCATCTGTCCCCGCGTCCATCAAATCCAGTTTGCTGACCACCAGCAGTGTCCGTCGACCTGATGGACACAAAAACACAATGTAGAAATAATCCTTCCCTTTACTGGTCCGATAATTATTTGATTACAACAGATAATGTACAATATGTACATTACATTATTATTACAATATGTAAAGGTTGGGAAACTGATGTCAGGACCTCCAGTGTGACTTAAAACATTGCCGATACAAATACATGTTTTAAGATGGTGACAATTGGAGCTGGAACTAATTAATTCTCTTCAAATTACTTCCTATGGGAAAATTGCTTTGAAATTGGAAAAACTTTTGAAACTCAACCGGTTAACTTTATTTTTCATTACCACCACAGTCACTCCACACACACTGTATGTGATCACAGTTTTCACCTTGTGGCAAATGTTGGTATTGTGCCTTTTCTGGAAATGACTTTTTTCAAGTTTCTAATTTGTGGAAATTGCCTTGCACAGTGCAACCTGCTATTTTGGCATGTCCATTACAGCTACTTTTAAGGAGATTTTTTTTTACCTCTGAATGAGAATTGTTTGGTGAAAAACACTGGCATTTCTGTGGATAAATCCATCAGACTACGTCTGCTATAGCACCACAGCAGAAACAATTGTGCTAATAAAAAGATGACAAGATCAGTGTGTCTATTTTCAGCACAGTATGTAACACAATAGCCAATGTAGACGAGAGACATGTGAGTGAAAGATGTCGCCGTGTTTCAAATGTCTCACCATCTGGATCTACCTCGCGAGCCAATTTCAGAGCATCCGAGGTGGCCAAGTCGGAGTTGGCGGCTGACACAGAGAGGATGAGGGAGTTGGGATTGGAGATAAAGGACAAGATCATCTCCTGCACTTGAGATTCGATGTCCTCGGGCTGATCCCCAACAGGGACCTGCGGCCACAGTGAGCAGCCCGTGTTAATCAAGTACGGCTGATTAAGGACTTTTATGTATGACCATGAACACATGACTTTACCTTTGTGATGCCAGGTAAATCAACAAGGGTCAGATTGAGGACTTTAGGCGAGAAAATCTTCAAATGTATGGGCTCGGGAGTAATTCCCTGGTGAAGATGGAAATAAATACGTAACAATAAAGCTATATGAAATTAATATAGACACAACAGCACAAATAAATCAGTGAGTAAATGGCTACAATCAAAGACATTAAAGGTCCCATATTTTGGCTATTAAGACCTCCATAAAGTGACTCATTAATATGGACTTGTTATAAAAGTGCCAATTTCATTTAAAAAAAAAAAACACATTGGTTTTGTCATACTAGTGTAAAAAAAAAAAAAGGCCCCTCTGACAGCCACTTCTGTTTGACCCAGTTTTGCATGCGCCTTGTCCATATTTGGCTAACAATGCCCCCTTTCCTCTCATTAGTTGCCTCCATGTAGAAGACCCACTCGTGAGAGCACACCTGTTTGTTATGATTACAGTGCTGGCTCGGCCGGAAAGTGAAGGCGGAGATCTTCGCTAGTGACATAGATAAGCTCTACAAATTCGAAGGACCTGATTTCAGGCCTCTGGGCAGAAAAAGGTCTGGAACTCAGGAATGCGTGGACGCTTTTATTTCATATTTCACATGTTTACTGAGGCACCATCGAGACAATATTACATTCCACATACTAGAAAAGGTTGGTCTGAGAAAATAGAGGACCTTTAATAGCTTTAAAAAAATGGTTGTTTTATGCAGAAAAACACACTCCCAAGACCTGCTCTGTTTACTCTAGATGTACCAGAAATAGCCAACCATATGTATAGTATGTTAGCTGGGATATAAAACGGAGCCAAAGTACTAAAAAACTGGATATAAAAAAATCTGAGAAGTTATTACAGTACAGGAAGTCCTCGATTTACGAACGAGTTCCGTCCCTACGCTGGCGACGTAACACGATTTTCCGCCTAAGTCGGATTTCACCGTTGAAGTCGAAATTTACGGCGAAATACTTGTTACGGGTATTGTCCCACGTGATTATGAGAGCAAGCTCAGTGTGTGTGGCGTATGCGTCGTGTGAGTGAGACGGGACTGCGAAGGAGTGCGCGCCAGTGCGAGTGTGTACAGTGGCAAGTGTAGTGACGGCGACCGGGGAAGAGTAGCGATTAGCGGAGGACCCATTGACGTTGAATGTGCAGAGGAGCTAATAAAGCCATGAAAGCAGCAAATCGGTGCTTCGTGCCTTTATTGCCGCCGCCACCCAGCTCAGCTGTGCAACGAGAGAAGGGAGTTAACCCCTGCGTCTCCCGACCACGGTCAGGTGACCGTAGCAGGGAAGGCTTTTGTATAAAGAAACTAAAATACATTGAAATAAAAAAATAAGATGCTGTACGTACCATTACTGCTGAGAGTGTGAAAAAAGGCAAAGATACTCCCGGCGCACAAACACAGACAAGCACTATGCACTAGCTAAGCAGAAACACTATGATACTGGGACAAAATGGCGGACGAGGCACGGGCGTCGTAAAGTCGAAACGTCGTAGGTCGAGTGCGTCGTAACTCGAGGACTTCCTGTATTATCATGTAAAACTGAATAAACAGCGAGCGCTTCCTCACCTTGTTGTTGCCTGAAGAACGTTCAGTCTCTGCCTCGATTTCCCGCCGAATTTCTCCAAAATCTGTGAAAACCTTTTAACAAAATATCTAATGAGGAAGAGCTCAAAGCTGAAACAGAGAACAGCAGCTGGCATGTCAATTTATGGTCAGTGTACCTGATTCTTGCAGTGCAAGAGAGTCCCCCATTCTTCAGCTTTGATACCTAATCAAATAAATATAATTTAGTCATTTTGAGTCAAGAAGAAAAACATCCGCATCCACTGGCTGCAACATTAGCTACGCCTGCACAATCTAATGAGATCCGATACAAAAGCTCTATAAATATTATGTCTTCACATAGAGGTATTCATTTAGTAATGTTTATTATTGTGGTTGTAGTTTGCAGTTACACTTTTAGAACAACAGTGCAGTACTAGGGTCACAATATTATGACAATAATATGACAGGCGGCACGGTGGACAAATAGTTAGCATATCTGCCTCACAGTTCTGAGGACCCGGGTTCAAATGCGGCCTCGCCTGTGTGGGGTTTGCATGTTCTCCCCGTCCTGCGTGAGTTTTCTCTGGGTACACCGGTTTCACCCCACATCCCAAAAACGTGTATGGTAGGTTAACTGTAAACTCTAAGGTGTGAATGTGACTGCTAATGGTTGTTTGTTTATATGTGCCCTGCGAGTGGCTGGCAACCAGTTCAGGGTGTACCCCACCTCTTTCCCAGAATCAGTTGTGATAACTGCCAGCACGTCTGCGACAAGCGGTATGGAAGATGAATGAATGGATGAATATGACGACATTATTGTGAAGACTAGATTACTCTCTCGTCGCTACAGATTTTCCAGTGTGTGCAGAAGGTTGTTGCTCCAGTGCTGACTAGATCTCAGAGAAGTGATCATCGATCCATCCATTTTTCCGAACCGCTTATCCTCACTAGGGTCGCGGGTGTGCGGGCACCTATCCCAGCTGACTTTGGGCGAGAGGCACCCGGTGTACACACTGAACTGGTCGCCAGCCAATCACAGGGCACATATGTTTCTCCTTTATACTTTAATTTCAAAGCACAGTCAAAATAGACCTTTATCTTTGTAAATATGCATTTTAGTTTTAATACATTTCTTGTATCTAATCTTCATGGATTGTACAGGAGTACCTACCTATTGTATAAGTGTATCTCAATAAATTACGATATTGTAGAAATCCTAATTTATGTCAGTGGTTCAATTCAAAAGTGAACTTATACTACAGATTCTTAAAAAAACAAAAAAAAGAACATTTCTTCAACAGTAAAAAATAATTGTTCCTTATGCAAAACCTGTTTTCAAATTTATTGAGATGGTGAATTTGGAGTTGTCGTTATAATCATCAAAATAAAATTGAAAAATCCAAAATAACATTTTACTCAGTGTAGTGACCCTATAGAATATGAATTTCACTGTTTGAATTGAGCTACTGAAAAAACATTTTTCCATGATATTCTAATTTACTGAGATGCATCTGTACAATGTACTGTTGTAGCAAATGCTGAAAAGAGACAGAAATGAGGAAGAATACATTCATAGAGGAATTTGCAGAGACCTGGGTAGCTGTTTTGTGCAGTTTGTTTTACCCCATTTCCTGGAAAGTATTACAGGAAAAAAAGGGGGGGGGGGAAACAGACAGTGTGTTAGTATAGAAAGATAAGGGGATCAAAAGAAGTACCAAACACTGAGCAACTATGATGTGAAAAGAATAAAAACTACTCCAAGGAGCAGAAAAAAAACAAACGGGTGAGCATCATGAATTGAATTGACTAAACACTTGTCAAGTGATTCTAAACATGCTTTTAATCTACTTTATGATTATTATACCAGACCATTTTCAGTCTTCAGCCGCTCCTCCAGAGGTGCAACATTGACAAGCTGCAACACCAGCGGTCGTCTGGTGACGATCCCCGAGCCTCGGGGCAGAAAATCACGTCCGACAAGGCTCTCCAACACCGAGCTCTTCCCGCTGCTCTGTTAGGACACAAGTCAACATACCACAGTGACACTTGCCCCAGCACCACCCACTGAGTCATTATTTCCCAGTTGTAGTATTTGTATGACACCGGGCAAGAGCTGGATGAAAAATTCAGCTTTCATATTGTTAACTTAGTATACTATAGAGTTCTGAACTTCTGACCTGTGCAAAGGCCAAAGATTCCTAATTTGGATTACCAGACTTCACACATCCATCCATCCATTATCTGAGCTGCTTATCCTCACAAGGGTCGTGGGAGCGCTGGAGCCTATCCCAGCTATCATTGGGCAGGAGGCGGGGTACACCCTGAACTGGTTGCCAGCCAATCGCAGGGCACATAGAAACAAACAACCATTCGCACTCACAGTCATGCCTACGGGCAATTTAGAGTCTCCAATTAATGCATGTTTTTGGGATGTGGGAGGAAACCGGAGTGCCCGGAGAAAACCCACGCAGGCACGGGGAGAACATGCAAACTCCGCACAGGCGGGGCCGGGGATTGAACCCCGGTCCTCAGAACTGTGAGGCAGACGCTCTAACCAGTCTTCCACCATGCCACGCTATGAGTTGTCGCCTGGTCAATTTTTTTCTGTGTTCTGAGCCAAATTAAACTTACAAGCCAGCTACAGATATGCCACTTAAGTGGAGTGAAAAAAAAACTAGAGCAATTACGGTGAGACTACACAGAGATACACCAATTAGGGTACTGTAATGCTGTGTCAAGGAGACCTATCTATTTTGAACGGATGTCTTCTTCGGACAAAGTTCAAATTTATGTTTGATTATGATGCCTTTCCATTCAATTACAGTCAATCCCCAGTTCATTCCCATGGAGAGTTTTTCCTAAATTGCCCATCTCAACTTCCAATGGAAATCTACCAGAAACATTCCACCCATTAGCAAGCCTGTGCAGAAAGAGCTAATGTTGTGGCCAGTCAGTATACATGAATAGTGAAGCATCTCACCTGAGATCCGACCACGACGATCTGAGGCAGATGAATGATCTCTGCGCCCACTGTGAGGAAAACCTCCTGCAGACGGTTGACGGTGGGAATCAGAGTCTCCATCCTGCTTCCACTAGACCGGATTCACTTGGTTGGAAGGCAAGCTGAAGTCAGAAAGCAAGAAAAACGCACATGAGTGAGCATGTTCAATCACGGTGCAGAAGAAGTGAAGGGAAGCCTTTCATGGCACTTTTACAAGTACAAGTGGTGCTGATGAGAGGTGCTGATGAGGTGCCCTGGCCACAGTCTGACCGAAAGCACGGACGTATAATATCGCGACACGTTCATATTTTCCACTAATACTGACACTAACCCAACGTCAATATGTCATCGCAGGTAGTGGATAAATGATATCCGGAAAAGGCCGACGATCTCTCCCAATGATAGCTTGCTACGGCTGAAGTCAGGAAGTGAAATGTAGCGCTAGCAATGCGGTTAGCCGCGGTAACAAAACGAGCTAGTCTCTCACATACCGGCGTACGACGTCAATATCCCTTCTCATTCAACGTGTTTATCCGTCATACTTCGTAGAAAAACACACAGAGAGTCAGTGTATTCGTGTTAGGTCCCAAAGCGTCATCCAAAACCGGCAGCAGCAAAGCTATAACTCATTTGACCACTTAAGGGTGGGTCCCGCGGTGCTCTCTGTCAATCCGATTGGTTCTTAAATATGAAATACAAGCGCAGGTGGCAGCTGATTGGTTGTCAAGCCTAAAAAGCCCCGCCTCTTAACTTGCATTTTTGATCAATCTCTGCATGTGTATCAGCTTTGCAAACAAGAGGACACAGAAATAAGTTGTCTCACTTTTAATATCTGAATATAAACAGAATATTTACAATTCATACAATGAGCATTAGTTATCAACAAAGAGAAAATGTACTGCCTTGTCTCTTAACAACACACATCACCCAAACATTACAAATAAATATCCTTAAAGACAAGTTATGGTCCCTGGGAGCTGTAAAACATGAGACCCACAGCATGAATGATTCCATTGTATTCAAATATTGTGTGACTAGGTCTCATGACATTACTCCAGCGTTAATGACACTGACCAACTTTCTGCGGATAAGTCGGTGCTTTGCCACAGAGATAACTAGCTATCCATGCTCACTCGCTGACTAGGCACACACAGCGCTCTCCGCATCACATTTTAAGTACGTCCGAGCATTCGCAGGACGCAGCTTCGGGCAGGGCCGGCCATCAGTCCATGTACGACGATGTGTCCATGCTGTCCACCTCCGGGTGAAGCAGTCTGCCGGCCAAGCGCTCGATGTCGTCCAGGCTGAGTTGTCGTAGTGAACGTTCATAATCCTTCAAAAGGAAATAGAAATTTAAAAAGTCTTACTGTACAGTCAGCCTGCTGAAGTACAGTTGGTTAAAATATCGGTATGATCAAATGACTATTAAAAGGGGAAAACTGCTTTTTGTTAAGACTTTTAATTGCTTTACATTGGTACCCTGACTTATGAGTAATGTTGTCACGATATCAATATTCTGACTTTGATACTATACCTGCATAAAGTACCTCAATAAGAATACTGAAACGATACAACAAAAACCTAAAACTATCAGTTAAAGCAGTGTAATCATAGATGACAAAACATGGAACAACACATTCTTAGTGTGTGTGTATATATATTTCAAATCCCAGCCTCGCCTGTGTGGAGTTTGCATGTTCTCCCCCGTGCCTGCGTGGGTTTTCCCCGGCCGGGTACTCCGGTTTCCTCCCACATCCCAAAAACATGCGTGGTAGGTTAATTGAAGACTCTAAATTGCCCGTAGGTGTGAATGTGAGTGCGAATGGTTGTTTGTTTATATGTCCCCTGCGATTGGCCTGCGACCAGTTCAGGGTGTACCCCACCTCTGGCCCGAAGATAGCTGGGATAGGCTCCAGCAAGCCCATGACCCTAGTGAGGTCGAATTTTTTAGGACCCAATTTACGAGAGTCCCAACTTACGACTTTTTGAGATACAGGCCATTGCTTGGTCAAACTTTTTATTTGTATTGCGAGCATTATTTACAAGTGGTATCTGCGTTTTTCACTTGTAGTAGCAGCAGGACATTTTCTTCCTATTCCCCAATATTAATTGCTGCTCAGTCTTTCAAACAATGGAACATCCGAAATTTAACAATGTTCTGTGTACCTTCATTTCAAAACAACATGTTGCCATCTAAGGCACCTAAACAGGTTAGCAGCAAGCAAATTTAATTGCTCTTGAATTCCAACATTATAAGCCAAATACGTACCTTAATCAGCTGTTCGTGGACTTTTGCAGCATCTGCAGGACTGAAGTGTTTTGCGAGGATAATGGACACAGCCTGCCACACTCCCCCTTGTGTGGTGCTGCCGTTACCGCTGCTGGTGGCCACCGCTGAAGCTCCGGTCCTTTCTCCCACTGGACGGATGACCAGATTTAATTTAGCTTCTGGCCCAATGGAGTAGTCACTTAGTCGGTGTTCATCTAAAGGGACAAGTAATGGTCACGATCACACACAACAAATTTCTCTTGTGGATGAACAAAGTAGCTATACTTCTATAGTAGATACAAAATGTCTACACATCCCTTTTTAAAGGCCAGGTTTTTGAGATACAAAAAAGATCACGATAAATCATTTCAACACTTAGGCTACCGTTCAGACTGCAGCTCATGATGCCCAATTTTGATGAATTGACCTGCAATGTGAACATACCCTTACACACAGAGCCAACATTTAGATCTCATCAGAGCCATCTATCGACTTGTAAACAGTATCCACCACACAATTATATTCTTCCTCATCTCTTATCTATGTACTCCTTTTGCATGGTGCCCCTAATGTTCAACCCTCGTTGAAAAGTATTTATACTACCAGATATTTTCAATGGTATTTATTTGGCCACTGGATATTTGTGTTTTAGTTTATTTTTATTAATCTTTTTTTCTATTATATTGTGGTCGATACAAACTATGTATTTTAAAATTGACAGAGAAAAGATCACAGACATTTGCCATTATTTCATGTAATTTTTAAGGGAAAATACAATTTCACGATATACATAATTAATGGGATAAAAGAATTATCTGTATCAGATAAAGTTTTGTCCATAGATGTGGCTGTGTTCAGAATTAACCAATCACAGTCAAACTCATTAAATGGGGGGTTAGCGCACAACCACCAGCATTTAAAGTCCCTCTGTTTAACACCAAATAAAGTTTTGTGTTGTAGCAAGATTTTCCTGACTTTTTTTTTTTTTTTTAACTTTTTTTTAGAATCCTGAAAATTTTGTGCTAAAACTGGCTGGTATTTCGAACTGTTCACAAATCCCCCCCACCTTGACTAATTCCCCAGTTCCAGCAGAAAAAAAACAGCCCAATAGCATAACACTGCCACCACCATGCTTCACTGTATGTATGGCATTGTTTTGGTGAGGAGTGGTGTTGTATTCGCGCCAAACATACCCTAAAAAAACTTCAACATTGGTTTAAATGAACATTTTTTTCCCCACGTGTTTGAGAAATTTCAAAATTGTTTTTTTTCTTTTCAAAACTAAAAAAAAAAAAAGGTTGAGATTTTTGTTGGTCTCATTTCTTTACATCACAAAAAAATGGCATTTGAATAGAGGCGTGTAAACTTTTTACATCCACTGCATCTATCTACAATCGAGAGGAACCTGAGTTAAAGGAGCAGGCATGAAGATTAACAAAAAGGTACCTGCGAGCGCTTTGCCTTTATAAAGCAACCGCTGCTGATTGGCTGGGATGTTGAGACGTTCCGACACGAGCTCTTTCACTGTGGAAACCTTTTCATCTTCAGTCACCTGGAAGATTACGCACAAAATGGTCAAACTAATGCAAGCTGAGCACCATTTAAGCAATGGTGCACGTTGTACAAATGCTTCATTAGTATATTTAAGCAGTTTTCAGATAGCTGTAGATAAGTGTGTATTTTTCTGACAACTTTTTACTTTAAAATTGAAAACAGATTCTCTGCTTTACTTAGACTTGAGTAAACGGGTTGAATTCGTACTTATACTTTAACCAGTGTTTTTTTTAACACGTCTGTACTTCTACCCTAAGTAGAGAGAGAGTACTTTTGCCACCTCTGAAAGCTATATTCTTTAATGCCTTTCGACTTGACCCTATTTAGGCATTGATACCGCAACTAATCCTCTTCCATCTCTCCCTGTCGTCTGCATGTTCAGCTCTAACTGGAGCTATCTGCAAGTCTTCCCTCACCTCGTCCGTACATCTCCCATTTGGTGTTTCTCTTCGGCGGCTCCATTTCCAGCATTCTTCTACCGATTTATCCAGTCCCTCCTCTGTACATGGGATCTCTAGCTTTATCCCTCTCATGAGCTAATTCTTGATCCTGTCCATCCTTGTCACCCCCAAAAAGAATCTCAGCATCTTCAACTCTGCCACGTCCAGGTCTGTCTCCTGGTCATTGATACCATCTCCAAACCATACCTCGAAAACGTTACTTTCACCTGTCTCAGACGTTTACACAACAGCACAAGCTTAATCCAGCAGTTGTGCTATTAATACCAGATTAAATACTATGGAATGACACAGGAGACACCGTTTATGTAAAACATTACAAAGAGAAGAATCGAGGAAGCACAAATACGAGCGAGAATAGATAAAACTAGTTACTATTTTACTAATTTGACGTCGTATACCAACTTTTCTATACACACATACAACCCGTTAACCAGTCAATACACATACACAAAACGACCAAATAACTGTACAATGACCTAAGCAGATGATTTGGCAGTAACGTTAGCCTGCCTCTTTGTCCGGCTGTTGCTAGCAACCCACGACTGTCTGCACATGTAAGACTCGCCACTGAGTCACAGTCGCTTTACTGGCGCTACAAAGAGAGTAAATAAGAAAAAAAACACACACACACACACAATTTCCACTTATCTAATTCTCCTTCACATTTTCAAAAAGTGACTCAACATGTGACAAGGATCTTTCCAAGTGGTTAGCAGCTAGGTGGCTACAAGGGTCGGACGTATGAGCCGCAGTCAGCAGTAACATATCCTTCACTTACGTGGACGCTGCATTCTTTTCCCTGCAAAGGCTTCACAGTAAGAATCATTTTGGATTGAACTACGAACAAATAAACGACGACTTCTTTGGAGATTAGGCGACAAAACCTCTCCGCTAGTTTAGCTAAGGAAGACCGGGCTTCTTCGTTAGCAGCCCATGCTGTGCTGCTGACTTTGAGCGCCCCCGCCTGACCGGGCTGTGTTACGTCTGCTGCCTATTCGAAACAATAGTTCACGTGTCACTGCCCATTGGTTAGGAATCACTGATCCAAGTCAGTGGTTCTGAAACTGGGGTTCCTGGAGCCCCGACACTACTGGCAGTCCACAAGCTGTGCTTGGGGGGGTCGACATACAAACATACAAAACCAATTACTCTTTACTCCATATCTTAGCTTTGACACCCCCCCCCCCCCCCACAAAAAAATATAATTTGTGTTTTTATGTCCTAAATGTACAGTTTGTCACAGTTTCTTATCGTACTAGAGTGGCTCCAACTACTAGAGACAAATTCTTTGTGTTTTAACATACTTGGCCAGTATAGATGATTCTGATTCTGATTAAAAGCTCTGATATGTTTGTGACAATTCCTATAAATCTGTCTCTCTGGGATGAATGAAGTTTTTTTTTTTTTTTTTTTTTTTTTAGAACAAACAATTTGGGTTGCATTTTTTTTATGCTTGCAAAGTGCTGTCCGTCCATCCATTCATCCCTTTTCTGAACCTAAATGAATAAAATTTGATTGATTGATAGCACCAAGACTGGTTAGCACATCCGCCTCACAGTTCTGAGGTCCCGGGTTCAAATCCGGCCTTACTGTGTGGAGTTTGCATGTTCTCCTCATACCTGTGTGGGTTTTCTCTGGGTACTCCGGTTTCCTCCCACATTCCAAAATCATGCATACGGTAGGTTAATTGAAGACTCTAAATTTTCCATAGGTGTGAATGGGAGTGTGAATGGTTGTTTGTCTCATGTGCCCTGTGATTGGCTGGCGACCAGTTCACGGTGTACCGCTAGGTTCCAGCATCCCCGCTAGGTTCCAGCATCCCAGCGACCCTAGTGAGGAGAAGCAGTGTAGAAAATGGATGGATTGATTGGTCGCTGTTCTGCTGCCATGCAGAATTAAGGGAAATATTTGCATGGTATCTAGGGATTGCTTGAATGGGTTTATTCTTTCCATTCATGTACTTTCTGGGGAAAGTAAATAATAGTCATTGTTAAGCTATTAGCAATTATTTGTAATAATACAGTAACAATATTTTTTTGGGGGTGAATCATTGTGACCATTGAGGCAGCACAGTAAACTAGCGGCAAGCACATTTGCATCAGTGGTCTGAGGTTCAGGATTCAAATATTGGCTCTAGCCTTCCTGTGTGGATTTCTAGGTTAGCAACCTTGAAGACTCTAAACTGTCCATAGGTGTAAATGTGAGTGTGAATGGTCGTTTCTTTGTATTTGCCCTGCGATTGGCTGGCGACCAGTCATAGGTGTATTCTCCCTCTCGCCCAAAGTCAGCTCGCATAGGCTCCTGCTCACACGTGACCTAATGAGGACTAGCACTGTAGAAAATGGATTGATGGATTATGAACATTAACCTTTTGCCTAAATGAAGATAAATTACCAGAATGGAATTGAATACAATAGAAAGCTTTACTGCAATTACATTTGGAGCAGTACTCTCCTCAGAGTAGTTAAAAATAAGGCTGCCAAGCCCATTCCTAATTTAGAGTCAGAAATAAATGTACAACTCAGCCCCATAATAATAAAACACTGCAAACAAAAGCGCTTTAGACATTTTTCTCGTGCCATCAAATGAGTAATGCACCCCTCTCCCGAAACCCTCCAATCTATCCCCAAAATCCCATCTGACCCGGTCTCATCTCATCTCATCTCATCCTCCCGGACTGGCTCTTTGGTCACGTGACCGGCTGCTGCCGTCTCAATGCAGCCCCTCACTCTCCCAATCCGCAGCCCCCCACTCCAAACTCGAAAGGAGAGGGAACATCCTTCTCTTCACTTGCAGAGGACGTCCGCGTGCACCTGTCGAATGGACCGTCTGCACTGGGTAAGTGCTGTTCTATCTATCTATCTATCTATCTATCTATCTATCTATCTATCTATCTATCTATCTATCTATCTATCTATCTATCTATCTATCTATCTATCTATCTATCTATCTATCTGTCTATCTATCTATCTATCTATCTATCTATCTATCTATCTATCTATCTATCTATCTATCTATCTATCTATCTATCTATCTATCTATCTATCTATCTATCTATCTATCTGTCTGTCTGTCTATCTATCTATCTATCTATCTATCTATCTATCTATCTATCTATCTATCTATCTATCTATCTATCTATCTATCTATCTATCTATCTATCTATCAGGATCTTTCCAGTATTTTTTCAAGCCTTGCAAGACATTTTCTTTAACTTCTTTCCTAAATAACGCCTTCAATTAAGGTGGAAAATGGCTTCCTTTGAGTGACATTGAATTTACTCAAAATCAACGAGATAGCTGCAACTTGTGGCTGCTGCAACACTTACACTTGACGTGTGGCTGCACATTAAAAGTAGGTCATGGGCACGCTTCGAGACCTTCAGTTCGCCTTGCAGCTAAAGATTGAAGAGCTCCGTCAGAGGGACACCCTAATAGATGAGCTGGAGCTGGAACTCGATACCAAGGACGAACTCATTCGGAGACTTCAGGAAGAGCTGGATCGCTATAGAGCCCCCGTGGTCCTGCCGGGACCCTCTGTAGCCAGCGCCGGTTGGTACACGATGTTCTGATTTAGATGATATTTGCCTCGTTTGAGTCACTCAGTATGATTTTTTTGTGTGTGTGTGTGTGCGTCTGTGTCTTTGCAGCCTGCTTGCCTCGAAGTGATGACCACCTGCAAATCGTAAATAGAAGGACACTCATTTCTGAGTCCTTCACTCTAGATTCGACGAATCTTGCCACCTTTTGTGACAAAAACCAGGAGTAAGTGCACACAATGTTTTCTTCAGCAATATGTAGTTTTCAGAAAACCATCCAGAGGTGCAATGCCTTGTCTTCAGGGTGGCTTGGAAACATACCTGTATCTTTATGGTCTAGGAAGTGTCAAAAGATGTTCACTGCTGTTAGCTGTAAAATGTAAAAATGATGAATTGCCCTTATTTTTCTTGGCCATTTTATAGGGCGAATTTACAGGTGGTGCTTGGGAGGTGAGTTGCTTCACGTTAACATTGTGTTTTTGACTCAACCATGTTGTATTCAGCAGCCAGGACAGTACATTTTCTGCGTAGTTGCTTTTCCAGTTTTATGGTTATTATCATTAATTTGACCCTTTGCCATCAATGATATCCTTTCTGTGGTGGCATTTCTAACCAGACTCAGAAAAGCCAAAGAAGCAATTTTTTTGCTCAACATTAATTTAAATGCTGACTGATCTGAAGTCTCACAAGATATGTCAACGTCTCACGTCTCGCACGATGTCTCGCAATTAAGAAAATGCAGTTCCAAAAGATTAAAAGCAACTGCATTGTATTTAAAAGTTAAATAAAACTGAACCGTACTCGTGATACACGCACCACACTTTGAGAATATTGTACCTTGAGTGTGAGATGGACTCCAATTGCACCCCTTCTTCCTATGATCATCTGCACGATTATGCAGGAATAACCCTGAACATCCTCCCTCTGTACATGCAGATGTCAGAAGTTGATTCAGGCCGCTTTTTTGAAGAGCAACTTCTTAAGGAACCTCGATGAAGATGAAACAAGAGCCGTCACGACCTGCATGCATCTCACGGCCATCCATCACAGCTGCTGTGTGATTCAGGAGGGGACCAGCGGCTCGCAGGCTTATGTTGTACAGGGTAAATCATGCTCATCGCGCGGCAAAGTTAATCACGTAGTAGGTTCTGCTAGGTGCTTGAGTGTGGAAATGATGAGTAACCATAGCGGCCGGCATGCTAAGGAGTCCTTATTTAGGATGTTGCTGCTGTTACCTTTATTGCTCTCATCATGCTCATTGCACAGAGATAACTGTGGGTCTTTTAATTTTTTTTACATTTTGATGCAGTGCATTGCTACAAAAGCTATAACCCAAGTCATAAAATTCTTGTTGAATTAACAAATTAGTTCTCTAGGCAGCACGTCGGAATAGTGGTTAGCACGTCTGCCTCACAGTCGAGAGGTTCTGGATTTAAATCCATCCAGCCATCCATTTTCCGTACCGCTTATCCTCACTAGGGTTGCGGGTGTGCTGGAGTTTATCCAAGCTCTCTGGGCGAGAGGCGGCCTACACCCTGGACTGGTCGCCAGCCAATCTCATGTGTTTGGCATGTGGCAGGAAACCGGAGTACCCGGAGAAAACCCACACAGGCACGGGGAGAACATGCAAACTCCACACAGGGGACTGGGGACCTGGGCAGATGTGCTAACCAGTCGTCCACCATGCCACCGTGGATTTAAATTTGTCTATGTGTACTCTGCAACTGACTGGCGACCAGTCCAGGGTGTACCCCACCTCTCGCCCAAAGTAAGCTGGGATTGGCTAGAAAATGGGTGGGAATACCTCTCTTTTGTTTGGTTGCTGTGTCTAAAGCCAATTCGGCTGCTCGAGAGCTGACTAGAACTAAAAGCAGAGATCACTTCTTTTGTTTTAAATTAATAAACACTGCCAGTGATCGCCGTCTTTACCGAGTGTGTTTCCATCACAGAGGGGAGGCTGGACGTGACGAAAGATGGACAGAAATTGCTCACAATCGAAGCAGGGGAAGTGTTCGGAGAGCTGGCGTTGCTCTACAACTGCACACAAATGTACTCCGTCACAGGTAACAACATGTGCAGTATGTGCGTCTTGTTTTTTTAATTTTTTTATTTTTATTCATGCTGATATAACTAAGTCAAAAGCTGAAGACCTTGTTGCATTCCAGTGCTTTGTGTTTGGTATGGATGTGATTTATTTATGGGAAAAGGGATTATCACAAGCTGGGTTATTGTGGCTAGAGGTCACAGACAACACCACGTCTGCTGAATGGTTTCCCCACATATTGTATGTGTGGAATTTAAAACAGTCCATCTGTTCCCTGCAATGGCACAGTCAGTGAAAATACGAAAACCTTTAAGGTGGCTATTAAATTTTGCAGTCATTACAGGATTTTTGTTTTGGTTAATGATGTGGTGTCATGGCAAGTGTCTTGCTGGAAATCTCTGCTATTCTGTGCGCATGTGACTTGCTTAAACAAGTAAATAGGCTGAGCATCATCTGAAATTGAAAAATAACTTTGTTTGGCCTCTTTATCTTGCAACCAGCCGCTATGACAACAAAGCATGAATGTCCTTTGTCATTCTCTAATAGCTTTGCCTTTTATCAGTAACAAAATTATTTTTTTTGCCGTCTGCGGTCTTGACAGATGGAATAAGATGTCACCTTCGGGAAGATCACATTAGCATAGCAGTACAATCCAATCAAAATGAGGTCCGATACAAGAGCTTCATGAAACATTCAGCCTTTAAATGTTGAGTTAAAGTTCAGATTTACACTGTCGGTATTAATTTAAGTAGATGTTGATTACTGTGGTTGTAGCTTGCAGTTGTGTTGAGTGGTGTAGTCATGAACTTGTGATTGTACCTAATATTGTGACCAGAATCATCTGAGTTTATGATCATTTATCCACATCAAGAGTTTATATTGTTTACGTGACCTTGCAAATCTGTTTTGAAAAGAAGTTTCAACACAAAGAACTGCACGTTGCAACCACAATAATACATGACATTAACACTCTCTATTGTCTGGCGTCCGCAACGAAATTCTAAAGACTCCCTGGCTTCTTCCGAATGCTGCTGCTCGAGTGCGCACTAAACTCGATAAAAAGATTCTCCCTTTTTTGTTTCTCCCTTTCTATCGTCACTGCATGGGATCCAGTACATTTTTCACATTTAAATTCCTGCTCCTGAACTACAAGACGACATACAGCATATTCAAAAAGACAGTATGCGTTTTTTAAATTAATGATTATTATCATTAATAATTTAAACCCCAAGGATCGAGAGTTATTGTATACTTTACACACCCAAGGTCTGTCTCGCTAAAATTAGGTTGTTTAGCTGCTTTTGTTACCATGGCTACTGGAGGCAGAGCCTGAGCCTTGTGACTAAAGTGTGGTCTAATTGTAAGTGCATGGCCAGAGTGTGGAAGAAAAATGCCAGCAATATGATAGCAGGGGTGTAGCAGGGAATCTGGATCTGGATCTGGATCTGAATCTGGAACTGGAACTTTGCTCATGTCATGGGTGGAGAAACTTTGTATTGGTGTGGTTATCATAGAAATTAGCCCCGCTGTTGCATTATAAAGATGGCACCGCTTGCATTTTCCCTCACGGGGGCAACACTTCCTCCCCACTCCGCCGAATTTCACTTGTTACTTAGTGTGACGATCCGCGTATGTGGCGCATGCAAAAGACAAATATCCAAATACCCTCCCCTCCTAACAACGTTCATTCAACAAAATTGAATGCAGCTCTCCTTACCTTCTGGCTTTGACATGATAATGTATAGTCCTACAGTCACTTGAAGGTGGTTTTGCCTCTTTGGGATGGATAAAGAAACTCGGTTTGGGGGCCTCAGAAATAAGCAAATAACTTGGTTGTTAAATTTCATTCTTGAGGCGTGGGCAGGCACTCCAGCCAGATGATTTGTACACAAGCCATTAAAATGTCAGCTGTCCAATATGTCCCCTTTAAAGAGCTTGTGCATATCAAGCGAGTTGAGCGCACATCTACTGTACGTACTTGTACTTCCCAGAGTCTGTGAAGAGCAGAAGGGGAGGCGGCGTCATCAGCTGTCAGGCTTCCATCTTCCAGGAAATTCAACTATCCTGCGCAGCTTTCTTAATAATTCTGTATGTAATTGTGCAGGTTAAGCAATCAGCCACCGCTGTCTATCAAATGGTGGACGTGATTAGACAGTTCAAACAGCAGAGATCTGCTGTCCCCGCTCACAGCCGCCGTCAATGAACCAATCTGAATATCATTATTAATTCAAAGTCAGTTTCATTACAAAGAAACTTTAATTATAGTTAAGGAAATGAGATATATGGTAGAGGTACTTCTCTATTAATAATGTCCACTTATGAATAATAAGTGTACAAGTTTTTTGAGGCCCTTCATACAAATCCCTGTGATGGAACTCGACTCATGTGTCCTCTTTGTCGTCGCCCTCCCTTTTGCTCCGCAGCGCAGTCGGACAGCAAGCTGTGGGTTCTCGAGCGCAAGAGTTACCAGACTGTGCTCATGCAGAGTGGCCGTGACAGGCTCGCGCGCACATCGGAGCTCCTGAGCAGGTAAATGTCTACAAAAGATGACACTTTCATCCCTTTTTAAAAAAAAATAACAATAAAAAATAATATCCCAGATCAGTTGTGTCACAATTAGGGGCTATGTTAACCTTGCAAAGTCTGTAGGGTACTTTTTTTATTTTTACTTATAAGGTTGCATCAGGTGACACGGTGAGAGACTGGTTAGCACATCTGCCTCACAGTTCTGGGGACCCGGGTTCAAATCCAGCCTCGCTTGTGTGGACTTTGCATGTTCTCCCCACGCCTGCGTGGGCTTTCTCTGGATATTCCGGTTTCCTCCCACATTCCATAAACATCCATGGTAGGTTAATTGAAGACTCTAAATTGTCCGTAGGTATGAATGTGAGTGCGAGTGGTTGTTTGTTTATATGTGCCATGCGATTGGCTGGCGACCCGCCTTTCGCCCAGAGTCACCTGGGATAGGCTCCAGCACGCCCGCGAGCCTAGTGAGGATAAGCAGTATGGAAAATGGATGGATGGATGGGTTGCATCAGTACTTTTACTTTTACTAGTCTTACTTTTACACAAGTATCCGTACAGAGTGTGAGTACTTTTGCCACCTCTGACGTTTGTTAAATGCGAAGGTCTTGCCATTTAGATATTTTCTGATTGCATCATGGTGTCCATTCCCCTGGTAGATACCAACACCTTATATTTTTTAAAGAGTGTGCGTGTGTGTGAGAGAGAGCGATACGAGTGATTGAGTGTTGCGGTTAATGCTATTGCTCGCTTGGTTCACAGTAAAGTACAACCGACTGCTGTAAACAAGTAGATACCAGATAAGCCAACTTCCTCAATTACCATTTCTTACCTTCCCAGTATTTTTATATATTTTACATCCACATTATTATCTTTTTTTTTTTTTTTTTACCTCATCTACGAACCAATCACCTGACCTGTCCATCCTTTTATAAAATCTAATATTGCCCTTGAGCACAAAAAGCAAACATTTCCCTGTAGTTCCCACAACCACTAAAAGCAGAATGGGAGGCAGTCAGTCTGGGATTTACCTGATCTTTCAATTTTAGCTAGCTGGGATAAACTCCAGCTTTTTCAAAAATGCTGAACTGGATAAGTGGGACGACTGCGCAGTGACGGATGTGTTGTTTCCCTTTTGCTGTCTATGTTGTCTAAGTGAATTTGTGTCTGCAGCGTTCCCTCTCTGCTGTCCTTGCCAAAGAACGCCATCATGAAGATGTGTGATCTTATGGAGGAGGTACATATACGAAGCATGAACATCGCACACAACCACCTCGCAAATTTATTTGTTTTCCCCATTCTTTTATTTCACTTTGGTAGCTGCTGCTTGTCCCTGACCTTTTATGCTCAATTTGATTGTTTTTCCCGTCTTTCTGTCTCTCCACAGGCTCGCTACACTCAAGGCGACGACATCATTCGACAAGGCGCCTCAGGGGACACCTTTTATATCGTTAACAAAGGCCAGGTAAAGTTGGCCGCAATGAGGGAAAAATGTCAGCACAGCTTTAGAAATGTCTCTGGAGTGGCTGCAATTGACTTTGTCACCTTTCTTCATTGCTTTTTTCTTTTTCTTGTGACTATTTTGATTGGGCAGGTGAAAGTCACAGAAAAGAAGCTGGGAGATGAAGAGCAAGTCCTCTCCAAGCTTTCGGAGAGGCATTGGTTTGGAGAAAAAGCTTTGTGGGGGTAAGACGGATTCAATTGTTATCACGTGCCTTTCGTAGGATTTATTTGAATCAAATCTCTCTCTCTCCTTATTCAGAGAGGACGTGCGCGCTGTGAATGTGATTGCAGCTACTGATGTGACGTGTCTGCTCATTGACAGAGAGTAAGACACGTTTCCCAGAGATGGATACAGTTCGGAGTTTCAATGATATCTTTTTATTTATTTTCCAGGACGTTCAGGGATATAATTGGAGGGATGGTATTTGACAGCAGTAAAGAGGTGCTTCAAAACACTGGATGCAAAGAGGAGTAAGGAAAATTTGTTATCATTTGTTTCAGAGTCCAAACCTTCACCGTCATAAACCTTTATTAACTGGACATGAAATGGTTTAAGCATTTAAAATTATGAATTGTCATACAAGGACAAGCAGACCCTAACCAGTCCGGAGGAATCTGTTAAAAACAATAAAACACTGCATTAATGACAAATGTACTTACCAGGCAAGTTGATTTTTTTATATTAAGAATTATAAAATGAACTCAACCACTGATGTGATATGTAATAACATAACATGCACTGCAGCACTAAGCCTTTTTTAATCTCGCCAATCCGCAGTCAACTACGGCTAACGTAGCAGTCTAGAATCTTCACTCAGTGCTCCTTCTGATCAAACAGCACTAACAGATGGACTCAAATGTCGTATCAACAGAATGGGAGTAAACCAGGAAGTAGACGCCTACCCGAATAAAACTTGTAAGAAGCAACACTTATACTCAATCATCCATCCACATGACTAATGGTGATAATCTCAGACAAGACACCGAAACACTGTCTAACACTGGACAAAAGTACTCGAGCACCACCGGAGTACAATGTGAGTCCACTTCCTTCACGGCAACGTCTGGTAGATATTCTTCTCCATGTCTTACCACTGTTGTTCTTTCAGAATAAGTGCAGCAAAAGCCACAATAATCATTTCATCTTTTGAGGGTGGTTGAAAAGAGGTCAACTGAGGGACCCTGGTAGCTTGTGTTTTATGACATTTATTACACCAGAATTTTAGTGCAACTCCAAATAGTATACATTTTGCCGAAATGTGATGTCACAATTCTCCATTTTCTACGCCTCTTGTCCTTATTAGGGTTGTGGGTGAGATGGAGCCTATCCCAGTTTTTGGCACGAGGCGGGCTACACTCGGGATTGCGAGCTAGTCAAACGCAGGGTGGGACAATTATTAATATGGCTGAAATAGAAAGTGATGGCATCGCGCAAGCACAATTTCTTTGCAGTCTGGATGGAGTGAGGTGAACATCTCCTGAAGTCTCCAATAACACCACAAAAAGTCACTAGATTTGTTGCTTATCAGTTTTTTGAAAAATAGTCGCTCGAGGGGTCGCTAAATGGGGGAATAAAGTCACTAATTGTAACACAACATTTTTAACTTTTGGAGCCGTGAAAGCTGCAGCTCAATTTGTTTCCCTTGTGAGCAGGTCAGAAGTCAAGGATGCTGCCTCCCTCTTATCTTCCACCTTAAGTGATTTCCAGATAATCAGCAGTCTAGGAGAAGGGCAGTTTGGTCATACAGACCTGGTGAGGTTCTGGCTCGATGCCTCCTGCACATTCTGTGTTGGTGCAATGTAATCCATGGATACGTGCCTCTTCCAGGTGCAACTCAAGAGCAACGCCCAGGGTCTTTTCGCCATGAGGGTCTTCGATAAGAAGGCGATTATCCACAACGGCCTGCGAGAGCATGTTCTGAGAGAACGAAACATCCTAATGGATTCCGCATGTCCATTCATAGTCAGGTGTTCGCATTTTAGATGCTATCTACTCAGGATTGTTTTGATTACACTCCGTGTTTGTATTGACAAGACGGTGCATGTCTAACATTTCTAAAAATAGTAAAACTGAGTTGTGTAAGAGGGATTAATCGCGGAGTTCAAATGTAAAAGCAGACAAGTGCAATTTTGACAAAAATGGTGGCACGCCTACTAGCAGCCTGCCTATCACGACATTTTCTAACCCTTCATAACCAAACAACCCCTATGTATAACTCGCTGAAAATAAAAGTTTTATTTCAGAAACCAACAAGTAACATGCATTTTATTTCAAGTAGTGCCAATCACGATATTCATCCAAAAAAATATTAGATGACTGCATTATATTGGGGGGGGTAACAGACAGCATGTCAGGATGTGATCACATTCATATTTATCCATCGTCTGATTTATAATTGCTGTATGGTATGTGATTAGCTTTGTATGAATGTCCGCTTTAGAATAGAAGTTGATATGCGTTGTGTTGGATGTACAAATGCCTGGAGTTGGAGAGTGTATAAAAGCACCAATCCTAAAAATATTTTTCTCTCGTTAATCCCAGATTGCACAAAGCCTTTCGAGATGCTAAGTGCATCTATATGCTGACAGAGGCTTGTCTCCATGGCGATCTTTACGGCTTGCTCAAAGAAAAGTACATACTTTTGTACTGAAGGTAAGCCCTTCAAACTAAAGAATGAAAGCGCCTAAGTGTGATTGTACTCCACAGAGGCTGTCTGGATGAGAGCAGCACCAAATTCTACACGGCTTGCGTGACGCAGGCGTTGACCTTTCTTCATGCTCGAAATGTCGTCTATAGAGACATCAAGCCTGAAAATGTTGTTCTAGATGAGCGAGGATATGCCAAACTGGTAAAAGGATGAAAAAAAAAAAATCATTTCACACTTGACTTATACAGTATATGTACGGGGGGGACATCAGTTTTTGATGGAGTTCCATTCCTATTGTGGCAACGTAACCCGAATTTATAACCTAAATTGGTACACACCGTAGTCTATCACTCACTTCCGCTGACGCGGTAGTAATCCCCCACCTATTTGTACTTCACTATTTAGCGAATTGTGCCTGTCCTCTGTTATTTGCAAAAAAAAACAAACAAAAAAGAAAAACCCACCTAATCATGTTTTTTGGTGCGCTTTCTATAATGCTCTAAGATGCCACAAGACATCATCAAAGCTCTGTCTGTTTCAGAATTGGTCTCAAGGAAATCTGTTGAAGCGATACATCTGCCAAAGACAAGCTTTGCATGTTGGGGAGAGTCTTCACTGCATGTGCATGTGTCAAACCATTTTTAAGCCATTTATTCATAAAGGTAATGTAAGATGAGTTCCAAATTATATAAAACTGTTTTGGTATCATACAGTCGATTGTGGTACATTTAAACTATTAATACAGGCAATTATAAACATTTGGCATCAATTACTTGCATTTGTTTGAATATTTGCAGTGGAGCTCCGTAACTACTTACTGTAAAGTCATAATTACAGTACATATTTGTATGAAAAACTCTTCTAACCCATGAATATAAAAACAATCAAACAAAAAACAGTAAGGGCGGCGGTAACGAAGCGTGCCTTCGTGTTCCATGACAACACACTGTATTCTTACAGGGTTGCGTAAACTAGTTCATTGCACATCATTTGTTACCTTGAAACATCGTACCTCGGTACCACCGTAACCTGAGGACCCCCTGTAGTAGATTTGCATTCTCCCCGATGTGACTGTCCTTGTTTGTCAATCACAGGTCGGCTCGAGGTGTTTAAAGAAGATTGAAATGGGTAAGAAGACATACACCTTCTGTGGCACTCCAGGCTACATGGCCCCTGAAGTCATTTTCAACAAAGGCCACAGTGTAGCTGCAGACTTCTGGTCTTTGGGTGTTTTTGTGTTTGAGCTCCTGACTGGTGGGTGAGTTTTGCTCTTTGTTCCATCTCACATTGTTGAAACACAGTGGAACAAAACGCTTTCTATTCCACAAAGCGGCTCGACTTCCCTTTTATGTTAAGTTTTGAAAAAAATGTTTACCATTGGAAACAATGGCAATAGAAATAGGCAGTTCTAGGGTCAGACTGTCACCCACTGTCACCTTTATTAACTGTATAGGAAATATTCAGTTTGCATTTCCATTGTTCAGGCGGTGACCTAACCCAAATTCGTATGTGGGTCATTCCAGGATTAGAAGACAATTTAGGCACCAATACAGTAGTTTTGAAAAATGGACCATTTATTTTATAGATTTTTGTCACATTTTCAGTAACAGGTGTTTTGAGTGACACACTGCATTATGACTAAAAATAATAATATTTTTTTAAAAGTGAAAACTAGAAGAGAAGACTTACCTTGGGTCTACCCATGGCTAGAGCAGTTAGCTTGATGCAACTATTTAAAAAAAAAAATGTTTGTCTTCCTCTATATGGCTAAAAACGTTTTAGCAACAGAGTTGCATGTATGTTGAGACACAACTTCAACTTTATAATTACTCCTATTTAAAATACTGTACTGTATATGTCTGTGTCTGTGATATGCATAAAACAAAATGTTTCAACAATTACAAGGAAAACAGGAACAAAATCATACCAAAAAAAATCAAGTTAACACATTTTTAACACAAATTCAGCTTCAAACAATCATGTAATCAAACTGTAGTCCTGCTTGTGAGCATAGCATGCACAGGAAGTCAGCTATCCCGTTTTCCGGGTTTGATCACGTGACGTTCAACATAAAGCGGACCGACACAAGTGCATGTTTCTGTATTTTGTGCATGAATTATTTGAAATTTCACGGAGGGGGGCAGAACATGTCCTCCCGTTCTGGAATGAACCCGAAAGACAAGTCGCAACCAGCGATGACCCAAAATAATGGTCAAATTCTGATTTGTGAAACTTCAGGTTTGGTCCACTCTGGATGTAGAACTGTACCACTGACAGATCGCTTGTGTCTCCAGGCTTCCGTTCAGCGGCGTTGACCCAATGAGTGTTCTTGGCGACACCGTTCGTGGCATTGATAACATCGACTTCCCCAAAGCAATCAGCAAGAGTGCCTCCAGTCTCATAAAGAAGCTGTGCAGGTGTTGAATCCAAGCGCGCCAAAGATGCAGCGCCACGTCTTGACTGACACAATCACGATGGTGTCCTCAATTTGATGTCCTCTCTCTGCTCCGTTGCCAAGGCACAATCCCTCGGAGAGGCTAGGCAGTCGAAGAAATGGGGCCAAGGACATTCAGAAGCACAAGTAAGACTGCAGGTTATATTGCTCTATGGGAGCCTGAGACTCAAAATATGACATTTATTTAAGATGATTAAAGATTCAGTTCAATTAAAGTACCAATGGACAGTTTAATGTCTGTGTTTGACATCAGAGAATTAAAAACAGGGTCTAGTGTTGTGCCCAATACTGTTTATATAGGTAAGATATTAAGAAATATGCAAAAATGTACATATATATAGTATTTACAGTAGGTGAATGTGTTGAGGGAACTACATGCAAATATTGTACACTGTCAAACAGCCGCCTCCTCTCGAACAAATGCCGAGCCTCAATTAGTTGCCAGGTGCACTTGAAGAAATAAATGCCTAACCACAAATATGTATGTGTAGATTCTAAGTCATCCAGGTCATGGCGATCCGCAAATGTTGAAATGCTGCAACAGGAGTTGCTTCTAAAAAATTTTTGTGTTGAGTCTCCATATTTGTCTCTGTTGGGTGCCCCCTGGGATGGTGGGTGGTTTGTTGTTGCCAAGGCTGGTACCCTGGCATGGCTGGTGAACGGCCGTACTGCATACAAACCGTTCAGTCATCAGAATTTGACATTCAATTCCAAATATTCATTGCTTATAGGCTTATAACACAGCAACATATGCTAGTTTCGTTAGCACATCTATGGCTTTCTGCAATGTGTGTTAGCATTAAGCTAATGGACTTTCGTATAACGCAAGTTACGTTATATGTTAGTTTTATATATATATATATAGTTATATGGCTGTTTTCAATGCAAAACGTAATTCTCTGTTTTATGTTTTAGTTTGACAATAAACATCACCTGGGAGTGGCGATAAACAGCTTGGCTTCTTTTTTGAAGAACTGTTCACCATATTGTGACCACCCCAGGTGACACACACACTAGAGACATAAATAGAAGCCTTTTGGATTAAATGTGAAACGCCTTCAATACATAAGAAGAGTCCAGTTGCATTGTGGGCGCTCCCCAAATAGTAGTAGTAAAAAGAACAGGTGGCCACAAATCAATCAATCTATCTATCTATCTATCTATCTATCTATCTATCTATCTAATCCGAGTTGCCATAGCTCAAATATAATCCAGAAATGTTTTATTATTATTATCTTTTATTTATATATATATTTATATATTTATTTATAAATATATAAATTACTTGCGCGGCACGGTGGACGACTGGTTAGAGCGTCAGCCTCACAGTTCTGAGGACCCGGGTTCAATCCCTGGCCCCGCCTGTGTGGAGTTTGCATGTTCTCCCCGTGCCTGCGTGGGTTTTCTCCGGGCACTCCGGTTTCCTCCCACATCCCAAAAACATGCATTAATTGGAGACTCTAAATTGCCCGTAGGCATGACTGTGAGTGCGAATGGTTGTTTGTTTGTATGTGCCCTGCGATTGGCTGGCAACCAGTTCAGGGTGTACCCCGCCTCCTGCCCGATGACAGCTGGGATAGGCTCCAGCACGCCCGCGACCCTAGTGAGGAGAAGCGGCTCAGAAAATGGACGGATGGATGGATAAATTACTTGCCTCGTGAATTGCTTACAATTAAAGGATGCCTGGTATTAGCTGCAGTTGAATAAAAAACAAACAAACAAACAAAAACTGCTGTGTCTTGTCTCTCATTAGATGGTTTGAAGGATTCAACTGGGATGGACTAAGTAGAGGAACGTTAAATCCACCACTCAGCCCCAAGGTAAGCATTCAGTTATCTTTTGTTCCTAAATTTAGAAATCATTTGTCCTAATTTATTTCTGTGTTGCTTTGTTTTCAAGGTTAAACACATTTGGAACAGCAGTGGCACATGTGCTCACTATAGTGTAGATGCAGCCGAGCTTGGCACAACATGGGAGGACTTCTGATGGATGAAGTCTATTTTTTGGTTTAACTGTCAAGAACAATTCACTCACTACCAGTAAAAACACACTATATTTTTTATTATCAGCAGAAATTGTTTGATAAAGAACACATGCTTGTCTCAAACGAGCACTTACGTTCTATTTATTTATTTAGTTTGTTTTTTTGGTAAATAAAAAATAATAATAATGCATTTACATTTGTGCATCAGTAATGTTACGACTGTTGGATGCAATAAACAGCTTTATCTCACAGTCTGCATTCTTATTCAGAAGAGTTTCCAGCCGCAAACTATGCAGTGACGTCAGGGTTGGGGGGAAAAAAAAAATCTTGCAGTGAAGCTAAAATGGAAGAAGGCAAGTACAGGAAGTCTTTTAATGTGGATTTCAAGATATAACAATGATAAAAGTCAATGGAAGAAACCAGGGTGCAATAGTAAAATAAGAATTATAGTTAATCTTCTAGGTAACAGATATTTTGGGATAGGTGGGATTTAAAAAATGCGTATTTCAAGATCAAATTATGTAATTGAAGGGGAGAAGCCACAATTTATTGTTTTTGAAAGGTGGTAATTTTATAAATTTGTTGCTCAAAACACGATTATGTGAAATGTATAGCTACTCTGTTGTTAACACATACAGCTCTGGATTTTTATTTCATTTTATTTATTTATTTAGTTATTTTTTGAGAATGCTGAAAGATTAAACAATTGAGCAAAAATAATGAGCCAATTACTGTTTGCTGTGCTATTTTCACAATCATCAATGCCAGTGATTCATGTGTGTTGTGCTACATTCAGTTGTATTTAACTTTTACGTTCAATAGATTTGCATTTAATCTCAAAGAGCTGGTTGACTTTAAACATTTATTAAGTTTCAATTGCTATTTAATTTTTATGTGCAATACATTTTAACTGAATCATTTAAGAATATAGATTTTAAAAATTTCCCTGTATGTAAGCAGAGTGCTAATGTTCAAACTGTGCATAGAGTTCCAGTGGTTTACAATAATATTAAATATACTTTTTAGAAATAACCTTGAGCTTGTTTTTGATGAACACTTTGGTCATGATGGTGGTACTTGGAGAGCCACGGTTTTTTTCCTAGGTGGTACTTGCTGTTAAAAGTTTGAGAACTACTAATACTGACGTTTACAGAAAATGGCACAATAAACACTTTAGTTTCTTCACATCCTAAAAGATTTGTTGACCATTGCAGTGGTCTTAATTATCCAGAACGGTACTGTATATGAGCAAAATGAAGCGTAATGATCTGATGTAGTGGCTCAATATTACATAAAAATTGAAAGACTTTATCAAATGAATATTATTGTGCCATGATAATCACGTTGTCTGTCACATTTCAATTATTGATAGAAACGTTTGCAAAAAGAAAGAAAGAAAGAACATGAATGATCTTATTTGAAACTCTGAAAGAGAGTTCATTGAGCTTTTGTTTTGAAAATTGTCACAGGAAACAGTTGATGATTAGCGCCAACTTTGGGAGCAGATGGACGGAAAATAGTTTTGGAGCGCAAAGCCATCAAGCGTGGAGCTCGGGACTAACAGGTGATTTACTTTTGTTCTGTGTCCGTTTTTATTGTCTTGTTGACCTAATAAGACTTCATTTTCTCACTAATGTGCGGTAAAGTATGGGCTTTGTGCCCGTTGTCGCCTGCTGAGGCTTTGACGTTACAAGATGAACAAACTTTCCTATTGTTTTAAACTTTTTTTTTTCCCGACCACTTTGCTTTTCGTGCACTCACCATCCGACCATTCAACTTTTCGTCACGAACTACCACCGGTCACTTCATTAGGTACACCTGCACGAGCCATCCATTACAAATATTCTGCCATTTTGATTGACACAGCCAGAAAGGTATAAATGTAACATTGTGTTAGTTCTTCTTTTGTGTGTGTGTGAAGACCACTGAGAGTTGTGTCTATTTTTTTGGGTTACCGCAGAGTGGCAAATGATTGTTTGTTAAATTAATACTTCTCTGAAGGCGTTGATCAAAAACAGGCATTTTAATTTATTTTTATACAGCTCTTGTACAAAGCCCTGGCTAATAGGAATGTAGTAATTGGTGTCAAGTATGTTGAAGTGATACATTTTGACTGGGAGACTAAAATCTTTGAATGTTGGTAAGCAGCTAAATTAGTCTGGGTTGTTAGCGGAAGTTACAGAGAGTCTTCACAGCATGTGTATATTTGTTGCAAAATGAGTTTTTAAAGATGGTTAAGTGTTGTGGGATTATAATTAGTGTTATATTTATATTTTAAACTATTAATATAGACAATTAAAACATATGTTTTTTCATTATTAGTAATATTGGGGATTTACTGTACAATAAAAGGTATACAAGTGAACTGAAGTGGTTTACTATGGCAAATTGTCCCATTTAACTATTATTACTGTTATTTTAGCTTACGGAGACATCCCAGATTCTTCGGTTAGTCGTTGGGATAAATGCATCCCCCCAAATAGTCAAACAGGTGGTGCAGGTAGCTGGGCTGAGCAGCATATCAAGTTTTTACAAGAACATTATTTACGGGACAATATTGTTTATATCTGTATAAGTTAGTTTTGCAATACTGAATTCGGGTCTACTGGAAAGCTGTGTAAGGGTTATGCTTATGGAGGAAAGAAAAGCTGCAACAGTTGGCCACAAACATTAGTGCCTTTTGTGTCTCGCTGCTAATGTGTTGTGTGGGTCAACTTAACTTGACACGGTTCTATTGACGCCACAGGAGTGCGGAGCAACTCGCATTATTACTGGCTATTCGTATTGTCTATCAAAATATGGACAAATGCAATCTATCAAAGTCTATAGACCGCGTCGCATATATTTATTAAGGAAAAGGTATTTTGAGATATGTATCTTTTTTTGTGTTATCTGCTGTAGGGAATCAGATTTGTGACAAAAATAATCACACAAAACTTGTTAAATCACAAACAAAACTTCTCGAATTGCAAGCAAAAAATAAGACATTGAGAGATATAATCTAACTTAAGCAAACAAAAAAATGAAAAAATAAAAATAAAAATAAATTATTACTTGCAATGAAAATATTTTTTGCTTGCGCTGATGATATTCGCGGGTGCGCTCCCTGACTTTTGGCTTATGTTCCAATCTCTGCGCGGGTGTGCTCCCTGACTTTTTGTTCTCTTCCAATCTTTGTGCATGCGCTGCCTGACTTTCTGCATTTCCTTTTTGGCACAAACCTCTCAGGTGGGCTGTCTTTATAAGGAATGCGTCCTCACAGTTTACTTACTTTACTTAATAGTTTTTGCTCATCAACATCCAGTTTCGGCCGTCTCGTTTTGGCAACAAAAGTTTTTTAGCTGTAAACTGAAAATGCACTTTTCTGCCTTTTTCAGCTGAACATTTTCGGTAGTTGAACATTTGGTGCATCACTACTTTTTAACTAGAAAATACTGGGAAATATATTTATTTCCATTCAGTCAACAAAGACCGCGATATGACTTTTGAAAAATATCTCCTCTTTCATCTTACCCTCAAAACTTGGGCGCATTTAGCTAATGTGTTCCCAGAACTTTGATGATTCATAAATTCTGGTGTCCCTCAGGGCTGTGTCCTAGGATCTATGAATTTCTCTTCACATTTAATTCATCAGCCATGATTTATCCTTCTGTGACTTCACCCATGACTACAATCAACTTCTCAAAAATAGAGGAATGAATCCCAAGGCTTGGGGAGTAATGGAATACATGTACTGGTGTTACGTATTCAGGATACAAAAAAATAAAATAAAAAATGCAACTGTAATCCGGTACAGTTTCAGAAAATAAATATATTATAGGTACATTTATTAAAAATTGGTATTATTTTACAGGATTAAATTTTTAATGCGGGGAGAGAAAGGCTGATTGTTGATTTGAGCCCTCGCCACTTTCAAACAAGTGCGCCGAGCAACCTTTTCAGGAGTTTAGCAGCGCAACAAGTGGGATAAATGGTCACAATGGACCACAAAGGAACGCAGGGATAGTTTTTTTTCTTGGCCAACAGGCAAATGACACAGGCCACTGGATGTACATGTTAGCTTCCTAAAAGCGGCCAGTTTAAAAGTGAATCAAAGAGAATGGTTGTGACTGTTTTGATCATATATTCACTGAAGGATTTATTCATTTTTGTTTAACATTTGCAAAGAAAACTGTGCGCTGTTAAAGTCATCCTGACTGCTGGTGAGGCTATGGAGGAGTTAGCATAGCCCTATGGCCTTACAGTGTAAGTAAATATTCAGTATCCCGCCACAGATCACGCACTGCTTTACTCATTTAAACACTGTACTGAACACACACAGCAACTCGGAGCGAAGTGCTGTCGTTTTAAACGACTGTTTAGCTTGCTAGCTTATTAGCTCGCGAGCTAGCACATTAGCTCACATGTTAGCGAACACAATAAACAGTTAAGGAGCAAAGCTGCACATGGAGCAAAGCTGTGAAGTATTGGACGGAGCCAACGCCGGTCCGCCGGCGTTCCAAGAATCTATTAGCGAGTCACCTTTAACAAACATCGCTAGTTCCTGAACTGGGATGACATCAGCAGGTAAAAATGGCTGCTGCCAATCAGTGGCGCATCTTCCCTCCATGCTGGATTCTTTCTGCTTCACCAGCCGACATGTCCATCCCCTCTCATGAAGACCAACTTGACCAAGTGTGTCTGTTTTTTTTTATGCTTCATTTGGGATTCACAGTTAGAAAACACAGAGCTCTCCATTCTTTCTCTTGTTTTCTCCGTTCCCCCGCTGCCCAGCCAGCCTCTCATGTCCCCTGTAACCCGCTACCTCAAATCCCCTCGGCCACACTGCGCACTGCTGTGGGTGCACGTAACACAGAGTTCATTCCTTTGGCTGATCCTTTGGTTGCTGCCACTCTTGCCCATTAAAAAGCCCCCCTCCCCCTCCCGGTGTCGCCCCCTGTAGTTTTCTGGGTCAGGGGGAGGAATTCCCTGGGAATACGCTCATTGTCAGTCGGGTACTATGCACTTTAGTATTCACGTCAGGCTGACATTTATTATCTCTTGATTTATTCACTTTCGAATCTTTTTCACAATTGATTATCCTATCGATTATTGCATCAAATAATCAGCCCCCCGCCATCCCCAAATTAATTATTGTTATTTTTATTTGTACTACTAAGCTGCATTTTATTCTCGTTTATGAGAAATAGACTTTTATCCTTTAACTGCATTGTTTACGTTGGTACGTACGTTGGAGTGTGGTATAAAGGCAGTGTGCAGAATGTGAGTTGTAGTACTTATTACTTATTGTCTTCTATACTTATTTCATTGAAGTCCGATTCTTGAGTTAACCTGAATTTCATTGTATCATGATTTATAGAATGACAATAAAGAATCTTGATCTTGAATAATCGGATGAAATTTGATTTTCCATTAAAATGTATTGCAAAATCAGTTTGTATTTGATAACCATCGATTAACCAATTATCGTTCCAAAGTTAATGGAAACCAAGTTACTAACACTATACTCACTTCATAGTAAACATTTTCATATAAATTTATTTGTGCATCTGCAGCATTAACCATTATTGTAGGCTATACAATAAAAAAAATAATAATAATACATGCTGTATTATTGTAGGTTTTATAAGGATACGAGCACAGGAGAAGTTAGGTCATATTGCTTTGGTTCCATCCATCCATCCATTTTCTGTACTGCTTTATCCTCACAAGGGTCGCGGACGTGCTGGAGCCTATCCCAGCTATCTTCGGGTGAAAGGCGGGGTACACCCTGAACTGGTCGCCAGCCAATCACAGGGCTCATATAAACAAACAACCATTCGCGCACAAATTCACACCTAAGGGCAATTTAGAGTCCTCAATCAAGAGACCATGCATGTTTTTGGGGATGTGGGAGGAAACCGGAGTATGTAGTAAAACACACATAGGCACGGGGAGAACATGGAAACTCCACACAGGCGGGGCCGGGATTTGAACCCCGTTCCTCAGGACTGTGATGCAGACGTGCTAACCAGTCGTCCATTGTGCCGCCTGCTTTGGTTCCCTTAAAAAGTATTGGTTCCCTCTCATCATTGTCGGAGTCAGTCTCGTTGCCGTGCGGCTCCTCAGAAATGATGCTGGCTTTTACGAAAGCTCGAACAACAGTGCAAGCAGACACGTTAGCCCAAGCATCCACAAACCATTCACAAATTGTGGCGTAACTCGCCCGGCGCTGCCTCCTAGTCTTAGTAAAGCTGTGTTCGCCATCTGTCATCCATGGCTCCCACGCCGCTCTCTTCACTTTGAACGCCCTGTTTACACGGATGTCCGGCGGTTCGTCAAGCCTCCCGGAATGATGACAAGCTTCGAGTTATTGCACTCAGTCGAATGGTGACTGTAGAGACGCTTCTCCCGGCTGTTCTTTGCTCATCAATCCATTGCTCGAGTTGGTCTTCCAACTCGGGCCACCTCGCCTTGTTTCCGCGGAAACTCAGCTTTGTCTTCTTGACTTGGCGCAGCTCGTTTTCCTGCTTCCTCCACTTGCGAACCATGGATTCGTTGATCTTGAATTCTCTCGCGGCTTCTCGATTCCCATGTTCCTCCGCGTAACTGATAGCTTGCAGTTTAAACTGTGCTTCGTGAGGGTGTCTCTTTGTAGGTGCCATTTTCGGGCGTCCTTAGCCAAACCGATGTTGTTTTGAACAATGCACAGACTATATACCTACTGGGGGTGTGCCTTTAGCGTCCTCCTTCACGCGCACCCTTCCCCCTTTAACGTCCGCATGCTGCCCTCAGTCGCGTCCGCCTTTCCTCTATATAAGCAGCCTGTCGGCAGGAAATGCTCCCAGTCAGTCAAGCGGAGCGCTCATCAAAGTCACACAACAACATTTACAGATTTTGGAACTCGGTGCACACATAAGGTGCGCCACATAAGGCGCCCCGTCCATTTTGGAGAAAATTTAAGACTTTTAAGTGCGCCTTATGGTCGTGAAAATACGGTAATTGTGTCTTGAAGCACTCGGGGCAAAACGGAGTGCGCTACTTCTCCTTCACTAAAGTGCAAGCAGCGCTGTTGATTCACTCGAGTTTTCCGCCTGTGCTCATTGCAACACTTGTGGAAACTGGAGTTCAGAACATTCAGAAAATAGCTTCTCCCATCCCATTGAAAGTAATATTATTAAAAACAACTTTATTAACAACTAACAAAATTAACAACTAAATGATGAACGGTTTGTTAATTTTCCCCACCGTTGATCAAGCAAACTGACCCAAATGCAAATCTCGATTTACACAATATGCTGACAACATGCTAAGTTTTGGGACAACTTCTTTCCGAATAATGTTGGTTGAATTCCAAACTTTACGACCGTCTGATGTAACAGTGAACAGTGAACAATAATGTACATATTACATTAATATCTAATATAAACAGCGTCATCCAAAACAGAGCATTTTTTTACAATTATTATTATTATTATTAGTAGTAGTAGTAGTGAAGGCAGAATTGTTGACAACGCTTGTATTGGATCTCATCAGCTGTGATGCAGATGCCTTTAAATGTAAAACTTCATGCTGTAAAGCCACATTCTTATCATACAGAAGATTGTTTTGTTTAATACATAAATTCCAGTTCTATAAGAAATGATCCCAATAGGCTGTGAAGCTGTGTTGTTGGTGAAGTCTTTGCTTCACTACAGTATATTTTTCCACATGTCTTTTGTCTCATGTTTTCGAGGGAGTCAAAGCTGTGAGACAATGGTGCCTGTCTAGGTCTTGACAATAGTCTTTATGAATGGGAGCGAGAAGAGAGTGGGGGAGAAGTGGTGAGACATGGGGGATGGGGGAGTGGATGCTTCAGGAAGTTGTCTTCACACTGCACTGTCATTTTCATATTTTGTTTCACACTAATACAAGGTGTCCACAGGTTTTCTAAAATTAATTATTGTTAGAAATGGCACTTGATTCTTAAATCATCTGTTCAAATGTCTTAAAATGCCACAATAAATCACATTACTGTACAGTGTTTGTGTGCTCAGTGAGGCTGGTTGAATTGCTGCTCCAAATATTTGCCCAAAATGGCCACCTCAAAGTTACTTGGCTGACTTGCTGTTCGTTTTCAGGCATGGGTTTTTTAAGACTTATCCCATGTATCCTGTCATGCTAAATGTCCACCAAATTTCACTTTAACTGATGATACTGGTGTCAGGTGGCATTTATTTCTTTCACCAGGTGATGTTTCATATTTATTTCATATACAATGAGTGAACCCCCGCCTAATCACCGTTTGCAATTCATGAATTCACCCATTCCCAAGTTTTCTGTGAAACCTTATTCTCAGCCACAAGATGCTGCCAAAGCCCTGGTTAGTAGGAAAGTAGTAATTGGTGTCATGGAAGTAAGTTGAAGTGACACATCTTGACTGAGAGACTAAGGTATTTGTATGTTCGCTGCTGTGGAGGTTTATATTCATCAAGTGAATCCAACCGTTTACTGCCACTGACATATACAGTTTGTTCGTCAAGTATGTTTTTCAACAGGTAGGTGTGGAAGAGGGTCTGGCCCCAACTTGTCTGTGAAATTCACCTGGCAGTGAGTACCATATTTTCACGACCATAAGGCTCACTTAAAAGTCTGAAATTTTCTCCAAAATGGACAGGGCCTCTTATAATGCGGCGTGCCTTACGTGTGCCAAAGTGTAAATTGGTGACCGGCATGTAAATGGCTGGCTATGGTTGACTGTGAATCCAGCCAAGATGAGTGTGGGCACGACTTTGCCCATAGAGGGAAGTAGTTGTAAAGCTTCCCCTCTCCCACTGCGTAAAAGAGAAAGAAAGTGGGTGAAAGGTTGCTGAAAGGGCTGTTTGAGTGTACAAATATTCGCCCAAAATGGGTGCTTCAAAGTTACTTGGCTGACTTGCTGTTCGTTTTCAGGCATGGGTTTTTTAAGACTTTTCCCATGTATCCTGTAATGCTAAACGTCCACCAAATTTCACTTTAACTGATGATACTGGTGTCAGGTGGCATTTCTTTCTTTCACCAGGTGATGTTTCATATTTATTTCATATACAATGAGTGAACACCCGCCTAATCACCGTTTGCGATTCATGAATTCACCCATTCCCAAGTTTTCTATGAAACCTTTTCTCAGCTAGCTGCAAAAAAAACAACAACCCACCAATTCGTGGCTCTCGGCGTGTTTTTTTGTGCTCTTTCTGTGATGCTCTGAGATGCCACAAGATCCTGCCAAATCCCTGGTTAGTAGGAAAGTAGTAATTGGTGAAGTGACACATCTTGACTGAGAGACTAAGATATTTGTATCTTTGCTGCCATGGAGGTTTATATTTGTCAAGCGAATCCAACCGTTTAATGCCAGTGACATATCCAGTATGTTCGTCAAGTATGTTTTTCAACACGTAGGTGTGGAAGAGGGTCTGGCCCCAACTTGTCTGTGAAATTAAGGTTTGTAAACCACTGTGATAATTAACACATTCCTGTAGGTGGCGGCATTACATCGCTTTGAGTTTGATATCAGCACAGCTTTTGAGTAGAAGTTAAAGTTTAGGTGGTGAATCTCACCTCATAATGTCACGTCGATTATGAGGGACAGAAATGTCAACAGGTTGGAAGACAAGACAGTTTGAGGCACCTTACACTCGAATAGAGTCTTTACAGTATACAGTATAAATGTATATCTGTCTGGGATAAATAGAGAATGTGTCGCGAATGTGCACTGGAATTACAGAAAATGATAACGCAGTTCATAGTGTGAATGGCGAACGTCATGTAAAAAAGTCAGTAATGTTCCACGAGCCATGCGGCGAGTCAGCGCTGCTTGCAGCGCATTTCTTAGTTGTATATCTGTAAAAATAATATTATCCATCCACCCATCCATTTTCTGCACCACTTATCCTCACTAGAGTCGCGGGCGTGCTGGAGCCTATCCCAGCTGTCTTCGGGCGAGAGGCGGCGTACATCCTGAAGTGGTCGCCAGCCAATCGCAGGGTACAAATAAATAAACAACCATTCGCACTCACCTTCACATCTACGGGCAATTTAGAGTCTTCAATCAGCGTACCAGCATGTTTTTGGAATGTGGGAGGAAACACTTTCTCAGTCTTGTTTTTATTGTTTTATTGCTCGAGGTGTCACTAAAGCGTCAAAGCGACTGCTGTACTTGACATCTTTCTTTTCACAAAAAGCTTGTTTTCTCCGGTTTTTGGACAGAAACTGCCTCTCCTCTCGTTTTGGCACGGTCGGGTCTTATATTGTGATAGAACACAATATTCCGTGGGTCTCGAGAGATCAGTAAAAATGCTGTAAAACGGCCGGAAATATGGAATCTTTGAAAACGGCTGGCAGTGAGTACCGTATTTTCACAACCATAAGGCTCACTTAAAAGGCTTAAATTTTCTCCAAAATGGACGGGGCGCCTTATGCGGCACACCTTATGTATGCACCGAGTTCCAAAATCCGTAAATGTTGTTGTGCGACTTTGATGAGCGCTCCGCTTGACTGACTGGGAGCATTTCCTGCCGACACGCTGCTTATATAGAGGAAAGGTGGACGTAACTGAGGACCGCATGCGGACGTTAAAGGGGGTAGGGTGCGCGTGAAAGAGGACGCTAAAGGCACGCCCCCAGTAGGTATATAGCGCCGGTATGTGCTATACAATATACATTGTTCAAAACAACATCGGTTTGGCTAAGACCCCCAAAAATGGCACCTACGAAGAGACACGCTTACGAAGCACAGTTTAAACTGCAAGCTATCAGTTATGCGAAGGAACATGGGAATCGAACAGCCGCGAAAGAATTCAAGATCAACGAATCCATGGTTCGCAAGTGGAGGAAGCAGGAAAACGCCAGCATCATTGCTGAACAGCCCCCCGGCAACGAGGCTGACTCCGACAATGACGAGAGGGAACCCTGCATGTTTGATGGAGAACTTGCCCAGCTGTTCATTTTGGATACAGAAGAAGAGGACTTTGATGGATTTGTGGATGAGGATTGATCATAAAATAATGTGAATACATTGTTAACTACTTCAATAAAGTACAACCGAACTCACTGTTTACATTGTTAAATACTTCAATAAAGTACAACCAAACTCAGTTTTGCTGCCGCTGCCTTTTTAAAAACATACGCTAGCATGCATGCCAGGGTATGTTTTAAGCCAGCGTATGTTTTACCATGCCTGCGCCCAATAATACGGTGCGCCTTATGTATGTGTTAAATACAGAAATAGACCCCGTAACCGAGACTGCGCCTTTTAATACGGTGCCCCTTATGGTTGCGAAAATATGGTAAATGAGTTAAACATCCAGCTAGCCTGTAATACACACAGAAGTGTAAATTGGTGACCGGCATGTAAATGGCTGGCTATGGTTGACTGTGAATCCAGCCAAGATGAGTGTGGGCACCACTTTGCCAATAGATGGAAGTAGTTGTAAGCTTCCCCTCTCCCACTGGGTAAAAGAGAAAGAAAGCGGGTGAAAGGTTGCTGAAAGGGCTGTTTGAGTGTGTTCATTTATTAGGAAAAATACCTGAGGTGGCGGGAGAGCATATTGTTGTCACGACGATGAGCTTGTTGGAGTGAATGAATAGTCTCAATGAAAACGTGTTGCCCTCCTCTTTCATTCAGTCGGGATATGAGCAATATAAAGTGACATGGAGGAAACGGGGTTGGCCGTGGGGGAGGGGTCGCCACCCGGTCCTCCCACTCAACCTATCTTGCCACCAAATGTTCACAAGTGTACGCAGGGTGACGCTCCCCTCATGTTGGATAGAAAAGTGCCACAACATGGCTACGGGGAGGTGGGGGTTTGGGGGCAACTATTTCATTATTAACTCCTGGTGTTACTCCAGATTCTCTTACTCACAGTGCAATGCCAAGTGTGTGTTTGTGTGTGTGTGTGTGTTTTTGTGTGCGTGTGTAAGTGTGTGTGTAAGTGTGCGTGTGTGTGCTTGCCCAGCATGACTGGCTCTTTTTACCCAGTTCCTCAGAGAGACTGCAGGCAGTTTTATGGAACATGTTTATTCCCCCTCCTGGCTCTGTAGGATCATGTCAGGAGTCAACGCTGAAATGCAGGAACAATTACTTTGATTTAATAATATAAACATTTCTATTTATTTAAGAACATTTGGGATTCAATAATTGTAAAAGCTGTGACATATGAGTCCTTTATCAAGCAAGCCTTGACTTGAAAATATTTTAGGAAAAATTGTTCGAAGGGAATTTTTTTTGCTGTAATATTGGAAAATGTAGGGACTGTATTACTAAGTGGTTCATAGTAAATATCTTGCAGCATAAATTGCCACAGCAGTATCTTCATTATGTTTTTATACAATACAGTTAGTGTAAATTCCAACAATTTCTTATCAAATTTTAAAAAATAGCAAAGGTGTATATCTTTGAATGGTTACAAAATTCCTCAAATTCTCATGGGGAAAATAACAATGTTCCAGCCATTTGTTTATTTATTTATTTTCAGCACTATCTTCTGAATATGTTTATTTCTATTCCTGCTAATTAAGGCACATGTAGTTTATGATACAGCGGTGCCTGGAGATATGGGTCTAATACGTCCTGACCAGGCTCGTGTCTCAAATCATCGTTCCCCCATTGAAATGAATAAAAATTCCATTAATACATTGCAGCCTCCCCCTAAAAAAAATGACAAAAATGTTTGTAATCTGTTTTTAGTGAGACATATAGGATGCTTTACTATTGTACTTTATAAAAACATACAGTAATGACATAATTAATAGACTGTAAAGAAATGAAAGTTTTGTCACTTTTTTTTTGCTTCAAATCTATAGACATTGTGCTGCTCCTGGTGTACACACCTTGGACACCTGCTATATATCATACAGACATACGTAGACAGTCTCAGCTCCTCAGTCAGATGCAGTAATCTTAGGTGTTCTTCACAGTGGATAAAGAATATATACTTGTGAGCATCGTTATATTATCTGTCTACATGTGTTACTCCACCGTTTGTTCTTGTTGAAATATTCGTTACTTAAAGGGTTATAACACTGATGCTCTTTGTTAGCCCATCTATGGCGTTTCCTATTATGTGTTAGGTTTAAGATAGCAGAATTTAACAAAAAGCTATGCGGTTATTTTAATACAGAAAGTGTAATTCTATTTGTTTTATCTTAAGTTTGACAGTTAACTTCAGTTGGGAGTGGCAATAAACAGCCTGAAGCTTCCCCCCACAATTGTTCACTATCTGCCAAACTGCTGTTTGTTGTGAAGTGAGTTGAGTTCACTTCCACCATACAGCGCTTGTATGTCATATTTTTGCTTCCGAGTCAAAGCAAAAAATCGGCCAAACGACAGCTGGTACTTTTAAGTTGGGTCACTTGTATCTCAATAATAATGTAATAGAGACTACAACTGTAGGAAGAGGCCTGGAGCAAATAAGCGTTTAGCTTATTGTTGCTTTAATGGCCAAATGTGGCATCCCATCTAGGCAGCTATAGATTTCAAGTGTTTAAAAATATGGCGCAATTAATACATGGTGGGCAGACAAAACAACAGGCTTTAGGTTTAGAAGTCAAGTATTATATTGGTGAACAAAATGTCTTTTTCTCTCTGTCATTCAGCTATGCATTTCCAGGAGTGGTTACAATCACTTCGATCCCACGCAGGACTCAAAGTTTACGAATCAGAGGACTCCTGGAGTCTGCTGTCGTCCCTACCTTCGTCCTTCTCGCTGTCCTCGTTGTCCCTGCTGGGTTTAGGAGCCATTGCCTCCGTCACCGCATACTGGCTGGTGACCCGTCCACGCCCCATGCGTCCTCCATGTGACCTTCAGGCCCAGTCTGTAGCTGTCGATGTGCGTTTGTGGCCACGTACGTACCTTTGCACAATGTTGGTGTTGTATCTTACTGTCGTCGCGTGTTGCTGTAGGGGGACCCCAGCTGCAGGCGATCTGCTCTTCTTCAAGATGACTCGCCGCTGGAGTTCTACCATGACGACACCAGAACGGCTTACGACATGTTCCGGCGAGGCCTGAGGATTGCAGGTGGGACGTTGAACATTAGAATTAAGTCATCACTTTACAATACTTCACACCTAATGTCAAAAAATGGGCTTGTGGCTCAACTTCCTGGACCTCACTTCATGGCTTCCTCAGACAGCAAACTAGTTTAGACTGAATCATCTGCACTCTGTACAAGTTGCAGCCAAGTACTGCACTCCATTCTGTCTCCATTTCTTCAAGACACAATGAATCAATAACCAATCTGCCCTTCTCTATTTAAGCCTGCAGTAACATCCTACAGATGACTCCCCATCAGCAACCATATTTGCTTTTGTTTGCTGAATTAAATCAATTGGGATTAGGTCATCATGGTAAACTGGAGTGAAGGACATTGTGACTTTGGGAAGGACTGAAAATTATATTAGGGCTGATATATTGATTATGAAATCACCAAACAGCCATCAATCTGTCCCTTTAGAGCCTCTTAAATGTAAAACTAAAGAGAAAAAAAACATAGGAACCAATGGGATTGTTTGGGACAGGGCTGGGGTGCTCAACTGTCTTATCAGTATTATCTCAGCAATGGCAGGCCCCTAAATCAAGAACTACTCTATTGCAATTGTTGACATACAGTAGAGGTGGACGGTGAACACACACCTGTTAAAATGATGCAAATCTCTTTTAAAATAACATACGATGTAAAAATATGACCTATACCCTCATCAATTATGGGTAGGCCGTTCCAAAACTTGCCTCACCAGACCTTAATGAGAGCAATTGCTCTAGAAAATGGATAGCCTAATGCTCAAATGAAAACAATTGAAGAATGAAAAGTTATTCCGAAAATATATCTTTGGTAACTGACTGAAATAACCAATAACAGTAACTAGACTTGTGTGTTACTTTTTAGGTAATGCACCATGTCTTGGTTTCAGGAAGCCAGGCCAACCCTACCAGTGGATATCCTACACTAAGGTATGATACAGTTGTTTGTATTTTGAACCTCACATTGTTTTTGTTGTGTACAACCTGTTTGTCAACAACCATTTGTCTTTGGACTCTTCAGGTGGCCGAACAAGCACAGGCGCTAGGTTCTGGTCTGCTGGCAAAAGGCTGCAAGCCCAACCCACAACAATTTGTTGGTATATTTGCACAGAACAGACCAGAGGTACAGTATGTATGCATCCTGGTTATTGTTTATAAGGGTCATGCTTTTCTGGAAGTTATTTAGGAATAATTACAAAGAGAATCGAGCCTGATGTAATCTGATGTCATGTGGTCACACCAAAATCATTGTAGACTAATAAACATCTGTGCAGGCAGCCACTGTGTGTCATTAGACAGCTATTAATCTCACATCTGCTATAATCATCATTTCTATTATACTTGACAGGCAAGACCGTTTTTACAGACTAAATAGGGCAAAATTATTATTTGCTCTCTTTCAACAGTGAGATTAGTGCCGAAGACATAATTATAAGTTCCCCGCGTGTGTTTGGTTGCATTGGCTGACATTTTCCTGAACATTCAAAGCGTTATCTTACTGACTGAGCAAGGGAGTTGATGTGAGTGTAAAAATGCTGCTTTGTCTCCCTCTGTTGGTGTCAGTGGATCATTACAGAGCTGGCCTGCTACACTTACTCCATGGCCCTGGTTCCTCTGTATGAGACACTGGGGCTGGAGGCCATGGTCCATATTCTCCACCTGGGTGAGATGTCCAGCATCTAGAAATAAACACATAAGATCATAATGATATAAATACATTTGTAAACGATACTGTAGGTATAAAGAACTCATAGTTGTACTTGTGTGGTGGTGGACCTTAGCGGAGATCTCCTTGGTGGTGTGCGACCGTGAGGAGAAGGCTTCCTCCCTTTTGGAGAACAAGGAGAAGGGCATCACTCCAAAACTCTGCTGTCTGGTTCTCTTCGACGACTTCAGCGAGGCCTTCATGGAGAGGGCGAGGGGATGCCAGGTGGAGGTTCTCAAATTGATTAATTTAATGGTGAGCAGACCGTGTACACTCAGTTTTTTTTATTTTTTTATTTTTTTATTCATCATATGTATGCTCATCCTCCTTGTCTAAATTGTAGGATCTGGGAAGGCAGAACCTCAAAGATCCTGTGGTGAGTTTACAATTGTTAATACTCACTCTAAGACTGGATTTTCACTACATAAATAACATAAATCCTTTTTCTTTTGTCCCATGTTAAGATATGCATGGTGGCAGTAAAAAAAAAGTTCTTCAGAGATGAATCAGGCCTTGATACATCTATACATATACTGTACATACAGTACTGTATGTGGACCAAAATCAGACATCTGCCAGGCTGACTAGTATAAATGGACAGTTTGGATTGAATGTGTCAATGTAAGATGAATATCATTAAAATGGAGAATCAATTATGTACTGGGGGCCCTCGGTTTACAACGGCATTAATGTACACACAGCACCCCATATTGACAGAAAAAAAATGGAATTGTTGAAATTTTTGCCAATTTATTAAAAAAAGAAAAACTGAAATATCACACAGCCACTACTTTCCGTACCTACTGTATATGCAGTGATATGTACTCCTGTCATATTGGAATGAAAGTGTAGGCTCCACCTTTTTGATAACCTCTAGGTGGCGGTGGCATATTAGAATGAAAGTGTACACCTTTCTCATAACCTAAGTGACGGTGGCATATTGGAATGAACGTGTACAGTTTTTTTCATAACCTCTTGATGGCAGCATACATTTATAAAACGTTTTTTTCCCCCAATTTTCCCCCTATACCTATGTATAATGCGCACTATTGAGTTTTGACATTTTTTGGGGGAAAGAAATGTGCATTATACATGAGAAATTACGGTAACTCCATAAATCTACTGTTATAATTATTTACTATGTGAATTATTTTTCAAAATCAGAACAAATGAGAAGTTGACCAGTGTGTGAGAATGGGTTGTGTTTGAGGTCTTAGAGGTCCTACTATAGATACAGGCACTAAATCAGAAAAGGACATTAATACCAGCAGTGTAAATCACCCTTTAATGCTTCAGAAGTTAGTGTAGGTGGTCTGTATTGATATTATTTTATTTCTGTGTGCTTTAGCCCCCCCAGCCTCAAGATCTGGCCGTGGTTTGCTTCACCAGTGGAACCACAGGTACCGCCTTTTTATCCTCTGCTCAAATCACGGCAGCTTTGCCCACGGTTGGCGTCTTTTACAACCCACGCTCTAAAGATCCCAAAGCACATGGGACGCGCCACTAATGTTTTTGTTTGTTGATGTGCAGGCAAGCCTAAGGGAGCCATGATCACCCACGGCAACATCGCCTCAAACACTTCCTCTGTCATTAAGATCCTGGAGGTCTGTCTGCCATCCTGCCTCCTCCCGCAGCATCATTTCGTGTCTGCTTTGTGTCTGTTCCCCCCCCCCCCCCCTTTATTTCCTCCCTGCTGTGTGTAATGGTATGATTAACTGAGTGTTTGATTGGCCCTGTGGCTGTGAGCTGCTTAAACTAATTGCCTCTTTATAGACAGTCTGCATACAAGATGTTTGATTGCCTCTGTGGCTTCATGTCTCCTGGGAAGACTGAAACATTTCTGTCATTATTTTCCCTCTGCCAGGGTTCCTTTGTCATCCGACAAGAAGACGTTTCCATCTCCTACCTGCCGTTGGCACACATGTTTGAGAGGATGATTCAGGTGGGCTCCTCTCAGGCCTAATAATTGATAATTCGACTATTAATCAAGTGTGTCTCCAAGCAATTGACTGAGCAGCAAAAGTGCTGTTGATTCATTCATTCTCAACTAATTTGCTGTTTAAAGAAAGAACAGCAAGATGGGACGTTGAGCTATGCATGCTATGAGGGGCCGTCGGCGACATAAATGAGTGTATGAGAGCTTTTCAGAAGTAGTGTGTTAGAGGGTTTCAGTTGTGTGTCTGAGTGAAAAAGAAAATCAGTAGTGTGTGTGTGAAAATGTTTCAGTAGTGTGTATGACAGTGTTTCAGTAGTGTATATGAGCAAAAAAATCTGTTTCAGTTCACTTCAATGGTTAGTGTGAGAGCATTGCTCTGGTGGGTATGCGAGTGTTTCAGTAGAGTGTGAGAGCGTTTCAGTTGTGTTTGTGTACAATATGTGAATGAAAAGAATTTCAGTTGTGTGGCTAAGAGCATTACAGTGTGTGTGTGTGTTAGAGCATTACAGTTGTGCATGTGGGGAAAAAAATCAGACAGTGTTCCAGTAGTGTGTATGAGAGCATTTCAGTAGTGTGTGTGTGTGAGTGTTTCTGTAGTGTATGTGAGTGTTTCAGTATGCATGCGAGCAAAAACAATTCATTACTGAGCATGAGCATTACAGTACTGTATGAGTGAAAATAATTTCAGTAGTGTGTGAGAGCGTTTTAGTAGTGTGTGTGAGCGTGTGTGTTTATATGAGCAGAAAAATTCAGTAGTGTGTGTGACAGCATTTCAGTCGTGAGTTTGAGCGAAAAAACTCCAGTAGTGTGAGAGCTTTTCTGTAGTACGCGTCAGTGTTTTAGTAGTATGCATGAGAGTACTTCAGTAGTATATGAGCTTTTCAGTAGTGTGTATGAGGGAGTGTTAGGATTGAATGTGAGAGCGTTTCAGTAGTACGTATGAGTGTTTCAGTAGTGTGCACGAGAGCACTTCAGTTGTGCGTGTGAAAGGTAATTCTGAATTATTCTGTCTGTGACAGCCCATAATATACTGCACTGTACATCCATCCACACTATGACAAATCTCCTCCGGCAGCATTATTCAGGTCAATACGACACTGGCATGGAACAGGTGTTCAGAACATTCTGAAGATATTATTCTATCCATTGAAAGAAGAGTTCAGAACATTCCCATTCCATTAAAATAATTCATCCAGTAATTAAAATAGTCGTCAAATTTCCATCCTGACTGACTACTATGGCACATTTTCTTTATTTTTCTTTGGCTGCTGCGACCTCTAAATGAAGGCTATTCCCGTGTCAGGTGTCCATGTTCTGCCACGGAGCTCGAGTGGGCTTCTACCAAGGAGATATTTCCCTCCTGATGGATGACATCAAAACTCTCAAGCCCACCTTCTTCCCCGTCGTGCCCCGTGTCCTGAACCGCATTTACGACAAGGTCTGCTTGCTTCAGAGTTCGCGTCCGACCCTTGTTGTTTTTTTAAATGCCCACTTCCGCTTCCTCTTCAGATCCTGGGCTCGGTGACGTCTCCGCTGAGGAGAGCTTTGCTTCACTACGCCGTGAAGAGGAAGCAGGCCGAGCTCAGCAGCGGCGTCGTACGCAACAACAGTCTTTGGGACAAACTGGTCTTCAACAGGATTCAGGTCAGTGTATCCAATTCCTTTTTGCAGTCTTCTTCCTGATTAGAGAAGTGGATCAAGGACTGATTGCGATAAGATTTGTGCAAGATCGATTTTCCATCCATTCATTTTCTGTAGGGCTTGTTCTGATTAGGCTTGCGGGTGAGCTGGAGACTATCCCAGCTGACTTGGGCAAGAGGTGGTGTTCACACTGGACTGGTAGCAAGCCATTCGCAGGGCACATAAAAGACAACTTTCACATTCACACCTATAGACAATTCTAAGTCTTCAATGAATTATGAGTTATCCATCCACCTCCATGTAACAACGGCTCGAAATGACCAATGAAAGCAGATTTTATTACATTGTTTTGCCACCAGTGGCAGCACAGTTATCTAGTCGTTGCCACGTCTGCCTCACACTTCTGTGGTTCTGGGATAGAATCTGTGCTCTGGCCCACCTGTACTGTACCATACTGTATATATAGTAGATCTAGCACAGCTATTTTTCATCCAAATTAGAGAATACTAGAAGGCTAACAAATCAAGTTTTGAATCACTGGTGTAAAAATCTTCACAAACACGAAGGTGTATTGGGGAAAATATTTTTTTAATTATAATTATTAGAAAACTATTGTTACACCAATAAAGTTGTATATTTTTTTGTAATCAGAAATATTAGAATTGCAGATTTATTCTTGTGTTATATTTGTTCTTTGCAGTGTGCTCCCCCCCAAAATAAAGAAATCATTGATATTGTATATATTGAGTCACTGATGGTGTAGTGGTACACTCGCCTGACTTTGGTGCGGGCAGCGTGGGTTCAGTTCCCACTCAGTGACGGTGTGAATGTGAGTGCGAATGGTTGTCCGTGTCTATATGTGCCCTGCGACTGACTGGCGACCAGTTCAGAGTGTAGTCCGCCTTTCGCCCGAAGTCAGCTGGGATAGGCTCCAGCGTCCTGCGACCCTAACCAGGATAAGCGGTGTTGAAATGGATGGATGGATATTGTATATTCCCCCCCCCCCCCCCCCCCCCCCAAAAAAAAAACCCCACACTTATTTAACCAGTGGATGTTTTTTACATGACTACTGTATGAAAGCTTTTTTGTCTAGGTAAATCTTTCGAGAAGCCGAGTTTGAAGCTAACTGGTTAGCATGCGAAAAGGCTAACCACAAAGATTACAGAGCTGCTAACTTGGTTTTGTTAAACTATCCTTACAATGCTCGCTCACATTTTTGCATCTTTTAAGAATGCGACAGTAACAAAACAATAGAAAGTAGAAGTGTATGCTAAGATAACCTCTTGGAGCTAACTGTCATTTCAGCACAAAAAAACTCATTAGCATGAATATGTTCAGAAAGAAAGCAAACAATGGTTTATTTATTCAGTTATTAAGCAGACATTTTCCTGACCAATGTGTCCAAAGAGAGCATGAAGCAGCTTGCAGTGAGTCCACCATGTTGTATGAGAAGTTAGTAGGAGAAGCTGAGCTCTTCCAGCAAGCGATGCCAAATGCAAGCGCAGCATATTGCGCCTGTGGGAGTGTATTGGAGACACGCGCACGCTGGCAACCGAACATTTTGGCTCGCCGGAGGTCGATGGAAAAAATATGGTCTAGCTTGCTGTTGAAGTGGGATTTTGCTCTGGTTATTGTTGGTGTAAAAAAAAAAAAAAAAAACATGGCTTGCCTGTGCTCCAGGCCAACTTCGGAGGAAACCTGCGTTTCGCCTTGACCGCATCGGCGCCCATCTGCCCCACGGTGCTCTCCTTCCTCAGAGCCACGCTGGGATGTCTCATCTTCGAAGGCTACGGCCAGACAGAGTGCACAGCGGGATGCACCTTCTCCATGCCAGGAGACTGGACCGCAGGTTAGGCTGGGGAGAAGGCGAAGAGAGATTCTGTCAATGTCAATCATTCCCACCATTTAGATCAGGAAACGTCGCCCATCTTTGTCTCTTGTGATTAAGGGCTGTACAAATAAACTTAACTTGACTCGAAATTTGACTTTTAATACACAAGGCAGCTGCCTTTGGACGAGAAATTAGTGTATTACCGGTAGTATAATCCTGCCATTATGCAAATTGATGTGTTGTCTGAGTTAAATTATTGAAATTGTGGAATTATAATTTTACAACAAAAGTCCTAAAAAAATGTTGATTAAAGTTGTAAAATTACGAGACTACAGCCATACTATGAGTATGAAGTCCATATGTTATAAGATTAGTCATATTTTACATGTAGGGGTCCTATCACAACATAACGCCTCCTTGTTTGTTTTTAGAATTGCATAAAGAGTTTCCTTTCTTGGTGACTCATTTAGTGTGTGTTTGACAGGACATGTTGGCGCTCCTTTGCCCGGGGCTACAGTCAAGCTGGTGGACATCCCTGACATGAATTACTATGCAAAGAATGGAGAGGGAGAGGTGAGATGATAACTTGATACAGTGGATATGAAGTCTGCACACCCCTGTTCAAATGCCAATATTTTGTGGAAAAAAATTAGCCCAAGATAAATCATGATAGAACTTTTACCATCATTAATGTGACCTATAACCTGTACAACACAACTGGGGGGTAGTGTGTTGGGGGGAGGCAACATTGAAGGAGCTGCAGGAATTTCTGGCAAGTACTGGCTATTTCGTACATGTGACAACAATCTCCCATCTACTTACATATGTCTGGGCCATGGGGAAGGGTGGCAAGACTTATCTTTCTCAGAAAAAGAAAAAAATCTAAAGAAAAATATCCAAACCTGGCTACATTTTGGGGGAAAAAATAAAAAAAAAAAAACATTTGAAATCTCCCAAACGCATTTGGGAAAATGTGCTATGGTCCGAGTAAACCAAAGATGAACTTTTCTGGCCCTAATTCCAAAAGGTATGTTTTGTGCAAAGTGCAAGCACAACACTGCTCATCACCAGTAGAACACTGTACCTACGGTGGAACATGGTGGTGGCAGCATCCTGCTTTGGTGTCTGGGGCCTTAGACAAGGTAGAGGGAATTACAAACACTTCCAAATAGCAGTCAGTGTTAGCACAAAACCTTGAGGCTGTCAGGAAAAGCCTACTAGAATATGTGAACTTTATTTAGGGTTAATCAGAAGCACTTAAGATGAAGATGGTGGCAGTTGTGTGCTGACTCCCATTTAGCATGAGTTTGAATGTGATTGGTTAATTCTGCTACATCCCCACGTATAAGAAGGTGTGCACACTTAGGCAACCACATTATCTCAGTTTATTTTCTACTTGCTCACAATAACAGTGGAAAAGGTTGAGAAAAATATTTGTCTTGGTGCAATTTATTTTATGTCACAAAAACCTGGTATTTGAACAGGGGTGTGTAGACTATTTCTATCCACTCCATATGATGGCGCTGCTGCTTGCCGATTCTCCCTAAGGATTCTTCTGCTTTTCTAATTGTCAGATCTGTATCTGTGGTCCCAGCGTGTTCCGAGGCTACTTGAAGGACCCCGAAAGGACGGCGGAAACTTTGGACAGTAACGGCTGGCTGCATAGTGGAGACGTGGGCCAGTGGCTTCCAGTAAGTCTTTAAGTGGGCTATGGTACAGTATAGACACAAATATAACTACATGACTATAAACACAAAGAAATCTACCTTGTTCTGCTTGCCACGGACACGAATCGGAAGATTCCAAACCTCAGCTCTGTTTCTTCTTTCTGGAGCTTTGGTCTATCATTTCTATTAATAAACACTTATCGGTTGTTTTTCCCACCATCAGAACGGGACGCTGCGCATCATTGACAGGAAGAAGCACATCTTCAAGCTGTCGCAGGGAGAGTACATCGCTCCAGAGAAGATAGAAAACGTGTACACGCGCTGCACACCTGTGCTCCAGGTCTTTGTGCATGGGGATAGTTTACAGGTATGCTGCGCATCTGATCGGGGAACTTAATTGTGCCCTCCACAAATTTCACAAAGGTATCCATGGGGGTCTTAGAAACGAGATAAAAATTACTAATGCCGTCAAATCAATTTTGTTGTTAATCTTTGATTTAAAAAAAAAAAAAAAAAAAAAAAGTTATCTAATGATTGTTCATTATGCTTCCCTGTGGTTAGTCTTACCTGGTAGGCATAGTCGTCCCTGACCCTGAGGTTTTCGTGGTCTGGGCTAAGGAGCGAGGATTTGTGGACTCGTATGAAGAACTGTGTGAAATTCCTGTAAGTTACACAATTCCTGTACGCCCCCCCCCCCCCCCCCCCAAAAAAAAAAAATTAAAAATAATCAATGACCATCCTTCCAACAGGACGTAAAGAAGGCAGTGTTGGAGGACATGAGAGTGGTTGGAAAAGAGGCAGGGCTCAAATCCTTTGAACAAGTGAGGAACCAATCAGCTGGTTTGATACGTGATGGCGGATAAAGTGGTAACTTGACCTACGAGATTAAATTGATCCTTGACCACGCTCATAACTCAAAACACTCAAATCATCTTTCCCCATTGAAATGTTCCAGCTTACTAAACAATTTTTTAAATGTTTTTTAAAAAGATGAACAGCACTCTACAAAATGATACTGTATAAAAACATATACTAAAAAAGAATCTTAACAATTTAACAATTTCAGCTCTTTCTTTAATGCTTTAATTCAATGGACATAGTGTTTCTGGTGTGTGCCACTACACACATACAGTGGGTACGGAAAGTATTCAGACTCCCTTAAATTTTTCAGTCTTTGTTATATTGCAGCCATTTGCTAAAATCATTTAAGTTATCTTTTCCCTCTCATTAATGTACACATAGAAAAAACTGAATTGTTGAAAATTTATCAAAAACAAAAAACTGAAATATCACACAATATCTCCAGGTGTTGCCCCACCGTTTGTGTTCCGGTTAAGAGGAAATCTCTGAACTTGCTGACAGTTTCGGCTGTCGGTCCAGCCTTCGTCAGAAAATTGTTTGCCTGAACAAAAGAAAAAATATATACATTGAAAAAAGAAGACAAGATGAATGTTTTAGACCGCTTTGTTTTACGTTTATTTAGATAGTAAACTGGGAGTGGCAATAAACAAAACAAAAACAAAAATCTCACTTAGTCTGTTTTTTGAAGAATTGTTCACTATCTGCCAAACTGCTGCTTGTTGTCAAGTTCACCGCTGCCATCTAGCGTTTAATTAGAATCATTGCTCACAAGTAAGACAAAAAAACAATCGGCAGGGCAACGGCTTGTATCTCAAATAACGCACAAGGTCACTCGTTAGTCAAGGTAACAGTGTACTGACTTTACCTTACGTCGCTTTCCAGGTGAGAGACCTCCACTTGCACCCGGAAACGTTCAGCGTGGCCAACGGCCTTCTCACGCCCACGCTGAAGAGTCGACGTGCCGACATCCGCAGACTGTTCCAGGAGCAGATAGCCAGCATGTACGGCAAGACAGCCTTGTGAGGAAAAAAAAATCAAACGGCAGCACCTGCAAAAGCTTCGACGACACATTGGAAACATCTACCAAGTGCCTAAACATACGTGTTTTACTTCACTAATTTACACAAATCTCTTACACATATTCACTCTTAACATGTACTTTGTGATCTAATGGGACCAAAAGCATTGTTTTACTTAGAGTGGAACAAATATTTGTTTCTTAACTTTTAGCGACACGTTGCATTACTTGAAAATGTGTATGTTTTTTAGCCTCACTTGTAACATGTCTTCCCTCTTTTGTCCTTCATTTCCCCCTATTTGGTTTTATAAACCTAATGTGATCCGTTGGAATGACTCGGCAGCGATGTCTTGTAAATATGGCTTTGCTTCAGAGTGGGCACTACTGAATTGTGTAGTTCACTAAACAGAAAATAAATAATTATTTCTTACCTGTTTTAGTTCCACTTTTGAAAGGACACTCATGAAGTGGTAACTTAGTAAAAAGACAACCAGAACCAGTCATTTAAGAGAGCAAAGTCAGTTCTCATAGATCATTTATTTTCTGATTGTACGCTAAAACAGCTAAACATTGTCACCAAAATTATGTTTACAAACTGGAATAAAACCTTCTGTGAAAAGTACCGGTACTTACTGGTGTAAAAAATAAATTAACTATATTGTTTAAAAGGAGTATTACGGTCACACTGAATACAAAAAGCAAAAATACGAGAACAAGTCCTATTACAAGAAAGAAATGGTTATGTTACTCGAATAAAGTTGTCTAAAAAAAAAAATTACATTTCATCTGTAAGATTATGGTTAAAAAATAATTATTTTTTTTCAGTTATGTTGATCAAACTAAATAGTCAGGGAAAATGTCCTAATTTAAGAGAACAGTCGGTTTAGGGGAAAAGCTGCAAAATTACGAGAATTGTAATTTTACAACGAAAAAGTTACAATGAAGTGGTAAAATTACCAGTTGGGGTAGGAGAATGAAAGTTATGAGTAAAAAGTCCTTGTTACATGAAGTCAATTTTACAAAAGAAAAAGTAACATTCCAAGAATACAGTGCAAAAAATTGCATTAAAAGAATAAAGTTAAAAAAAATACAAGTCAGGAGAATAAAGTTGTATAATGTGTAATATTTCGACTATATACATTTCCCGTCTTCCCTTGTAATTCTGATTTCTTATTCTTAGTATTTTTTTCTTTTCAGTGTGTCCCTAATACTCCTTAAAAATAAGGAAACAACAACAACAACAAAACTTCATTAGCTACAATGGGACCTTCCTTAATCAATATTTATCTTAAGGTAAAAGCTACAATACATTAAGTCAAAAACAAGGCAATTATATGACGCTGTAAAGAACAAAGTAGGAGCACCCAGTGTGCATCTGTGACCTTTTACGTCTTGCCATAATGGCAGACAGTTTGGACGCTTTTGAAACAAGTCTTTTCTTCCCACTAGAGGGAGCACGAGGCTTGATTTTTGCAGTGAGGCTAAGCACCAGACTTCCTTATGTCCTCATTCCTCATCAAAGATAACGTCAACGTGTGTGGGGAACCAAAAACCCGATTAAAAACATGTCAGATGTTTACAGGAAAAAAAAGCTAAAAGATTGAAGCATCTACAGAAGAGTGATTGTGTCTGCTTACCTTGACAAAAACTAACATCAAATAGTGCCATACTACAGATACTCTTCAAGTAAAAACACATTTTTGGGAAAAACATTCAACCAAATTACCACTATATTACAACTGACGTCAAGTGAACTGGAGTTTAAAACAAAGTAAAACGCCTAATTATGGAGAAAGGCAGGAAACGCAGCAGAACAAAACATTGTGAAACGATCACCGGAATGCTTAATGTTCACGATAACATACGAACGTATGGTGGGGTGCTGCTGTTTTGGGTAGCAAGAGAGTGTAAATGGGCACACCACAGTCTGTGTGAGAACAATAGCATCTATGAATTGGACTAATTATACTTAATATACAAGCGTGTATTTATCTCAAAGGCTGTTTATTTACACTGTTGCTAACCAAAACAGCAGCACCTAAAGCAGAGTTCAAATGGGCACACGATGACGACGATGAACCGAGGTCATTATACTTACTAATAAGGTTCCAAAATTTGTGGAATTTTCAAAGTTGGAAAATTTCCATGGAAATTAACAGGAAGTTGTAAGACTGTTATATACCTGGAATTAACAAAATTGATGGTTGGCTCTTCATACGAAATATAAATATCGCTGGGGAAAATATGTTTTAGCATCATAACGACAGATTTTCAGGATGAGTAATATTTGCTTTTGCTCTTAAATGAAAGAATTGACCATTCAATAAAATATTTCGAACTTGATCAAATTCAATTTCCAAATACATCTGTTGAAACAAACACTTAATGGTATCGCTTTGCACGTATGTCAAAACAAAATCTTTATATTTATGCTTGAATATGAAACCTTTTGTAAAATTCCCCAGCCTAATTTCTCATGAAATTTTACTACAAAATTCCGGAATATTTGCCAATAATTTTTCCACCCCTACTTACTACAAACACATATTTATCTGAATGACTCTCATTAGGTGCTGCTGTTTAGGTTAGCAACAGAGTTCAACGGGATAACCAGCCATTGTCTCGAATGACACTCCCTCCTTTTTTTTCTGTTGGGAAAAAGGGAGTTGAAGACTTGAGGAAGGGGTTTACAGAATGATGCACCTGGTGACTAATTTGAGCACGGCATCTATTAGAAGGACGGCCACTATTTGAAAGCGGAAGAAGTGTATGCTGGTCTTGGCTGATGGCTTTGTTAATGTGTCATCCGACAAAACAAGTAGTGTAAAGGACTCGAGTTAAAGCCACAGCGGTACGTTACAGGTGTGTTCGAAACAGACGGCATCCAACATCTCAGTCGTCGGCCACGATGGAGAGGGCGCGCAGCTCGTTGAGCTTGGCCTCGTTCTCCCGCTGCCTCTGCTCGTCAGTCAGGCCCGCCTGGTCGATCTGATCCGTCAGTTCGCTGAAGACCTTGTACATTTCTGTGAAATACACCACCTGCCAAGAAGGAAAGGATCACTGTCTAAGTTCAGTTGTATTTAACTTTAATACATTTAATCTTTATAAAATTGTTTGTTTTAAAATATATATATATATATATTTAGGTACATTTTTATTTAACATTTATGTGCAATAGATTTTATTTTGAACCATTTAAGTATTTTTTTCCTATACATGTTAAAACTGTGCATCATGTTACAGTGGCTTACAATACAATGTTAATGTCAATACAATTTTAGGAATAAAACCTCTCTTGTTTTTGATGTATACTTAGGCCTACTACGCTACTGTATTTTAAAGTTGGTCATAACGGTGGTACTTGTGTAAGGTTTTTTTTTGGGTGGTACTTTATGTTTGAGAACCACTAAACTAGGGAATGCCATTTCTGTAGAAAATGTGTGAGAATGCTGAAAAGCTGAGGCTGAACTGAAATGATGTGGAATTAATTGAAGTACAAGTGGACAAAGTGCGACTTGGAATGGGTTGACTCGGGCGAGAAATGTGGAAGTAGGTAAATTAAAAATCTCTTAATTTGAAAATTTTCACGGTGAAAATTTGGGGAATGGGATTAGTTCCCAAAAGGTCCTGAAAGAGCTGAACATTGTGAACTTGTAAATGTTGGAATGTGGTGATAAATGTGGAAAGAGGAGGTCAATATGAAAGCAATTTTAAATTTGGGGATTGTGAAATGGTGGAATTTGGGAAATGTGGGAAATCTTGGAATGTGGAAAATAGTTCCCAAGATGTTCTGAAAGAGCTGAAATTTGAATGGTTTGAATCAGTCAAGAAATGTGGAAGGAGGAGATATATAATGTATGTAAAAATATCTTAAGAGAATTTTACTGGGAACATTTGGTGAATGGAAATAGTTCCCAAGATGACCCAAAGGAACGTTTTGAAATTGGAAAGGTTTGAAACGATCAAGAAATTAGGAAGAAGGAGGAGGTATGTATAGACCTTTAATTAGGGAATATTATTGTGAAAAGGTGAGAATTTCACTGGGAAAATTTTGGGAATTTGGATTTTCCCAAGCTCCCCAAGATGTCTTAAGTGAGTTGAAGATTTTGAAGTTGGAAAGATTTCAAATCGGTCTAATGTGGAAAGAGGGGGGAAAATAGAGTCAAGTAGCTCTTCATATGTGAATTTCCACATAAAAACAAGGGCCTCCATCCAACTTGGCTCGGATGACCTCACACCTCGCTAATGAGAAGCGATTAGACGACGCAGCACAGCGAAGTAGAATGACTCCAAGTGACAAGTGACCCGGGCTTTTTTCTCTTCCCGATCGGAACACGGCTTAGGTGGTTGAGCGATCGCCCAAAGCCTTCCTGATACTCCCACCTGCGGCTTCTTTGCCGGGTGTTCATGAGTGAGGTGAGCTCCCTCGAGAGCGGCTTTGATGATTAATAGAATTTAAGCACACTACAAGAGCAACACAAGAGGAAACTGAAGGAGAAGTACTGGGAAATCCAACCCCCTTGAAACCCTACATGCACCATAATATTTGTTTATACAGTACGCTGATGCTATTGCTTGTCCTATAGACTTTTTCGTAAAGTTTGTAACCAATAGTACTTCCGAGTGGCCGAGCCAGTGGCGCTTCTAGACTAATTTGACTGTGGGAGCGGATTGGATAGGGCCATGGATTTGCATAGTTAGCGCTCCCCTAGGACTATCATCGTCGAGAGGAGAAGAGGATTAATAACGTAGCATTTTGCCGAACAAGACCAGTCCCAAAACAATATGGGTGGAACATTTGAACACTAAATCCATCTGACAACGCCCTTCGGCAATTGCCGCCAGTGCACACAAGGGGGGGGGGGGGCACCGGGGGTTCAAAGCGTCAAAGTGTTAAGGGGGCACTCCCCCCCGCCAGAACCACCACTGGGCAGAACGTGAGTGACTACTGCTGAAAACGATGACAAAAACTTGTATTTGGGGTGGTACGGCCAGATAATCTCTAAAAGGTTAGGATTATTTTTCAATTTGCCTGTAACAGAAGATCTGCCATTGAGCCACCTTTGGTCTTTTACACAGAACCCAGAGAAGGCGGTATAGTGCCGCAACTGTGCGTGCTTTTCCACTTGACATCAGATACAGTTGAAACCAGAAGTTTACATACACTATATAAAAAGCAGATACACTTTTTTTTCCTCACTGTCCAAAAAGAAATCAGACTATACAATAGAGTACCAAATACTGCAGAACAGAATGCCACTATTATTTATTGCAAGTATCAGGAATTAAATACTTGCCAGTTTAACCTATGGGATCAATTCCATTCTAAAGAAAGAGAGTGAGAAATAGTGAAACATGGTCATGGTAGTGTTGTTAAAACAACAAATTTAACCGGGCCTCACATTGTAGAGCAATACCGTAATTTCCCAGCATGTGCTCATACTCCACGTTTCAGGAAAAAAAGAGAATCGCGAGTGAAAAGGACAAAGAATCATCTTCTTTATTGTTTTTAAATGAACACACATGCGGCAGGAGAAAGCCAAAACGTGTCAATGGAGCCGCATGCGCACAGGTGGACGGGTCGGACCGCACGTCTCGAAAAGCGTCGCCGGACGGGACTCGTGGCAGCGAAGCGGACGGCCGCGAACAAAGGACGCCTTTGTGCGTGCGCTGCGGCTGCTGGGAGCAGCAGTGTGCAGTGCGGTGTAGGAGAAGGGAGTGGAGGATGAAACCGAGGGAGGTCTAGCGGCCACCCACGTGCGCCTGCCTGTGTATGTGTAACTGCTCATTCGTGGGACTCGAATGGTCAATTACATTTCCTCCAGAGGGACCGCGTCAGTCGTCCGACGCACGTCTTCCACCCTTTCGTTTCCGACCTTTTTTGGGGATTGAGCTAATTGAAAGATTCGATTGTCCTTGTCCTGAAAGTTCAAAGCGCAGACTTGAGATAATCTCATTTGCTAATCAGGAGCGTGCCACGGTGGAAATGACACGGCCAGGGTGGCTCCGGAGTGGGGGGTGCTGTGGGGCCCAGCTGCCTAAAGAGAAGCCTCAGGATTGGGGCCGCGCCGGAGCCAGACAGATGAGGCCTAGCCGAGTCGAACGGCGCAGCGTGGGCCGCCACTGGGGGGTTAATCGCATTACGAGGGAGACGCGCCACCAGGCTTACACGCTCACTTACTTAACCGCTGGTCAGAGGGCGTGACGACACGGTAGAGTAACTAACCTGCGCCCGAATGAGAGCCTCGAAGCTGGGCTGGAAGTAGTCGATGCGGCTGTGGTAGAACTTGGGCATCTCGTCCAGCAGCTGCTTGTTCTTGGCCTCAAAGTCTTCCCTGACTGGTCGCAGCTCCTCTCTGGCCTGCGGGGTGAGAGGAGGCGGAAGATGATGTCATTCACAGTACAACATGCGGCCGCCGTTGTTGAATTGAACACAGAGCTGATATATTCGCAGGAAACCATAACTCATTGTGTTGTATGAAGGGCAACAGGTGGATACACAGGTTTACGATACATTCTGCCATCTAATGGGAGAGCATTTCATTTCAAAGATATATTTTTAATTAGTATTTAATTAAGTGTAATTGAATAATTTCCTGCACCCCTGATGATCGTTCACAGCACACTTGTGTGCCGCGGCACCCTGGTTGGGAATCATTTAGAAAAACAAAAGGTTTTAACAAGATGTGGCTTAGTATGTATAAGTTTGGCCTAAACGATGTTCCTGTAAAATATATAGCGATGCTGTAAAAAGATATACAGTCGTACCTTGACTTATGGAGTGACAAGACCCAAGTTTTTCAAGATACGAGCCTTCGCTCGGCTGATTCTTGGTTTATATGTTTAAGTGCTAGAAGGTGTCGGCAAACCTATCTACAAGCAGCAGTTTGGCAAATGGTGAATGATTTTAAAAAAATAGGGCTTCAAGCTGTTTGCTGTATTTTACTGTCAAACTAAAAAAAATATAAAGAATTACACATCATGTATTCAATGAAACCACATGACGTTACGTTACAAAATCTGATAGCTTAATGCTAACACACAATGGGAAACACCATAGGGAGGCCAACGTAACTAGCATCGATGTAGCAGTACTTCTAGTACTTACTTACACAAACGGTAGCAACACAGACAGAACACACAACAATGCTCAAATGACTAATATTACTATATTGCAGTTAAGTTGCAACGGCCTTCGTCTGTGTTTCATCATCAAATCTAAGCGTAGTCTTTGCATATATTATACTAACCCCTGATTGATAATGCATGCACACAAGACATACAAGCCCCTTAAAGTAATGCATGAAATCATGATTCACAACGGTTTATTTCTTTACATTCTATTGAATTATGCCATTACTGTATGCTTTTATAAGGTGTATTACTGTAGTGTTTTTTAAAAACATTACAAAAATGTCTGTTTTTTTTCATTCAATGATTTGAGAAACAATTATTTTGCATTACGAGCGTGATCATGGAATGAATTTAACAGTAAATCAAGGCACCACTGTATTTATGTTATACAATAAAAGTAGTTTGTGGTGTGTGTTTATTAAATAAACCACATTACCAAGTTTTTTGTATTGCTAATGCGAAACCCCCCCAAAATGTGACATTAACAGTTGATACTGGAAGGTGACGTTATGGAAAATATAGTTCATTTTCACCAAAGTCACCACACGCGAGGCGTCACTGGTGTCCGCTTTTTTTGTCGAGGAAGATATTTGCCTAATTCCCACGGAGAAGAGCTGCAAAAAAGGCTGCAATCACGAGCACAGTGAGGAGGAGTGGGTAATGTGGGCAGACTTGGCTGTGAGTGGACTCCAGCACCACAGATCTGTGTGTGTGAATGTATTAGTGGGGAGTCAGTCTACTGTAGGCACCCAATGCACGATGAATATGCGAGAGGGTGAGACTTGTTATTAAGGGGAGAGAGACTTTATATTTCAAATGGAGCATATTGTTGGTTTCTTTGCACTGCGTTATGATGGTATGGTTTCTTCACCTCAACGAGTTGATTTGAAAATGAAATGGCATACATTGTGTGTTTTTGTTCGGATCATTTCTTAAAGTCTCTGGGGATTGAAAGGGCAGGCGTGCAGGGGCCTCTTCATGTCTTTGTTCCCCTGACGGTGCTTTTCTCAATGTGTGTGGGTGGATCTCCATGTGAGGATGTGTTAGCGGCAATGGCTTCGGCAACGCTATCTGTGAATGTGTGTGCTTCGGTAATGGCCTTGCGCGTGTACACACGCATGTGTGTGTGTGTGTCTCCAATTCTCAATTACGTGCCTGTAGATGTGCAGCAATGGCTTTTTGAAAACTTGAGAGCCCGCTAGCTCGCGTGGGTGAAGGAGCGCACATGTACTGTACGTGCATGTGCTCGACTATTTTTGTTCATATCCAGTCAGCGTTTGTGTCTTTTCGCCACTTGACACGCGCATCGCGAAAGAGCAGCTGAATTCTGCTCCACTGCAGGCAGGGGGTGCCATCGAGCGGACCGCTATCTCACCGTACCTGGTGCAGCTTCACCATTACGGGCCCGGTTTTCTCTTTCTCCTCATACTTCTCCACTTTGGACTGCAAGCGCTTGTAGTCCTGCAGGGTCTGCTCGCGGCGTTTCACGGCCATGTTGAGGCTGGGGAAGACGCCGCTGTACCTGGGAGAACATCAGCACAAGACAATGACGAGAGGTAGACTTGCAGCAAATCACAAAAATTATTATTGCATCATTAAATTTGCAGACAAGCATTTCATATTGCATTCAATGTTAATAAAAGTCATTATGAATAAATAACATTCCTTGTCGAGGTACGCCTCAAACCCCGGAGGACAGCTCTGCATTAGTATTATCTCATTATTGTAGTTCAAAAAGGCATGACACTCTTCATTTTGAGACAATTATCATACTTTCTAATGAAAGTATATTCTTACGACGTGTATCTTAGTCTTGTGCACTAAAAATAGGAGAACACTCATCTGTAACTTAGCAACAGAGTTGGGCGCTTCAGCACGGGACTTTTTCCACTCAATGAAAAGAAAAAGCAAATGAAAATATTTTTTTTCAAGACTTTGGCCCTTTAAACATAACCCTTAATACATTTTGATAAAACATTTTATATGTTTGACAGTTTAACATCAATAAATTAATAAATCTAATCCCTTTGGGATTAATATCTATCAATAAAATTTTCATTGAACATAACATCAATAAAAGGTGCTGCTTCCAAGAAAAATTTAACTTTGCCCCTGAAAATGGCAAGAGGCTGCTATGGAGGGGGGGAAAAAAATTATAATGAAAAAAACAAATCAATCTTTTTGATGTTTTTGAAAAATAATCGATGTTCCCCCCCCAAAAAAACAATAATTGATTAAAACGATTACAGACACACACACAGGATAGTGACCAGGCTGACCACAAAGAGCGAAAATCCGTGAATAATTAACGCTCGTTTTAAGTGGCATGAAAAAAAAATGTTTAGTGAAAAATCGCGAAAAAGCAGGGAATTGGGTTAAAATGTTGTGTATAAGCGGGGTATCTGGGAAAAAAAACTCCACGAATAAGTGGGGGTTTCTATGAATAACGGGGGATAGGTTCCAAAAGAAAAATTCTGTGAACAAGTGAATGCTGATCTGCAAATATGTAGGAGTTCACTGTATATATGTAATCACGTGATGTTATTATTAATATAATATTGCTCAATAATATAAAAAAATATTGCACATTAAATATTCAAAATGAATACATATTGAAATATAATATTCCATCGAACCATCCATTCTCTGCATATCTTATCCCGTCCAGGGTGCCAGGGAACAGACTACTGAGTGGAAGCTGAACCCATGCTGTATGCAGAAGTCAGGTGATTGAACCACAACACCATAATAATAATAATATATATAATAACAATAAAAGACCCAAAATACAATATTTAAAGTAATCTTCTTTTCCTTTCGGCTTGTCCCGTTAGGGGTCGCTACAGCGCGTCATCCTTTTTTCCATGAGAGCCTATCTCCTGCATCCTCCTCTAGAACACCAAGTGCCATCATGTCTTCCCTCACGACATCCATCAACCTTGTCTTTGGTCTTCCTCTAGCTCTCTTGCCTGGCAGCTCCATCCTCATCATCCTTCTACCAATATACTCACTATTTCTCCTCTGGACGTGTCCAAACCATCCAAGTCTGCTCTCTCTAACTTTGTCTCCAAAACATCGAACCTTGGCTGTCCCCCTGATGAGCTCATTTCTAATTTTATCCAACCTGGTCGCTCCGAGAGCGAACCTCAACATCTTCATTTCCGCCACCTCCAGCTCTGCTTCCTGTTGTCTCTTCAGTGCCACTGTCTCCGTACATCCGTACATCATGGCTGGCCTCACCACTGTTTTATAAACTTCGCCCTTCATCCTAACAGAGATTCTTCTGTCACATAACACACCTGACACCTTCCTCCACCCGTTCCAACCAGCTTGGACCCGTTTCTTCACTTCCTGACCACACTCACCATTGCTCTGGACGGTTGACCCCGAGTATTTAAAGTACTCCACCCTTGCTATCTCTTCTCCATGCAGCCTCACTCTTCCCCCACCACCCCTCTCATTCATGCACATATATTCTGTTTTACTATGGCTAATCTTCATCCCTCTGCTTTCCAGTGCATGCCTCCATCGTTCTAACCGTTCCTCCACCTGCTCCCTGCTTTCACTGCAGATCACAATGTCATCTGCAAACATCATGGTCCACGGAGATTCCAGTCTAACCTCATCTGTCAGCCTATCCATCACCACTGCAAAGAGGAAGGGGCTTAGGGCTGATCCCTGATGCAGTCCCACCTCCACCTTAAATTCGTCTGTCACGCCTACAGCACACCTTACCTCTGTTCTGCAGCCCTCGTACATGTCCTGTATTATTCTAACATACTTCTCTGGCACTTCAGACTTCCACATGCAGTACCACAGTTCCTCTGGGTACTCTGTCATAGGCTTTCTCTAGATTTGCAAAGACACAATGTAGCTCCCGTCTGACCTTCTTTGCACTTTTCCATCAACATCCTCAGTCAGTGTGCAAATAGAGCAGATGCTACTCTGGCATGAATGGCCAGTATTGGTCAACAACAGATATTTCCCATTGTGTGGCTCATCAACTTTATTCCTCGATAGTTCCCACAGCTCTGCACAGCACCCTTGTTCTTAAAAATGGGCACCAGCGCACTTTTCCTCCATTCCTCAGGTATCTTCTCACACGCTAGAATTCTATTGAACAAGCTGGTCAAAAACTCCACAGCCACCTCTCCTAGATGCTTCCATACCTCCACAGTAATCTCATCAGGACAAACTGCCTTTCCATTTTTCATCCTCTTTAATGCCTTTCTAACTTCCCCCTTACTAATCATTGCCACTTCCTGGTCCACCACACTTGCCTCTTCTACTCTCCCTTCTCTCTCATTTTCCTCATTCATAAACTCCTCAAAGTATTCTTTCCATCTATCTAGCACACTACTGGCACCAGTTAACATATTTCCATCTCTATCCTTAATCACCCTAACCCTAATCACCCATGGGAAGGATCCATCTCTATCCCTCTGTCTGGCCAACCTGCATAGATCTTTTTCTCCTTCTTTAGTGTCCAACCTGGCATACATGTCATTATATGCCTCTTTTGGCCTTTGCCACCTCTACCTTTGCCCTATGTCGCATCTCTATGTATTCCTTTTGTCTCTCCTCGGTCCTCTCAATGTCCCACTTATTCATAGCTAACCTTTTTCCTTGTATGATTTCTTGTACTGTGAGGTTCCACCACCAAGTCTCCTTTTCACCTTTCCTGCCAGAAGATACACCAAGTACTTTCCTGCCTGTCTCTCTAAACACCTTGGCTGTAGTGGTCCAGTCTTCTGGAAGCTCCTCCTGTCCACCGAGAGCCTGCCTCACCTCTTCCCGAAAAGCCGCACAACACTCGTCCTGTCTCAGCTTCCGCCACATGGTTCTCTGCTCTGCCTTTGTCTTCCTAATCTTCCTCCCCACCACCAGAGTCATCTTACACACCACCATCCTATGCTGTCTAGCCACACTCTCCCCTACCACTACCTTACAGTCAGTAACCTTCAGATTACATCGTCTGCACAAGATGTAATCCACCTGCGTGCTTCTACCTCCGCTCTTTTAGGTCACCCAATGTTCCTGCCTCTTCTGGAAAAAAGTGTTTACTTCAGCCATTTCCATCCTTTTTGCAAAGTCTACCACCATCTGTCCCTCCAGGTTCCTTTCCTGGATGCCGTACTTACCCAACACTTCTTCATCACCCCTATTTCCTTCACCAACATGTCCATTACAATCTGCACCGATCACGACTCTCTCTCTGTCTGGGATGCTCAGAACTACTTTGTCTAGCTCCTTCCAGAATTTCTCTTTCACCTCTAGGTCACATCCTACCTGTGGGACATAGCCGCTAATCACATTATACATAACACCCTCAATTTCAAGTTTCAGCCTCATCACTCAATCTGATACTCTTTTCACCTCCAAGACATTCTTAGCCAACTCTTGTTTTAAAATAACCCCGACTCCATTTCTCTTCCCATCTACACCATGGTAAAATAATTTAAACCCTGCCCCTAAACTTCTAGCCTTACTGCCTTCCCACCTGGTATCCTGGACACACAATATATCAACCTTTGTCCTAATCATCATGTCAACCAACTCCCAAGATTTTCCTGTCATAGTCCCAACATTCAAAGTCCCCACATTCAGTTCTAGGCTCTGTGCTTTCCTCTTCTCTTTCTGCCGAAGAACCCGCTTTCCACTTCTTCTTCTTCGACTTCGACCCACAGTAGCTGAATTTCTTTCGGACGTTGTTAACCCGGGCCACGACCGATCCGGTATGGAATTCTTTGGATGGACCCTCATATTTGTTTGGCAAAGTTTTAAGCCGGATGCCCTTTCTGACGCAACCATCTGAATTTTACCCGTGCTTGGGACCGGCCTAGAGTTTGCACTGGCTTGTGCCCCAATAGGGCTGCATTACAATATTTATAGTAATAAATATACACTAATATATTTGTTTTGTTTTGATGTATTTTGTCATATGATTAAAAAAATATGTATTATCATTATTTATTACAATATTTATAGTAATAAATAATAATCCATCCATCCATCCATCCATTTTCTGAGCCCCTTCTAACCCCTAGGGTCGCGGGTGTGCTGGAGCCTATCCCAGCTATCATCGGGCAGGAGGCGGGGTACACCCTGAAGTGGTTGCCAGCCAATTGCAGGGCACATACATACAAACAACCATTCGCATTCACATTGAACTGTGAGGCAGACGCTCTAACGAGTCGTCCACCGTGCTGCCCAAATAATAATAATAATAATACATATATTTTTAAATCATATGACAAAATACATCAAAACAAAGATATTAGTGTGGGACAGGAAATGCAGCAAAGGAATCAGTGACAAAAAAAAAAAAGCCACAAAAATGATTCAAAGAGGTGTCTACAATCGGTGAATCACTGAGCAAAACGTTTTTTTTTGTTTTTTTTGTATTTATTTTTTTGAATGACTCATTTAAAGTATTTTAGCAGGAGAGCTCTCACTCTGCTACAAGAGATCATAATATGCTGCCAGTGGTGCTATTAGCCGGTCAACGTGTGGGCTTCCTAATTGACGTTTCCTCTCTGTGAGCCAACCCTTAACCCTGATGCGGGGAACCACTATGAACCTGCGATTGCGAAATTGCAAGGCTATCACCCTTACGCATCTTACGAGAAGGCCAGTAAAAAGTGACGTGTGCCGGCTCTCGGTTTCAGACAAGCGAGGATTGTTTCCGACAGGAAGTGGAGCAGGGAGTGGCCTTTGGAGTGACATCACGGAGTTCGGCCCGGCCCAGCCCTGCGGCCCACGCTCCGACACTATTTATAAACAACCACTGTGACCCAGTTCATGGCAGGGGTGGATGTTGATCCTCAAGTCTACTATCTCTGCTCCAGTGTGCAGATGCTTGCAGCACCAGGGGATTATGTAACTGCCCTCCAGGCATGACGGCTCTCCTACAATGGGTGATTTATGACACAGCAAGGCAAACGGATCTCAAACCACGCTAAGGCTCAGCGTATTCTCACGTGCGCAATTCACCTTTCAGCAAAGGGCAATTTTGGCATGACACACCATGCTGCCTGTTGTTCGTGTTCATTCATCAGCATGTAAAAAGAGTTTCAAGTGCTCTCTCCCTTGGATGCTGATGTCTCACTGCTACATTCAGGGCTCTTTGTGTGACTCAGCTGGGTAGAACGGGGGTGTCCAACCGTTTTCCTCCAAAGGCCACATATTGTAAAAGTTAATGATGCAAGGGCCACTTTGACATTCTTCACCCTAAATGTATTAAACACGCTAAAAGCGATCCATCAGTGTAGGTAAAGATATGCTAAGCAATTATATATTGTTGATATATTAATTAATAAAAAACCTGCTACATCACACAGCTATCTGTTAAAGTTTATAAGGCAAATATTGAAGATTTTTCAGGATTTTGGGGTGGCTCGCTGCCTCAAAACCTACTAGAATAGATCCGCCCATGCACTGAGCAGATTTCTGCATTCAGAACCAAAGCAGGAGTGATCTGTACCAAGCGGCCAATTTTTAAAGCAGTTACCTAAGGATCAGTAATGTGATATGTTGACAAATCAGACCTTGAGAAACCCTTTTTGCTTCTCTAACTGAATTATTTTTATTCACCGGTATTGTCAAGAGAAATCCTGCACTATTTTAGCTGCACTATTTTAATCCTGCACTATTTTAGCTGGTGTCTTCTTGGTGTCTTTGCATATCTAGAAAATCACTATCCAAAGCCAATTTACAGTGGAACCTCATTTTTCGTCATTTATCCATTTCAAAGAGTTTTACATTTTATAGAGAATAAGTATACTTTAACATGGATAACTGAACAGTAAACATCACTTTTACCTTGATGGCATACGAAAGATGATATGAGTGTATACAGTATGTCACAGGTGGCAAAAAATAAAAAATTGACAATGCGCCACAAATGACCCCTGGGCCATAGTTTGGATGGCCTTAGTCTTGAACGTGTGGAGGACCAGCAATACTTCAAGTGAATGGGTGATCAACCACCTGTCAGCAGGCTGGGTCCTCAATATGTGGTTGGCTCGGGGGCCAGGAGCGCACACACCGCTGTCCATGTGACAGGTCAGGGTGTGGTGAACAGACAGGATGAAAATAGCATCTGGCTGAGAACGTGTGTTTATGAAGCACTGCCAGTCCACAAACGGGGCAGTCGGACCAGCGAGCCAAGCCAAAGTCTGGTCTAAACACCCTCGGTCTAGGAAGCTGGCTGTCCCTCCTCGCCAGCGCCATCACATAACTCACAAGTGCAAAAAATACACACCAAACCACAAGAAGGACGGAAGGAGGAATTGTTTATTCGCGAACGTCCAAAGTGAAGAGGGTTAGAGAGGGGGAAGTTTAGTTAAATATACTGTTGTGCATGCAAAGCGGCTTCCACCTGCTTTAGGAGCAGTTGGCCTCCTGAGCATGTGTGTGTGTGTGTGTGTATGTGTGTGCGTGCGCGTGTGTGTTTGTGTGACGAACGTGAGTGGGAGTTTGATCTGCTGCAACTTGCCTTATGCTTTGTTGATCAAAACTCACACATGCTGCTACTTTGGAAAGAAAGCACAAGCAAACACCCTTAGGTCCATAAACACTGTTGCAGAGCAACCTCAACATTTAAATGGCCATTTGGAAACAAACTTTAAAAAACGCCTCTAAATTTTAAACAAAAACTCTGCTGTTGACTAGTCATCATGTGTGAGACTTCAGCTCAGTGAGCATCTAAAGCACAGGTGTCCAACGCTAGACATGGGGGCCAGATCCATAAGGTGTGTCTACGTTTTTAGTTAAATGGATTTGTTCTTTTCATTTTGGCAGAAAATCTGTAAACTTTCAATATTAGAACCCCCCCACCCCCCCAACTTAAATTTGTTATCAATATATATATATATATATATATACAGTTGATAGTTATTAGCGGCAGATTGGGACCAAACCAGACCGCGAGTAGCTAAAATCTGTGAATAATTTTTGCTCCCCCAAAAGTGATTATAACTGCCTATATTAACAGTTTAAACCATGAATAGTCCACCAACTGTGATCCCAAAACACTTGGGAAGAGGCTGATAACATTTCAAATGATTACAAACATACTGTAGTCATTATTTTGCCATGAACATTCTTTTAAATTTTGGGGGGAAAATGAGAGTATAGAGTTTTTGTGAGAATAATGGGGGAGAGGTTGCCCTGCCCCCCCAAAACATTTTGCAAATAGGTGAATTCACAACAGCCAAATTGTGAATATGAAGGAGTTCACTTACAATAATCAAAGCAGGAACAATTAAGTAAACATATGATGAGGTGATAATACAATTATATAATTTTTTACAGTCATTATTCCCTCTGAGTGATACCATAACTACAATGCAGGACGCAACAAATTTTTTTTTAATGTGATACCACCACATAGAGCGAGCAGTGAGGGGGGAAGAAAAAAAAGGCTTATGATGACCACAGAAACCAAAATGGAACTTTCTGTGAGGTAGCAGTAGCGTAGTAACGAAAGTGGTGCAGCCTGGCAGCCCAGTACAGTTTGACTATAGAGTCAAAGACAACGCAAAGTCAGACTCACATTATGTCATCAAAATTAATAAACATTTCACAGATTCATTAAATTACTGTTCAGCAGTCACCTTTCAACACTTGAATAACAGTTAAGATCGTTACTAACTGTGATGAGAACGTTGGCCAAAGATTGATGACATCGTTGGGTCGCTTTCAGCAAGCCTCCAAATGCACCTTCTTAAATGCTATGTCTCAGTCATGTCATCAAACCATGAGTAGCTTTATTTTCGTTTAACACAGCAGTTAACTTCTCTTTACACTTTGTCACTTAAAACTTTCAAATCAGGATATCGAATTGTGTCTGACCTTAAAAGGCTCTATGGTAGTGGATTACCAGAAACCAAGTTCTGGAAATCCATAAAAACTGTCTTAACGACATAATAAAGGCACACAAGTCCAATTGGTTTTAGGCCTAAACCAGGGGCAGTCCCAGCCCAAGCAGAGGCACAAATCTCCAAACAGACTTGACTTACCACAAAGTGTACAAAGGGTAAGGTTAGGAGGCCCAGATAAACCAAATGCCTCCATGCCCACGCACTCCCACCCCCTCCCCTCACATAAACACCGTGATGTCATTCAGGGACCCTGCTGAGTGGATTAAGTGCACATCTGGGCGACAAGATAGAAAAGACAGAGGCTGAGACCACAGAAGCGAGTGTATGTGTGTTTCCAGCACATTTTTAAGTATAAGTACTAACATTATAAAAGGTAACACACATTATAAAGAAGGTAGCACACGACTAATCTCTCACACACACACGTATATTGTTGAAGTCTTTCCATTAATATTAACTTTTCTCACAAACACAAAATCACTAATAGTATTTAGATGCAAAGTAAACAATGGGGAAATATTCATTAGTGAGGGGACTAATGGAATCCTAATGGAAGCTTAAAAAATATATTAGCTTTTAGGCACGATGGACAGTTGGATAAACTAATAACTAGCACTGTATTCAAAATATGTTAATTAATGAAGAGAGGACATTAAAAGTTTCGACCTGCGATCGTGTAAATTGCAAATTTCACAGCTTTGGATGCTTAAGTATGCTTGAGAGCGCGCACCGTCATGTGTCACTTCTCTTTTCTCAACCGATTCGCTGCTCTGGGACCAGGAAGCTGGGCCCTTTGCCATATTCTGAGCCGGCCCACACGTCCGCCTGCCGCCCACCAGGAAGAGGAAATTAGAACCATTCCATCCTGTCATTTCTCTTCCACCGGAGCAAAGGAGAAAAGAAAGGACTAACGCTGACCCATGTGTCTTCAAAGGAATCTGTGCACTTTGTTTGGTTTATTTTTTAATGCGCTGGTGAATGTTTCAATTCCATCAACTGCTGCTGTGTGTGTGTGTGTCGGCGGCGGGGGGGGGGTCTCTTCAGCAGCATACGCTTAAAGTCCTGGGAGGAGTCACGGGAGGAAGCAAAACCTTAACAAGCCCTCCGGAAGATGAGTGGGAGCATCCAACCACTCCCTTAAGTACCTCTGCTTTGCATGCCTGTGCGTGTGTGTGTGCGTGTGTGTTCATGAAAAAAAGAAAACAGCTTAAGGAATGGAATAGCGCTCGCTGCCTGCTCAGATGGGGGCGACTATTAGGAATAAGACCCGTATAAACTGTGTTCCAGACACACATCGACAACAGTTGCTCCGACCCTTGTTCTCTTTTACAATAGCCCACTGCAGGTTTTCCGGTCCTTGACTACACTTATCACATTGGAAAGTACTTATTAAGATACTAAAACATAGAAGGGTTTTGTTGTGTATCTGCTTTGCTGCCAGGGAAACTGTGAACGCATCAGTCACAATGAGACATGCAAACAAACAGCAAGAGAGAAACAGGGTCTCCCGCATTTATTTCTTGGCAAGGATCCATTTGATTTGAGGGGAGACTGAGTGCAGTAAGAAGTCGGACGACTGCAACAAAGTGGAGACAGTGGAGTATAATACGGCAGTATCTAGAGCGAAGGCGCAAACAGAGTAAGCTAACCTTCGTTTGTGTGTCTATTTTATCCTCAAATGTGACAACGAACCAATGACTCGACTTAAAAAGATGAGGCCTGTAATTTTCATCCTTGGTATACCTCACCTATGAGAGACAAAATGAGGGGGGCGGGGGTGGGGGGGGTTAATTAATAAAATAAAAATTTAAAAAATCCAGAAAATCAACGTCTTATTTTTTACAAGAATTTATGAGCAAATTAGGGTGGAAGTTTAAGTATTTGGTCAATAACAAAAGTTCATCTCAATACTTCGTTATATACCCTTTGTTGGCAATGACAGAGGTCAAACGTTTTCTGCAAGTCTTCACAAGGTTTTCCCACACTGTTGCTGGTATTTTGGCCCATTCCTCCATGCAGATCTCCTTTAGAGCAGTGATGTTTTGGGGCTGTCACTGGCCGACACAAACTTTCAACTCCCTCTCAAGATTTTCTGTGGGGTTGAGATCTGGAGACTGGCTAGGCCACTCTAGGACCTTGAAATGCTTCTTACGAAGCCACTCCTTCGTTGCCCAAGTGGTGTGTTTGGGATCATTGTCATGCTGAAAGACCCAGCCACGTTTCATCTTCAATGCCCTTGCTGATGGAAGGAGGTTTTCACTCAAAATCTCACGATACATTCTTTACTTGACACGGATCAGTTGTCCTGGTCCCTTTGCAGAAAATCAGCCCCAAAGCATGATGTTTCCACCCCCATGCTTCAGAGTAGGTATGGTGTTCTTTGGATGCAACTCAGCATTCTTTCTCCTCCAAACACGACAACTTGAGTTTTTACCAAAAAGTAAAATTTTTGTTTCATCTGACCATATGAGATTCTCCCAGTCCTCTTCTGGATCATCTAAATGCTCTCTAGCAAACTTCAGACGGGCCTGGACATGTACGGGTTTAAGCAAGGGGACACGTCTGGCACTGCAGAATTTGAGTCCCTGGCAGCTTAGTGTTACTGATGGTAGCCTTTGTTACTTTGGTCTCAGGTTTCTGCAGGTCATTCACTAGGTCCCCCTGGGTGGTTCTGGGATTTTTGCTCACCGTTCTTGTGATCATTTTGACCCCACGGGGTGAGACCTTGCGTGGAGCCCCAGATCGAGGGAGATTATGGTCTTATGTCTTTCATTTTCTAATAAGTGCTCCCACAGTTGATTTCTTCACACCAAGCTGCTTACCTATTGCAGATTCATTCTTCCCCGCCTGGTGCAGGTCTACAATTTTGTTTCTGGTGTCCTTTGACAGCTCTTTGGTCTTGGCCATAGTGGAGTTTGGAATATGAATGTTTGAGGTTGTGGACAGGTGTCTTTTATACTGATAACGAGTTCAAACAGGTGCCATTAATACAGGTAACGAGTGGAGGACAGAGGAGCCTCTTAAAGAAGAAGTTACAGGTCTGTGAGAGCCAGAAGATTTGCTTGTTTGTAGGTGACCAAATACTTATTTTCCATCATAATTTGCTAATATATTCTTTAAAAAAAACAGACAATGTGATTGTCTGGATTGTCTTTCCCCATGTTGTTTCTCATAGGTGACGTATACCTATGATGAAAAGTACAGGCCTCTCTCATCGTTTTAAGTGGGAGAACTTGCACAATTGGTGGCTGACTAAATACTTTTCTGCCCCACAGTACAATTCATTAGTATTTTGTACTATTGCCTTGGAACTGTATGACTTGGTTCAAACGTTTTGGATATCCTTCCACAAGTTTCTCACAATAGTTGGCAGGTTTAAGCCTACCAATATTTACCACCAAAGACTTTGAATATTCCTATCTTTAACTAAGAAGTTTGAATTTGAGAAAATTCTCTTTATTCCTAAGATACATAAAGTCCTTAAGAGCCTCCTTGAGGATTATTAAATAAGTGAATCATCAACACTTTTACTGCAATTAATAAGAACATTAATCAACATTTAATTTAGTTTACAATTTCACCGCTTTCATAATCACATCTTGGTGATGAAAAGTTTTATCTTCATCTCTATACTCTGCTGACAGCAGTGCAACTCCTACTGGCAAGAGCGTCATTATACAGTATTACTAGGCTTTACATGATCAGGATTTTTGGGGCCGATCACCGAGTTTAAAAAAATGATAACCAATCACCCATCCGATCACAAGATGAAGCAATATGTTTATTTAAATTACTTGTTCCTTTACTGTATATACTTCTGCACTGTATACTGATTATCTTCAAAAGTATTCTCTAGTCCAGATATTCCCAACCAGTGTGCCGTGGCACATTAGTGTGGCATGAGCGATCTTCAGGGGTGCTGTGGGAAATTATCAAATTTTACTTAACTGCTCAAAAAATTATTAATTTATAAGAAATAATGTATCTTTGGTCCTCTATTTTTGCCAGTAAGGCATAGTAACAGACCGTACAAATAAATGCTCTTCTATTAGATGGCAGGAAGTACATACAGTAATTACTGTTTATTACTTTACTGTTTACTACTTTTTGTGACATTTTGTTGTTTGTTGGTGTGCCGTGAGATTTTCCAATTGTAAAATATGTGCCTTCGCTTCATAAAGGTTGGAAATCACTGATCTAGTCAGGTCATGTCAGGTCAAACCAACATTACAACATGACAGAAATAATGGGTGCTAACTTACTGTAATTGAATTACTTTATTGTAATTAAATTACTCCACACACACCGAAACCTTAGAGCATGATTCGGCATAATGCTGGCATGTTTACGTACAACCAACCGTTAGTGCTAGCACTAGCTTGGTAGGCTACAAAACGTTTTGTTGCCTGCTTGCGTGCCGTATTGTATTAAAAGTACGTGAACATACCTCAAGCAATCCTTAAATGAACGTAATCTCCCGAGCACTGGTGACCACCACCACGTTTTTCCCCCATTTTGTTCTTATAATAAACGTATCGCGATGTCGTCGCCATGGTAACAAGTGTATCCGCTTGCGTTTGAGTTGACAAGGTAAAGCCCTGTGATCGTAAAAGACGGGATGTGGTGGCATCGAAAACAACAATTTATTGCAGTAGTCTGCAATCGTGAAAGACCAATTTTTTCTTGTAGTCTGATCCAGGCATTACATGTTGTCTGTCTCAGCCGTGTTGTCTGTCCCACACTGCCGACGTTTTGTTTTTTAAAATAACTTTATTGGCTGTCAGATATTTACAGTAGCACGTCAAAACACATCCGACAAGTTTAAAAATAAACTAGCTTTTGGATTCAAATATGGATGATGAAGGCTCTCGGCCGGCAGCACGAGAGTTGCGGTGGCAGGCCGTCGCCACCTCACTCCTCACTGAAGTGATCACTCCGGTTGACCTGCCAGTTTAATTTTACAACTTGTAATATTCAAGTTCAAATTCAAGAGCCAGTCTTATTTTTTCCCCTCACATGCACAGGTAACATGGTATCCGTACGTTGTTCTTTGTCTCTTATTTACTGTATGTATTCATTTGCTTACATAGAACTCTCAATTGTTCAGACATCGCATAACTGAAATACGTCGTGTTACCAAGCTACATTTAAAACTCATCCACTGCCAGCCCTCCCAGCTAAAATGGATAGTTGACTTCTATAGCCGCGGCACGGTGGACGACTGGTTAGAGCGTCTGCCTCACAGTTCTGAGGACCGGGATTCAATCCCCGGCCTCGCCTGTGTGGAGTTTGCATGTTCTCCCCGTGCCTGCGTGGGTTTTCTCCGGGCACTCCGGTTTCCTCCCACATCCTAAAAACATGCATGTTAATTGACAACTCTAAATTGCCAGTAGGTGTGAATGTGAGTGCAAATTGTTGTTTGTTTGTATGTGCCCTGCGATTGGCTGGCAACCAGTTCAAGGTGTACCCGCCTCCTGCCCAATGATAGCTGGGATAGGCTCCAGCACGCCCGCGACCCTAGTGAGGAGAAGCGGCTCAGAAAATGGATGGATGGATGGACTTCTATAGCCGTCAATGGCAGTAAAAGTGTAAAGTGAAAAAAGTGGTATCAGTGCACCCCTATTAGAAATAGAAGTACCTTATGGAACATGGGTTTGCCAATGGAAACGTGTCAATAGCGAGTACTGCCATGCTGAGCGGAGTAGTTATCATTCAATAGACAAGGGGCAACATACAAAACAATAAGGGTCTAATTCCTCTAAAGCCAAACTTAACCCCCCCGCAAAAAAAATAAAAAATAAATACAAAATAAAGACTTACTTTTTCAGAGGGTCGATAACAGTCTTCTGAATCTGGTTGACCTACAATGTAAATAAAGAAGAAAACACGTCGGCATCAAAAGGTGGTGAAATTACAAACTGTCAAATTGAGTTACAGTCAAACTAAATCCCAGCTACATTTCTCACTCATTAGCAGCAATGTCACTGCACAAATGACAATACACATTTCAAACAGAGCACTCAGGAAAAGGGAGGAAATGTGTGTGTGGGAGAGTGAGGAGAAGGGAACCCCCCCCAAAGATAACTTTGGTGATGATTTTATTGCACGCAAACCCCGAGGTGAAACCCCTGAATATTCATCGGAGCTTGATATACAAAAGGATGCAACTGTCAGGGGACGGACATGAAAGCAAAGCCCCACTGATTTCAAATCCTGTGGAAGGTGGGCTGCCATACAAGATGAAAGTTCTTTACAAACAAACATTTTAAACAATAACAGTTTATAATTTTTTTTCCCAGTATATTTTCCTCCAGGTAACTAGAATTAACAGGCGGGAGGAAAGGAGGGCGGAGGGTGGTGTGTGTGTGTGTTAAACGGAGGTAAGCGAACATCTAATTTCAAGGCCTCCAGCCTCAGCACAGTAAGTTGGCAAAACATTCATGAAGTTTATTTGAAGATTATTGATTATTTGAGACTGACAATGACGGTTAGAGCTACGGCTCCAAACATGGCAGAGCGGCTCAAGAAGGGTAAACGTGTAGAAGACAGAAGGAGAATTAAAACATGGACATGTGAGGCCACAGCTGCATGCAATGATGAAGATGATGAAGATGAAGAGCTACCATACATTTGTCCGCTATTGGAAGAAGGACAGCTGATAAGGCAATCTAACAAATGGAAGCGAGGTCGCAGCTGTGCAATGTGAAAATGCCCTGACCGAGATGAGAAGGCACCGTGATGCTGAGGCACATTTCCAAGTGCAAACTGCTTGATTGTGGTTGGAGGGGAAAAAAACGGAAAGCAAAAACAAACAAGTGTATGGGAATTCACATGGTCTTTTGTTTTACATATTCACACCAACAAACCTCCCTCCCCTCCTTCCCGGCGTTGCTCCTTCTAAAAGGTGAGAGCATGCGGCGAGGAGGGAGAAGAAGAGCAGCGGCAGATTTGCTTACGCATGCCGGTGCCCTCTACCCTCTGCCCCTTCCCACAGAGAGGAGGGGCAGAGCTATTCCTCGGAGGACCCGCAGAGCCCGAGGCCGGCGCTCAAGCAGCAGTCTCCATCTGTGAGTCACAGGGCAGAGGCCATCCCGACACACAGGCCTCCCAAAAATACACGGAGATCGCAGAGGAAATCAATATCCCTCCAAACGGAGCATCCTCTACCGCACTGCCGCCATCTACACTGGGGCACAGCTTCGGCAGCAGTGCGCCGGCGGGGCTGCGCGCCCTCCTCAGCCCCAGAAATAAACACACAGACCTGGGCCACTGCTGCCTTCATTATCGCTCCACGTTTCATGTGCTGGATGCTCTCTCACTCGCGGGCCCCGCGGCACAACATCTCGTCTCAATGCACAGTGGAGCCAAGGGTGGCTGCTTTTGTGTCTGTTTTCGCAGGAGCGCCAGGGTTTCGCTGTGGGTGCCGTCAGAATCAACAGTCTGCTGGAAACATGCAGGCACGGCACGCAAGTGTGAAACACCTAGCAAACCTGAGGTGATTCCGCACAGCAGACTGACTGAGAAGTGCTCGTAATTTCTTTCTTGCCTTGAGGTCATGTTTAGCCACTTTACAAAAAGTCGACACAGAATGAAGGTTAGGAAGTTTATTTCGCAAGACAGGGAAAGTGGGGGGAATATCAGGTGTGATGAGCTGTCAATTCCTCTTGTACTCAAAGGTTGTCCATCACCAGGGTGGTACTGTACTGGCATCAGCGTCTGGCTGAATCATGATCCAACACATCACTGCACTCTGTTTAACATCAAAAACATTTTCCATCTAAAGAAAAGTTGCACATTGTGCTCACTGACACATGAACAGTGCTTCTATGGAGATAATAAGACAACTTTATTGAAGAGATTGAGAAAATGGAGGGAGTGAAAGAAAAAATGTTACTGGACTGAACTGTAGCCACACCAAGTCATGTAACATACAGCATGTGCTTAGTGCATTCCAGTTGGGTTTATGATGATGAGCCTATCTAAAATAGGGTAGCTGACGAAGAGAGGCAGCCCTCCCTCCAAGTGTCTTTAGTCGCAAAGCTCAGGCTCCACCCTCCGTCGCCATGGTAATGAAATCCGAACAAGCCAATGGGCCAGCAGTATATGGGGCAGCGGGCTTACTTTAAACGAGACAGGGCCAGCACCTAAAAATTGGCTTATTGTGGATAGGGACCGACGCTGACCACGAATAATTTACGCTACCTTATAACTGCCACAAAAAATTTAGAAGTCCCCCCCAAAAAAAGTGAACAAGTGAGGGACTGGGTAAAAAAAAAGAAAAAACGTGAAGAGGCGCGAGTTTCTACGAATAACAGGGGATAGGTTCATGCTTAACGCCGAATATGCGGGGGTCCACTGTATTCCTGAAATAAATTATTATTCTTTTTTTTTTTTTTCAAACAATTAGCTAATAATGTCTCCTTTAATATAACATATTCATCTATTGTTTTGAGTACAGTGGAATCTCGGTTTTTGCATGCCCTAGTTTTAGTATTATTCTGTTTTTGCTTGAATTGCCTGTCGGAATTTTGTCCCGATTTTCGAACATCTGCTCAGTTTTCATATCAAAACCGTGTGACTCAGCCGCTCAAACAACTTTATTTTCTCATTGAGTGAGCCTCACCCTACATGTTCATCTGAAGCACTTTCAGAATTTTCTGTGCTTGTTTGAGTGTGACTGCTGAATAAGCCATGTTGGGGCCAAGGGAAGATCCAAGTGACGGCTCATTGATAAAGGTGAGAAACACAACGGAATTCAAGAAAAAATTTAAGTATGAAAATGGTGGACTTCCCTTCCAAACAATAACTGCTCCTCCTCCTTCTCCCTTCCTCACTGTCTTTTATATACCAACAAAAGTCTTCAATAAAGGTAAAATAGATACATTATTCTCTACAAAACATATTTTTGTTCATATTTTTGAGTGTTAGGAATGCAATAATTGAATATACGTTTTTCCAAAGGGAAATATTCCTTGACGTTTCGTACAGTTCTGGCTCTGTCAGACTTTTTAGAATGCTTAACTACGAAAACCGGAGTTCTGTTGTATTATTAAGTGTTGAGAAAAAAGAAAGAGCTTGTGGATGACAGTTGAACCCAGTGTACAGGTGTTCAATTTTGTGCATAAAAAGGTGTGAATTTATAAGGAGTCATGAGTAGTGCTGCCAGAGTTACCATGAAAAAGTAACTTTGTTACTTTACTGATTACTTGATTTCAAATGTAACTAAGTTAGAAAAAAAGTTACTTTTTAGTTACTTTCAGCAGCTGTCAAGTGGCAGGAATATCACTTATCCACAGTGCAAAAAAAGCATTAGCTTAACCGTACCCATTACTTAGTAATGTACGCCACACAAGTTACAGAATGATGTCATCAACATGAAAAAATAACTTAAATATGTGTAGTTGAAGCCACATTAAATGAGCAACTTCGAGCAGACTTGACATGTAAAATAGCCACCTAAATATAAACAAGCATACCTCTCACTACACTTCTTTAAAGACAAATGAGATAGATAGCTAGATAGATAGATAGATAGATAGATAGATAGATAGCTAGATAGATAGCTAGATAGATAGATAGATAGATAGATAGATAGATAGATAGCTAGATAGATAGCTAGATAGATAGCTAGATAGATAGATAGATAGATAGGTAGGTAGGTAGGTAGGTAGGTCGGTAGGTAGGTAGGTAGGTCGGTCGGTCACTGGTCATAAGGTGCAATTGATATGATTCTACTCCAGTCTTGTGGTAGTTGGCAGTGGTAGTTCTCTCTTTATCAGTGCTTCCAAAGAAATCTCATTAGATGACCATGCAAGTAGTTTTTGCCTCCTTGATCAAGTTTGAGTTGTCATGTATTTGAATCATGTGATTCCACAGAAAGAAAAAGAAAAAAGGTCAAGAAGACATTGTTTCACGCCATTTAGAAACACAATATCGGCTAACTTAGAACAAGAGTGACATGGAAAAGGTCATTGGACTACAACAAAAGCAAAATGCAACACATGAGCATGGCAACGTTGCTAAACTCCCAGAAAAAAACAAGGCTGGTGTGAATCTGCGGGCATGTTTTTGCTTTTCAAGTCAATCTTTCATAGCGCAGTTGTGCCTTGAAGATGCATACGTTGTGTTACTACGTTTGAGACCACAGGTACCTGTGCCCATGATTCTACTTCAAAAGCTCATGAACACTCTTAGAAGGAAGAAATTGTTGTGAAAAGATAGTATGCTAGCTGGTTAATCTAGGAATAAAGTGAGCTGAAATGACCTTTATTATCAGCTACTTCCTTACAGATTGCACAACTTTTCTAACTACAGATTGTTTCTATTGTTGGGTCTGTTATAGCACGACTGGAAACAACAACTCAGATTGCAAAGTGCACTTTTAGTTGAAACTTAACCGTAAGTTTCCCACCATAAGACGAGAGGAGACAGAAGAAACACTGACATGTTTGTGAACCTTGGTTCCAAATATTCTAAGAGAGAAAGCAAACAGTCGCAAGAGTTTTCAATTTAATGGTCAGATATAAAACATTTAGACATTCCTCTCGATACCTGTAGAACCCCTTTACAAACCACAGCTGCCATTTTGAGGTGACAGTTATACAGCAGCAGTTTAACCGATGAATATAACTATTTTTGGAAGACTTGGGCCAGATGGTTTTGCTGTTTGTTGGGATAAACAGAAGAAAATTACAAAATTATGAACTACACTAAAAATATGCTAAATTGAAATAAAAGAAATGAACAAAAATCTAAACCATAAAAAATATTTAAAATTTGAAATAAATTGATTGAAAAAATATACATAATAAAATTAAAAAAATGTTTTCACAAATCTGAAATACTGAAAAAATACTTGAATGCAAACAACACTAATTAACCAAATCCAATAAAATTAGGAAAAAAATGAAATCCTCTATAACTTGTGCTTTATCCAAAATGGACATGTCATTTAATTGGCAATGCAGAAGTTTTTTTTTTGTTTTTTTTTTTTTTTTTTTTTTAAGCTTACATCACCAATGGAGCGGTAAGACTAAAAGACAGACAACAGAAAAGACTGACTGCGTGAACTGTTGGTATCAAAATGTCGAACTTCAATTTAATACAACTTCACGTGCTTCAGAAGTTGTGTTTAAGCAAATGCCTCTATTGCATAAATTGTGTTACAGAGCAGTGAGTCAGATCTGACAAACTGCAGATTGGGTTTACAGGGGATGATTCCAGAGATGCTTTAAAAATATAACATTAAAAAAAGGCAGCAAATGGAAAATACATATGGAGAGTATGGAGTTGACGGGACGAGAAGAAATATTGACAAAACCCCATCAACTTCACCAACGTGTAGGTGTGTAATGATTGCCAATCAAATACCAAAAGTCAAGAATACTACAGACAACATGACAGAATGTGATTCTGACCTTCTCCTGGCTGAAGGAGTCCATCGTCTTCATGGCTGTGTCCAAGGCTGTCATGGACTCTAGGAATGCCTGGTCCTGCTCACATAGCGGGTTACTCAGAAGGTCTGCCGAGATCTTCACTGCTGCCTTCGACATGGCTGAGGAAAACATACAAATAAACGAAGGATATCATCAAATATTTGATAAGTTGACCCTGACCCTGAATGGCGAATTTTGACAATTGAGGCTCCTCTAAAACTCATTAGAATTTCCAATATTAATAGTTTACCATAAATATACAACAAACTATGATCCCAAAACACTTTAATAACCTCTGCCTGCACAGCAAAGTACAGGATTAACATTAATGGCACCGATGCTCCTGTATTGGTGGAAAAGTCTGCTCTTCGGAGGCCACTGGACAGACAGTAGTTAGTCTTCAGTGTTTACTGACCCGAAACTGCTAGATCCACAGCTTACATGGGCATCGCCATCTTATCTATCCACTAATGCTGAAAATCGGATTGGATGAGCAAGACAGTGGCTGGGAGCGGAGAAAGTGAGCGTGTGTCTGGGTGGAACGTCCTCCAACATACAAAACAACATTTAGGTTTCTACCGCGAGTCTGGTTGAGCGGACAACTACTGTAGTTTTTTTGGGCGCGTTTACAGCTGACAGTACTTGTTTGTTTTCTCATTTAAACAACGTTATAACACAATAAATATCACTCATACTGTAGACAGTATTTTGCCACAAAAATTAAAAGTAATGTTCAGACTTTTTTTTGCCAAGTTACAGATAATTGCAAATGGGCATTCCCCCCCACCCCCCGCAAATAACAGAGGCTAATTTCGCCCCCCAAAAAAATCAGCAAATAGGTGAATTCATGAAAGCCGAACAACAGATATGCGAGGTTCTTCTGTACACTCAATGGCTACAAAGCTGGGTAAATTAGATATCAAAACTCCTTCTTTGAAATTGGTAATTGTCAATTTTGACTGACACTGGCAGCTACTACCGGTAATTTATTTAATATTCAGCAGTAGTTAGTGGTGTAGAAATGGATTGTATTATACTAAAAGTATATTATTAAGTAATAAATAAAAATATGACTACAGAACTAAAATAAATTTCATTTATGACTAAAATCAATAAAGTGCGACTTACATTATGTAGTTCAAAACCACTACACACTAAAATAATGATAATTCTTCCCTGACAGTGTCAACAAAAACAAACATTTATTTCAAGGAAATACATTTATAAATATAAAAGGAATTACAGTTCATATCTAAGAGTCAAATATTATATTCTTAGAAAATGGATGCCTGGATTCTTAAACAAATTCAGACAATTTTACCCACCCATTGATCAAATGATTTGAACAGCTTGTGGATAATAGTCATGTGTACAACATAAATGAGCTTAATATAAAACACTAAAGTAATCTTAAATCATGGCACACTGTTGCCTCTATTATACAAATCTGAGGCGGTTGTAGGGTTCAACCATTGCGTTGAATATTCACCAAGGCACTTGGGATCGAGGCAATGATGGCACCAATTACTGTTAAAGTGCACTTTGTTTATACATAGAGCATACATGGCACATTATGGCTTCAGTGTCAAAATTAATGAGCTGTGTTCCAGGGAGAAGTGAGCTGAATGGAGGGGGCACGGTGAAAACGGCCTTTATCGAAATGTGGACGAGTCACTGGTCTGTTTTCACACTCCTCTCCTGAGGCCCATTTCGACCAATTAATTACCTCTGTGTGCTGTTTGTGCTTTTCTCACCAGCTGACAAGTAACACGCTGCTGGATACTATTGTGATGTCGTCTCAAATGGCGCAGACAAAAATGTGGGTTATGAGGGCACACTGAAACTGGGATGATTACTTATTTGAATTAGTAGTTAACCAATAAATGGTTTTCTAATCTAAGTCACTTTACCTTTCCCTCTCTCACACAAATGAATGAAACAAACAATAACAATCCTAAAACCTTCTTGTGGCTAACTATGTTAACGACTGACATCCAAAACAGAAGATCTGAAGGCAAAACAAAGCAATAGACATTTAAGAGTACATGTAAAAACACACATGCACACACATATTATAACCACCTGGGGAAAAAAAAAAAAGGTGGCGCTCTACATTCTTTCATCTCATGTGTTGAGTGGTTCCAAGATCTGGCACATGGGCGAACGAACCCAGACAAGACAAATACCTTTGCAGCCTTGAAAAACTTGCCAATCAACATCAAGTGTGCGAACAAGTAGCGATCGATGGCATACAAAAGCAGTAAGATGGTGGCAGAACAAACCTAAATCAGCCTCCGTGCTCTTCTTCATGTCTTTGTGAAGCTTTTTTGTCTGATCCTCCAGCCTGTGCAACAAGAGGAAGAGTGATTATCAGCAACAATCTGATGTGGAGATATAAGAAGCAAATATGGGTCAATGGCTTTAAGAGAGACAAAAGAACCGGAAATAGTGCTATAAAAACAGCAAAAGTATGACAGTTCAACTGTTTTATAATAAACAATATAAATGAAGAGTCTCAAAGTTGGACAAAGAAAAGTGTGCTTCAAGAGGAAATTACACATTTCATTGACTCCGCATATAAAGTTATTATAGCATCTTTTAGATAATTAACAAAATAGGTAAGCGTTCTTGTTAACATCAACTATATTTGCTCCGAAAGCATTAATGTCTTCAATCATTCCACTATACATAATCCATTGTTGGGTGTTAAAAATGGCAATTAAAAGACTAAGGAGGCTGAAAACGCACAACATTCATTATATCAATTGAGGCAAACGAGGGGTTTACAATCTCCCCTGAGACCACTGTCACGTCGTTCCTCCTGGTTTGATGAACAAGGAAATGAGGTTTCATTTCCAGCTTTGCTTTACAGGATTTAGCATTTGAGTGAGAATATTCCATGGAAAGTTGTGGAGGCGCAACAGAAGTTGGACAAGGACATGAGGCAGTAGTAATGCATGCACGCAAGCAACACAAATAAAAAGTGATGGTACTCTGTAAGAGGAACAGGGATTGGATCCAAAAAGGAAAAAAAAAAAAGAAGAATATTCTACAACGTGAATTGTACATCAAGGGCAGAAATGTACTTGACGTTTTGCAGCCTAATAAGCGCTGTGATACTTTAGAATCATGCACCTACAATTGATTCAGTTACATAATGAGTTACCCACACAGCTCCATATTATTGTCAATAAAACAATGAATTTGTTTGGTTGCGGTTGTTCATTTTTGAGTGGGTTGAAATAATTAAAAAAAACATTAGTGGGCCAGAGAAGGTCTACATTTGTACTCATTTCACTTAGTCACTCTTGAATTTTTGGATGGATTGAAAATGTCCTCAAAATAGTAGAACAATTCAGAAATGTTAAGGCCAACGTCCAACTGTGATCAGGTGTGTTCATGCGAGAGACATCAACAAGTCTCACAAGATTTGTATTTTTTTTTTTTTCCAAATCCTGTCCTTTTCATCTTATTGGACATGCAGAATGAAGGATCTGTATTTCTTTTAATCCAATTCTGGCAGGAAAAATGCCTTCACACGACACGGCTAAAAAGGAAAGTAAAACAAGATGCAAGAAGAAGAGTAATGAATGGAACCAAATGCTTTGTAAAACGTTGATTCCTTTACCTACCCGCTGATGAGACACAAAGTTAGTGTTTGTGATACTGTGAGACGTTTTTGTGAATTTTGTCCCAATTCATTGTGATGTAAAGTTGCTAGTTTGACCTTTGTTGAAGTTTTAGCTCAATGTTAAGATTGTAATGCGACTGTTTCTACTTTCTTTGCAGTATGGTAAAGTGATTTATATTTTATTTTTGTGTCTGGCATCAGCTCTTACATTGGTTTGAAGACTAAAATAAATGCTAAAAACCATCAGTCCAACGGTGCAACCTACCATTCAACTTGATAGGTGTCTCAATTTTGGCATTAACGTGTTTTTATCGTTTCACTCAACCAATTTGACTTGAATGAAGTTCTGCCCAGTGTAGGCAGAGGCTCAGAGCGGGAGCGAGCGCGTCAGACCTCTACACATTGTGAAAGCCTTCTTTGCACAATATAATCTTAATCCAAGTGTTGCCCTGAGATGACTGGTCATTTATTTTAACATAGTTAAGACACACTTTTGTTTGCTGCTGCCGTTGGGCACAAGCACGTCTCCGTGCGTGTTCTTCTTCGTTGATTGTCGCCGCTTCTTTGTTGGTTTTCGCCACTTTCTTTTTCGGGGTTGGCAGACTGTAGGCATCAAAACTGGGAACCGAATTTTTTTTTCATTTGAACGATTCCGGGAGAACTGGAATGTTAGTCCCGGTTCCAATTGGTTCTCGATTCTCGATCCCCAACCCTAATTATAATGGCTATTTATTGAAAATTGCACACTGACAGAACAAGGTTTGATAGAGGAGAGACAGAGACAAAAGAGAAGACAGAGGGGGGGAAAGAAGCCAGATCACTAGCTGTATGAGAAAGAAAAAAAAACATTATTATTGGTGTAGGGTTTATTACTGAGGAGTAGTGCTACACCCTGTGTGTGAGGGATTAGATCTTATACAATAGCATAGCAAAGGACAGCACAGGGATTGGACAAAAACAGAAGATGCCAAGGGTAGTGAAACTCGCAGTGCAATTGCAGTGTTGTGGGAGTGGCTATGTTATATCTAAACCAGTAGAAACTGAGTGCAAGTGAGGGGACAGACTATGAAGTTTGCTGTATCGCAAGATCTTAACAAGCCTCATTAAAGCTCAGTTCAGCTACGATCTAACATACCCACTGGCGCTAGCCACAAATTGATGACTGGGCAGCAGCTATGGATAGTTTTCCCATGACATCACACACCTCTGGACATGCCCGCGACCACCATGTTGGAGTGTGATGCATTGTTCTATTCCGGTTGCTTTTTGAGTGTTTGAATATATACATATGATAGCCAATGTCAAAATATTTTGAATTACTATGCAGTGTTTGCCTGCAACAATTCAGGTGGGAAAGTCTCATTTTACTGTTTACCGACATCAACTTTGAATCGGGGTGAGAACACTGAAGAGAGTTGTCAAGGAAAAGGAGAATATTGTGGCTTTCACAAATCAGCTGAACTGTCTTCACTCTACCCAGTCCATAAATCCGTGTTTGTTCTAAACACTTCTATAAAGGTAAACTTTAACGCTTAGAAAATGCTTGTGACATTCAGTACATACTGTATGTCCATTTCCAATGTTACATTTAAGTTCAGTACGCTTCAGTAACAGATTTATACAAAAAAATTGTCAAATCAGAAATGTGGGATTCTTTGGTAACCGGTATGGCAGCTGACTCCCACCATGCTAACCGCCATCTAGCCAAACCAAGTCATCGCAGTACTTAAAAACACACACACACACAAACACACGTAATACACGTTACATATTTACAGAAGCGGCACGGTGGACGACTGGTTAGCACGTCTGCCTCATAGATCTGAGGACCTGGGTTCAAATCCGGCTTCGCCTGAGTGGAGTTTGCATGTTCTACCCGTGCCTCCGTGGGCTTTCTCCGGATACACTGGTTTCCTCCCACATTCCAAAAACATGCGTGGTAGGTTAATTGAAAACTCTAAATTGTCCAGAGGTATGAAACTGAGTGCGAATGGTTGTTTGTTTATATGTGCCCTGCGATTGGCTGGCGACCAGTTCAGGCTGTAACACGCCTCTCGACCAGAGTCAGCTGGGATAGGCTCAAGCACGCCTGCGACTCTAGTGATGATAAGCAGTTCAGAAAAATGGATGGATGGATGGATGGATATCTAAAGAATATATTCACTTTGCATAAGCCTATATCAGCAACTTCCGGATGAAATGGTTGACACCTTGTCTGGAGGCATTTCCCAGACATCTTCCTGGTGCAAGCAATAGTTTGCTCTCCCGGGTGCTGGAGTCGCCGCAATTTATCAGTCTCTGCGACGTCTCCGTCAGTGAGTTTGGGGTCTTAAGTGGTAAACTACTTTTGACACTTGAATGATATTTAATGACAAAAAAATGCCTAAAATGTGTAAAAAGAAAAAGAAAGATTTTTTTTTAAAAACAGGGATTGTTTCCATTAATATTAACAGCACTCAACTTGTTTTTACACTTGACTGTTATCTAAAACAGTGTTTGTGCATTTAATAAATGCTTTTTAAAATGTCCTTTAAGTCTTAGTTTTATTTATTTATTTATTTAGAGGTTTGCACATTTTTTTCTACAATTACAGTGTAACACATTGTGAAGCACATGTAACAATAATAATTATTAATAACCTCATCAAGCAGCAGACTTTTTGACAGCGTGGGCAAGATCTGTCCCACAGGCCATTGCTATGACACATGTGGACTAAGGGGTAGTAAGGATTCATTAATTAATACCCATCATAACACGCTTTTGAGCGTCTTGACGTTTTCAAAGATTTCACAGAGAATCGCCAGCGACCAGATGGGGGTTTGTTCCAAAAATGTCATGCGCGGCAAATGATGCAACGCGGCGCCTTATTGTTCACAGCACAGCTCTGTCAGAACAATCTCCACAGTAACTTCTTATATCACTCTCACCGAGTAGATGCAAGTGGGTCTCACGGGCTGCATCAGATGTCCTCTGAAGCAATCACAAGCTTCATTTTCTCATAGTCACAAATGTGTTATTATTATTAAAACGCTACAGCCAACATTATTAGCAATACTTTTGGCAGGATTTAATCAGTATCTGGCAATTGCAGAGCTGCTTCCTGTGTGTGCTGTTAGGATTGGACACACCACATTACCCCTTATTGTTATGAACGTAGGAATTAAGAAATAAAATTAAAAACATGCAACTGGAGTGCACCTAGCATTCTTAAAAACATTTGAAGAGATCAACTTTGGATATCGACCTCCTCATCGTGATGCATGGAAGCATGTCACTGTGTAAACAAACAACAATACTTGGCACACTTGATGAATTCATGTTTGGCATAGTCACTCCTACTTGACAGTCCCTCTCAGGCTGTGTTGTTGCAGATTTGCGGCTCTCAGCACTGACAGAGAGCAAGTGAGTGCAGGTGAGGAGAGTCAGGTGAGGCTTGAAGCACTTTCCAAAAGGTGCTAATAGGTTGGCCTCATGGAACAGCTGCTGCTCCTTGACCCACTGCCCCAATGTCAGCTCCACCAAGCAGAAAACCTCCAGTAAAAATCATATTTTGAAAAACAAAAAAAGTCCACACAATCCCTGTGTGTGGCAAATTAGAAATAATAAGTCTCTCTTAAACCACATAATGGCCAAATAGAATGAAATATTGTGGCACAATGGTTTTATGATAACATATTGAATGAGCCAGTAAATCAATCTCCAATGACAGTATATAGCATGTTTCAGACTACACTTTACACCAATCTGATTGGCTTGATCGGTATCGGCTGATAATTAGCATATTATGCTGATCAGCTATCGGCTTTAATGTCATTATTTGCTGATCTGATCGGCTCCACAACAGACATTTACTCTGTGTCGCTATCGTGTACAGTATATTTGAATCCAAAAGCTAGTTTATTTTTAGCCTTATCCAGAGTGAAGGCTTGCATGTGCCAAGCAGACCAGGAGAGGCGCATCCATGCTTTAATCTGAAGTAGACTTGACTGTTGTAATGGTCTTCTGACTGGACTCCCCCAAAAGAGCATTAAACAGCTGCAGCTCATTCAGAATGCTGCAGCTCAGGTTCTGACCAGAACAAAGACATCAGAGCATATTACTCCAATTCTAAAGTCTTTACACTGGCACCCAGTCAGCTTTAGAATCAATTTTAAAAGCTCTGCTACTGGTCTTTAATCACCAAACGGTTTTCTCAGGGTATTCCGGTTTCCTCCCACATACCAAAAACATGCGTGGTAGGTTGATTGAAGACTCTAAATTGCCCGTAGGTGTGAATGTGAGTGCAAATGGTTGTTTGTTTATATGTGCCCTGCGGTTGGCTGGTGACCAGTTCAGGGTGTACCCTGCCTCTCGCCCAAAGATAGCTGGGATAGGCTCCAGCAAGCCCATGACCCTAGTGAGGAGAAGCGGTACGGAAAATGGGTGGATGGTTTAGGTCCTGAATACATGAAAGAAATGCTAATGGGATATAAACCCAGAAGAGCTCTGAGATGGACAGACTCAGCTCAAATAGTGGAGCACAGAGTCCAAAGCAAATATGGTGAAGCACCATTTAGCTATTATGCTGCACACAAATGGAATAAGTTGCCAACAGAAGTGACGTCAGCCCCAAGTGTGAATGTTTTTAAGCCCAGGTTAAAAACTCCTCTTTTTTCTGATGCTTTTTAGAGCATTTCCACTTTTAAATGATATTTCTTGCACTGTACGCTGTTGTAATTGTACTCATTTTTTTCCCTCTTTGTTTTAAATGTTTATAAGATGTTTTTTCCGTTTGTTTTTAAATGCTTTTAATCATGTAATCCACATTGAGTTACCTTATGTATGAAACGCGCTATATAAAGAAATTTGCTTTGCTTTGCTTTATCACGTGTCTGTTGACGTAGTACTGTAAATATCTTACCGCCAATACGAGTTATTTAAAAAAAAAAAAAAAAAAACATGTCGGCGGTGTGGGACAGACAACACGCTTGAGACAGACAACACGTAATGCCTGCATCAGACTACAAGACAAATTTGGTCTTTCACGATTGCAATGTCAGACTACTGTAATAAAATCTTGCATTCCAATAACACCGCACCCCATCTTTTACGATCACTGAGCTTTATCTTGTCAACTCAAACGCGACCAGATACACTAGTTACCATGGCGACGACGACAACACGGGATCGCGCAAAGTAGATGGGGTAAGGGGAAAAACGTGTAATGGTGGTCACCGGTGCTCGGGAGAGGACTTTCATTCAAGGATTGCTTGAGGTATGTTCACGTACTTTTAATACGATATGGCTCGCAAGCAGGCAACAAAACGTTATGTAGCCTAGCAAGCTAGTGCTAGCATTAACGGTTGTATGTAATTCTGGCATTCTGTCAAATTATGCTGTAAAGTTTCGGTGTGTGAAGTAATTTAATTACAATTATGTAATTTAATTACAGTAAGTTAGCACCCATTATTTCTGTCATGTTGTAATGTTGGTTGAACCTGACTGATTAGAATACATGACCTGACTAGAGAATAATTTTGAAGATACTCAGGATACAGTAAACAAGTATATACAGTAAATGAACAAGTCACTTAAATAGACACATTGGTCCATCTTGTGATCAGATCGGTGACCGGTCCCAAAAATCCTGATTGTGTAAAGCCTGTTTCAGAAAAACACTGCATCATGTGTTTTCTATAATAAAAGCAGGGTCAACCGACAGGAGAAAGACAAACTCATGACTGATGAGGCGTTCCTCTTATACTGGATTTACACCGCAAGGATCAAAAGACACAATTACGATTTTTTTGTTATCAAGTGGCACAATTTTCCTGCATCATAGCAACGTAAATAGAAAAAAATCGGAGATCCTCCGAATTATGCCTCTTCCAAATGTGGATAAAAATCTGATCTGTATCGGATGTGTGCCGATGCGAGTACGGCATAAATGCAGACTGTATATACCTTCCCAATGCATGCTTGAGGTCATAGAGAATTGGTGACGTACTGTATACACACCCACATCTGCATAAACATTACAAATAAATATTAAAAAACACTTGTTGTGATTCTAAACTAAAGTGAAAGCAGACCTTTAAATGCTACATTAGTGGTGTATCCACCACTAAATAAACAAAAATAACCCCTGACAGCGACCAGTGGGGTAATGTGGCGATTACCCTCATTTAAATCATTGATGGAGAAGAGTAGGTCTGAATCAACTAAACATTATTTCACGTTGAATATTTTTCTTATATATGTATTAATCTATACTTCCATGTTGCAAATGCCCGGGGTCACTTGAAATCAGGAAAAAAAGACAGTCCCCTCCCCAAAAAATCTAACGCATTAAATTGAAATTGGGCACTTGGCATGAAGTTATTATTATTATTATAATTATTTCATGTTTCTGTAATTTTTTGTGAACTTTGGTATGCTTAATTTGTGAAGTCACAGCACTGGAAGTATTCAGGTAAAAAGGGGCTTGAAAAGGGGTGGAGTGTGTAACACATTTGAAATATAGCTATAGTACAAATTTTATGCAGTTTATTACAACAGTTGCTACCACCATTGAAGTAGACCAATGTTTGGATAAATAACTGCTTTTCCGCAGAAACATCAACTCAGTCATTGTTACGCGTAAAACAATGTGAAATAATTGTACTGTACTGTAGTCTGTCTCTTTCTGCTTTGGTTTCAACAGTCTTTAAAAATTCTTTGTAGCGGACTGTTTTGTTGCTCATTGTCTGATGCTGCAAACCTGAACCAATTCCAAATGGCTGTCAAAACGCTGCCATTTATGTAAACTAGCTCCTCTCTGTTCGCCGCCATGCTGTTAGTGTAAAGCAGGCTACAGAACCCACTAAAGTGACCCAAAATCTATTTATGGATTAAATTGATAACTCGCCCAGCCCAACAATCTAGTTACGTTGCCATGGTAGGAGTGTTACTCCCTAATAATTGAGGAGCCCCTTTATGAGCTTTCGGCACATCTAAACCACACGTACAGCTCCACCATCACTTCAGATGACACTGACTGGCAGAGGTGGAACCAAGTCATTGCTTTGCAAGTCACAAGTAAGACTCAAGTCCCGAGTGGAGACATTGAGACAAGCAAGTCCGAGTCAAGTCACAAGACCTACACTTGAGTTTCGAGTCATTTTAACAACAAAGTAATAATATATTTGAATATATATTATATATATATATATATATATAATATGTATATATTTAATTCATATATACTTATATTTGTAATATACATATTTATATATTTAATATATTTAAAAATCTTTATTCATTTTTCAAAACAAATTTGATAAACAAATGCATTGAACCTTTATAAGAAAACTAGGGAGCTGATAAAAGCTTTTGCAACTTCAAAGCCGATCGTCAAGGGAGGGAGGGTGGATGGGGGGGACGCTTAGTTTTGCCCCTTCAAAACCGAACAATAGTACACTTTCAGTTATTCTATGAAAATCGTATGCTACTTTTTCCCCACTTTATTTCTGAATTTACATTAAACAGACCTGTCCCAAATGAAAATGTACTTCAAGTAGTGCTGCAATTAGTAATCAAGTATCCTACAGACAATTCTATGGAATAATCAAGTAATCGGATGAAATTTATTTTAGTTTAGTTAAAGAGCAATTGTGAATACACGAGAAAAAGTTCGACATTTCACTTAATTATGAACGACCAATTGGGTTCCTCTTTTAGATAATGAACAGCATTTTTCTTAAATTCACATTGTGTATATAGCAGGAAAGTGCATTTTCTTGTCTACAAAAAAAATTCTAGTGAGGCAATTTCAAACAAATAAAAATAAATAAAACAAATATATATATTTCAGTTTAAACTTGCCATTTCTTGTGAGTATCAAATATATAAGGCATTAATTTAAAAAAAAGAGGAACACAAGTTTGTCATCTTGTTATAAAGGCACCATTTTATCCAACTGTGGTATCTCAGTCAGAACACTAGGGGCACTACATAAAAATATTACGTCAAAAAGAGGCGGAAGAAAATGACACGAAGAAGAGTGTAGCTTCGTGCCGAATAGATGCTCCCTGTGTGCTGATTTGTAAATAGACTAAATTCAAAAAATAAATACAAGACTCATTCTTGAGAACACTACTCCCCAGACAGTCTCTGCCAGCCCGCCGTCTAACCATTTGGGTGATTGCTCACAAAGCTAGCTGCTAATGCTAACAAAAACAATCATACGTGATGTCAAGCCACGCGATTCCCACAATCCAGTGTGGATTTTTTTTTTTGTGTGTGCAATAATTAACATCCATATTTTTACGTTGTCGTCGTTTCTATGTTAGCAGTACTTCCTGGAATGTGTACCTTATGTAACCGTCACATTCATTGTTGATTTATGTTGCACTGTTTTTTGTTTTTTTGTTTTTTAAAAATAAAACCATTACTTCAGGTAGTATCTGAAAGAGTGACCTCCTGGTCAATTCCTCTGATTGAACATGCCCAACAGAGCGTTAACTGTTAAAAGAAATAAGTTCTAATTAAGATTTAGAATGGTGGAGTACTTCCACCTAAATGATATATGTTGAGAACATCAACTTAATGGCTACATCATTCTGAAACTCCTGGAATAAAATAAATATTGGCATGTTGAGCTATTGTGAGAGAGCTGCTGAGTGTTTGTTTCTCAATACTTTGGTAAAAGTTTTTTCTAGTTAATGGGCTCGAGTCCGAGTGAAGTCACGAGTCATTGTTGTCCAAGTCGACTTGCAAGTCTTGTAACATTTTGTCCAGACCTCTGCTGACTGGTCATATCATTTTGTCCCTTGCATGCAAGAAGAGCAATCATTTACCCGTTTTCTTAGGAATTCAACCTTTAAGTCTGATTTCGTATGTAGTACTTGACCATTTTTTTTTATTCATTCATTTTTGGCAGCCTTGTTAACTTGTTAAACTCTTCTCTGGAGTGTGTCAAATTTATGACATTGTTACTTCATGGGGACTTTAACTATAAAAATTATATTACCAAAGAATAGGTGATGGGGACAAAATATCATTTAATTACCCATATACTAAACAGGAATCACCGCTTTCTATGTCAGAGATGTGCCTTTATGCACTGATAAGAATCTTGAGGGTGGAGCACCAAAATGCCAGTACATGCCTGCTCCTCTGACTCACGTGTAAGGTCTATTGCCGCCACACCTTACAGATGAAGGGTCCTCCTACTACTTTTCCATTGATTCCACTGGACCCATGGGGAGTTTTCTGGTTCCAAGGAGCTCTCAGTTATTCTGGAGTATCCCGTCAATGCAACTTTATTAGTGTTTGCCTCCAAATTGAATAATTACTTCAGTTTTTTTTTCTTTTTATAGTGGAAACCTACAGAGTAAGGAAGCCAAATTGAAGACTGTGATATCCATCTACAACTTGAAATATCAGACCTTTTATTCACCAATATGATTGGGCAATATGGCCTCAATGTTAAATCACAACCATTTGACATGCTGTTTTTGATAAACTATTTTTACATTGCTGCAATGCACAAATCAATGTTTGTTGAGGTTTCAGGTCATGGACATCTCATTTATACGAAAACACAAAATGTTAAGTTCAAATTTGTAGTACTGTACAAAGATTTCCCCGAAAGATATGGCAACATTGTGTCCATGGCATTTTCAAGACCTCTGAAAGGCAGATTTAAGGGTTATGTGACAAGTTTTAAGAATAATAATAAGTCATTTGTTTTGTAAAATCTGGGGTCTGATGTCTTTTAAAGATCTGTGGATATCCTGTTATATTTCTTCAGGTAGGTTAACTTTTTCAAATTTCAGACTGGTCCATAGTTCACATTGTTTTTGTTTGTTTGTTTGTTTCCCGAAACAGACTAATGAAAAACTAATGAAAATAAAACTAAACTACCCGTACTCTCACAATTTGGGTTTTAATGCTGAAAAACCTGAAGCATTCAGTTTTGATTTCAACAAGTCCACTTTGGAGGAATTACAGTGCAATAAGTACAGTCATTTAAACTGAAAGAACAAAGAAATTAACCTTAATTTAAAATGGTGACTTACTTTTGGAGCTTGTCATATTCTCTTTCAAAGTCTCTTTCAACCTGGAAATAAATATAATATAATATCATTTAAATATGATCACAGCAGATGGCTAATCACAAGGTCTGAGCACACAGTAAGAATTTAATCATTTGTAACCTCACAAGGGAGATAAAATTAAAGCCAGGAAATTCATTTGACGTCTGAATTTCCATTGTACACATAATCTGAGGACGGATGTTTGGACCAATTTGACATTATTACATGCTTGCAAACAACCGCTGTTTTGTCGGTTGTGACAAGGCTTGTGTTTGATCACTTTATTCCAATGTTCTTTGGGCACAGTAGACCCGTCATTGGATTTAAAGAGTAATTTATTTAGTAAATCAAGTTGTTATTATGATGAAGGATGATAGAGTTTGTGCGACCATGCTTCTAAACAAAATATGTTGGGCAGGTTGAGGAGGCAGCGTGGCTTCCGAACCTGTGGTCACTTTGAGCCCATGCATGTAAACATGGCCGCTCAAACAATGAGGGAGGTAGTTGAAAGAAAGGCATCCACAAAGCCTCTTCCTGATGTTGCCCTGGAAGTAACAGGAAGCAGCCAGTGACTTCATGGACCAGAGTTCCATTACAGGGGAAGTGGTTGGGTAGGTGGAACACCTACTCATGGTCACTTCAAGGTAACCACCTCTACACCCTTATACTGCTCAGATCTATCACCATGTACAAAGTGGAACACTGAGGGTTATTATTTAGATAACTGACCACATTGTATATCATACACACTGAGGCCAGGTGCAGTTCGTCTGGTGACTTACAGTTTTGGAGATAATCTGCTTCTTTGGCTGCCCAATCTTGAAGGGAATCCTGAAATGACAAACAATGTCAGTCTGTCATCAGGTGCACGATGGGTGACTAACTGGTGGTGAGTCCAAGTCTACGGGGTGAATGGGAATTAAGACCCCTGACAAGAACAATCTGAAGCTGTTAATTCCCAATTCCTTTCACCCAACCACATACAGCACGTTAAATTTACTAAACCTGTACCTGGCTCTCTCTCTCTCTCAGATGACTACAGCAGGACTTTACAACATGACCTTTGCTGAAAATTGTACATGCACACAGGAGCATGATTGTCAAATCAGGGCTAAATCACTAAACACAATCTACATAGAACTAGGGATTGAAAGTAGTTGCACATATTTTCCAGAAATCATTCTTCAAACAGAGACACAATGCCCCAATTAATCACCGGTTGTGGAGTTGAATTTAATGTTGCATTTTAAATTAATACCGAAAAAAAAAAAGTCGGCAAGGTCGCTGTAATAACTTCACTGCTGCCTCTTGCACAATGTTATTTATGTGTGTAATGTGTATATGTTTTGCTGCTCCTAATTTCTTTTAATTTACATTTTCTATCCTCTTTTCTACTCTTAATTTCTTACCTGGCACTGGGACTGCAGATGGACATTAGCTACAAAGCTACTGTATAATCTGGCACAGAGCAGCTCTATATTTGTGAGTTTATTGCAAAAATTCGGCCATATAAGAAAGGCTGTGCAAGCCTGCTGGGTGTACGTACAGTCGGATGATTATTTGTGGGGGAAAATTTATAGAATAAAGGCCTTCCTCAAAGTCAGTGTTTCCCAACCACATTATGCAATTTCACTTCATTGGTCCAAAAATTACTGTATTTGCAAATAATGTCAATTTGTTCAGCAATTGATGCCAGTGACGAATAGTGACAGGCAGCACAATTAAATGCGCTTCCAAAAGATGGCAGAGCTGCTGTTGTATGTTTTTCTTCAATTCCTGCAAATATATGCTTTGTGTTAAACTGAACAGGCCAAGATTTCACACTGTGCAACTAAATTTAGGAATAAATTGAGATGAGAGCACTACTATTACAGTATACACTAGCATATATATTTTTTGTGACATTTCCTTTTGGTAGTGTGCAATGACATTTTTCTAATGTGAAATATGTGCCTTGACTCAATAAAGGTTGGGAAACTAATTAATGCCTTATGCCTTAATAAATGCCTGTCATTCTGTGCAGTTGAGTAAATAATATGTTAACTGAAACTTTTCTACACTGTTGGGGGGGAAATATATATATATATATATATTTCAGAGCCCCACATGAGTTTTGGCAAAAGAACACCCGTCCTTAGTTAAAACACACTCTTTTATCCCCATTTCAAAACCTGAGCCAGAGCTTTAATAAGTATCTCCATAGCATCTGAGTGCTTTCTGAAGGCAACAGTGCCTTACCAAAGCGCTAGCTGCCGAGTTGTCATTGACACGGCGCTAATAGGCTGAAATCTAAGCTATATGATGGACAGTTGTGTCTGACAGGCAGGGTGAGGTAGCAGCTGCGTCAAAAGAAAGGTGTGTAGTCTAATGAGATGGAAAAGAGAGGGTGTGATGGAGGGCGGTGTTGTGCAACCAGGAAGGAATGCGAAATCATCACGTGTGAGGTAGATCTCCACATGATGACATTTCAATCCCCCCCCAAAAAAAAAAAAAAGACACACACACACACAAGCCAACAAGACAATTAAAAGCAACAATGTGCCGAATGACTGCTAAATGATTGTTGTTGTTTTTGCCACAGAATAGCAGCTTCCCATAAGGCGAGTCAACAAGGAACATGTCCACTCAGGTATTTATTCTATCAACATTACGGTAACAGTTATTACGTTAATGAGTCTATTATGTTGATGTCAATTAGCACAATTGCGTTTATTTTCATTTAGGTAGTGGTGCCTATCACAATGGGGAGTTTTTAAGTTGTAGTTTGTCTCACGTTAACTAGTTTAACACTGTTAATGGAACTGATGTTGAGACAATGAGACTGTTGTTGCTCCTTTCAGAATTGATGTTCAAAATCACACACATACAAAAAAATTATTAAAATAAAATAAAATTTAAAAACAATATTACCACCACCTACAGGGTCCAACATTAAGCCTTTTTGAGTGGTGGCCCGACAAGCCAAGATCATGTACTGGCCCCGTATAGTCATGATATAATACGGAAATCATGATTAATATACACTATTATTCATTTATTTCAAAAATTGGTATTTATTCAACTACCAAAACTCAACTTTAAATATAACTTAAAAGAACAACAATAAATTAGTAACAAGAAAAATCATAATATATTAAAATAATAGAAATTGAGAAAAAAAGGGGAAAAAAAGAAAAATAAATACATTCATGGCTAAAAACTTGCCAATGCTTTTAGCCATGACTGTATTGTCTATTACAATCCTTTCATTATTCCGGCATTTACTAAATAGAAATAATTTTGGCAATCCTATTTGACCAGGATAAATTCAGTCTGATTTCATATCAAAGTCAGGAAAAGTAGTGTGCCTTTTTATACAGTCAATGACTGCATCAGCTGTTCCTGCTGTATGCGCCTTGGCCTCTTAGGGGCAGTGTGTTGTGATGCATGCAAGGAGCTACTCGTTTTCTGGAAGCTTTAAAAAAAAAAAAAAAAAAAAAAAAGTAGAAGAAGAAAGACATGATACAATGCAAATACATTGTTTTTTTCACAGATTAGGAAGAATACATACCTGTGATTATTGTTATACTACCTGTCTGAATATTCTACCATTGGGTTTGTGTGTGAATAGTTATTATTTGAAGGTAAATCCCTGTGTCCAAAAGCTAATACTAGCTAGCCCGTGAATAGGATTGTTCATTGACTGTTAGCATTAATCTGTCTTTTATTTAAATATAAAATGAGGGTAATCATTTTCATTGTGTGCATATTTTACAATAAACTCCAACGGGGGGGGGGGGGGGGGGGGGGGTGTCAATAAACATCTTAAAGCACACTCAGGGAGGGCAGATTAACATTCTACAGGCTGCAAAGTACAAGCTGCGGTATGTGGCTAGCAGCGTTAGCTTTGGCTGTCGTCTTGAGGCTAACCCGAATACGTGCCCGTTTATCCAGTCAGGTGGTCCTGGTCGCAGTTTCTCATTACATCACCACAGCATCCTGTCTTGGACTTTAAAGGAGTTGGGCTTTTTAACTATGCACATACAGTATCTTCATACCATAAATCTATGCTATAAACAGGGTTTAGGCATACAACCCCAATTCCAATGAAGTTGGGACGTTGTGTTAAACAAATAAAAACAGAATACAATAATTTGCAAATGATGTTCAACCTATATTTAATTGAATACACTACAAAGATATTTAATGTTCCAACTGATAAACTTGATTGTTTTTTTTTTTGCAAATAATCATTAACTTTGAATTTTATGGCTGCAACACGTTCCAAAAAAGCTGGGACCGGGTCATGTTTACCACTGTGTTACATCACCTTTTCTTTTAACAACATTCAATAAACGTTTGGGAACTGAGGACACTAATTGTTGAAACTTTGGAGGTGGAATTCTTTCCCATTCTTAATTGATGTACAGCTTCAACTGTTCAACAGTCCGGGGTCTCCGTTGTCGTATTTTACGCTTCATAATGCACCACACATATTTAATGGGAGACAGGTCTGGACTTCAGGCAGCTGTAGGTGACTTACGGCGGGAGTAGTTTACCGGCTTACTGGACTTTACGAGGTAGGTGGCGGGCTAACCAGCTTGCTCACCAGTAGTCCAGATGAGTTGACGGCTCACACTTGTCATTTAATATGAATACATAGTGGGCCAGCGTCAGTATAGGTAAGTGGTGGCCACTGGCCAGACACAACGGCGTACATGTGGTGGAATATGCGGTGTGCATGTACGCAACGATGCCGTTGATAATAGCCTGTCATTCATTAACAATGAGACGGCCTCACATGGTCCCGCCGCTCTCTCTCTCTCTCTAACTCTCTCTCTCTCTCATTAGGTTGGGTACACCCTGGACTGGTTACCAGCAAATTGCAGGGTAAAATGTTAAAACCTCAATTTAAGACTCATTTCTATACGCTCACATTTGGTTAAACCATACCTAGTATGCAACTAGTCTCTCGCCCTCTCTCACCCTCTGACATCTGGATTTTGAACTGTTTCACAGCCGCTTCCCTTCTCTCCCTCCCTCACCTGCGCGGAGAGGTAGCAAGATGGCGATGAGCGAACTAAAGCTGTTGCTTTAGAGTATTTTGCATCCACCAACCAGGACAGGTCCTGAGGAGGAACACCTACGGCGCTTCATCTCATCAAACATGCTGCTAAATCCAACATTGTATTGCATCATATCATGTGATTAATATTGTCCACTCTGCATCCATCGCAGCCTCGTCATCCCTGAAGGTGGATCCCTCCATCTGTGATCTCTGCTCAAGGTTTCTTCCTCCCCACCCACCCCAAATAGGTTTACTCAGGTTTTCCTTGCCCAAATGGGGTTTTAGACCAGGGAATATTGTCAATCTTTGTGAATTTTTGGTTTGTAAAGTCCTTTGAGACGCTTGTGATTAAGGGCTGTATAAATAAACTTGACTTGACTTAGACCTGCACTGCAAACCCAGCCATACACTCCATCGGAGTCCTGCTTCTGTTACGGCTCTGACAGTGCCTTTGAAGGTGTAAAATTACCAGCTTTGTCCCTCCACTCTGTGTTGGTTGTTCAAAATAAGATGGGGAAAATACTAGATCTTACAGGCAGTGTAAAAGGTTCCAGTATTGTTGATGTGATCACAGCATCATGAGAACTTTGGAACTGGTTTGGTCCTTTAACTGTGCTGTCAATGTGTTCAAAGTGCACCACGTCACCACCATCCAAAAGCACATAGGCATAGACAAAGACATAACAGTCTTCTGGTGGATTATACACGGGCTGGAAGGGCCAATGGCGACCTCGCCTCTTGCAACGAGCACAGAGTGCCGGTTGAAGATGTTGGGAAGCGGAATTGTTCCACTGGTGACCCCAAAGTCAAAGCTGTCACGTCATAGGAGCAAGTGTGCGGACTGCGCTGGAATGCTGCCCTCAGCAGAGTCCATAAAGACCTCTTTTCACGGCCGCTGCACCCCACTCTTGACCTTGTGTTTGGCCGTGCGTGCTGGCTCAAGCGTTGCTTGCCAGCCATTGACGCCGACTGAACCGAATGACGCCATGTCACTTGATTGCTCGATAGCTGTCGTTCTTCCGTTTTACACCAACAATGTGCCAAGTGTGAGAAAAGTGAATGTGTGCAGAAATACAAGGATGTAAAGGGTATAACGTTGCTCCCATTGTATCCATAAGATGTCTTCATGAATAGTGATCAACTTTGCTTGGATCAAATCTATGCTAATTAACATATGCCCACATTTGGATTTTTTTTAGCCTAATTTTATTAAACTACATAAAATGTAATAACATTGAGGCCATTACATTTTCCTCGGCGTATATGAATTTCACATACATTTGTTGGCGTCATGATTCTTCACAAGTTTAGCATAGTAAGAGATAATTGACTACAGTGGAACCTCTACCTTCCAAAATCCTGAAATCCTATAACTTATTATTCATTTACATTATTACTAGAATTCATGCAAGTACTTCGCATATCTTACATCACTTAATCAGATACAGAGAGACTTCAGCTGCCACAGAGGAGCCCCAGTGATGGCAAATGGGTCAAATGTGACAATGCCAAAAGAACATCCATCCATCCATCGATTTTCTACCGCTTATCCGAGGTCGGGTCGCGGGGGCAGTAGCTTTAGCAGGGACGCCCAGACTTCCCTCTCCCCAGCCACTTCATCCAGCTCTTCCCTGGGTATCCCGAGGGGTTCCCAGGCCAGCCGAAGGACGTAGTCTCTCCAGCGTGTCCTGGGTCGTCCCCGGGGTCTCCTCCCGATGGGACGTGCCCGGAACACCTCACCAGGGAGGCGTCCGGGAGGCATCCGAATCAGATGCCCCAGCCACCTCATCTGGCTCCTCTCGTTGTGGAGGAGCAGCGGTTCTACTCTGAGATCCTGCCGGATGACCGAGCAGAATCGGTGACAAAGGGCAGCCTTGGCGGAATCCAACCCTCACCGGAAACGAGTCCGACTTACTGCCGGATATGCGGACCAAACTCTGACTCCGGTCGTACAGGGACCGAACAGCCCGTATCAGGGGGATCGGTACCCCATACTCCTGAAGCACCCCCCACAGGACCCCCCGAGGGACACGGTCGAACGCCTTCTCCAAGTCCACAAAACACATGTAGACTGGTTGGGCGAACTCCCATGCACCCTCGAGGACCCTGCCAAGGGTGTAGAGCTGGTCCACTGTTCCACGGCCAGGACGAAAACCACACTGCTCCTCCTGAATCTGAGATTCGACTTCCCGACGGATCCTCCTCTCCAGCACCCCTGAATAGACCTTACCAGGGAGGCTGAGGAGTGTGACCACCCTGTAGTTGAAACACACCCTCCGGTCTTCCTTCTTAAAAAGGGGGACCACCGCCCCAGTCTGCCAATCCAGAGGCACTGTCCCTGATGTCCACACGATGTTGCAGAGGCGTGTTAACCAGGACAGCCCTACAAAATCCAGAGCCTTGAGGAACTCTGTGCGAATCTCCTCCACCCCTGGGGCCTTGCCACCGAGGAGCCTTTTAACCACCTCGGTGACCTCAACCCCAGAGACAGGAGAGCCCGCCTCAGAGAACCCAGACTCTGCTCCCTCATGGGAAGGCGTGTCGGTGGAAATGAGGAGGTCTTCGAAGTGTTCTCCCCACCGGCTCACAACGTCCCGAGTCGAGGTCAGCAGCGCCCCACCTCCACTATACACAGTGTTGATGGTACAACCCCAATGTACAGGCGCCGAGCCGGGGAGCAATAAGTATACCCACACTTGCTCGGCGCCTCTCACCGTGGGCAACTCGAGAGTGGAAGAGATTCCAAACCCTCTCGAGAGGACTGGTACCAGAGCCCAAGCTGTGCGTGGAGGCAAGTCCGACTATATCTAGTCTGAACTTCTCAACCTCACACACCAGCTCGGGCTCCTTCCCTGCCAGAGACATGACATTCCACGTCCCTAGAGCCAGCTTCTGTAGTCGGGGATCGGATCGCCAAGGTCCCCGCCTTCGGCCACCGCCCAGCTCGCAGTGCACCCGACCCCTATGGCCCCTCCCACAGGTGGTGACCCCATGGGAAGGGGGACCCACGTTACCCTTTCGGGCTGTGCCCGGCCGGGCCCCATCGGTACAGGCCCGGCCACCAGGCGCTCGCCTTCCAGCCCCACCTCCAGGCCTGGCTCCAGAGCGGGGCCCCGGTGACCCGCGTCCAGGCAAGGGAGTCCATTTTTTGTCGTCATTATAAGGGGTCTTTGAGCCGTGCTTTGTCTGGTCCCTCAACTAGGACCTGTTTCCCATGGGTGACCCTGCCAGGGGCATAAAGCCCCAGACAACTTAGCTCCAAGGATCATTGGGACACACAAACCCCTCCGCCACGATAAGGTGACGGCTCAAGGAGGGGGCCAAAAGAACATCAACATTAATAATAAGAGAACGTGAAACAGCCCACAAAATTGACTGCGTTTTGTGAAGACACATGCCTCCCGGCCATGGATAGTTACACGTGATGGTTTTGTAATTCACTTTGCAATGGTGCTGTGTGTGCCCACTAAAACCTACACTGTTACCTATAGCAGTGGCTATCTTAAGGGCCTATCTCACTGGGGGAGACGTTGCCAACGCTGATCAGTCGCAGCGACTCTGGGACACGGAGAAACAAAAATATTGCTTGCGCTCTCACCATGTCTGGGAGACGTGACAACCATTTCACCCGGGAATCACTGATATACATATATATACGGTATAAATATTCAATAAATAATACATTTTGTCAGATTATCATTTTTGTGAAATGTTCCCACGTTGTTAATGTCATGAAACTCATCGATGAATTTGGTGTTAGTGATCAGGTCCGCAGATTCTACATGGAAACCTCTGCCAATGTTGGTCGCCATCAAGTGGGTCTTGAGGATAGCAGCTACAAAGGAGATAACTGACTCTGCAAAATGTGAACTGTCTCTCCCTTTGAAGGGTTAGGGTTAATTATAGTTAAGGTTAAGTTCAAGAGCTTGTTCTAGCACACTCATCTGTTATAATTTTTTATCCGTAAAGCACAATACTTACCGTTTCAATGTACAGGTAAATTTATAGTTAAGAGAAAATTTTGGACTTGTCTGGTTTTGTGATATAATGCATCAAAGGCCTCTTTGAAACACTTTTTCAATAAAACATGGAAATTCCTGCTTTTGCGTTTGAAGGTTTCAAATCTCAAAATGTACTTTACAGGATTTTTAACTTAATATTCATTGTTTTCCACTTTATGTGAACCCAGACCGTCACATGACTAAACCCAGAAAAACAGGTTAGCGGACTTCCTGTGTATTCTGCGATAACTAGCATAACTACGAGCTGATGACGTCATTGTTTGAGAACCCAAACTTGCTAAAATTTAGTTTTCTTTATGGATCGTTTTTTGGGACAAAATTTCAATACATCCACAGGATATAATTTATGTACACATTAATGATATGATATATGTAAATACGTACAAAGCCTAAACATTGGATATGGTAAATCTTTGGTAGCTCTTGAAGACATCTTGTGTAAAACAAAAGATGAATTTCTGCAGTAGCTTTGTCTCGGTCTCCTGTCATAGACGATCCACCAGTCACCTGAACCGCAACGGAGGGCGTGGATCTTTTTTTGCCGTAACTAATATTGTGTCTTGTGAGTGTATTCGTCTAGTCAATCACCCCTTGCTATTTTAGGGTAACCCTTTTACTTTGTACCGGACACCACTGCATCTACTTCCGATCAAACCTAACCCCAACTTGAATAACCTCACTTTTAACGTATTTAGTCAGTAACGTCCCACAACTCTAGGTCGGCTGTATTTATACGAATGAGACGAATATTAAATTGACATAAATACGACTGTTATTGGAATAGGCGCAAATGTTTCTGCGGCGAGCGTGCTAACCTGAGCTAGCAACAGTCGTCCTAATGTAAACAGACGACCAGAGCCCTTTAAAAAGAGCTGCTGCTCTCTCACTTAACTTGTTTGTTCAGTCAAACTATGTTATTTAGGTTAGAAGAATAGCAAACACATAGGGAAAACATAAACTTGAAGGGTATATATATATACACACACACACATATATATATATATATATATATATACATACATATAAATTTATACGTGGAAATGGCTTATATCAACCTTCCTAGCAAAGCCGAGTTAGCATAGCACCCTTGACAAGAACTTGTTTCCAAACTAACAAATGTTCCACGGGACCTACACTGCTTTAGCTAACACTATCCACACAACAGCTACTAGCACAATATGTCTCAGAAGTCAAAAAGAATATTAAAAACGTGTTTTGGGCTTTCATAGAAGCTAGCGTTAACTTAGCCTGAAGTTGTTCGAAGCTACCAGGAAATAGCCAAAACCCAGCAAGGCTTAGCTCAATGTATCGTCTCAGGCTGTATCAACTTAAACCGGACACATCTGAATCGTTCGTGCTTACCAGCTCATGTTTGCGTGAACTTTTAATCCAGTTTCATTGAGTTACTGTTTTCTTTCCTGGTACGCATCCCTTTCGCGCAAACGACGGGGCAACGAAAAGGAAGTTGGAGGATCACCCGCTTGGGTTTCCTCCGAAGGAAGCACCGCGACACAAACGTCACCCGAATAAATAACCTTTAATTATCAGCACGAGGCGAGTAGTTTTTTTTATGGTTTTGAAAACAAATGCAAATGGTTGTTTGTCTCCGATGTGTGTCAGAAGAGCTCCAGGATCAGAGTCACAAATGTTATATTTTAAACCCAAACTATAGGTTTTTGCCTTCATTGTGGGCCAGACGATCACCCAGCATGTCTACCTAGATCCTGTGGCGTCTGCTTCATTCAGAAGAGGAGAAAGTTTGGGCAGGACAACTCGTGGGTACACCATGACGACACACCTGCTCACAATGCCCTGAGCATCTGACAGTTCCTGGCCGAGAAGAACATTGCCATGCTCGAGCAACCTTCCAACTCACCTGACCCGCTGTGATTCCCCCCCCCCATCCCTTTTTCCCAAGCTCAAGCGGCTCATGAAGGCGACCCGTTTTGAAGACGTGTCCGACATCAAGATGTCTGTGATGACGGAGCTGCGGAGGATCCCGGAATGATCCGTCCAGTAGTGCATGAACACGTGGTAGAGAAGACTAGGAAAGTGTGTTACAGTCCAGGAGGGTTACGTTCAAGGGAAAATATATCTTTTGTGACTCCTGTCCTCGAACGTTTGCGACACAGATAGGCCTAATAGTTTACCCGCACAGCTTTTGTGGATATGCGGGACAGAAAATTGATGAATGGGGTGTGTAGTGGACCAAATGTTCAGTATGCAGTATCTTTCTTTATTCAAGTACTTACATAGAAATGACAAAACATTTGCATGACAAGTAAACAAGGATAGAGTAAAATTAATTTCAATATTCAGCTTGTCATAAAAGGACCTTATTGTAAGGTAATAGAAACATGAAAATAGTCCAAAGACATCCACAACAATTCAAACAAGACCTCTTGTTTTTCTCTAAAAACTAAACTAAAATAAAAAACTAACGGAACAGTTATCCCAGTGTGCGTCTCAAATTGTTCATTGGAATGGTTCGTATCCCATTATTCCCACCCGTTGTATTTTCATGCATAATAAAGAAATGAACACCGCCCACAGCATCGGGCAGGCAGCGCTTGGGAACATTTCCGTGCACATGCAAACATGAGGATATACTGCCATGAAAAGGAAACAACACAACGGAAAAACAGTGCACGTGTGAAAACACTGTAGTGTTGCCCTAGATCAGTGTTTCTCAAACTTTTCTCTCCCCCAGGAAAAGCACTGCTTACCACCTACTCTTCCAAAACCAATGGTAACCACTCCAACAGTATCCAGTGGACTGTCTGAACTTCAAAGGTTGTGCAGCTTGGAAATTGATAAGTGCTAAAAAAATAATAATAATAAACACCAACATTACTCACAGATAACTTGGTTTTTTTTTTGGGGGGGGGGGGTTATCAGACTTTGAGAAACACTGCCCTAGATAGCCACAAGATCCCTGAAGCCACCCCGTGAGTAGCCTTAACTATCTACACACAAGCCCAGTTGGACAATTAAAACATAAACATTAGCATACGGCTGCCTTCCACTCTCAAGCAGACTGAGGTCACATTTATTTATTTATTTATTTTTTGATTTGGAGTTTTCATCGCATATTGTTTTTGATCAGCCAACCCTGCAACCCAGTTTGGCACCAACATGGCTGCTGATGTTGGATCGCGTCCAAAGTGTAGCCGAGAAGGAAGATGAGGCATATTCCACCCTCCGGTTTTGTAAAAATATAAATGATATTGTTCTCGGAGATGGGACTGTTTAAAATACTGTCAACAACAAAAAATCTATAGGATTCACCCAGGAGGATTATTTTCCTGCTACCACCAAACTGTAGAGTGAGGGGGTGGGAATGAGGAGAGCCTGAATCCATCTGTTCATTACAACAACAAAAAAAACACACAAAAAAACCCAGAAATGACAAATACACACAGTCAAGAGGATGTGACCAATGACATTGAATATGTGAGGTTGTAATTACATGGCTTCATTTAGTCATGGAAAAAAAAAAAAAAAAAGTGCTGCATTCCTCAACACAATGCAACGACGAGGAGGCCACAGTCACTATATAATTAAACATCCATTCTCACTAAGCAAGTGTCAATTCAAGAATAGCTTTTTTTTTTTTTGGTCAAATATATTCAAAAATCTATAACAGGGGTGGAGAACCCATAGCCTGTGAGCACATTTTGACCAGGCAATGCAATTGAAAAAACAAACATGTTCCCCACCCCTGCTTTATAATTACTGGCTAATGCTTGAAACATCAATATTACATTTAACATAAATAGTTTTTCTATCTAATCACATCATAGACTATATTGCTTTGTGCTTACTGCATGGGAATAGCTGCTACATGACATTTCTTCAAGAAAATCTCACCAACAATCTGATGTGGTTTGTTAAAAAAAAAAAAGTTTTTAAATGAGCTGTTTCTTTCATTTTATGTATAGTTTCTGTTCAATTCTCTGGGTGCCTGCTCATTTATCCATGTAGATGAGTTTAGAAAGGAACCCTGTGAGGCCAAAATAATTGGAAAGTCAGTGGACACTCGCCAGGAAGCTCAGCAGTGAAAACTGGTTGTTCCAGCAGAGAGTGACGCTTATACTACAACATGTTCTCTGTGAGAACACTCCTTTCAGGCTTTGCACTTGTCCACAATTCACTTTGCATCCCGGCGTCTATATCCACCCGCCATACTTGATAACAATATGTAGAAAAGTCTCACTCGAATAGAAGACGCATTCAATTAACAAGCACAACCAATTCCTGGAAAAAAAAAATAAAAAAATCTGCTTGCCAAACTTGATGGTTCTTGGTAAGATAGATCATTATATTAATAAAGTTCTCAAAGTAAGGATTCTAATAAAATCAAATGAGAAACACTCTTGCCACATGAAAATGGTTATTAGTCCCAAAATACACATTAAGAGTAATGAAATAACCTCAGATCAGTTGTGTGGAAGATTAGTTGACATCTCATGACTTTTGATAACTTAAGTTGGATTCCAGTCTTTACTTTTCATTTCTGAGTATGTTATTTAGCAACATAAGCCCTCAAGAAAAGGGTCAGCTTTTGAAAAGTGATGTAAGGCAATTTGTTCCAAATGTGATTGTTTTGTGGTTAAAACAGATCTTTAAGAAGACAGATGTGTGTTTTTACCTCCTTTCAGTACAATGGTCAACATAAAACCACTTGAGAAAAACATTGGCTTTATGCAACAGTTGAAGCGACTGTGCAGTCATTTAGCCTCGGCAAAGTGGAAGAAAAGTTAACCACTTCAGGGATGGTGCAATTGCTAAAATGAAATCTTATTTGGTGGGGTTTTAATGCTCCAAACTTTTTCGTTTATTATTGTAAAGCATATCCTCCACAAGCATTCAGTACAAAGGTTCTCCTTTAATTAATGCAGATATTTTTGTATTTACATATTGTGCATCGTGGCATGCACATATATGTACAAATATAACCACTTATGGTGCATTTGAGCGCATAACATAGTGTAGCAACTTGCATACAAATTTGAATATGGCACAAAAACAAGAAACACCTTTGTTGTCAGCTCAGTCTTTATGTCTAAAAATGATTTGGATATTGAATGTTATTTTAATCATGTTAGCTGCCCATCTTTTGGATTCTCCAGCCAGCAAATTTGAGAGTGTATGCAGATACTACCTGGAAGTACAAGGACAAATTGCAACCTAGTTTGCAACATATTTGTAGTCGTCTCTCCATTACAACACATAATTTAATGAATGGTTTGCTGTCATGTAATTGGAGAAACTAGGAATAGACAGTATTGGTGAGAGTTTGACATAAATCCACCTTGGAGAAAACATTTTGTCCAATGAAAAGTATGTATCCAAATGATACACGATGTGTTTCAGAATTTCTTTTTAAATTTGCAAAATCTGGAGCTACAGGAATAGTGTATTGGCATGCAGCCATGTAACAGAACAATCCATGAACATTCAGTATTTAGATTTAGTCAAACTAGAATGGGAAATATGTTTGGAGTCTGGTCTTTCTTTGAACCCTGCATAGAAGCAGATCTCACTCGTGTTATGTTTGGCAATTATCAGGCACAATAATAAGAACAAGGTTTGCTGAGTTACCACGATACATTTGGCACATTCATAGGAGAAAACAACATTGAAATAGAAAAAAAAAACACCACACCATAACAAAAAAGACAAGTGCCACTAATACGGTGTCCATGACAGTACACAAACACAACCAATTGCACTTTTCAACAGCCTAATAAAATGAATGCATACATCCCAGACAACTCACCCTTTCAATTTGCTCCTCTCTTATTATTTACTTTGTCTATTTCAATAGTTGTGATAGAGTCTGGTTTGCTCTCAGTTAAGAAATGTACAAAAGTGGAACCAGAGCAAAGCCAGCGTAGATGCACGGTGGGACGGAATGTACTAAGATTCTCTTCCGTTGGCACTGCAGCCTCTCCCCTCTTACTTCAACCAACGGCATCCATCTCGAAAAAGCCGGCACGAGGAGAGGATGGGAACAAGAGGAAGAATCACCTTTTGCTTTTCTAATAATGGATGTGGCCCCATTGTACTGAGTCTGTGTAAAGGGCAGACTCCAGTTCGAGTGCAGGTAGTGATGGTCACGAGGGCCCCATGGTGGGCCCCCCGCACGAGCTCGGTGGAGAACTGTGGCTGCCGAGCACTCCGTTGCCTTTGTCGGACGGTTTCTTGTCCTTCTGTTTCAGGTGAACCTTAGCATGTCTCTTTCGCTCGTCGCTCCTGGCGAACTTGCGCCCGCAGAACTCGCAAGAGAAGGGCTTTTCGCCGGTGTGCGTGCGGATGTGCGTGGTCAGGTGGTCGCTGCGGCTGAAGGAGCGCATGCATATCCGGCACTGGAAGGGCTTGTGGCCCGTGTGAATGCGCAGGTGCCGCGTTAGCTCGTCTGAGCGGGAGAAGCGGCGGTCGCAGTTCTCCGCCGGACAGGCGTGCGGACGTTCGTGGACAGGCGTTTTGCTGGGGCGGTTGGGATACTTCCGCGGTCGGATGGGTTTGAGCGTAAGAGTCTGTGGAGGAGGGTGGTGAGGGGCACCGTGCTGCTGCCCACCGATGAAACCCGGGTGCATCTGCTGCTTGTCTTTGAACGCTCGGATCGTTTCCAGGGGAGTGATGGGTGGAGGGTTGACCCGGATGGGGTCCATAGTCTGAAAGGGCTTGTGCTCCATCACACTAACTTCCCCCTGGTGATGGAAGAGGTTGTAGTCGGGGATCATGGAAAAAAGGCTGCCATCCATGGAGGCTTTGGATGTGGAGTGGTAGTCATTGGCGGGGTAAGCCAGAGCCGTGCTGGTAGCAGGACTGTGGTGGAAGGACACCTGGTCCTGGTATAGGTCACCGCAGGTGGAGTAGGCGGGCAGCGGCGGGCCGTAAACCTGCTCCATGTCGGAGTTCTGTCCTCCCATGCTGGCCGCCGAGGACGGCGTCTGGGTGCTTACCGTGCCGGGCGACGGAGAGACGCCGAGGATCCCCGCGCTGACGAGGCTGATGATGTTGTTGTCGGAACACCAGCCTGAGCCACCGATGCCACCCGAAGGCGGCGTGTCGAAAGCAAATTTGCCCAGATAGGTGACCGTCTGCCCGCTCCGGTTGGACTGGAAGCTGGACCCGTACTGAATCTCCGCACCGGCTTTCTCGCTTCCCATGCCTATATCCATGATATTTTCTAGGTTAGAACAAAAACAAAGGAAGAAGTCATCCACATGGGTTTCTCAAGCATTACTAAGTCCACTCTGTAAAAAGTAACACATATCAAACTTTTAAAGGTTTTTGTACAAGTCAAAGTGATAGTCCTATAGGTTTGTCCTGTCCTGAAGCAAAAAAGTCTTAAAGTTTTATAAAGAAAAGTCAGCGTCGCCCGAGCAATAAAGTCAAATGAGTGAGTTGTGCATCTAAAACAGTGACTGTCCCTCTGCGATCCCACAAGCCCTCATAAATCACAACCTAAACACCCCTTTTGATCCAGCCATTGTGTCCCTCAGGAGGACAGCCAAACTCAATGGCAACATCATCTGACTTCTTTACAGGGGGAGGACACCTCACGCACCATGCACGCTCTCTCATTCTACACACATCTGTACATCATGGACGAGGTGTGGGGGACTCTCTACATTAACGAGCGTTACAAGTATTGAACATGAATTGTGATTAATCAGACACCCTGGATACGCCAAAGATGCCAATCATGCCATGGAGACTCAATCAGAAGATATGAGATATGTTCGTTTCACACAGAAAAAATGCATATAGGGCATACATAAATATAAATACATTTAAATGTCGCTCTATAATTACCGGTATTTGGCTAAAGGGAAAACATGCCTGTATATTTTTAAATACCTGGCAAGTAGTAGCAATGATACATTTGTCATTTTAAATGCTGCATTTTACGCTGATGCCTCAGTTCGCTTGAGATTTTTTTTTAAACAGAAATATGGCTCATACAGTGCATTATCCTACATTTGCAAAAATAATTTATCATGGGGAATTGAGAGAACACACCTGCTGTCGATAAACTGTTTTATCATTTTCATCTTTTTGTAATTGTCTCTTCATACATTTTATTAGGACAAAATAAAAAAGTTGCTGTCACCTTTTAATTTAACATGAATTGCACACAGGGTATTCGTGTAAGAGATATTTTTAAGGTTTCATTTCTTTTATATAGGTGAAACACTGTGTGTGTGTGTATTTTTAAAATGTTTTTATGAGCACAATTAAAGGTGGGAGTAAATATTAAAATCTCGCATTGAATGTGCAGCGCGTAGATGAAGCTGCGCACGATTGTTGCTGATTGATTTCCTGCCAAAGTGCGCACAACCGCGACGATGGAATTAATAGCAAATATACACACCACATAATCTGGATGAACGTGGAAACGGGGCCTCGCAGTTTTGGAGCACAAAAGCAGGTTTCGCGGGGGCCTGCGTGCGGTCTTGTCGAGCTTTCTTACAACGAGGAAAGAGCAACTCAAATATTAGCGCTTGAGCTTGATCAAGAATGCAAATAAGAGCCGTATTTTAAATTGCGGGTGAATACTTATTTAATAGCCATTTGAAAGAGTCCATTTTCAGTCACTTGTTATGAATCAGCGGTATGGGTCAAATGGACATTTTCTCTTGTCAAATTGAAGAAATCATAATCAAAGCAATCTGGAAATTAAAGATTGAGGTTTGTTTTTCACGATTTGTACCTAAATTACAGTTATTTAGTAAATCCTAATGTAAATATATCATATAGATTTAAGATCGGTATTAGAAGTGTATTTCCACGTGTGCGCGTGTGTTGTTGCCGGGGGCCGGTGAGCCACTTGAGCCGCAGAGAGAGCGCACCGAGCGGCGGAATGTGCGCCTCGAGCGGCGCGCTAACAGGTGCTCTTCCACAACTTCTCGCTCACTTCCTTTCCCTCGTTGAAATAAACGAATAAATACAGTTTTAAAAGAAGAAGAAGAAGAAGAAGAAGAAGCACTTGTTCTTACCCGTGTTCATCTGCGAGTAGTGGTTAATAGATTCCGTGCTGGTGAAAATGTTCATCGACGTGGGGACGTCCTCTTCTGGGTACAGGCTGTCGGGGATGCTGTTGATTAGACTGCTCATGGTAAGAGGGAGCTTGTCCGCCACTTTCCCGGTCATAGCACTGCGAGTCACTCCGGCATGGGTGAGAGGGGGGCCGACGTGCGCGGAGCTGTATCCCCCTTCGGGAATCAGGTGCGAGGAGTCGGAGTCCAGCAGCGGCAGCGGCTCCCGGTGCGGTCCGAAGTGGTTGTTATGTGTTTTTAAAGTTGATCTCCTTCTCGAGTCGTCAGCGCTTCCGTGTCTCCCCGCGACTATTTTGTTGTGACTCGGGAGCGGCGTGGATGCTTTTTGTGGGCTGCTTGTGGTTCCAATGTGGACTGTGCGAGGAAAAAAAGAAAAAAAAAAACCAACAAAAACAAACAAAAAAACGAGTGATGGCTGTCTGTGTACTCGCTCTATTGGAGCTGGCTCGGGGACTTCAGTGTGGCGGCATTAATAGTGGGCTGGAACCTTGGCGTGACGTAGATGCCCATATAAGGACAGAGAGCTCCGAGCCAGGCTCCCCCGCGTCAGCCTGCCCCGTGGAAAATACAAGTGGAAGAAGAAAGTGGCTCCTGGAGATAACGGGGGTGGGTGGCACGGTGACCCAGTGGTTAGCACATACGCATCATAGTTCTGTGGTCGAGGGTTAGAATCCTGCGTGGACTTCTCCACGTGCTGCATTTTTTTGTTTTTTTGGGGGGGGGGGGGGGTCTCCGGGGTCCATACATGTGCCCTGCAATTGGCTGGTGACCAGTCCAGGGTCAGAGGTGGCAAACGTACTCACACACTGCACTTCAGTATTTCTAAAAAATAAAATAAATAAATAAAGACTGGGAGCAAGGTATACTTATTCAACTCTTGTACTTAAGTAAAAAGAATAAAATATAGGTTTGGCAGTTTTACGGAGAATGCCCTTCCTGACTCAACACACCCATTTACATTTTTTTTATTTTAATCCAGTTTTGTGACAGTTAGTGGCTCGGTATTGGGCCACCAGGAATCAAAACTGTCGTCTGCATGAAAAGCAGCAGCATGTACTCCTACTACTGAAATATAATTCTAAGTACAAAAGTAAAAATGAATTTTTACTGTCAGCTATATATAACAACGTGTCACAATAAAAGTTCTCTTCACACCGATCCCTTTTCTTCCTTTTATTAACTTATTAAACAAGGCCATGCATAGGGAATATCTTGCTTCTCTGATTCTGACAGCATTGTTAAAGCTCCCTGTTTCACATTCTTCAATGTCACTAAATCCCCATATATATGCCACGTTAAATTCCCACTTGAGGGATTATAATCAGTATAATTTTAAAATTAAGTCACATGGATGTCTTGTTCCTCCACTGACTGGACTTCTTTTACACTTGTAGGTATGCAAGTGGAGCGTATCGCACACAATAAGCAGCCAACGTGCATGGACAGCGCAGGCTGACGCACATCAGTTTGTCAAAATTGCAGCAAGGCGCGCTACTCTGGCTGCCGGGTTTTGGCTGGCCCACGTGACCGCCACAACGTGGAAACACCAAATAAGGAGCCGTCCGGTCACGCCCCCTCCCTGCCGCTCTCGGCCCAATAAGGACAAGTTCCGGGTGAAGTCGTAATAGTGGAAAAGTGATCTAAAGCCGCAGACAAGATGACTGTAGAGTAGACAAAACGTCACGGCGCCGATTTTGACAAGCAAAGTTGTGGGAAACACAACAAGTTAAAAATATCACTTCTCTTTCCCTCATACTATATATAGTGTATAAACAGTATGTGTCAACCTCATGACAATACTGTCCATTATATATTTTAAGTCTTGAGATGAAAAGTTTTGCAAACAAAAATATAGATAAAACATAACATCAACAGGAATGCCAAAGAAATGTGAATATTCTGACCCAAGAAATTAATAATAGCTTCTCAATGAAGCACGAGTGTGTAATGAGAGTGTGTAGGTTGGTCTGAATCATGCTCTGTGTTTTGGGGGCTTTCACAAACTAAGGCAGTGCAGCGTGTGTGTGTGTTTGCGCATATGTGGTGATTACCAGTTACACAGCATCTGCCCCGTCCCAGGCTGGCCACTTGAATCAGCAAAATAAATGGTGATTCTGCAATTCAGTTTCTACCAATCTTTACTGTCACAAAATCATAACCATTCATACTCATAAATATGTACCTGATAGTAAATGTAGAATACATCCCAGATTTGTTCATATAGTGGAGAGGAGGATTGAGAGGCCTTTATTTGTACAGAATAATATTAAACTATATTGTATACTGTATATGTCCAGTTAAACTGGAATATAACAAAAAATTATATAATGGAAAAACAAGGCAAATTGGGCAGAACTCATAAGGTGTGTTGCTCCCCGGAACAAGCATGGACACACAACATTGTGGAGTGACCACCTGCCAGTCTACTGAAATGCTCATTATGCCTTCTCCATATGACATAAGGTCATCTTTAACAGTGTGTGGGAAACCGATTTACAATATCCATCAATCTGAGGGTCTGTTTACAGGCCCTGGTAGGTGCTGCTGTGTTGGTTAGCAGCAGAGTTCAAACGTGCTCAGCATCTACGATTTGCGGCAATTGGAGTTGCTACCCTTTCCCCCCCTGAGAGGAGGCATCTATTTAGGGAGAGGCGTTTGTTTGTTCAAGTGGATGTCACTTATAGTAGGGACCACTATTTGAGGAAACCCTCTGTTCATGATTAACATCGAGTGCGGCCCATATCATCTTCCGTCAGGAGACTTGGGGTCCGAGTGATCCTTCGTTTTGGAAAGTTGGCCGGCTCAGGCGGTACACCTGATCTGTACCTGTCGTAAGCCTATTTCCAGCACAGTGTCACATGGGACGTGGGTCCTCTGCCGTGTTTGACAACAGCATAAACGGCTCATTTGCACATGGGGCTTCCATGGAAGCAGTCAGTCGCTCATGGAAAACCCAGGGCTATATAGAGTAGTCAAATCACTTTTTTTTTCTTCCAAGCCTCAAAAGGAAGAATAAAACGGTTCGTCGCTGCTAGTGGAAGCTCAATGATGTTACGTTATCATTTTTACCTTTGAACCATCATTCAAATAAAAAGGAGCCTTTAGTGGCTTTTCAACCCAGAAAAGAATATTTTCTTCTTCAAAAGATTAAAAACGACATTGTCAACCCTGTCCATGGTTAAAACAACAATTTTGTCAATGTCGGATTTACACATAATTTGACAAATAATGTATTTCCACATTCTTTAGTCTTTATTTATTCAACTGCAGACGGAGGGGCAGTGTCTATTAGAAAGGTCACTTATCCTGTTAAGGGTTGCGGGGGAGTTGGAGCTCACTCTAGCTGACTTCGGGCAAAAGGCAGTCTACACTCAAGACTGGTCACCAGTCAATCACATGGCACATGTAGAGACAGACAACCATTCAAACTCACATTCACACCCGTCATTGAGTGGGAATTTAAGTCAGTTGAATTGACCACTATACCATCAGTGACCCTTTATACAGTCATTTTTGGAATTCATGTCAAGTGAATGTGTAATTTAAAACCTAATAAAAAGGTTATTGTGGAGAAATGTCAAGAACAGAAGTAGACTAGGCAGAACTAATGAATACACTTACACAACATCTTGGAACGACCACTTGTCTACTTGAACGCTAATAGTCATCACATCAAGTAAGACCAGACCCTTTCCAGACTCTTGTTCAGTACTGCACAGGGAATGCCGTAAGGCTCCACTCTTAATTCAGCTGAGATAACAGTTTACGTGCCTTGGTAGGTGCTGCTATTTTGGTGAGGAACAGAGTTCAAAAGTTAACTCTTTAGTGTCCATATATGAACAATAGCGTATATGATTTCAGATAATTATAGTTCCAACCATTTTTTTCCTCTGATGGGGAATTCTATCTAGTTTGAGGCAGGTGTTTATTTTTCTGTTGATGTCACACCAGGCAACTAATTGGGGCATGGAGTCACTCTTTGAGGACATAATGGTAATCAAAATGTGTTTTTTATTAACTATTTCTATTTAACAAAACAATTGGTTGTACAGTGGAACCTCGATAGAATGGACTAATAGGGGCGGGGGGGTCGTCCGATATAGCCGATTGTCTGTTACATTGAAGCACTTTTTTTTGAGGCCATATGCACCCATATTACTGTACAGTATTTTGTAGTTTTTTTCGTGGCCTAAAACGCCCAGTACAGTACAAAGTTATTGTAAATATAAAACAAGCTTGACATTTTTTTTACATTTTATCCAAACTTGGTGTGCTTGGTCATTGTGACTTTGTTGACATTGAGTACTCATCGTAGGCGAGTCACTTGCATGAGCCGTGAGGAATTAGTGTGCTTCCTAGTTCCAACATCTGTTGTCAAAGGCGAACTACTTGACAAAAATTTTTTACCGTACCAAAAATAGCGTGTTCCAGACTCTGTGTTTTGTATTTCTCGGAGTTAAAACTGCCGCCATGCTGCTCTCTCTTTTCCGGTGCTCTATGTACAATAGACAAAAGATATAACCGTCATGACATGGCTGCCACATCAATACGCCACATTCAACATGGCCACCACGTAGGCACGGGGGGCACGTCTTATGGAATTGGTTGTATTGCGCCACAGCGCCAGTGAACAACAGCAGCCAATTCTGGAATTAATACTTTGTCAACGGCAGTTTAAGTGACAAATGGAAATTATTTTTGGACACGTTCAGTCGCGATGGTCCGTTTTATCCGATATCCGTTATATTGGAGTCCGTTTTATCGAGGTTCCACTGTATTTTATATTCCATTTCATGCAATAAGAGGTGAGACCTTGTCACAAACGCAGCCAGAGGAGACACCTTAAGAGAACAAGTCAAAGCCTGCATTGCATTATTCAGTGTTTTATGTTGATGAAAGCAAACAAGGGTTGGATGTGTGAGTGAATTTACATCGAAGACAGCATTGAAATCCCACAGTACACTCAATACAGGTCAATGCTCAGTGAGACATGGCATCAAAATAAAGTGTGTTTATGTCACATTTGTCTCCAATTCTCCAGTGGAATCAACCCTCTCACTCTTCTTCAACAATGAGAAAGAAAAGTCATTGCGCATATTAGATCACTTTTGTCCCGGTTAGGCAATGGAATTGATTAAACAGATTGCTTTTAATTAATGTAAGTTTGAATACATTACAAAGATATTAAATACATTTGCTATATTCTCAAGGGTTGTATGTGTTGTCGAATGACAGCTGTCAGTCTGTCATCACTCCTGACATTTGGAGTAAAAATAAAACACATTTGAGGAAGCCGAGTGACAAATCCAGTTGTTTTCGGCAGCATCACGTCACGATATGAATGGAAGCAAAGCGGCGTTTTTATTTTTAAAGTCACAATCTTGGCAATGCACTAGATTGCTGATGCATTCCAAGTAGGTGTTTTTTTGAGGGGCCCGGGGGATAATTCTCTGCCACTTGGCATGTTACACAATGAGTGTGGAATTATAGCCAACTTGCCAATTGTGAAACTGTTTGATCGGTAAAATCAAGGTGGAGAGGGATGTTCCATGTGATGGATACTAATCAGTTGTTGTTTTGTTTGCAGCGCTTCGACTGCTAAGTCCAGGAAGCAAACAAAGCGGATGCGGTACACATTGATCAATGATCTCTGAGGGTTCATAGGGAGGGCACACAGGGGTTTACCAAGGCTGGCTTATCCACCAAAGGAACATTACCTACTCCTGCCTGGACCACTGAAGAGACACCCAACTAGGGTCAATCAAAGGACCAACTAAAGATTGATCATCACAACATCAAAGTCCTTGATGGAAATCCAGACATTTGGGGTATTGATACAAGCCCATCCCAGAGGAGAGGTGCTAGTTAGAAACCAATACTCCTCCTTGGGGGGGGGGGGGGTTACACAGACCCGCCCTCTACAAAGAAGCGTGGAGTCGTAAGAGTATCTGCAAGTGGAAGGGTTGAAAAGTTAACCTGCCAGGTGGGTTTCTTATGCAACTCTCTAAAGTTCAAAATGGGTTCATCGTGTCAAAGTCAAGGACACATTTAGATAGAGGAGCTTTTACTTTACAGTAAAACCATTCAAGGTTACACTGAAAGTTGCTCTAATCTTTCCAATAGAACGTGGTCAGAGGAAATATGTAAATGAAAAAATATGGTAAATGGTAAGTCCCCTTTGCCAAAATAAAATAGTCCACGAAGCCCCTCCCCACTTTGCCATCCTGTCACTTTTAGTTCCACTGCAGCATCCGGTTGTGCTGCGGTCTCAGTTTCACCACCTACTTCCTTTTTTTGGCCCTGACGTGTTTCCGCCCTTGATTTAGAAGCAACTCTTTCCACACCGGGTTGTGATATCAGAGGCCCTTTTCCCTTTCTTGCCGACAGTATTCGGAAACTAATAAGAAATCCCCAGAAATCTATCCCCCAAATCTCACAGAACAGGATCATGTGATGATCAAAACCCAGCAAGAGGGGAAACACAAAGAGGAAACTTTGCCTAATGCAATGATAAAGAAAACGAGAGTAGATCTGCTTTTTTAAGCTTAAAAGATATCATAAAATTGCAATAAATTCAAACTCTGTCTGAATTAACTCTGTCGGTTGTGCAATCACCATGCAGGCTCACGACACCTCAGAGGGCTTCTTCAGTCTTTGTAGTTTTGTGTGAGAAACTGCACTGCGGCCACAGGCTCTCCAAGATGAAACCTTTAGATGAAGGCCACCAGATTCCATTGACCTGACAGACAGACACAGAACCAAAAAAGCATTGACATTTCTCCATGGTTACACTTTTTCTGAATGAATACAAGCAAAATGTGGGAAGAAAAGAAGAATGTCCACAGGAAGTAAGCGTGAAGTAGAAGCAGACGCAAGCAATAAAGTCTCCCGTGGTGTCAGAGTAATTTTGTCCAGCATTATAGTGTGTTTAAGTGACTGAGCAGAAGTATTGCTTTGACTAAGTGATGTTTAGTGCTATCATACAGTTCCGTGAAAAAGTATGTGCCCCCTTCTCAAATTCGTAGTTTTTTGTGTAGTTTTCCCACTTTGATCTTTGAGATCACCAAACAAATGGAAATATCAGACCAAAATAACCCATATAAACATAAAACACAACTTCAATGGTGATTTTGTTTATTAAGGGGGGAAAAAAATATTAAAAGCTACCTGGCCTAGGGTGAAAAAGTAATTGCCCGCTAAAGCGAATAACTGGTTAAGCGAATAACTCAGCAGCAATAACTGAAATCAAGTGTTTTCTATAACCTTGCAGAATTATTTTAATTCAAGCCTCACATTCACACACCAATGGGCAACTGCTGCCATGCAAGGCCCACTGGGAGCAAATTAGGCTTCAGTGTCTTTCCCAAGGAAACTTCGACATGCAGACAGTTGTAGACGGGATTCGAACCAGTTCCCCTTCGGTCACTGGACGACCTGCTCTGCCTACTGATCCATAGCCGCCCATCCAATCCAAGTGCGCTTCAGCTTGAGGTCACCAACTGATGGCAGAACTTTGGGATTTTCTGGTAAAGAGGAGAATTCATGGTTCCATCAATCACAGTTGTCCAGGTCCTGAATAGACAAAGCAGCCCCAGACCATCACACTACCACCAGCATTTTTGCCTGTTGGCATGATGTTCTTTTTTTCTGAAATGCTGTGTTACATTTACACCAGATGTAACGAGACATACACCTTCCAAAAAGTTCAACTTTCGTCTTGGCAGTCCATAGAACATTCTCCCAAAAGTCTTGGGAAGCCTTTGTTATTTTTGGTCCGCAGAGGTTTTCACCTTGGAACTCTGCTATGGATGCCATTTTTGCCCAGTCTCTTCCTTATTGTTGTGTCATGAACTGACCTTAACTGAGGCAAGGTAGGCCTGCAGTCCTTTAGATGTTGTCCTGGGTTCCTTTGTGACCTCCTGGATGAATTGTCGCTGTGCTCTTGGTTTCTTTTTTGTAGGCTGGGCCTCTCCTGCGAAGGGTCACCAGTTCCAATGTTCCATGTTTTCTCTATTGGTGAATAATGACTCTCACCGTGTCTTGCTGGAGTCCTAAAGCTTTAGAAATGGCTTTGTAAACCTTTCCAGACTGCTACAGTAGATGTCAGTTACTTTATTTCTCATTTGTTCTTGAATTTCTTTGGATTTTTATATTTATTTATTATTATTATTATTTTCTTTTTTACATCTTTTTGACATATTTTAGCCGACTTCATTTTGTCAGACAGGTTCTATTTATGTGATTTCTTGCTTTAACAGTTCTGGAGGCTTGGGTGTGGTCAGTGCAAATGAACAACTGTAGATTTTCCCCCAAAAAATGGATTAGCCACAGTAAATTCATAATTTAACAAGGGGGAATTACTTTTTCACACAAGGCCAGGTAGCTTTGAATAGTTCCCCCCCCCCCTTAATAAATAAATATACCATTTAAAAATTGCATTTTACATGCAATTCTGTGATCTTTGTCTGATATTTACATTTGTTTGATGATCTCAAACAAAGTGGGGAAACTGCAAGCAAAAAACAACAACAACAAAATAATTTGAGAAGGGGGCAAGTACTTTTTCACAGTACTGTAGGTTTCTACTTACAGTTTGTGTCCACCATACCGCTGGTGGTATTGACCAACTTTTTGTGAACAAAGGACTTTGGTTCTGCTCCTCTGTGATGCTGTAGCTTTCAGTCCCGTTTGTGATGTTTGACAAGGAGCACTGGGTGACGATCTGGACTACTACAGTAGCGTTTTTAAAATTCTGTCTTGAACATATTCAAAAAATTCAACAAAAGAGAAAAGAACTTCTCACACTAGGTGCTAACTAGCAGCCATACTCTTGCCAATTGTGATCAAAAGGTTAGCATGTTATATGTGTGTATGCTATAGTTTACATTATAGTAGGGTTTGATTTCATTTTATACTTACCTGACAGTTAATGTTAAAAATTAGATGCATACCCACCTCTTTCTTCACTTAAATTAAGAAAATGTTTAAAGAGTGTTTTTAATATAAACATTTTTAACATTTGCTTATATTTGTATGACACTTAAGAATGGATTGTGGTTGAACATAAAGGTACCATTGTACAGTACTACATACACTCAGTACAATTTGAATGCAATCTCTGTTGTATTTGTCATGAGCGCTCCATCTATGTTTAAGGCATCCAAGGCCTAAGTGAGCTGTGAGTCACAGAGAACAGCACTGCTGAAAATAAAACATGTTGCTGTAATGATGGAGGTGGGAACGCAAGGACGCGTTGGCAAGATTATATGATTCAATCGCCTGCACTTTCTCCCCCCACCCCCCCCTCTCCTTTTAAACAAACACCAGACGGCCATCCGGCTGGTATGACAATATCATGGTTTAAGATTTTGGACAACCTAAATTTCCCAGCAGCTTCCTTTTTGCTTAAAACAAAAAAAGACATTCACAGTTGCCATTCCATGGCAGCCAATCCTACAAATACATACAACACATTAGAGAGAATTTAATACCTACAATATATGAGTGCATCTTCAAATGTTCTGCTGTACATAAGAAAAAAGTCCTGACCCAATCCAGGAAATCGCTGACATTCCATTAGTTCCATTTGGAATAATTAAAAAAACAGCTGGACAGCATTGGAAAAGAATCTTATACAAAGTGAGCCAACGATTGAAGTGGTCCAAATCTGTAGAGAGAATAGTTTCACAGTTCAGTCGGACTTTGCCTTGGATACAAACGTTACTGTGGACAAAGTCTTTGTTGCCTCCGCCATTTGCGGCTGTTTTCACCATCAAGGAGACACGGTTCACATCCGGCGGCATCACAAAGAACATCTGGGAAAGATTCAAACTCACCCATCCATACATATTTGAGGCATGTCCTACTCATAGCTGTGATTTTTAAGTATCTATTATCCTCCATATAGAAAATCATCATCAGCTGTATTCGGATGCTATTTGTTATCCTTGGTGTGTTGTTGAATGTTTGAAGTTGGGAATGGGAATTCGACTACATTTCCTTGATTGACTTTAGGGTCTATCTGTAGCCTCTCACAATGAGATCGTGCAAATGTCGACATAAGAGACCAGTAAAATAATAGAGCTCCAATTTAGCCAACTGTGTGCACTCTCGCACAGAAACACAGCATCCTGCAAAAAGATGAGATGCTTGATGTGGTCGACATCAGCGTATGTACATGTATACTGAATAAAATACTTGTCCAACAGCCACAATTGCTTTCAACACATAAGGGCAGTAGAAGTGAGTGTCCAGTATTTAACTACGCACCCCTCTCCTGACATTGCAGAATCCTCTTACACACAGGTTGCAGACTTTATAAAGGAGCTGTAGACGCAAAATGCCAGGTTGACTTTGTTTCCCAATTCCGTGTTGGTGTCGTTTATACAGAACAGCGGCAGACAGAAAAAGGTACAAAAATGACTGCTTTTACATTCAGTGTAAAAAGGGCTTGTGTCTTAATGTTCTGACCTTCTCCACCATTCCAGTGTCATATTGAGCAAAAAAATTAAGTGCGGCGTTAAATAGTGTGGATGTAGCAAAATTTTGCATAAAGTCGCTGTCAAGCAGAAATCTCTAGTGTCTCTATTATGATCAATATATTATTATACCCCTCTCTACTTGAACCGCGATCATGTCGGCAAATTACAAATCCATTAATACAGGTTGTGAGCTCAGCTGGATAAGAAGGGATAAAAATGACTGCTCTGTCAGTCTGCGTAAATAAGATGAGCTGACAGAAAGGGCTCTGATCGTCATGTAAGGGCAATGGAGTCCAGTGACCTCCCTGAAAGAAGGGGCACGGCCTCTAAACGCGTGCGTCCGTGGGAGATAATGCACCACCCCCGCAGATGCCTAAATCCCCCTGCATGTGTGGTACAAGGTCCCTCACCCTCTGAAGACAATATCAGCAAGCATACTCCACAGTCTGTCAGGATATAGTTCATGAGTCAAGTGGTAGATTTGACTCTATTGACATGCATAAACACTGACTTGACTGTGCTCTCTTGCAGGGTGTCACGGTGAAGATCGCTCTAGAATGACAGAAATGTATCATCGTGCCTAAAGCTTGCCTATCCATCCCAACTCTCAGTATCTCATGCTATCACACTTGCTGGTACAAGTGACCTTAAAATAGGCCGCCATGTATTTGGAGTGCAGGGAACATGTTTCCACCGCTCCCATCTAGTCACTCATGGAAAGGACAGATAGTGCAGGACATGAAGGTGATGTTAGCGTCTTCCTGCTTCCGCCTTTGTCTTCATCACGCTTCTCTGTCTGACTATGGTGTGGGTGACCCCTGGGAAATGGCAGAACATGGGTGGTGTCCCCATTTAGCACCCTATAGTGGCCCCCAAATAATCTTCACTGGAGCAGAGATACACCTTTCCAGTTCCCCTATAGGGGCCGGGATGTCTATTGGGGGGTTGGTTGGGAGGTGTGGGGCTGTGGGGTATGGGGAGATCTTTATTATTCAAGACTTTTCTTGTATAACTATATGATGGTTGTGATTCTGTAGTTTAACCATGTCAAGCACTCCCTCTGAGAAATGCTATGTAAACACAATTTCGTGTATTTGTATTTTTAGAATAATAAACAATTTTATATACTGTAGATCTGCACCATTGCTTTCAACAATAAAAAAAGGTGCTTGGTCATGCATGGTAGGTTAATTGAAGACTCTAAATTGCCCGTAGCTGTGAATATGAGTGCAAATGGTTGTTTGTTTCTATGTGCCCTGCGATTGGCTAGCAACCAGTTCAGGGTATACCCCGCCTCTTGCCCAAAGATAGCTGGGATAGGCTCCAGCATGCCCGCGACCCTAGTGAGGATAAGCGGTACAGGAAATGAATGGATGGATGGTTATAATAGTAACTATATAAGTCGAGTGAAACTGGAATTTAAAATAGGCGAGACTGGGCGAAGAAAATAAGTCATCTAGCTTCCTGGAACACGGATGTGCACAACATTGTGGAGCCCCTCACATTACAGATGACTGTAATGTTAATTGCAATAAAGACACCACAACCACATAACACAATCTTTAATACTACAGGAACTGAGATTGTTTATATGCCTCAGTAGGTCCTGCTGTTTGGGGTAGTGAAAGAGTTCAGATGGGGTCCGGCAGTCAACTTTTTAAGGTCACTGTGTGAACAATAGTATCAATGCTGAGATAATAACAGTTAATAAAATAAATGTTTCTGAAAGGACGCATTTATTATGGATGACCGCTATTTGGGGAAATATGGTATTCAGTTGTCACTGATGGGGTAGTGGTACATTCGCCTGACTTTGGTGCAGGCAGTGTCGGTTCAGTTCCCACTCAGTAACAGTGTAAATGTGAGTGCAAATGGTTGTCCGTGTCTACATGTGCCCTACGACTGACTGGCTACCAGTTCATAGTGGAGTCCGCCTTTCGCCCAAAGTTAGCTGGGTAAGCCTCCTTGACCCTGAACAGGATAAGCGCGGTGTTTAGAATGGATGGGTGGTATTCAGGTATTTTTGTTAACTTATTTAGCTATAGTTCCTGATCAGGAGAACACTGAAAAGCTCTCAGTATGATGCAATACAGTTCATGTCACATATTTGTTAATTAATACTGTACCTCTCAAAAAATGTCAATGAAAACTTAAGTTTTTATAAGAAATCTGAAATTGTGCAAGTGTAGCTAAAGAAGTCTCCAGTGAGAGTGCTCAAAGCAAGATTTGTTACACTAAATTTGGCCACCAAATGCAAATCACACAAAGGGCAGAGAAGAAATCACCGGAGCAGAGTCAGATGTCATCTGTCAAACCACAAGTAAAGGGAAGCAACTGGGGCTTTAACTATGAATGTTTGTTTTCAGGACTGAATCATTCAATTATTATTCTGTCACTTCACTTATTAAGAAATTATCTTAAAAAAATAGTCTCCTGAAATGATTTCTTCCATTTCCCAACTAATTGTAATGCACAAAGAAATTGGGTTTACTGTAGTTGCCAGTTTTCTAAATGGAGATGGACAAAATAATGAATTGATCGTGCAAAACTGATTGTTGATGAATCGAGTCTTAAGTTACGGCAAAATAAGTGCACTACTTAAATGTCTATAGAAGAGGCACTGTTCATCCTCAACTCGTATGCTCTCTAAAAACAAGATCAACATGATGTCAGTTATGGCATCATTATTTTTCTCAGTACGCCATTGCCATTAAAACAGGAGTTCAGAACATTCGGAGAGAGAGATCCTCCCATCTCTTTAAAAATTATCATAAACAAATAATGGATTGTTCATTTTCCCCATAGTTGATCAATGAGATTCTATTTTAAACTGTTTTTTTGTTTTGTTTTAGTTTAGTTAAATTTAATTAATTAAATTGATAGATTTGAGTGGTGACTATTATGCAGGGACGATGAATGAGTAAAACGTCTACCTGACAAAAATATATATGGAAGAAGCCAAAATGTCAAAGTGTTCTTTAAGAGCGTCGCCTCCCGGCTGCTGTAGAAGCCAAAATCCTAGCTGTGTGACTGCACAGCGCTCTGATTAATGGTAGAGGCTGTGGGTGGGTGGTAGACATGGATCTGCCCATTACCACACTGCAACATTGCAAATGGCTTCAATTACTGTGGAGTGTGCTGAGCTGGCAGTGTGGGCTTGAGAAGGCAAGATGAGCAACACCATGCAGCAACAGCACTGTGATCTACTCATTCACCCCGTGTGATCATCAGGTTCATACTTTGTTATCAAGGAACTGGGATGATTGTCGTTTTCAACCTTCACTATTGGCCAGTGATGCTGATGCCGGGCCCCTAAAACACGAGAAGGCCCCCTCAGCAGCCCCTCCTGGCATTACATCCCTTCACAAACTCGGTGGCACGACATATTGAGTGCTTGCCAAGTGGCTAACAAGCATCACGAGTGCCCAATGGCCGTCCCCCACCCTGGCACGGGGGATTCCCTATGATGTCTTGCTGGTGCCCACAGCCAAGAGCGCATCCTGCCTCCCATTACAGTTCCTTGCAAGCCAACTGTCTCCGTCAGGTCACTGACCCACATTCATAACTTGAACGCAGGAGACAGCGCAGACTCCCACCATTCCTCACGCGGCGGCGGCGCCCCCCCTGTATTGCTAAAGACGCGGCCCCAGATGAAAAGAAAAAGGAACAACAAATTCGCAATCAAATTGAGTCAATGACTGCGCTGCTGGAAGTGGAAAATGATCATTAGGAGTCTCCCACCCACGACTAAATGCTCTCCCATTGTAAATCACATCAATTAATGTCACGGGCCTGACAAATGCTCTCCGTGTCACAGCACATGGGAGGGAGGACAGACACTAATAAGTGAACATACTTAACGGAGGAGGTGGGGAGACATGGGATTCCCTCCGCTCGTGTGTGTCTGCGGGGATAACCTCGTCAAAGCCAAGTGGAGGCCAGTCCAATTGTAGCAGGTGCATCACTGAAGCTAAACAAAAATCCTTTAACTACAAATGCATGGCCATAGACAACTAAGGACGGCCATAATAATCTATTGACTAAAGTGGTCCTCGGTTTCTGATGATACTGACATGTTTTGAAGTTTATAAACAGCGGCAGTACAACAATAGTTAAGTCAGTTAATGCCATACTTCTTTTCATTTAATCGTTTTAGATTTATGGCCTATAAATAATACAAATATTTACCGTATTAATGAATTTACTACTGCGTTAGCGTAGGTTAGTCTATGGCGTGGTCTGATTTATGTAAAAAGTCAGGATACGTCGCTGCTGTAGGACTAGAACTCCAGAACTGATTTTGGATTAATTGCATCTTGAAGCAGTTGATGCAAAATAGCATGCACTACTTTGTTGACTATTAAGTCTGAAATAGTTTTCAGTGTAAATAAGAACATAAAAAGTTGAGCTACATCCTCCACGCTATGGCACAATTCCTTCAGGCAGCATCATTCTTCTCAATACTTTATCATTAAATATGCCCAAAAAAAAAACTATAACATAACAATTGGACAGCGGGGTGTGGTTAGCACGTCTGTCTCACAATTCTGAGGGTAGAGTGCAATTTTCTGTAGGTACTCTGGCTTCCTCCCACATTCCAAAAATATGCACGTTAAGCTAATTGAAGACTAAATTATCCATTGGTGTAAATTTGAGTTTGAATCGTTATTTGAAATGTGCCCTGCAATTGGCTGGCGACCAGTCCAGGTTGTACCCCACCTCTTTACCCAAAGTCCATGGCATCCTCCATTGAAATCCTTCCATCCATTTTCCGTACCGCTTGTCCTCACTAGGGTCGCGGGCGTGCTGGAGCCTATCCCACCTGATTCTGGGTCAGAGGAGGGGTACACCCTGAACTGGTCGCCAGCCAATCGCAGGGCACATATAGAAAAACAACCATTCACGCTCACACCTATGGGCAATTTCGAGTCTTCAATTAACCAACCACGCATGTTTTGGGGATGTGGGAGGAAACCGGAGTACCTGGAGAAAACCCACAGAGGCACAGAGAGAACATGCAAACTCCACGCAGGCGAGGCCGGATTTGAACCCCGGTCCTCAGAACTGTGAGGCAGATGTGCTAACCAGTCGGTCACCATGCCGCTTCTTCTAACTACAACGGCTGAAATAAGTATTTAACACTGTCACCATATTTTTCACTAAATATATTTCCAAAGGAGGCGGCACGATGGCCGACTGGTTAGAGCGTCAGCCTCACAGTTCTGAGGTGCGGGGTTCAATCCCCGGCCCCGCCTGTGTGGAGTTTGCATGTTCTCCCCGTGCCTGCGTGGGTTTTCTCCGGGCACTCCGGTTTCCTCCCACATCCCAAAAACATGCATGCATTGGAGACTCTAAATTGCCCATAGGTGTGAATGTGAGTGCGAATGGTTGTTTGTTTGTATGTGCCCTGCGATTGGCTGGCAACCAGTTCAGGGTGTACCCCGCCTCCTGCCCGATGATAGCTGGGATAGGCTCCAGCATGCCCACGACCCTAGTGAGGAGAAGCGGCTCAGAAAATGGATGGATGGATATATTTCCAAAGGTGCTATTGACATTAAATTTTGGGAACAACCCAAGTAATCCATACATGCAAAAAAAGGAGAACAAATAAACTCAGAAATTAAGTTACACTGTATGTGTAATAATAATAGGACACAGGGGAAAAAAGTATTGAACACGCCAACTGGTATTTATTTAATATTTTGTACAAACGCCTTTGTTTGCAATGACAGCTTCAAGACGCCTCCTGTGTGGAGAAAGTTGCATGCGTTGCTCTGGCGTGATTTTGTCCCATTCCTCCACACAAGCAGTCTTCAAATCTTGAAGGTTCAGCAGATTTTTGTCAAGAACGTCTTGGCACATTTGCCCATTCAATAATATGAAGTTGACCATTAGCATTTGCTGAGCAGCAGCCCCACACCATCATGTTCCCACCTCTGAACTTCATTGCTGGTATGGTGTTTTTTTAAGGGTGCCATTTAGTGTGCATTACGGCATCCAAAAAGTTCAATTTTGCTCTCATCAGACCACACTATGTTCTCCCAGTATTTAACTGGCTTTTCCAAATGTTCATCGAACTTTAAACGAGCTTTGACATGCTTTCCCCCCCCCCCCCCAGCAATGGTGTCTTGCGTAATGAGCGTGCATACAGGCCATGGCGACGGAGTGCATTACTCATTGTTTTCCTTGTGACAACAGTACCTGCTAATTCCAGGTCTTTTTGAAGCTCTCCACAAGTGTTCCTTGGCTCTTGGACAACTCTTCTGATTATTCTTTGCAGTCCTCTGTCGGAAATCTTGTAAGGCGCACCTGATCGAGGCAAATTTATGGTGGTATGATTGGTTTTCCGCTTACGTATTATGGCCCCAACCGTGCTCACTGGAACATTCAGAAGCTTAGATATGCACCTGTAACCAATCCCATCGTTATGTTTTGACACAATTACTTTGCAATGATCTTGAGACACCTCTTTGCTCTTACCCATCATGAAATGTGTCTAGACTCACACCACGGCAATGAGACTTTTTGTAAGCCATCAATTAGGAACTGAACTAGCTGACAGTCATTTGCACTGACAAGGGGCTGGCTTGATAGATTTTAGGTGTTGTCTTGGCTTTCCATGCCTTTTTGCACCTCCCTTTCTGCATGTGTTCAATACTTTTTCCCTGTGTCATTTCACATTATTACCCACAACTTAATTTCGGATCTTATGTATGGATTACTTGGGTTGTTCCCACATCTGGTGAACATTTCATGTCAATAGCACCTTTGGAAATATATTTAATGAGAAAAATGGTGACGTGTTAAATTTAACGTTTGACAGGTTATATCATTGCATGTTGGATAAAAAACGATGACGAGACTTTTGTCCTTAAAAAATCATTTGAAAGAAACAATACTAGGACAATTATCCCTTCAAGAACTGACCCACCAAATAAAATGTTTCATTATGCATGAGTGAAATTATTTTAATTAGATTTGTTTTTAACAGCAAGGAGAGTTTGCTGAAGAGCGGAAGTAATTCAAGTGAATTAAAGCAATCCAGAGGAGTAGATATGGGTGGGTCCAGTAGCTTCATTATTGTAAGGGAGGGAACTGATGGCAGAAAATGGATTCTGTTTGCACAAAAGTCATAAAATATTCTAAATAGCAGGCTATTATTCATGCTAAGATTTCTCTAGTTTAACCACATTTGACATTATGAATACTTGAACAATCCATTTCAAGCTTTTGTGCAAGCAACTTCAAATCCATCACATCAAACAGGGTGCCTGCATTGATTAGTGACGTAGGTGTCAAAGCTCCAAAACAGCAGAGAGTGGCAGCTGCACTCATTGATGACTCAAACCGCCCTCGATTGCACTTCAAATCATCGGCCGGAACCCGACCAGAACAGACAGCCAGACACGCCTCCTCGGAGGGTTGTTCTCATCCCGCTGCACATACCCTTCTTTTCGGGAGCCTTTAGGGGTCCAAAAAGTACAAGAACCTCAACAAAATTAATTAAATAACAGCTCACTCTCAAACAAACAAGGGGAACTTTTGAAACACACACACACACACAAAATGATGCTCATCATTGACTTCCAAGTAAGTTCAAAACTATTTTTTCTTCATAGGAAATCATCTACTGAATTAATTTGTTCCAGGCTCATAAAAAAATGAACAGGCTATAATTCAAGTAACAAGTCTAAAGAGAAGTTCAGCAATATTTTAAGAAACCAAAATAAAGTAAAACTACTCACCCTTTTAAGACATCTGACAAACACGAACAAGAAAGTGGTTGCTAAGTGATACTTTCACCTAGTGGTATTCATTGGTAGTGCTGTAGTCTTAAATGGTGTAATTCAAATTAAACGGGAACTAAACCCCCAAAATTCTAAAGCAAGAATACATTGTATGTGCCAGCACTAGTCAAAACATGGTACTCCGATTACTATTGCAATCATGGAATAAAAATTTAACGGAATAATTAAACAACGTAAGGTGCTGGCATATTTTCAGAAAGATGGATTTAATCATTCGATACTGTTTGCACCATGGCTGAGATGCAAATCATGCAGCGGCCATCAGAGGAATTTTAGCGAAGAATAAAAGCCTTGTACATCAACTTCTCGATGTGAAAGAGTGCCACAAAAGAAAGTAGTACATGTAGCTGATGACGTTTATGATCATGATGTATTATGTAGCTGTTGTACATATACTGTAATCAAATCGAATACGTAGCGTGCCGCTGCTGAATATTTACTAACTGTATGGTTTTCTGTATGGTAAATAAAGCGCAGAGGAATAGGCTAATATGCCACATTCTCACAAAATTGCACTCTTCCGAAAGAAAAATTAAAATGAAAACACACTTATGGAGTTTATCATTCAGAATGAGCTGAGGCTTCATGAGTTTTTCTGACGTCATGAAGTTTTCCTTGAAAATTTCATTTGACCTTCATATTGTACCACTCTTGGGGCATTTCATTGTATATTTATATATAGATGACGTAAAATATTACAGAAATGTTAATGGAACATTAAATGGTATGTAACAAGTAACCTAGGTGGTTAGTCAGCAAAAAGAGAGTGAATCAACAGCACCTTTTTTCGACAAGTACAAATACCTCCCACAGTGGCGCATAAAGACAACGACTATCTTTTCCAGTATAACAGTACAAAAAAAACTAATGTTATGTTTCAAGCTTTCTGTGGTTGCCTTTATTGCTGATTCAACAACAAAGTGTTGGCAGTTGCGTTGATTAGCCCTCGTATGATAGATGAGGCTTCAGGGGTCAGCGGGGTGGTGAACTCTGAGTCATTACCTCGTGCTGACGACTCCTACTGGGCGAGCGGCACCTCCATGTCGGATGGCTGCTCATACAACAGGAACTGGTAGCGGTGGAGACCAGAGGCCTGTGGTGGAGTTGGAGGACGATAGTCTGCAATGGGGGGAGAAAACAAAAACAAAGGCATTAGCGTGGCGAAGGCTGATGAATGCAGTCACACACAGTGCTAAATGTGATTACAGCAATGATGCAAGTATAAGCTCAAACTGCATGACTGCAAATCTAGACAATGAATATATATATGTTTTGTTCTTAATTGTTTTCCATTTAAATATGGCACTGGAATGCTCCCTACTGCTTTGGGTCAAGACATCTTTGATGAGTGATCAGTTTAAAGAAACAATTCTCTGGGATAAGCAACAGTAGAATGGAACTGACACAATCCAACTTCAAGGTGTTCTATTTCCAAAAGATTCCCCCCCACATACTCCACACTGTAATGGTCACCATCATAAAACCTTAATGGGCAAGTCATATTTTAACATTGTGAAATGTCACTGGATAAAATGACTAAAATAAAGTAAAACTATTCACCATTTGAAGACATGACAACAAAACTTGTTGACAAGCTTACCGGTCTATTTCCTTGCAATTAGCCAGTGCACGTTCAACTACATGCTAGTTACATTAGATATAAAATTAATTTGTGTATGCAATTGAAATGCATTTAATTGCATTGCTCATATTGTACTGAGTAGCCTAGCAAAGAACATTCTCTATGTCACAGTAAGTTACATTTTCTGTTCTATTGTTTCCTTTTTTGCCATTGCTGGTATCTTTTTTAAATATATATTTTCACAGAACACTTTGGTTGAACTTTGGAGGCTCCACTGTCTACTTAATCACTTATGTGTTTTAATTACAAAAAAGACTTACCAGTGATGGTCATCCCCTGTAACTCTCCATTCCTCAGCGTACTTCCCTTTTAAATCAAACAAATTGTTGTTAGAATATTATGGAGAAAAGACAAACAGAAAACAAATAAGCAGTGCTGCTGCTGTCAAGTATTTGCAATTGAAAAACGCATTGGTGAAATTTGTATCAGTAACAACTGAAGTGAAAAACTACTTTTATATAACTAATTTATATAACAGACCCGCACACTTATAACACAATGCGTATGACATATCTAGGGCAATTACAAAAACAATCATTCACATTATGACAGCTGAAAAAAAGAAGGCCAAGAACATCATGAAGAAATAGGAATGACAATCATTTGTAAAAGTTTTATCTTAGTTTTTATAATGGCCCTTTTTCACAAACATTGATATGACTTGTAAATCTTTAACTAATAGGAGACAGCAGGTTTACACAAATCAATACAAAACCAAACATGTCCAGAAAACTTGGTATAGGAATGATTCATGAAGGAACAAACAACATTTCAACAACCAATTATATTCCAATGCATTTTGGTGTTCTGGATAAGGGTGCATTAGTTTTCTTTTAGGCGTGAGTCAACATGGTACCAATGGAAGTGTCCAACTCTTACAATCAAAACCTCTACGTGCAAAACATCACGTGACCAAACCCAGAAAACATGTTAGCAGACTTCCTGTGTATGCCACACATGAGCATAACTACAGGTTGATGACATAATAGTTTGAAGTCCATCTTGCTACAGTTTTGTTTTCTTTATGGCTGGTGTCTTTGTACAAAAGTTAAATATATGTATATCCTTTATTTTTACAGATATAATATACATAAACACAAAGCCTAAACATTGGATATTGTCATCTTTGGTGGCTCTGTGGAGACATCTTGACAATGACGACATTCAAAGTTCCTACGGGTGCTTTGTCCTGGTCACTTGCTATAGGGTTCCACCATTTACCTGTGCTGGAAGGAAGTGCTTCGACCTGTTTTGCCTGATGCGGACGTTCATAGTGCATATACCCTATTGGCACCTCCTGGCACCACCATTAAGCAGCATGTAGCATGCCAACTAACAAACAAATGGACAAACAAAACCAAATATAAATCTCTATGAATTGCTTTGACTTGTAATAATAGGTCTGTGCTCTACTTAGTGGCCTTCTACTTATACAGTGGTTACAAAGTATTAAAAAAAAAATTAAATCATGATTAATCATTTGGAAACCTTTTCCAACATTAATGTGACCTGTAACTTGTACAACTCAATAGATTATTATTATTTTGTTTTATCACTGCCATTGACGGGTTCAGAAGTCAAACATCCATTTTAATTGGGAAAGCTGGCAGTGAATGAGTTAATCTTTTCGGGTGGGGAAGTAAAAATAAGCAATTGTACAGACCCTAGACTAGAATGTGCCTGTTCAGAATTAACCAATCACTTTCAAACTTGTGTTAAATGGGAGTCAGCATACACCTGCCACCATTTAAAAAGCCTTTCATTAACCTTAAATAAAGTTCAGCCTTTCAAGGAGGCTTTTCCTGATATTAATTTTGGTTTCCAGGAGAAGCCGGAAGGTTTTGTACTAACACTGACTGCTATTTTGAATTGTCCATAATTCCCTCCATCTTGGCTAAAGACCCCATTTCCAACTAAAGAAATACAGCTCCAAAGAATAATGCTAACACCACCACACATCACTGTAGTTACAGCATTCTTTTGATGATAAGCAGTTATGTGTTTGCACCAAAAATACTTTTTGGAATTATGGTTAAAATCTTCAACCTTGGTTTTATCTGACAATAACACATTTCCCCAATGTGTGTTTGGAAGATTCAGTTATAGTCCGATGAACCTTTTGACCATAAATTGAATAGGTATGTACGGCATTTTTATTTCTCCTGTCATAAAGCTAATTTAAAAAATACAATAAAATAAAAAGAACAATTGAGTTGTACCGGTTTTAGGTCACATTGATGGTGGACAAAGTCTTGAAATTATTTTTCTTGTCATCCTTTTTTTAATATCACAAAAACCTGGCTTTTGCAAAAGGGTGTGAAGACTTTTCATATCCACTGTAATGGTCATTATGGCATTGCTAAAACAAATCAAATGGGTACCCAAGACATTTGCACATTGCTGCATATAGTGTAAATTAATCCCCGAACCTAATGAATTAATTTAAGGGAAAATAAATGTGTTTGGAACAGCAGGTTGAATCTACATCAGATGTCATGTGCAGCTGCAAAATCATTATGCACAAGTCAAGTTCAACTCCCTCATCCCGGGCCAGCGCACAGATGCTGTACGCCATGCAAATTGCTCACAGGAACGTTTATTTAATATACTTGGCTGCTCGCTACGAGACGCTCGCATCCTCGAGTGGGAGGAAAAGGACTAAACATGTTGTCTGTGAAATGGCCCGAAAACCACTTGAAGTAAACATGGAAGTCCCCGTCAGCAGCACGGAGTATCTCGTCTCAGCAGCACCTGCCCGTGTCGCCTGTTTCTGCACACGCAGGCTCCCCCCGCAGGGTGACTAAGGTACTGTGATGCAACGCAGTGAAAGGCCACAAAGGGCACGCAGGAAAACCAAAGTGCGTTTTAAGGTCAGAGAATGGGGTTCCCAAACCTTTTCAGCTCAAGACTCAAATGACAACAGGAGTATTAAAAAATACACACCAAAAGTCATGTTTTTTTTATTCTTTTGTTGTTGTTGTGTTTTTTGTTTTGTTTTTGTTTTTTTGTTAGAAAAAAAAAAAAGTAACACTACAAGAATAAACTCGTGATATTACGTTCTCTGCAATTGGCTGCCTCTTGCACATAACCAGCTGGAATAGGCTCGGGCTCAGCCATGATCCAAATGCGCATCGTAGAAAATGGATGGATGCAAGTGAGGGAAAGAATAAAGGGTTGGTTTGTTGCCTGCGTAACTGCAATGGGCAATGGCAGGGGTGTCAAATCACAAGCAACATGGTAGTTTGGTTGCCCTCAGGGGGCCGGTTCTAATAGTAAAACCACATTCATTTACAATTGCCATGGGTGTAACGGTATCCCAAGAATTGGTTGTGGAGCGATGTACCTTTGGTTCACATTCGGTACAGTAAGAGAAAAGCAAAACAAAAGGCTTGTTTATTCTGTATACAAAGGGACAGATTTAATGACATTTAAAATGAAATATCAACAGCCTGAATCTTTTCATTTTAGGAAAGTGCAACATCAACAGTTTGTCTTCTTTTTAGGATATGAAGGATGCAGACAAGTGCCACAGTGGCATGTGGCTAGGGTTCAAAGCAGTTACACTTCTTGTCCCCCACCTAAAGTGTTTCGTGTGGGAACCCTAAAAATCACCCAGTCATATTACACAATTGCCCACACATTAGGTTATTATCATTTTTATGATGACTACTTCAGTTTGAATGGAAGGAAAATTGTGGCATGTTTACGTGGGCCACGGATTGGCCCTTTAGTTTGAAACCTGAGGTGTAGACAATCATCAAATTATCCTTTAGTATACGTTTCAAAAAAATAATGATTAGATTACAACCAATATCAGCACTTTGAAGTCATTTTGTAAATGTAAAAAAAAACAGACACGATAAGTATGCTGCATCATTACCCACTTATGTTAATTCAATATTCAATTACCTATTGGATAGTAATTCATATTGTAATAAGTAGCATAAATGTCCAAGTCATTCTTAACCTACTGTCGCGATATTAATAAAAAAATACTAATGTGCTTGCTAAAAACTCAGTCATCCGTGTCGCAATAATCTGCAAAGGTTGAATCGAGGCAACTACAAGTAGACTTCTTATTTGTGGAATTAGTTTTTTTCTGTTTTCTGAAAATGTTCATCAATGACTTGGAGAATTATGCTACTAAAGGAAAGGAAATGTATTTATATAGTGCATTTTCATACACAAGGTAACTATGTGTTTTACAAGCATTTAAAAACAAAGAAAAAAAAAAGAAAAATAAACATCTAAAACAAATAGCAAGAAAGATAATTTAAAAGTTGAAATGCTCTAAAAAGCAAGAGGGGGAAAAAAAAGTTTTTTTTTTTTTTTTTAACCTGGACTTAAAAACAGTAACACCTGGAGCTGACGTCACTTCTTTTGGCAAGATTCCATTTTTGAGCAGCATAATAGGCAAATGCTGCTTCACCATATTTGCTTGGAGTCTGTGCTCCACTATTTGACCTGAGTTTGTAGATCTCAGAGCCCTGCTGGGTTTATATTCCATTAGCATTTATTTCATGTATTCAGGACCTAAACCATTTAGTGATTTATAGACCAGTAGCAGAACTTTAAAATCTATTCTAAAGCTATTTTACACACACACACACACACACAGTGGGTATGGAAAGTATTCAGACCCCCTTACATTTTTCCACTCTGTTATATTGCAGCCATTTGCTAAAATCATTCAAGTTCATTTTTTCCCCTCAATGTACACACAGCACCCCATATTGACAGAGAAATGAATTGTTGAAAGTTTTGCAGATTTCTTAAAAAGAAAAACTGAAAACACAGCCATAAGTATTCAGACCCTTTGCTCAGTATTTAGTAGAAGCACCCTTTTGAGCTAATACAGCCATGAGTCTTTTTGGGAATGATGCAACAAGTTTTTCACACTTGGATTTGGAGATCCTCTGCCAGTCCTCCTTGCAGATCCTCTCCAGTTCTGTCAGGTTGGGTGGTGAACGTTGGTGGACAGCCATTTTCAGGTCTCTCCAGAGATGCTCAATTGGGTTTAAGTCAGGGCTCTGGCTGGGCCATTCAAGAACAGTCACGGAGTTGTTCTGAAGCCACTACTTCATTATTTTAGCTGTGTGCTTAGGGTCATTGTCTTGTTGGAAGGTGAACCTTCGGCCCAGTCTGAGGTCCTGAGCACTCCGGAGAAGGTTTTCGTCCAGGATATCCCTGTACTTGGCCGCATTAAACTTTTCTTCGATTGCAACCAGTGTCCCTGTCCCTGCAGCTGAAAAACACACCCACAGCATGATGCTGCCACCACCAAGCTTTACTGTTGGGATTGTATTGGACAGGTGATGAGCAGGGCCTGGTTTTCTCCACAAATGCCACTTAGAATTGAGGCCAACAATTTCTATCTTGGTCTCATCAGACCAGAAAATCTTATTTCTCACCATCTTGCAGTCCTTCAGGTGTTTTTTGAGCAAACACCATGCGGGCCTTTCATGTGTCTTCCACTGAGTAGAGGCTTCCGTTGGGCCACTCTGCCATAAAGCCCTGACTGGTGGAGGGCTGCAGTGATTGTTGACTTTCGAGAACTTTCTCTCATCTTCCGACTGCATCTCTGGACCTCAGCTACAGTGATCTTTGGGTTCTTCTTTATGTCTCTCACCAAGGCTCTTCTCCCCCGATTGCTCAGTTTGGATGCAAGATGTGTCTAAGAATTTTTAAACCTTTTTCTATAGCACTTGCCCTCATTAAGGTTGGAGTTGAGTTGGAGCCTATCCCAGTCGACTTACGACAAGAGGCGGGGCTTACCCATCTTAAATTTCCACAAACAATATACAGACTATTTTCATAAGATTACAACTGTTTTTCTTATACTAGTAGATATTTTTTCAAGTGCTGCCCTATTCCCCCTTTGTCAACTAAGTCATGTACACCTATAAAATCGAAACCTTTGATAATAAAAGGAACTAAATCAAAAGTCATAGGATAGAACACTACATTTCTTATAACATGCCAATGGAGAAAATTGGAATGACAGGCGTTTTACTATTAAAAATGGCTTTCAAAAATGACACTATTGCAAAGATAATATGCATCTCTTCAGCCAGTATTATGTATTCATGAATTACATAAATAATGTTGGATTTGTCCTGTTTTTTGTACATTATAGCACATTGGAGAAGATTTACTAAGGATTACTCAAGTGAGGGCTTTTAGAAAAAATAATTATTGTATGATGTGGCGTATTTATTGTGTCGATAATCCTTTTCTGCTGTTTGGGAGGTTACGTGCTAAATAGCAAGTGCACACTGCCATTGTTTACACACCGCTACTACCAGTGCATTTCTGAAGAGTTCTGAGCAATAAAGGCTTGCTAGTTATCTGGTAATACCGGAGAATTTTTCTGCGGGGAGAATTTTCATCATTTCATCCAGTGATCAGCGAGAACAAAAAGCTTTATTTAGAACTAGCGAGAGTCCTGATGCCTGTAGGATGCAAGCCCGTTGCCACGGCAACAGGTGGTCAACATTTGGGTGTGCAGCTTTTCTCGTGTCTTAATCGCGCTCTCGTTGTGCCATGATAATTCTAGTCTTATATACCTGTTAAAACAATGGCAGACCGATGCAATATAGTGGTACTTGAGGGGTGTATCATGCTTAGGACGGCCATGACAGATCACTGACGCTTACCAGGGAGTGATGATCACACTCATCTACAGGACATTCTCACATGGTGGGTGGGACACCTCACGGGACCCTGCTGTGGGGGCTGGATGCAGATCACACACAAAAAAAGTTCTGACTGCTCACTGATTGAAAGCCCCTTCCTGAATTGGATTCTCGGTACCCCCCTACCCACCCTTGAGGACTTGCACGCTGCCAGAACTAAGACAAGAGCGTGCAAAATCCTCTCGGACCCTCCACATCCCGGTCACCGGCTCCTTCCCTCAGCTAGGCGCTACCGATCAATGCAAACTAGAACTAGCAGACATTCCAAAAGCTTCTTCCCTCTGGCAATCAACTTCTTAAACACCTAACCTACAATTCGATTACAACATGCTGGCAATTTTTTGACTTGAGTTTGTTGTCACATTTCTGTGGGGCCAATTATATACTACTCGTGCACTCACTGTAGTAGTCTCGCCACGCTGCACTATTTGCATATCTGTTGTTGACCAATACTGGCCACTCATGCCAGAGTAGCATCTGCCCCATTTGCACACTGATTGAGGAGTATCTGCAACATTTGCACAATTAACATTGTCCCAGATTATCGCACTACTCGTCACTTTAAACCGCATACACTCCTCGAAGCCCTTTGCACAATGGTCATTGCACCGGACTACTGCAATATTAGTCATTCGAACTGCTCTAAGTTCTAGAGGACTCTGCATCTTTTTGCAAAATTGTTAAAAAAATAAAATAAATAAATAAATTTACCGGTATTACCAGATAACTAACAAGCCTTTATTGCTCAGTGACTGTTTTTTGTCAATGTCTCTATGTCTCAAAAGTGTTCTCTGTCAATTGACTGTCTGTTGTCGTACTAGAGCGGCTCCAACTACCGGAGACAAATTCCTTGTGTGTTTTTTGGACATACTTGGCAAATAAAGATGATTCTGAGTCTGCTTCTGATTTTGAATTATTTGACATTAAAAAGAAAAAAAGGTTCTGGTTGTAATAGACGATTGCCTGTGTGATGTGTGTATGTTATCTACTTAGGAAAAAAGCAGAATTTAAAAAGTCAAAAACTCATCATGATATAGAGAGTATTTACATATACAAACGCTGTCTAATGATGGAAAGGGATTTATTGTGGAGGTGGGGCATTCTGTGGTTTTATCATTTCCCTTCGCCTGTCACTTCTCTTAAGTCCACAGTAAAGTTGAGCTTTACAGATGCTCCGTCTGCTCTATTGGCCATGTGTGTTGAGGTAAGTGGCGCTATCAGTCATTGTCAAAGTATAATTAGTCACCTAGTGGCACCACCTTTCATTTTGTTGGTCAATTTAGTGCTGATATATTCATGTGCTCACAGTGGAGAGGTCCCGGGTTTTAATCATGACTCAAGCCCTCCTGTGTGGTGTTTACATACTCTCCCCGCGTTTGCGTGGATTTTCTCCCGGTACACGGCTTCCACATTCCAAAAACATGCAAGGTAGCTTAATTGAACACTGTAAATTCTCCATAGGTGTGGATGTAAGTATTTAAATAAAAACTGTGCCTAAATGCATGTTTAAAAAACAAACAGTTCCAAAAGATGAAATGCAACTGTATTATACTTAAAAGTTAAATACAACGGAACCGTATGTAACAAATGCACTGTACTGCATTTAAAAAAAGGTTAAGCCGCTGTTGCATTATTATGGAAGCATATTGCTGGCATACCAGAAAAAATAAAAAAAGGTTCAGTATCACATAATAACGTGCTAAGTTTCACATTACATGATCAGTTTCATGTTATAACGTGATAAGTTTCATGTTTGATAAATTTTACGTTATAACGTGATAAGTTTCACGTTATATTGTAAAAAGTTAACATGTTAAAAATGTAATAAATTTGACTACTGCATTTGGCAGTTGGCATTTGGAATTTCTTGCATTTCAGGCCAAAGGTATTTTTTGTGTCTTATATATCAAAGTTACTAGCATTATTTAATGTTGGATTTATCTCACCCAACACCAATAAAAATGCACAAAAGGAATGAAGACGCTGGTTTTTATTTCTCATGAGGAGGGCGTATGGGAGATTGTTCAGTTTACAGCCTCTCAACACGCTCTAAACAATCTCTCCCGTCGCTCCTGTATTTATTTGAAATAGGGAGGTTTACAAGACATAACGTACTAAGCTACAAGACACAACACACTAAGGGTAGGGTTTCAAGGTGAAAACATGGGACCAACACCTGCCACGTCCCGGCCACGTCCTTCTCTTTGATGATTCCTGCTGAGTCATCTTCTTGAAGGAGAGACATTTCCCTTTCTCAAAATCGTCCATAATACTAATGCAAGCTAAGCAAATAAATGATAACTTCTACAATATATTTAACAGTAACTATAGATACGATAGAGCCCCCCTCTGTGCCCGTATTTGTCCCTAACTCCACATTAGAAGGATGTGAGTGACCACAGGGTCGCAACAAGAGTTGACGAGTCCTCCGTGAGATCACATTATAACGTGAAACTACTCACGTTATAACTACTGAACCTTTTTTAGTTTTTTTTAATGGTGTGGCAGCAATACACTTCCGTACATTATGCATAATTTTAACATTTAATTCAGTGATTCTTCGCGGACCACTAGAGGAAACCCGCTCATCACTAGTACTACACTTTTGAGTATCACTGATCTCCATCATATGGTAAATTAGAGTTTCTCAATTTATTTTCATATGAAGGAACACTACTCCCTAGGCAATGAAACAAAGCTCTTGCCAGTGTTGCAAATTGTAGTATATTACGTGTGTTTTAAAATGTGATATTTTACCTGGGTACGCAGCACCACTTCCAATTTCTCCAAGACAGAATCTGCACCTTTATGGAAATAATTTAAGTAGTTTTTGTGTAGTCTAAACAAACACCTCAACATGATTCATGGCTTCAGAAAACGATATACATTGGTTTAAAATAAGAAAAACACAATGTGACGCTGCCTTGCATCTTTTCATCGGGGAATACTTGAGTCAAAGCGTGTGTAGGAGGTAGAAACTGACAAATACAGGACATAGAACCATTAAAGTGAATGATAACCTATTAAAAAATACATAAGCATTTCACTTCTGAAGCTGAAGATTGAAACTCAGAATCAGGTACATTCTGATGCAATTTTCAAAGGCAAGGGAGCTTAATGATAGCCATTTTACGATTTTGTCTTCATACACCACAACAGTGGATTTGAGATAATCCATTTGATTGAAGTGTAGACTTTCATCTTTAATTCAAGAAGTTTCACCAAAACATGGTATTTACCATTTAGGAATATCTAATAATCAATTATTTAGAGACTTTGTTTAACATCAAAATTGTCCAAATCCTTGGAATTTGAGTCTCTCCACAGTAAATAGATTCTGTGATCTTCCATGAAAGCAGACTATTATCTTTGTGTTTCATCAAAATAAGACATTTGCACACATCTTTTATTTTGGGTAAAAATGATCAACATTTTTGACATTCTACAGACCAAACCAGTGACAATCTTAATCAAATTGTGCATTTTCTGCCCTGTCAAATTGAAATAATATACTGTTTTTAAATACAGGGATGGAAATTTTTAAGTTTATATATATATATATAAAAAAATCTGATTAATTGAAATAAATAATCGACAGATTAATCAATAAAAGATGTGTTAGTTGCAGTCCTACATAATTGTAAAAGTAAACATTTTTAATGCTTGAATGAAAATCCTTTGCATCCATGGAGTGGCTGAAGCTTATGGATGTCATTACCACATTCTGAGTTTCCTCTGTGGAGATGAAACCTTTTGAAGGCAAAGACATTCTTCAATAGTCAAGTCAGTGGCCGGATCAAGCCAATGTAGTATTATTATTTTTTTAAATGATTTAACAAAACAAAAGTGAAGGCAGCAAGAGCCACAAACATACAAGTGAAGGCCAGCAAAGCTTATGCATGGAGGAAACTCAGAATTTAGACTTCACTCAATCTCACGCATTATCTACAAAAATAATAATAATAATAATTCAAGTATGAAAAAGTGTGGGTAGATCTAAAGTCATATTGTTTGAAAGCTCCTGAAATGAAGTATTCTTCATGAATCATCATCATGACTTGCTCCTAACAAATATGCATATATTCACTAACAATGCCCCACATTGTCTTAAATTGGAGGATGTTCATTTTTATTACATTCCGGTGGGACTAAAAGGTGCAAACAGCAGCTCAAGGCAGAACACGTCAAATGTTTTGATATAATACATAAGATAAGCAAAGCATATTTATTTATGTAGCGCATTTCATACACAAGGTAACTCAATGTGCTTTACATGAATAAAAGCTCAAACATTTAAAACGAGAAAAAATAAAAGTACAATTAAAACAGCGCACAGTGCAAGAAATATCATTTAAAAGTGGAAATGCTCTAAAACGCATGAAAGAAAAGTAGGGGGTTGTGAGCTTGTCAACCACAGCATACAGAGTGAGTTGAAGTTCTTACTGATGATTTCAGAAAAGTCTTGCTGTCTAACCCTGACTAACTCTTGGTTCAAATAAAAAAAGACTGTCTGTCGTGGTCATAGTCAATTTGGAGTTTAGTTTTTCTCCACTTACGTTCTGCTTTCCTACACTTTGATTTCGAGGTCTTTACAATCATTGTGCTCCTCCACAGTGTTCTAGGTCGCCTCAAGATTGTCTTAGTTTTAATAGGAGCAACAGCATTCATGACATTGGAGATTTTCCAGGTGAAATTATCCAAAAGTTCATCAACTGTCTCAGCATTCAGTTTGTGGCACAGCTGTGGTCTCCATAAACTTAGTGACGTAGTCTCATTTATGTACCTTTTCTTAAGACAAAGAGGTTGTCTGAACTGTTGGAAGAATCTGTAATTCAAAAAACACACAAAAATGGTCAGAAATAGCCATATCCTTAATGTTAATTGATAGAATTTGAACATCCTTAGAGATGACCGGGTCTAAGATGTGTCCTTAAGTGTGGATTGGACTCTTAATATGTTGAGAGAGGTCAAATGTGTCTATATACCAGATAGTTCTTTAGATTTTTTTCCCCATGTTATTGTCAACATGATTGTTAAAGACTCCCGTTATGACGAAATAGTTGTAGTCAGTACAAATAACTGACAGGAGTTCTGAAAAATCCTCCATAAATGTTCTTTTCCATCTTGGACGTCTATAAATTCTACTATATACTGTAATAATACATGTGTGATAACTAATCTCAGGGCAGATGAGCAACGGTTTGAGTAAAGTATCAACATAACTTCCCCCAGGACTCCTGGAGCAGGAGTTAATAGACAGGAGTTGTACATGGGAAGGTGGTGGGTGGGTGCAGGGGTGCGGTTTCACCAGGAATACCCGCTTGCCCAACAACCCTTCTTCTTCTCGTGTGGGTGAGTACTTCCCTTTGTCAGCATGAGTTACTCATGCACCTCGTCGTGCATCCACAACTTGCCTCCCCCTCCCATGCACACCCCGCAAGCCCACACCTACGATAATCAGCACCCACGTCCGTCTAATGCACCGCTCAGAGCGCATCGTTCTTTCTTTCGCTTGCAGTCAGGCTAACAGACGGGGAGAGAGAGCATGACAGATGGTGTTCACAGCTCTATTTCTGAGGCTGGACTTGTAGCCCGCCTCCCGCCAACCCCGCCAATTCCGCTGAAGCCAAGTGCTTGTGACTGTACCTCCTTCGTCTTCGCCTCAGTGCTCATTCATTTGCAGGCTGATTGTGAATTCAAACTGACAAGAAAACTCACCGTTTACATACACTTTGCACCAAGTTGCTATAGTGAAAGTCTTGTTGCGCATAAACTTCTGTTAAAACTGAATACAGAACATTTCAGGTTGGACTCTAGACTGAAAATCTGCCACTTGACTGTGTTGAATGTGGAGCATCGCATGTGATGTAAGTATTATTCTGGCCGACACAGGATCGGTTTTACGCTAATTTAACAATAAAATCCCTACAGTTACCTTAACCAAACAAAGATTTGTTTATCAGTGTCGCAAGTCTTTGTCCGTGGGTGGCAGGACTAAATATACTGTATAATGAGCGTACATGGGAAAATGAACTGCTGTTGTGACTTGGCACAATATCATAAAAATATAGTTGGAATAGTTGTAAAGATGGAGCCTCTACCTATTATGACATCCTTAAAAAAATAGAATCTAGTTAACCCCTCTCCACTTTTCTGTCTCCATCAATCAAAAGGTAATTGCCAAAACCATTTCATCCAATATTTGCCTTTTTAGCAGGAGAGTATATACATCTGTAAATGTCATTTTGACTCAAGATGATGCATGACCATCTATTCTGATCAAAATTCCTAAATATTACATGCTGTTAATTACTTCACTCATTTACTACCATCCATCCATCCATCCATTCTCTACCGCTTATCCGGGTCGGGTCGCGGGGGCAGTAGCTTCAGCAGGGACGCCCAGACTACCCTCTCCCCAGCCACTTCATCCAGCTCTTCCAGGGGGATCCCGAGGCGTTCCCAGGCCAGCCGAAGGATGTAGTCTCTCCAGCGCGTCCTGGGTCGTCCCCGGGGTCTCCTCCCGGTGGGACATGCCCGGAACACCTCACCAGGGAGGCGTCCGGGAGGCATCCGAATCAGATGCCCCAGCCACCTCATCTGGCTCCTCTCAATGCGGAGGAGTAGCGGCTCTACTCTGAGATCCTCCCGGATGACCGAGCTTCTCACCCTATCTCTAAGGGAGAGCCCGGACACCCTGCGGAGGAAACTCATTTCGGCCGCTTGTATCCGGGATCTTGTTCTTTCGGTCACGACCCACAGCTCATGACCATAGGTGAGGGTAGGAACGAAAATCGACCGGTAAATTGAGAGCTTCGCCTTTCGGCTTAGCTCTTTCTTTACCACAACGGACCGATACGAAGTCCGCATCACTGCAGACGCTGCACCGATCCGCCTGTCGATCTCCCGTTCCATTCTTCCCTCACTCGTGAACAAGACCCCAAGATACTTGAATTCCTCCACTTGGGGCAGGATCTCATCCCCGACCTGGAGATGGCATGCCACCCTTTCCCGACTGAGGACCATGGTCTCAGATTTGGAGGTGCTGATTCTCATCCCAGCCGCTTCACACTCGGCTGCGAACTGCTCCAATGAGAGTTGGAGGTCACGGCTTGATGAAGCCAACAGAACCACATCATCTGCAAAAAGCAGAGATGCAATACTGAGGCCACCAAACCGGACCCCCTCTACGCCTCGGCTGCGCCTAGAAATTCTGTCCATAAAAGTTGGGAACGAGTCCGACTTACTGCCGGATATGCGGACCAAACTCTGACTCCGGTCGTACAGGGACCAAACAGCCCGAACAGCCATTTTCAAATGAATTCCCCAGCTGTTTTAGTGTATTTTGACTCAGGTGACCATTGTGACATTTCTTTACATCCAAAACGTCGCTAAATGTTCGCTATTGTCGCCCGAAAATCCACGCTATCCGGAGCGAACATTCATTTGCTCTTTGTTAGGCTGTAAGTCATGTAGCTCTACCGTACTGGGCTCCCAGTTTGCTTATCCTGCGTGTTCATGTCTTGAAGTTCAGTGATTATTTTTGGTTTCATTTGTAAGTGCCGCTTAACGTTCACGCTTTTTATAAAAGACACAGTATCAAAAACACGTGTTGTCTCATATGATTTGTGCTGGCTTCCAGAAGAATAAAAAAACTACTGTTCTTTCAATTAATTTTTAAAATGTTTATTTCTGAGTATACTTTCTGAACTTTTGAACAAGCTGACTGTGTCATCAATCTGGCAAATCCTGTCTGATAAACGGTTTCAATTGGCTCTTTATTTAACAGCAATTGAAAAACATACTTGCTGTATAGTCATGGGGGGGATAGACGACAGTTCAGTTTCTTTTTCAGTTTTAATGCCTGGTACAACTAAAGGTACTACATTTATTTGGATAAATATAATGATGACAACAAAAAAAGCTCACAAGAGTTTAATTTAAGAGCTGATATCTAGCAATTTTACATGTTTTTTGGGGAGGGATAAAAAACAATCACTGGAAATACAATTAAGCTTAAGCATGTCAAATAGGACATTAAGTATTATGGAATCAGCTACCTTTTTGGCATGGTCATTGTATTCTTCAGGTAATATAACTTGTTACCAGGCATTAAACTGAACAGATTTTTCCCCCCGTAACTGCATACATTGGTGGCAGAGAACTATTGGATTTCAGTTGATCAATATAAACATCTATACCAGTTAAAGACAAACATTTTCAGTTCCCTCAAGTACATTTTTAGTAAGACTCTTATTACCCGTAAATGTGAAAACCTGGTGATTTTAGAATAAGGACTATCAAATGTTGGACTCCTGTAAAAATCCCCCTGTAGCTTGGCTGTCACAATTTCTGGTGAGTTTTAGAAAAAGCACCTAATTGCCTTTCATGTGGTAGAGTAGCAGCCTAATGGTGATCAGCTAAGCAGGGTGAATTGGCCTCAGTCAAGGGTGGAAACCAGTGGGTGAGTCATTCCGGATCTGCATCATTGCATCAACAAATTAACCCATTTAACAATTGCCAATTGGACTAATGGCTTTAGTGAAGAAACTCATTTGGCGTTGGTAATGAACTGACTTGGAAACATAAACAGTCCAGTTATTAAGTGAACTCCAGCCTTCACCAGCCTCACCTGACACACTGTGATGTACCCCGGTCTATATAGTCTTTGGCTCGAGCTCATTAGCAGCGAAGCCTATTATTACTCAAATCACTGGTTTAAGAAACTAGCCACCCAAACCCATTATCACGCTCATCTATTCTGTCTCATTTGCATACATTACAAATGTGCCTTGAAAAATGGCCGTGCTGGTCTGGTCATCTAATCCTCAGAGAGCAGATTGGCCTGTGCTGCCCTGTTAGGCCAAAAATGAGTGTACGCTGATAAAACCAATCTCATCCAACATAAATGCTAATGAGAGTATGGATGCTGATGAGGCTCTATTTTAGCACTGCTGAGGGAAGCCCGAGCTTGAGTTCCCAAGGTAACGGTGGCTTGGAGTTGAGGGGGCCAGGATGACTCATTTGAAGGGAATCCTGGAGCCTGAACAAAGCTGCCCACACGGCCCACCCAAAGCTCCATCAGGCCAACGTGTAAACAAGACACTGACATGCAACCCCCAAACCAACCCCACCCTAGGCCTTCCCACTGATGGGGGTGGCACTGGAAAAATCCTAGCCTGTACCGGCCTACGACTACCAGCAATAACAGCATGATGAGGCTTTTCTGGTCAATGGGTAAAAGTGATACCATTTAACAAGACTGAGTGTACATTTAGACAACAACCGCAAGTGAAATCATTTTTCTTGTTTATTCTGTTCATTTATCAAAACGATCCCTGATCAGAAATGAGTGCCACGCAAATGTGCACTAAATGCTCAAAACACAAAGGTGTATTTTGAGTTGGGTTGAGAAGTTGAGTTATATGAGTAGAAAATGTACACTTGGCTGGAGAAATGTTATCAGTCGGGATGCATGATAATTATTGCACCAATAATTATTGGCCCGGTAGAGGAAAAAAAATGACACCACACCGATTGGTTCGATATATATTAAAAAAAAAAAAAAAACTGGACTGATAACAAGCGATGTATCATTCAGCTGCGGGCTGGTCACCACTCGCCAGCGGTCAACAGCCAAGAGCCTGCTGTTACAGTGGCTCATGACACCAAAATATTTCTTGTAGTGTGACATAATCCACGACCAACGATTTGGCCCTACGATAGCTCTACGACGCCGAAAAGAAAAGTCTAGCATGTTTGATTTTTTGGATATCTTCCATATAGTGTGGCATATTACCCGCAACTGTCCGACAGCACACCTCGATGTCGACCAATGGGATTGCCTATTGTGACCAGTGCATCACTTCCCGTGCTTGCCGTTGTCAACATACTTCCACGCCGTTGTTAACATTTACTCACACGCACAAATCAATGTTTAACGAAGCTTTAGAGCATGATTCGACACAACGCCGGCTTGTTTATGTACACCCGTTAGTGGTAGCACTAGCTTGCTAGGCTAAATAACGTTTTGCTGCCTGCTTGCGAGCCATATCGTATTAAAAGTACATGAACATACCTCAAGCAATCCTTGAATGAACATCCTCTACCAGGCACCGGTGATGACGACCACTTTTTTCCTCATTTTGTTCTTTTTTTCACCCGACAAAATACACATTGTTGTTGCCGTCGTCATGGTAACGAGTGTATCCGGTCGCATTGCCCGGTGACAGGTTTTCTGCTTCCGCCTCTCCGACAGTGTTTGATTTGACAAGATAAAGCCCCGTGATCGTAAAAGACAGGATGCGGCGCTATCGGAATACATGTCGTATAGTGTTGCCCCTTTTTTGACCAAGATACGGCAAGATTTAATGGCAGTAGTCTGAAATAGTGCAATCGGGAAGGACCAAATTTGTCTTGTAGTCTAATCCAGGCATAATAGTCATACTCACAGAGAAGAGAGAATATATGCCTGTGAGTAATGTTATATACTATGTTTGCATGTGTTTCTACTGGAGTTGTTTGAAGGTTTCTAACTACCGTAACATTGAAGCTAACTTCCGTTAGCCCTTCTATGGCCCCATTATATGCTAACATTAAGCTAGCAGACTATTGTTGTATGGTTTGGTTGACTATTTTGGAGTTTAAATAAACAATGTTTTGTTGTCTTATGTGTCTTGTTTTATGTGTTTATGTGTCTTGTTTTATGTGTCAGTTTACCAGTAAACGTCAAGTGGGAGTGACAAATAGCTTGAAGCAAGCATGCTTCGCCTCTTATTTGGACAACTATGTGAGCAAGTGTTTTCGTTTCCTCAAAGTGATGTGTGATAGTGTCCCATTTCTTGCCAGCAAGCGATTGAACAGGTGATAAGTAATACTTCCAAAAGTATTTTAAGAAGTTTGTGTGTTAAGCGTTTGTGGTGGGTAAAACTGTATAAATATATATATATTTTTTAATGAAAGGTGGATGGATGAATGGTTATATAATGGTGGGTCTGGAACATGTCCCCTGTGAGGGGTTCATTGTCCTTTATATTGTTTAAAACTTCCACTTTGAGACCCGTTTTCAACTACTTGCATTTTTAGTCTCACCTTTGAAATAACAACAAAAGGCCCAAATGTTTTTAAGTGAAAACTGTCCTTTGTCAATGGCGTACTGACAAATGAGTATGCGGTGCATTTTAATTAATGCTTGTGTAGACTGGTGGAAGTGAAAATTCATCCTATAAATGTTATAGATATTTAAAGTTTAATGTGTATGTGTGAATGGTGACACAAATTAAATGACTATAGTAAGCTTGTGGGCTAAGGTACGTGGGAGGAGGAAGAGGACAAAACGAAGTCAGAGAAGGCGGAGGAGGATGATGATAATGTAATTATTAAGAAATTAAAAGTGATCAACAGGCGTGTAATTGACCGCTCATGTTTGTTCAAGGTCAGTATATTCTTATGACTTTGGATGGGTGGTGGGCCAAGATGCAGAGATTTTGACGTTTTATGGATTTCATTTGTTGCTTGCAAAGATTCATTAAAATGAGCTATTGAGTCCTCCAAAGGGCTCACTGTTAACTCAGTCATTTAGTCGGAAATTGTGTGACAAATTAGGACCTGAGAAGTCAAACACCTACTTCAGATAGACAATCGGTAGACATGCTGCACGGTCTATTTTATTATAAATATTCACTCTTAAATTTATAAACCCCCCAAAAATATCTACATACAGTTCATTTAATTTGGTGAACATTTTTAAATTCTTAGCCTTCAGAGTTTTATAGACAAACATATTTCCTCAAATAGTGGCTTCGACTCCAATATGATGTTTTATTTGAACAAACCCCTCTCAACAAATAGAAGCCTTTGTCTTTCCTCCAGGAAAAAAAGGGGGTTGACTGTAATTACCTCAGATCATAGATAGACTCTATTGCTCAGAAAATAGGAAAATGCTCAACCCATTTGAACTTTGTTGCTAACCAAAACAGTAAACACCTAGCAATGCATGCAAAGTGTCGCTCAGATGACTTAATCAAATTAAAGTGTGTCTGTGTGTGTGTTACCGCATGTTCTAATCTAAAATTCCCAGTTCCCAGCGTAATACTAAAGATGATCTTAGATTATCTGGGGACAGTATCTTCTATGGCCCATTTGAGCTCTTGTTGCTAACAAAAACAGAAGTAACTACTGATGCACGCAAATCATCTATTAGATGCATTCATGAAATTAAAGTGTGGGGTCTTACCGCATGTTGCCCGTGCAGGATTAAAAATGACCTTGCATTATGTGGAGACTAGGGGTGGGACGGTACAGGTAACCCGCTTTTTTTTTTTTTCTTTTTTCTCAAAATGATTTGTTTGTTTGTTATTAAAACCATAGTGTACTGAATAATATACAACGTAGTTCAAGACAACTCTTTCGAATGATAAACTGCCTCTTATTCATTGACTAATGTTATACATGTGACAATACAGTAGTGTAAAATATGTACAGCAAATTACATACAAAAAACACTAATGTAACAATTGGATTAAGCGTTGGTCAATTGGTCATTCCTGCACCCCACGGAATGACCCAACGACTCACATTTAAACCAACTGTAACACTTAGGTTGGTAATTAAACTTCGATGAAATGTCCTCAGGTTGGATATATAGTGGGTTGAGCATTTTAATCAATTAATCACATCAATAAATACATCAATCAAACCTTTATTTATATACCCTATTTATATACCCTGCTGAGGGTAAAGAGCTGGTCCACTGTTCCACGGCTAGGACGAAAACACACTGCTCCTCCTGGATCTGAGATTCGACTTCCCGACGGACCCTCCTCTCCAGCACCCCAGAACATGAGCAAAGTTCTGTCGGAGGTGGGAGTTGAAACGTTCCCAGCAGACCCTCACAATACTTTTGGGCCTGCCACGTCAGAGCGGCATCTTCCCCCACCATCGGAGCCAACTCCAGGTGGTGAGTTGACAGCTCCGCCCCTCTCTTCACCCGAGTGTTCAAGACATGCGGCCGCAAGTCCGATGACACGAGCACAAAGTCGATCAACGAACTGCGACCGAGCGTGTCCTGGTGCCAAGTGCACATGTGGACACCCTTATGCTTGAACATGGTGTTTGTTATGGACAATCCAAGATGAGCACAGAAGTCCAATAGCAGAACGCCGCTCGGGTTCGGTTTGGTGCATAGGCACAAACAACAGTCAGAACCCGTCCCCGCACCCGAAGGCGGAGGCTACCCTCTCGTCCACCGGGGTGAACCCCAACGTACAGGCGCCGAGCCGTGGGCGGCAATAAGTATACCCACACCTGCTCGGCGCCTCTCACCGTGTGCAACTCCAGAGTGGAAGAGAGTCCAACCCCTCTCAAGAGGACTGGTACCAGAACCCAAGCCGTGTGTGGAGGCGAGCCAGACTATATCTAGTCGGAACCTCTCGACCTCACACACCAGCTTGGGCTCCTTACCTGCCAGAGAGGTGACATTCCACGTCCCTAGAGCCAGCTTCTGTAGCCGGGGTTCGGATCGCCAAGGTACCTGCCTTCGGCCATCGCCCAGCTCACACTGCACCCGACCCCTATGGCCCCTCCCACAGGTAGTGAGCCCATGGGAAGGGGGACCCACGTTACCCTTACGGGCTGTGCCCGGCCGCGCCCCATGGGTGCAGGCCCGGCCACCGAGCTCCTTCCAGCCCCACCTCCAGGCCTGGCTCCAGAGGGGGGCCCCGGGTGACCTGCGTCCGGGCAAGGGAAACCTCAATCCATTAATATTTTTCATCATAGGAGTCTTTTTGCCGTGCTTTGTCTGGTCCCTCACCTAGGACCTGTTTGCCATGGGTGACCCTACCAGGGGTGTGACGCCCCAGACAACTTAGCTCCTAGGATCATTGGGACACACAAACCCCTCCACCACGATAAGGGGACGGCTTCCAGGAGACTCCAGTTTCACTTGAAATAAATTATTTTACAAATATTATTCTTCCATTATTCTAGACATCCACGGCCATTGTAATGCAGCCCTTTATGTATTTTATGAATCTAAATGGTGTTTCCGCAATGTTTTTAGTATTTCATCAACAGTCATTTTTTAAACATGCAGGCATTATGTGGCTAGAGCATTCAGAGTAAAGTCAGTTAGTCCCTCCAGTTAAGAGCAGCCATTTCATTTGCTTCTCTCCACTGTTGATCAGCACAGTTCATTCAGTGTCTTTAGTCATTAACAAGCGAGAGCCGGCACAAAGGGATTTAAGAGGCAGCATTACTGTTTTGAATGGCTGCATGCTTAATTCTTGTATTATAATTGAGGCAGGAGTGAGACAGAGGTTATGGTAACTGCAGGAAACATGTCCCACTTCACAGAAAGGTTAATGAACCTTGCAAGTCCTATGGGAGATGGAGTATGCTGTTAATTTGACAAACGTGGGAAATAAATGCTTTTATGCTTTTATTGACGGTGACCAATAGCGGCCTTTTCTGAAATGAAAGGTTTTAGTCTTTTCGGGTGCTTTGCTGTGAGGCAAAAACAATCACGTGGAATGCATTTGCTGGAAGAAACTAAGTACATAATTGTTTGCATGGCCATTTCAGGCCAAAATGCGTCTTCATTATTTATTCCTAGTTGGGGGAACATATATTGCAAAATGTACAGTAACCTAATTGAAATACTAATTTTTTCATCCATCTTTCGGAATGATGGAACTTTAAAAACTGTACTTTATTTTAAGTTTCCTTAAACTAATACCAGACAAACAATTGTTTCCTTGTTTTTACTGAACACATCACAGAGTGCAGGGTGGAAAATAATTGTGGTATAAATGGTGGTTGAGCCTCTTTTGGCAGCAATAACCTCAACCAAACATTTCCTGAAGTTGCAGATCAGACCTGCAGGATAGAAGGAATTTTGTACCATTTATCTTTACAAAACTGGTTCAGTTCAGCAATATTCTTGGGAAGTCTGGTGTCAACCGATCTGTTGAGGCCATGCCACAGCATCTCAATCGGGTTGAGGTCAAGGACAAGGTGTATTTTCTTCTGTTTCCAATCAGTTGTTGATTTACTTATGTCCTTTGAGACGTTGTCCCGTTGCATCACTCATCCTCTGTTGAGCTTCAACTGGCAGACAGATGATCTTAAATTTTCCTGCAAGACCAGAGCAATCTGTCCAGGCCCTAATGTAGAAATGCAGTCCCAAACTATGATTCCCCCTCCACCATACTTCACAGTTGGAATGAAGTTTTTATTGTGGTGTGCCTTTTTTTTGTTTTTGCAAAACATAGTGTTGTGTCACCTTCCAAACAATTCAACTTTGGTTTCATCTGTCCACACAGTAGTTTGCCACTAACATTGGAACAGGCACTCTTTTGCAAACTTCCAACCTGTAGCAATGTTTTCTTTGGACAGCAGTGGCTTCCTCTGTTGTGTCTTCCAGTGACATCTAATTTTTTTACATATATATTTGTCAACAGAAATGTTAGCATGTGCCAGAGATTTCTGTAAGTCTTTAGCCGACACTCGCTGTGGTGAATTGTACTTTTGCAGGGATCTTTACAGGATGGCCCCTCCTAGTGAGAGGAGCTACAGTGCTGAACTTCCTCCATTTAGAGACAAGCTGTCTTACTGTGGACTGATGAACTTCAAAGCTTTGAGAGATACTTTTGTAACCACATCCAGCTTAATACAGTAAGTTCCATCCATTCATTTTCCCTACCGCTTATCCTCACTAGGGTCGCAGGGGTGCTGGAGCCTATCCCACCGGACTTTGGGCGAGAGGCGGGATACACCCTGAACTGGTTGCAAGTAAAGAATTCTTAATTGTAGGTCTTCTGAGAGCTCGAGATGGTACACATCGGACAATGCTTCTTGAGAACAGCAAAATTGTATCATTCCCCCCCCCCCCCCCCCAAAAAAAATAAGGGCAGGGCAGTTTTAACGAACACTTTAACTTTAGGTTGGCTGACTCCTGACTTTGATTAGCTCTTGAAAAAGTCATTAGCCTTAGGGTTCACATAGGTTTTCTACTCTGCACTGTGAATGTTTACAGGGCTTGTCTAATATAAACATGAACGCACAATTGTTTGTGTGGTATTAGTTTAAGCAACTGTATATACACATTCTTTTAATAGTTAGGCGAGGAATACTTTGAAAGTGTTCTTGCGAACCTAAATGAGATTAGCTGGAAAAGGTACATGAGACCAGTAGAGAGGTGGTGGGCACAGGAACAAGTATGAATTAATATATAGCTAATCTTCACATTCAAAGAACCTGACAGAGGCAGAATGTACTATAACAAAGGCAAACTTTCTCTATGAATTTAATGGAATTACAAGTTCAACTTTTGAAAGGCCAAAGAAACAGCAGTGAATTAGACACTATACTGTAGGCACACAAATGTTGATAGACATAGCTTAATACATCCTCTATTAATGCTTGGTTAAATACACTGCTACAGTTTTAGAAATTGCTACAATTGACTGGCAACCATTCCAAGGAGTAACTCCCACCTTTTGCCCAAAGTCAGCAGGGCTTCGGTCACCCGCGATCCTAATTAGGACAAGCACTGTAGAAAATGGATTTTGTTCAAAGGGTGAGTACAGTGGTGCTTTGAGAAAGAAGTTTAATTTGTTCCGTGACCACGCGCATCACTTAAAATTATCAAATCTTCTCCAATCATCGTTCCCCGTTGAAATGCCTTTAATCTGTTCCAGCCTGCCCCCAAAAATAAAAAATGTTTTGTGTTTTCCCCCCCCAAAAAAGGGAAACAGCACTCTACACTATAAATATCGCACTTTATATAAAACAAATAATTAAATAGAATGTAAAGAATTAAACAATTAATTGTGGCTCCTCCTGAGGTGTGCGACTTGGCCACCGAGAAGTATAATACAGTAATGCAGACAAACAAAGAAGACTTTCACTCAGCTACTGTAACTGACTCAGTAATCTGTACTAATATTAGTTGTTTGCAGGGGATAAAAATTTACAGTGGGGCAAAAAAGTATGTAGTCAGCCACCAATTGTGCAAGTTCTCCCACTTAAAAAGATGAGAGAGGCCTTTAATTTTTATCATAGGTATCCCTCACCTATGAGCGACAAAATGAGAGAAAAAAAATCCAGAAAATCACATTGTCTGTTTTTTAAATAATTTATTAGCAGATTATGGTGGAAAATAAGTATTTGGTCTCCTACAAACAAGCAAGATTTCTGGCTCTCACAGACCTGTAACTTCTTCTTAAAGCGGCTCCTCTGTCCTCCACTCATTACCTGTATTAATGGCACCTGTTTGAACTTGTTATCAGTATAAAAGACACCTCTCCACAACCTCAAACAGTCACACTCCAAATCCCCACTATGGCCAAGACCAAAGAGCTGTCAAAGGACACCAGAAACAAAATTGTAGACCTGCACCAGGCTGGGAAGACTGAATCTGCAATAGGTAAGCAGCTTGGTGTGAAGAAATCAACTGTGGGAGCAATTATTAGAAAATGGAAGACATACAAGACCAGTGATAATCTGCCTCGATCTGGGATTCCATGCAAGAGCTCATCCCGTGGGGTCAAAATGATAAAAAGAACGATGATCAAAAATCCCAGAACCACACGGGGGAATCTAGTGAATGACCTGCAGACCAAAGTAACAAAGGCTACCATCAGTAACACACTACGCCGCCAGGGACTCAAATCCTGCAGAGTCAGATTTGTACCCCTGCTTAAGCCAGTACATGGCCAGGGCCGTCTGAAGTTTGCTAGAGAACATTTGGATGATCCAGAAGAGGATTGGGGGAATGTCATATGGTTAGATGAAACCAAAAAAGAACTTTTTGGTAAAAGCTCAACTTGTTGTGTTTGGAGGAGAAAAAATGCTGAGTTGCATCCAAAGAACACCATACCTACTGTGAAGCATGGGCGTGGAAACATGCTTTGGGGCTGTTATTCTGCAAAGGGACAACTGATCCGTGTAAAGGAAAGAAAGATTTTGAGTGAAAACCTCCTTCCATCAGCAAGGGCATTGAAGATGAAACGTGGCTGGGTCTTTCAGCATGACAATGATCCCAAACACACCACTTGGGCAACGAAGGAGTGGCTTTGTAAGAAGCATTTCAAGGTCCTGGAGTGGCCTAGCCAGTCTCCAGATCTCAACCCCATAGAAAATCTTTGGAGAGAGTTGAAAGTCTGTGTTGCCCAACGATAGCCCCAAAACATCACTGGTCTAGAGGAGATCTGCATGGAGGAAAGGGGCCAAATACCAGCAACAGTGTGTGAAAACCTTGTGAAGACTTACAGAAAACGTAAAAAACTGCCATTGCCAACAAAGGGTATATAGCAAAGTATTGAGATGAACTTTTGTGATTGATCAAATACTTATTTTCCACCATAATTTACAAATAAACTCTTTAAAAATCAGACAATGTGATTTTTCATTCGCCTGTCTATGACATTCCCCATTATGTGTTGCATCAAACTAGCTGAGTTAAGTAATGTGGTTTCGTTTTTTGTCACGTGTAATTTGTTTTATGTTTAGTTTGACAGTAAACTTTAACTGGGAGTGTCATTCAATAGCTTGAAGCGTCTATTTTGAAGATTTGTTCATCAAATTTTCAAAATGCCAAACCACTGCTTATTGTGAGGTAAGCTGACGCTGAGTTCACTGTCCCCTTACAGAGCTCAGATCTCAAATTTTTGCTCGCAAGTCAAAACAAAAAAATTCAGTGCCCAAACTATGGCACGTATTTCAAAACACTCGCAAGTCGAGTCACTCATATCTCAAGACACCACTGTATTCTTAGTTTATTCCCATTTTATTTTACACTGGCTACCTTTACAATTGTATGATAGTTCAAAATGTGTATTTGTTGCTTGCACAAGTCACTTTAAACAGCTTCAACGGAAGAAAAATGCATTTCAGGTGATGTTGTTGTTACAACGGAACCTACTTGTATTGTGTCGAGTACCAGTTCTGTCAAGAGGTCTTGCTGCAATAGTGTTATAGAAAGTGCAAAAATGGAAGACTGTCCTAAACTTGCATACCAGTCTTGACCCAATTCTGTTTGATAGCCATTTTTTCCAACCCAACCTGCCCTCTCCTTCTCTCAGGTATACTATGGGTGCTGCTCTGCCTGCCTGGCCTGTGTGCATAATGTTTGGCAGAGAAGCTCTGCAATCCCTCTTAACCTTTGGCCTTGGCTTATTGTTACCTGTGAGCAGCACTATGGAAAACATGTAGTGAGAATGCTGTACAGACCTGCAAGCTGTTTGTGTACTATAACTATGGAGGAGGGCATGGGAGGAGGGAAGGAAGAGAAAGAGAGAGCTATTTAATCCCCCCCCCCCCCAAAGGAACTCCCCTCTCAACCCATATCGTGAACTCGCAGGCAAATCACGATGCTGGAAGGCACACCACACACGCACACAGTGCTGTCTTTTTAATTTTGTCAGCTGAAAGAAATCTATACAGTGCGTCGGAATACGACTGTGCCACTGAGCTAAGTGAACTATACATCACCCTGGAATGTAAACAGGTTTCTTCTAGCAAGTGTAGCATAAAAATACCACATTGCAACAAACCTCTTGGCGATGATAATGGTCAATAGCATAGATCAGAGGTCTTAGAAGATGCATGGTTGTTAGTCCAACAGCATCTCAATAAATTGAGCAAATCCACACACAAATAAAACGGCAACCGTACACTAATTATTCATATATACTGTACATGTACTGCAGAACTGTATAATCCCCAACATTAAACCACAAGCAGTTTCCATCAATGAATAGATGGTATTATATTTATCACAAAAGTAGTCACAATGAATTGTACATTAAAATCAGACTGATAAGACTGTAGTAGAGAACCATTTATAATCATGAAAAAAAAATCTGTATATACATATTTCCTCAAATAGTGGCTGTCACTAGACACCCTACCCCATTGAGTCACTGGGTGTGCCATTCAGAAGTCGAATAAACACCTATGTCAAATAGATGTTTCCTTTTTCCCATTAGGAAAGAAAAAACGAGAAGAATCTGGAACTACCTCATACCGTTCAAATAATAGAAATTTGGAGTACTTCCAATTCATCATTAATCCTATAGAATTGTATATTTTGTAATTGTCTTATTTGACTGCATTCTATACATTATTATACAATATAAGACATTTTCCTGCACTGGACCCTTAAAACATTTATATTTAGAACCCTGCTTTGTGCCATATTTGAATGGTCTTTTTCCACTGGTTGTGTTTTATTTTTTTTAACGCATTTAGTTGTTTTCATATATAAAATGTGTTTAACAATAAATGGTCAAAATGTCAGAGAAAACTGCGATTCATTACATGTAATTTTAAGGAAAAACACTATATCAGGATAAATACTGTATTATCGGGATACAGAATTTTGTCGATATTGCACAGCACTATGCAGAAACATTAGTATCATCATATCATATAATAATGACATCAATATCTATCACTTGTATTACTTCATTCCTTCACCAATGAAAATCGACAAGACAATCAATGAGGAATCAAATCGATAAGCAGTATCGATAATGGAATCAGAATGGCAAAATTTTTTATTCATTCCCATCCCTAATTCTTTCTAATTGACTTTACTGTATTATATTTGTTGTTATACATACATATGCTGTCAAAGATGACTTTTGAAATACGAGTTGGGAGTTAGACAGGCCGCTATAATATCTGCCAACTTTTGCATTCATAGCTGTCATAGTTAATTATAATGCCAAAATACAAAAAAATACATTGGCTGTGGGAAGTCCTTTGTCAAGTCTTTGTTTTTTGTGTACAATTATTAACTGGCAAGCATGCTATATACTTAAATAAGGGCTATTTTAGGAGAGCATAATTATTAGTGAGTTGTTTTTATCAGCATGCCTCACTCCCCTTCACCGTACTCTGAGAGACACCACTAAGTGGAAGCCACGGCCTCGGCGACCCCCCACTAATTCAGACATTTGTGCTTGTATACGCCCCCCCCCCATGCATGCTTTTTTCCCCCCCTCCATCCATGTCAATCAAATAAAAAAGTGACGGGTTACAAGGGAAAAGATAAGCAGAGACTGACAAACATGTACCCCACCTTAAATCACCAAATCTTATTTGGGGCCCAGTGCCAGAGATAGTGCTTTTGACTCGAGGAGGGTGGGTGGGGTGGGGAGTTTGGTGGGGTGGGGGGGTTGGGCTACGAACGACAAAGACAACAGCTTGTGAGGGGGAACATTGTCTGTGGCTGCTGCGACTGGAAATCTTTTCAGGAAAAAAAAAACAGGATTTGATGCACAATGGTCGTGGGTGTAAAGAAAGGGGGCTCATATTAAGAGACGTATCTTTATGTGTGCCGAACGACCGGCATTTAACTGCATTTGCATGGAGCAGGTCCAATCTGCTCTTTCCTCTCTCCCTTTCTCACTCTCTAAAAATATATACAGTATATCTAGTGTGACAGAAGCGTTCCAAGAGGGCTTTCAAGGTTGTCCTTGCTTTCTTGGAGTTAAATGGATATAACCAAGATGGTAAGCATAGACATTTTAGGTAGCAACACATTGACACACAATAGTCCTTCCTTAGACAAATACCAGCCACAATTTCAGAATGTGTGTATTATTATTGGGAGCTGTGTGTAATATTCTGGTTGTTTCAGCTGGTTGCATGAGAGTCAAACATATTAGGAACAGCTCTCAGTATGATGAAGTACAGTTCTACGCAAACACAATAATAAACGTGTTGTTAAATGAATATCTCTGAGATTGTCAGTCAAAACAGATCTTTATTATAGTTGTAAAGGCAGAGCACCAGTTGTCAGAAAAATTCCAGGACTGACGTAACAACAGATATATTTCAAACCCTAACTTTCGCTTTCGATGTGGGCTAGACGATCAACCAGCGCGACAATGCGCCTGCCCATAATGCCGTGAGCATTCGGCAGTTCCTGGCCGAGAAGAGTATCGGCGTGCTGGAGCAACTACATCAAAGTGGCCGTGAAGATGAAGCTGTGGAGGATCTCGGAAGAATTTTTCCAGGAGTGCATGAAGGGGTGGGAGAGGAGGGTTGGAGAGAACGTTACTTACTTACTTACTGATTACTTTGAAGGGGAAAACAAGTACATTGGAACCTCAGTTTTTGTGATTAATCTGTTCCAGAAAGTCTGACAAAAACCGAATTGTACGTACAAAATCCAAAGCAACGTTTCCCATAGGAAATTTTTTTTTCCAGACACCCAAAAATATTCACAAAAAATACATTTTAAACATATCTTTACATCCAAAATAGTGTGAAATAAATAAGGGACTAATTAAATGGTAAATAGACTGCACTTATCTACATTCTACTATCTGCGCTTTATCTACACCATCTAACATTTAATATTACTTTTACTTTTAATGAAGACTTAATGGCATCTGCAGTGAGGATGGGCGAAAGGGCCGACATTTTCTGAGGTGAGGTCTTGAATTCTATCGTACTTATAACCTTCTTTATAAAATGGCACTTGGAACTTCCTGTCATATTGTGCAAAAAGGGTTCAACAGAAGGCAAGGTGTATTCCACAATTCAAATATTTAACAACTCAAAGCAATAAGTCTCCCTGTCTGCTCCACAACACTCGGACAAGTTGTGGCAACATCAGCGTAGCATCCTGTCAAAGCTCAGGCCTTCAAAATAAAAACATGCCAGGATATAACCATACTTTATTTGACCCTGTGGTGCCTTATTAAGCAGTCACACTCAAACTATTTTGTGGTTTGTTCATTGATTAAGACTGTTAAATAAGCCACCATGTAGCCCAAGAAAGTGTGGTGAAACTGTCTTATTATACACAATAAAGAAGGGATTACTATATATCTTTTGTGACACCAGTCCTGGAACTTTACAGACACACCTTGTATTTGATACAGCTCTTGTATTAGATCTCAGACATTATATTGTGCATAATGTTGTGGCTGGTCAGTGTATGTCAAAAATTGTTTATATCTCAATTGCATTTTTTAAATCATGAATAATATACAAAACTACACAGAGTATTTGCTTTTGACAGAAAAGTGCTCACCTTTCATATAGAGAAACCTCCTCAATAATTTAAAAAGAGCAACTCAAACAGCGAAGTTATAGAGATAGCAAGAGGCTTCATCAGCTATGGTATTTGTGTGTGCGTGCACATGCCTGCCTGTGTGTGCGCACAGAGGATGGCGCCAACAATTGAGCGGAGGATTCTTATGTAATTCTCCTTTTCGGTGGCACAGACCAGTGAGAGCGTCAGCCCACACTGGAGAGGAAAGTGTTTGCTATTAAGCCGCAAGTGTAAGAGGCGCTTGGTGTGTGTTGAAAAGGGGCCGCAACAAGTTCTAGGTGGGGCAGAGAATATGTAATTTTAATTCCTGTTGTAAGACAATCTACCCCATTATGCATACAACGCAAAAGATCTGGTTAGTGTAAAATGTCTTATCTAATCTGTAAGGAAACGTATTTAAGGTTAGAGAAGGATGCATTTTCTATTCTAGCAGAATTAACATTTCAATATTTCAGTTAAGTGGTGATTTATTGTTATTTTTACACTGGTAATAGAAGAATGCCCCACCTCCACATGCAGTTCAGCTGTCCTCATCAGGCAATGGAGGGCTGAGTGAGAGAATAATGAACTGTTGAAGCACCTCTGAGATTTATTTTGGCTGCAGCTGACAATAGGATGAGCGTGATGAACAGATGTTAAGCATCTCCAGCTGGGCTTCCATGTTAAGGATTATTGTTGTTAATATTTCTCAGGGGAGGGGCATTGGAACCTTTACATTTGAACGTCCCAGAGGTCATACGCTTTGGAAACTGACCAAAATGTTTGTGTGGGGGGGACCATCATGTCACATGAGACTTCAGCAAATAACTCCATCAATGTGTTTTGCTTTTTTGCGTGTAATGACCACCATGGAACACGAAATGGAGCTCACAGAGCCTCGTGAACTGCGGACTCTGAGGTTACGTCCCAGTGGCTAATGCTAACCCATGCTAACGTGTCTGCAGTAGGCAGGAGCGAGTCGGCAGTTCCGGCTCTCACACAGTCACATGCACACACAGAACCCTCGTCCCTCACGCCACACTTAAAGGCATTTTTTAACTTGTTGGGAGACAGGAAGTCATTGGCTCTTTGTGTACTGGCCTTTCAGACACCATATGAGCGCTGTCGCATATTTTTTTTTTTTTTTTTTTTTTGTAGTACCTGTACTAAAGAAAAACTGGCACCATGCTATTTTCAACCTAAAAATACTTCGATCCGGTACTGGCATCAGGACTAGTCTGAGTGAACAATAAGACATTAATAGTAAGGGAACCGCCCATTTTGGACGTAACAGGACCCACTTTACCTCACAGCTGTGCAATGTGAGTTGGCAAAATTACTTATGTTAACATTTATAAGGTTTAATGCATTTCCTTAATAACATTCTTTTATTTTTCCATAACTCAGGTGTAACTTCTCTGAAAGCAGCAAGCCATTGTTTGTCTTATCCATGTGGGCTACGACAGCTGGCTGGGTAGCTGGTGGGAATGTCCTGATTAAGGAAATTGACTGAATCTGACTGAAGGACCTTCCTTATAATCTGGCTTTTCGAGTTTCAGCTTCAGAGAGAGAGACAGTTTGGGGGATTGCAAGAAGCATCAGGACAGCCGGCCATCTCCCCCTCTCTCTGCTTTCTCTCTGCTTTCTCCCTCTGTCTCTTTTTGTTTCTATCATGTAAATAGTTATTTGTATTTAAATAAATCATAAAGACAAGATTGCCTCCTTAATTCTAAAAAAGAGGAATTTCCAACACATATGTAAATTAGCTACATTGTCAATGTCAGAAAAAAGACTACGAGAACATCTGAATTTTATTTTGGGTTAATCAGAGGAACTTGTAATGGTGGTATTTGTGTGCTGACTCCCATTGACAGGAGTTTGAATTCTGAAGACAGTTACTTCCCAAGTTATAAGAGGATGTGAAACCACAATCTCTTGTCTATTTATATTAAGCCTCTCAAAAAGATTTCATTTTTTTCAATTGAGTTGTACAGGTTATAGGATGAATTTTTTTTAAAATGATTTATCTTGGTCTCATTTTTTTTAAGAGTACAACAACAACAGAGGTGTGCAGACCTTATATCTGTATTTTTTTAATGTTATTTAAAACACACGTGACTACAATACAACATAAAGCATATGCACCTTAAAACAAAAGTGTGACAACAAGTGAAGCTTAGATTGAAGTTGCTCCTGCTATGTAGGTTGCACTGCTGTGTTACAAAGTTTATGGAAGCACACACACGCAAACAGCATGTTTGGCAACTTTGGAGGACAAAAAAAAAACATTAAAAAAAGAAAACTGTTCAATTCCTTTGCGCCCACCCTCTTGTCATAATATATGAATGTCCCGTAAGGTTATTTGTTTGCTGGGAAATGAAGTGCTCAACTGGATTAAAAACACACTGCATATGTTTGGAAATCTGTTTCCCTGGGCGTACGAGTAGCATGAAGCGGCAGCTTGCGTCTGCTCGCAGAGAGAGGGCAGACACTCTCATCATTAGCCGGGCTACAATGTGCTTAGCTACCTGCACCAATCTGCACAGCCAGGCACCACTCTGACGCCACAGATGTTCCCAGCGCCAGGTGCAAAGTAGCGAGAGGGGAGGCGGGGACGGCAATGAAAAATGGAAATATCCAGCAGAATACACAATAAGAGTTTAATTATGAATAATACCAATGGCTCTTTGTTCTCACAATGGTTTCCATGGCCATCAGGAAGTTGCTTTTGGCTACCATATGGGGACTGCTGTCTGTCACAAATAAACTCAGGAATAATTACAAGGTAAAGAACAATGCCGTTATTTATGTTCATTTGTAACTCAGTATAAAATAAAAACTATTGTAGAACAATAGATTAACAATTGAAACATCTCACACTTTGTGTTTCATGTGTCCACAAAAGAAGATTGAAACTGAGAGAAGCGTCACTGCTTAGTTTTCTTTGTGAAGAATGGTAACCATCCATCCATCCATTTTCCAAACTTCTTATCCTCAGTACACACCTATCCCAGCTATCTTTGGGCGAGAGGCAGGGTACACCCTGAAGTTGTCGCCAGCCAAGTGCAGAGAATGGTAACCCTTTGTTTTAATTTTAGCCATTTCTTTTTGCAAACAAACAAACATCCATCCATCCATTTTCTATAGCGGTTATCCTTATAAGGGTTACGGGTGAGTTGGCGCCTATCCCAGCTGACAAAGTGAGCAATCGCAGGGCACATACAGACTAACAAGGATTCACACTCACATTCACACCGATGGATAACTTTGGAATGTGGATGGAAGCTGGAGTAACTGGAGAAAGCACGTGGAGAACATGCTAACTCCACAGAGGTCCTGAGCCGAGAATCAAAACCGAGGACCTCTCAATTGTGAAGCAGATGTGTTAACTCCTAGTTCACAGTGCTGCCAGCAAACAAACAGATAATTTTTCACATTGAAACATTCCAATTTTGGGGGGGGGGGGCGTCGGGATCTCGAATGGATTAATGGTATTCTTATTCATTTCAATGAGGAAAGATGATTGTGAATTGAGACATCAAATATACAGTGGCTGAAATAAGTATTTCTAAGTCACCATTTTTCTCACTAAATATATTTCCAAAGGTGCTATTGACAAGAAATTTTCACTAGATGTTGGGAACAACCCAAGTCATCCATACATACAAAGAAAGTAGAACAAATAAGCTCAGAAATTAAGTTGTGTGTAATAATGTGAAATGACACAGGGAAAAAGTATTGAACACATGAAGAAAGGGAGGTGCAAAAAGGCATGGAAAGCCAAGCCAATACCTAAAATCTATCAATAGTTTTGCTGAACAACATTTGGACAAGCCAGTTAAATATTGGAAGAATATAGTCCGTCCGGTCTGATGAGAGCAAAATGTAACTTTTTGGATGCCACAAAACACACCATGTTTGGAGGAGAAATGGCACTGCTCATCACCCTAAAAACACCATACCAACAGTAAAGTTCGGAGGTGGGACCATGATGGTGTGGGGCTGCTTTTCAGAAAATGTTACTGGTAAACTTCACATTATTGAAGGAAGGATGAATGGCCAAATCTACCAAGACATTCTTGACAAAAATCTGCTGCAATCTACTAGGTTGATGAAAATTAAACGAGGGTGGACATTTCAGCAGAATACTGATCCAAAACATACTGTCAAGGAAACTCTCAATTGGTTGCAAAGCTGTTAAAATGGCCCAGCCAATCACCTGACTTGAATCCAAACGAAAATCTATGGAAAGAACTGAAACTCAAGGTCCATAAAAGTAACCCATGGAACCTTCAAGATTGAATGGGCCAAAATCACACCAGAGCAATGGATATGACTAGTTTATCCATACAGGAGGCGGCTTTAACCTATCATTGCAAAGAAAGACTTTTGTACAAAGTATTAAATAAATACCATCTGGCGTGTTCAATACTTTTTCCCTGTGTCATTTCACATTATTACACATAATTTCTGATCTTATTTGTTCTATTTTCTTTGTATATATGGATTACTTTGGTTGTTCCCAACATCTCCCGGTCACCGGCTCTTCCGACTCCTTCCCTCAGGTAGAAACCTACCGATCAATGCAAACTAGAACTAGCAGACATTCCAACAGCTTCTTCCCTCTTGCAATCAACTCCTTAAACAGCTAACTTACAATTCCATTGCAACATGCTGCCAATTTCTTTTGTCTGAATTTTTTGTCACATTTCTGTCAGGCCAATTATATATTACTCGTGCACTCACTGTAGTAGTCTCGCCACGCTGAACTATTTGCATATCTGTTGTTGACCAATACTGGCCACTCATGCCAGAGTAGCATCTGCCCCATTTGCACACTGACTGAGGAGTATCTGCAACATTTGCACAATCAACATTGTCCCAAATTATCGCGCTACTAGTCACTTTAAACTGCATACACTCCTTGAAGTCTCGGCGCCCTTTGCACAATGGTCATAGCGAGATTAGTCATTCAAATGGCTCTAAGTGGTAGAGGACATCTTTTTGCACAATTGTGAAAAAAATAAATAAATTGTACCGGCATTACCAGATAACTAGCAACCCTTTATTGCTCAGTGACTGTTTTTCTCAATGTCTTTATGTCTCAAAAGTGTTCTGTCAATTGACTGTCTGTTGTCCTACTAGAGCAGCTTCAACTACCGGAGACAAATTCCTTGTGTGTTTTTTTTTGGACATACTTGTCAAATAAAGATGATTCTGATTAATTTTCTTGTAAATACATTTAACAGTCAGAAATACTGTTTGCATCTCTTTCAAAGCACAACATGCAAAAATCTCAAATATAAAAAAACCTAACAACAAGTAAACGAAATTCTTGCCTCCCCCTCCCAAATAAAAATATCCTTGTATTTAAAAATAGATTTTTCAACCTAATCGTGGACCGTGAGGTCTCATTTTGTACAAAAAGTGAAAAATCGCTTATTTAGTTGATTTGGCATAAGCTACAGCCAAAGTATAATTTAGAGTACCGGTACATTATTATTCTTATTATTATTTGTATTCATTAAAATTTGGCAGGCTTTAAGAAATTTTTGGATCGCTTTAGTGGGTTTATGACTCTATACCTATGTGTCAAATACTTGTCTAAGTACAATTTTTACGCATCATATAGCAGAGGATTACTGTATCTGTAACTCCATGATGATAAATTGCAGGGACTCATTGTTCCAGGGCTAGGACTCAGTGTTTCCTGACATGTGCGTCCTGGGACCCACATAGTGTGTAAAATGATCTCTGCCAATAGTCAGTTTCAGCGCCCAAAAAAACACAAATTTTTTTTGGTAATGTGTTTTTTTTTTTTTTTTAAATAATAAATACAGCACTCTACAATATTGTACTTCATTAAAACATACAGTAATAACTTAATTTAATAGAAACAGTTTGCACCTCATAAACATTCATAATAAATCTGGTGTGCTGGAATAATCCATCCATCCATCCATTTTCTGAGCCGCACCTCCTCACTAGGGTCGCGGGCGTGCTGGAGCCTAACCCAGCTATCATCGGGCAGGAGGCAGGGTACACCCCGAACTGGTTGCCAGCCAATCGCAGAGCACATACAAACAAACCATTCGCACTCACAGTCATACCTACGGGCAATTTAGAGTCTTCAATTAATGCATGTTTTTTCGGATGTGGGAGAAAACCAGAGTGCCCAGAGAAAACCCACGCAGGCACGGGGAGAACATGCAAACTCCACACAGGTGGGGCCAGGGATTGAACCCAGGTCCTCAGAACTGTGAGGCTGACGCTCTAACCAGTCGGCCGCCATGCTGGAATAATATTAGTCATTTTTCACAGGGGATAATAAATACTGTGCTGTAAAACAGTATTTGCCCCCTTCTCAAATTCTTATTTTTTGGGGGTGTTAGTTCATCAAATGGATGTAAATACCAGACAAACATAACCATAGTAAAAATTTAATGCAGCTTTTAAATTATGTTATTTATTGAGGAAAAAAATATGCAAAGCTCTCGTGTGTGTGTGTGTGTATTATCGTATTATTATATTATTATTATAGTCTAGTATATATATATATATATATATATAGGCGGCACGGTGGCCGACTGGTTAGAGCGTCAGCCTCACAGTTCTGAGGACCCGGGTTCAATCCCCGGCCCGCCTGTGTGGAGTTTGCATGTTCTCCCCGTGCCTGCGTGGGTTTTCTCCGGGCACTCCGGTTTCCTCCCACATCCCAAAAACATGCATGAATTGGAGACTCTAAATTGCCCGTAGGCATGACTGTGAGTGCGAATGGTTGTTTGTTCCTATGTTCCCTGCAATTGGCTGGCAACCAGTTCAGGGTGTACCCCGCCTGCTGCCCGGTGACAGCTGGGATAGGCTCCAGCACGCCCGCAACCCTAGTGAGGAGAAGCGGCTCAGAAAATGGATGGATGGATATATATATATATATATATATATATATATATATATACACTATGACGATTACTGCTGGCTCGCTATCGTCTGCCATGATGTGTTGGATCAACTTTATCCCATTTATTTTGCTGCGTCCCCCTCCTGCAATGGCTCGTTTCCGGCTTTGGTAGGCGCTTGGGCTTAACTATCAGACGCCTAATTCCACAGAGATCATAGACTCGGTGGAAGGCTGTAGACTTCACCACTGTCCCCATTGTGGCCACCAAGGCCAAATGCGCACGTGCAGAAACAACGCACAGTTAATCAAAATGGCGTCGGCCATAAGCAAAGACTAAATATCGTGAAATCATTTTCATTTTTTTTTAAGTATATGCGGCATGGCAACAGTTCCAGCTCTTGTCAGAGTAAAATAGTATGTTATTCTTTGATTCGTTGTGATTCAGATCTGAAATTTCCGATTCGGCATTCGTTTTTTTGTTTGGTTTTTTTGCGGCAGACTCGAATGACAATTGGACTCACCACCGATTTGTGAGCAGCCCTAGTATTTGCCAAACTGCTACTGGTTGTACAGTTCACTGCCACCATCTAGCCCTCACAACTCAAGACAAAAATAAATAAATGAATGAATGAATGAATAAATTAGCCAAGCGACAATTCGTATCCCAAAATACTGGTAAGCTAGGTCACTTGTAATTAAGTCTAAGTAACACTGCACAGTGGATAACTTGTCTTTATACTTGTAGTACATGAATGTTAAAATTGCCTGTACAGTTTTCATGATGACGACACTTAATAAATTATTTTTGCATTATGAAATATGGAAAAAATGGTTTAGAAATTAGAACAACTTGGAAATCATCCAGCATCACTGAATGGATTGAATTAAATTTAAGAGGTTCCAGGGTACAAGTTGTACAAGCAGTTAAATCTATTTGGTTTTGGTTCACATTGCAAAACAGTGAATAAAATAGCATTAATAAGTTACACGCCTAATAGTTTGCATTTTAAGGACATCTAGAGGTGTGGAGCAGATGATCTCCGCAGGCCTCAGAATTCACAAACACCAAGCCAGCTGGTCTGAGACAATCACAATACTTCACTGTTTGCCTGACCAGCAACAGAACACAGGCTCTGTCGCTCCCTCGGGAGCCGATACAAGAGAGCTGCATGTTAAAGCATGCATATCCCTCATGCACCATATTAATGAGCACAGCATGCTTCGGCTTAAAACTGTCCAACTGTCTTCAATTAGCCAGAAAGAGAAAGTGTTACAGCCTCATAGAAGTAAATTTAAATGTGTGTGTGTGTGTGTGTGTGTGTGTGTGTGGACGCACTAATGATTTTTCAAGGAATTATTTTATCCTAAAAAAATTAACATGGGAAAAAAAAGCCCACATAAATCTAGTAATTATCGTAATGTTAACTTCAAATCCATGAAAACCTCAGGCTCTACATCCTTCTTAAAGAGGATTTGACAGCGATAATGAACACCTTAGAGCATGAAAGAGCATTAAGTGAACCACAGTTCATGTTGCATCAGTTTTGACTCACAAGCCACTGAAATGATCATGAGTTTTTTTTAACAAGAACAAGTAACAGCTAGTGTTGTGCGCATAAGCTACATCTATTCTAAAACTAATGATTTACTTGTTAGAGTAATTATCGCTGTGAGACATGCTGGAACATCTGCATTGATTTAGAGTCTGGGAGGCCAGCAATAGGAGGGAGAGGCTCACAATCTGGATTTTGACTTAAGAGACCAAGACAATATGCTGATGCTTATTTTGGTAATTGACCGTAAATTGATGTAAAACTGTGTATCCCCCATTCCAAATGGCATTTTACTTAGTATACACTCAAAGGTTTAGACTCACTTATCCTAGTCAGTGAGAAAGTGTGACCAAGCCATTTCAGTGGCACGGTGTGTCTATGTGTGTATTGAAAGTCATATACAAACTCTGCAAGCAGATATAGTGAAATTTACAGTATAAGGTTAAAGGTTGGCGGATGAAAGATTTCCAAAAATACACCTCTTAAATCGCACAAAACATGACATGTCGGCATATCACTTGAGACATCTCCACACCTCACAAAGTTAAGTTCAGCGAGCATCAACATTTAACTGTCTATGTGTTTTGCTTTTACTTTGGCTATTTTGCAAGGCTTATTACAAAGAAAAGCACAGCCTTAACAAGGGGTGTTAAGCATGAAGTATACTATACTAAAGTTAGGAGAAGCAAGCAGTAAGACTCCTGAATCCAGCCACTTTTTATCCTATTTTTTAATTGTTTGTAAGTTATACTATACACTTGACTGGCCATTAAGAATGTTAGAAAGTGAGAGCACTGCGCTGTCTACACTAAAAACTGAAAATTGCTTATGATCTTAATCTTAACAGCTCTAAAGATATATGAAAGTGTTTAATTTGGTCTACATTTTGGTATCTATAGTTGTCCACAGATTTTTACACTTGTACGAATGTTCGTACTTACAGTTGCGGCTGAGCGATATGGTTTTAAAATAAAATACTTCTTCACAGGGCGGCACGGTGATCGACTGGTTAGCACGTCCGCCTCACACTTTTAAGGACCTGGGTTCAACTCTGGCCTGGCCTGCATGGAGTTTGCATGTTCTCCCCATGGCTGGGTTGGTTTTCTCCGGGTTGCCAGCCAATCGCAGGGCACATATAAACCTACAACCAGTCACACTGACATTCATAATTTAGAGTCTCAATCAACCTACCATGCATGTTTTTGGGATGTGGGAAGAAACCGGAGTACCCGGAGAAAACCCACGCAAGCCGGGGAGAACATGCAAACTCCACACAGGGGAGGCCGGATTTTAACCCGGGTCCTCAGAACTGTGAGGCGGATGTGCTAACCAGTCGTGCCGCCCGGATGGATTTCAGGACTGGGATTTTTTTTCCCTAGATTTGGAAAAAAATAGTTTTCGATCTTTCCACCTTTGCTGATAGAAAAAGAAAACGACAATTACATTGTTAAAAACAAGTCTTTGTGTGATTTGCTTTATTTCTCATGATACTAAGCAAGATTTGAAGCAGTTTCTTTCCATCAGGTTTTTTCCAAGCAATTGCACCAACTTCCACAGAAATAAGAGTAGCAACATGACAAGATTTTCCAAAAATGACAGTCTAAAATGCTAAAGTCCGGTTGGAATGGCCACTTCAACCTGAGTACAACACACCAAGAATTTAGAAAAATCAGATGATGGGTTCCGGAAAAATCAAATGTTTGTGTAAGAAAAAAAAATGCCTTTTTGGGGACAAAATGTTTTTGTGGGATATCAACTATAGAAAATGTGATTCCAAAAACACCAAATTAGTGTAGAACAGTATAAAATCATTATTTCTCAACATTTCTCCTTGATCCTTTCGTTTCAACTGCTCCTCGGAAGCTCTTCTCCGATTGGCTGACAAATTTCAGTTTAAAATATCCCCCAATAAGCTCATACAGGCCAAACTTATGAGTGGTTCTCAAAATTGACGTGTCCAAAATGTTTGTGGTTTGGAAACTCATACCTCAGGTCAAAACTTATCAACCGTTGATAAATTACTGTTTTCAATGGGCAGCGTGTCTTTTGCAATGTGCAGCGCGATTAACTCTGTAATTGCCTTCCACCTTGGCTCCTTTCTCATCATATAAAACAAAGCTTAAAAATTATCTCGCTCATGTTGTGTGTTTGTTGAAAATTAGTCACTCGTGGAGTCGGAGAAGTTGCTGAATATGATGACAATGCCACTAATTTGGCAACACTGACTCCGCATTTGTAAACTAGCGCCACTCTGTAAGGAGCCATGTTGTTAATATCAGGAGTGCACATCAGTGGGGACGTGTTTTGAACAATGAAATCCCCTATTTCTTTTCCCTTTTTAAATTAAAAATTACCATGACAAATGAAATACAATTAATTGATAAAATCGACTGAAATTCAGCTGTATTCAAATATTGCTAGCAGTTTGAAAACTGCATATTTCCATTTAATCATTGTCGTGGAACAGACTGGCTTCGAAATTATAGGTTCCACTGTATATTCTTTAAATTAATCGGAGAATTAATCATGCTGTTACTTCCATGGACTCTGACTTTTAGTCAAATTCATCTTTGCATTGGGCTCTGAAATGCAAACGTCTGTGAAAGCTCAACGAGAAACTTACTGCTTGATGAAAGGGGTTTTTCAATTCTGGCACCCGGCAAAGAAATACTCAACATTCTCTAATAAGTGAAAAGACAGCTTTTAACTGTACTGCAGCTGAACTCAAGGTGAGCAGTAAGTAAGACACAGGTAAACCCAGTGTCCTTGTTCTGCAACCTTTGCCTCTAATGAGACCTGTTGTTTAGTCCAGCCTGATCTCAATTCATACCAGACTGAATCAAGAAAATCTTTACCCTTCATAACTAAAGGTATGGATAAAGAATACTGATTAATTATAGTAGCATCTACAAACTACTGCAAGCCAACATGACTTTGCATTCATAAATGAAGAGAGACTATAGGTAACAAAGGAGTGTGGCAGAAGCAGCTCCTATCAGTGGACGAGCGACAGAAACTGTCCAAAGTTTAATTTTATATTTAGATTAGGAAAAAAAAGCTAACTGCAAAGTTAAGGGGGGTTGGGCAGATATATGTATATTTCTTTTTTAAAAAGCTATATTTTAACCGATTACAGTGCATTCATTGTCATACTACATAATCTTGACATAATACTGTATGTCGGTCTTCGCCTGATTTAAGAGATCTGTCAGTGTGACATGAAATGAAATCCAGTGCACACTTTGGGAGGGGGGGACAAAGTTGAGGTTGTGTGATGTCACAGAGTCACACTGGTCAATTAAACACCTCCCACTATGGGTTGGCATCACTCAAAAGGCTCATTAACCCTCCTGACCAAACAGCGGTCACAATGAGAAAAGCATGCCGTCAAACTGCCCAAGCCCCTCATGGGCAGCACAGGTCAACACCCACACAAGTGACATGGAAGTGAATTGCTAGAAAGACTGCACTATGCTAGTCTCTCTGGGCACTTAGTTTAGTTGCAGATGGTTAAGCTAATAGTGAAGGTGATGCTTATTTTCCTTTTAGAAGACATATTTTTTCATAAATGAGCCAAGGTTACTATTCAGAGATTTAAAATAAAGCACAAGCGTGGCTCTGTAAATCATATAAGCACACTATTGAAGCTGAATCAAAACAAATACATATTCCAGATGCATTACATTTGGATCGTTGAATCAATGATGCATATATTTAGCGTAGCGCGACGGCGTCTGAAGCGAATTGGGAGCAGCAGAAGCGTCTTTGTGCGTCTGCTTTTCAGACCACTAGTCTTAATCTATGGAGTTGATCTCCCGTTTCTCCTGGGATTAAAACAAAAACAAACAAAAAAAAGTCTACAAATATTTGAGGCAATCAGCAACTCAACATGCATTTGGAATTTGAAGACACAAAAACGAATGTATAAAAAGGAGCGAAATAGGAAGAGGAAAAGGGGGATCGGAGCGGTGCCCATTTTGGGGGTGTAAAATATGGAGACGTGTGGATCATCGGGGGAGCAGCTCTGCCTGGGGGAACAGATGAAGGGAGGACACTGTGCCAAGATGTCTCCACTAGAGGGGGGGAGTTGAGGTAGCGGATGAGCTCTATGGGAGAACGAGTGTGCGCCTCACATTCTGCTTTCCTCAATCGCAGTCTCACACGCCTGCATTGACACGTCTCAGGCTGTGTGTAGCAGAGGGAAATTGCTGCTGACAGGCCCTTGCAAACTTCACAGCCATTTAGAAAGACTTACTCCCACACTTTTGTCACAGGCGTTTATTGCGACAGATATGCAATACCAAAAATCTACATTTTCAACCTCGCATCCCCTTTTCACCAAGTTGGGCCTCAAGACCATTCATAATTTACGGCCCCAGCACGTATGTGATATAAACACATGAGGTTAAAAGTAGGAATGTCTCGATCATAATTTTTTTGCACCCGAGTCCAAGCCTGAATCACTTGCTTTTGAGTATCTGAGTCATTTTCATATAATTTGATTAATAAGGGTACAGCCATGGCCCACTGAATTTCCTTCTGAAAAATCTATTCAATTCTACTTATTCGAGTATTTTGTTTATCAGTTTATTTTTGAAAGGGGACAATGCAATTTCTTAAAACACATGAAGTACACATGGTTAAAAAAGCCAGAATTAGCCAGAAGGCTAGTTTTCATCTGTAGTCCCCTGGCCATGATGTAAAAAAGCAGTAAAATACATCTACAAGACAATATAATACAGGATACATAATCAAACTATACTATTAAGAGAGAATAAAACCATAATTTTTTTGATCATAACAAAAAGACAACATAACATACTTGTCTTTTAGTGTTGGCAGCTATAGGTGTTAACTAGCCACATTTTTAGTTTTTTTGTGAAGGCCTTGTATGTTGTAAGCAGTTTAACCTCCTCAGGTACTGAGTTCCACTCACCAGCGCTCCTCACTGACCAGGTTGACTTACTGAAAGTGCTCCTGCGCAGAGGAATGAGACAGTCACCTCTGACAGAGCCTCGAGTGACACGCTCAGAGCTGTTTCTTTGGCTGATGAACTCAGCCAGAGGAGCTGGGGCCAAATCATGCAGTACTTTATAAATCAAATTTAAATCTGCAAATATGTGAGGACTGTCCCAGTTTAAAAGACTGTATTTTTTTTAAATTGCACAGTGATGATAGTGCCTTGGTTTTTTATCCATCACTTTAATTACTTGTTTGTACAAAACTTCCAATGGTTTTTTTGCATTCTGACCAGCCTGGGACCAACTGGTTATGCAATAGTTAAAGTGACTAAGAATCATCGAATGCAGGTAAATTTTTGCAGCTTCAGTTGACATTTCATTCCGAATTGCACGAAAATTTGCGAGGTTTAATTTGATATTTTTACACAATTTGTCAATATGGGCTTTAAAGGAAAGCTGTGAATCTATTATTAACCCAAGATATTTGTATTGGCTGACAATTTGCATTTTTTCTCCATTAACAAGTATGTCGGGGTCAGGTGATACTCTATTTGTTTTAGTGAAATACATGCCTACAGTTTTAGAAACGTTTAGCTGTAGACAGCACTCCTGCAACCAAGTTGTGACACAGGACATTGTATTAGTGAGTTTAGCAGCAACAATTTTAATTACTGGCAGTCGTTATCGATCAAAAGGTCTTCATTGTTTCTAAGTAAATAAATATCATAAATAATATAAGTCATATTTTTCAGACTTTTAATGCCAAAATATATTGATCAGTAGGTGTCCGAAATGAATTTTCATGTTTTCTGAAGAAGGTGCAGCTTGAATAAACGGCAAGCATTTTTCAGCTTTTTCAGACTACTGCACCAACCAGGAACTTAACATTTTGTAACAAGCTATGGCTGTTCTATTTGGCAATATCTTTGTACCTCAACATTATTTTGTCGCTTTATGACCTTTAAAAATAAAGAAAATGAAACAATCCGATATTTTTCACCTAATACCGATCAGCTGAAAATTATCATCATTATAGTAATCGGATTGGGACAACTCTAGTTAAAAGTGAGCAATACCTGCACATTGGTGACGAGCCAGTGCCTCCAGTAAGCGGATGTCGGATTAGAGAGACTTGGAGCATCAGGATCAACCATCACCAGAATGTACATCTTTCCCTGCAAACACAACAAGAGCCCCTCATTATTATTTTACTTAATGATGAGAGTGCTTCATTACAGTAAACTGCAATATCAAAATGGCCAAAATGTAAGGCCATTGATTCACTCCTAGGCTGTGTTTACACTTGCCACATTGGGTTTGGTTAAAACGAACTCTGGTGCCATAGCTGTGAAAGTGTTTTTGGTTTTAGGTGTGAACACGGTTATCTAAACCCTGGTATGTGAGACCGTTTTAACTGGTGGTCTCTGTCTGCTCTGTTGCACCTTGCTTCACTTGGTCTCAAGCGTGAATGCTGCACAGACCAAACACACGGATTGGCATTAAAATGACAGCAAAAAGTATAGGGGAAACACACGTAGAACATATTTCCGCAAATAGTAGTGGTGGTGGAAATAGTGGTGTTTATTTACTCAACAGCAGATGGCACAGACGTCAATAAGACGGCGGTCTTTATTGTGAAAGTACAGTTAAAAAATTATAAAATGGAGAAATGCAGACAAACACCAAGCAGCACGGCTGACTGAACTGAAGCATACAACGTTGTGGAGGTATCATGTCAGAGTATACCAGAACATTGTCGCCACGTAACGTACGATCCACCTTAAATACTGCACAGGCATCTCATTTACAACATGAAATAAGGCTGCACACTTTAATCAGGGGTGTCCAAACTTTTTTTTCCTCTGAGGGCTGCATACACACACACACACAAAATAATAATAAAAAAAATAAAAGAATAAAAGAATGCATGGGCCAAATTTGATTTTCTTCAACTTTAATTTATTAAGTGCTAAAACGAATCCATCAATAAATTATACTGTATATTGTTTGTATATGATAGTTGTTTTGAAGAACTCTTACATCACAGCTGTCTGTTAAAGGTTATAGGGCAAATATTTTAATTGGGATTTTTGGGGATTTTGGGGGATTTTTGGGTGGCCCACAGCCCTGTTTCCCACTAGAATAGATCCATCCCCTGCACTGAGCAGTAGCCGAATCCCACACAGAAAAAAAAGCCTACAAATTGCTTTTTTTTTCCTGTGTCTAAGTTGACAATTTTCAAAGCAGTTTCTTGAGGATCATGTGATATGTTCACAAATTGGACCTTGACGTGGAGCAGAAAGTGGAGGGAACCATTTCTGAAACTTATCTTAATTCCCTAGGGCGTTATGAAGAGAAATTTTGTTACTATTTTAGTTGTAAATAGATTCTGTGTCTTTCCATATCTAGAAAAGCTATTTATGAAACCAATTTATTATTATTAGTACGAGTATTTGGAGTAGTTGTCAGGGGCGTCGGACCCATGGTGGATGTGGGTCTCGCAACTCCCTCATTTTTTTCAACACCCACACTTTTCACACTGTTGCCCTCTGCTTTTTTTCCTTAAATACAGTGCCGTGAAAAAGTATTGGCCCCCTTCTCAAAGTCTTATATTTTTGCATAGTTTCCCCACTTTAATGTTTAAGATCATCAAACAAATTTAGATATCAGACAAATATAACCCAAGTGAACTTAAACTGCTGTTTTAAATGGTGATTTCATATATTAAAGAAAGAAAAATTTCAAACTTACCTAGCTCTGTGTGAAAAAGTAATGGCCCCCCTAAACCTAATAACTGGTTGGGCTATCCTCAGCAGCAACAACTGAAATCAAGTTTTCTATAACTGGCAATGAGTCTTTCACATCTCTGTGGAGATTTTTTTGGGCCCACACTTGCAGAAAAAAAATTCTGCAAAAATTGAGGGTTTTCGAGCATGACCGGCCTTTTGAAGGTCATTTTAATCGGATTCAAGTCTGGACTTTGACGAGGCCACTCCAAAACCTTTTTTTTTCTTCTTCTTCTTCTTTTTTTAAGTCATTCAGAAGTTGACTTGCTGGTGTGTTTTGGATTGTTATCCTGCTGCAGAACCCAAGTGCACTTCAGTTTGAGGTCACAAACTGATGGCTGAAAATTCAGGATTTTCTGTTAAAGAGCAGAATTCATCAATCACGGCAAGTTGTCCAGGTCCTGAAGGAACAAGGCAGCCCAAGATCATCACACTACCATCACTATGGTTGACTGTTGCCAAGATGTTCTTTTTCTGAAATGCTGTGCTACATTTACGCCAGATGTAACAAGACGCACACCTTCCAAAAAGCTCAACTTTTATCTTGTCAGTCCAGATAAGATTCTCCCAAAAGTCTTGGGAATCATTCAGATGTTTCTTTTTGTTTGTTTTGTTTTGCAAAAGTAAGACGAGCCTTTATGTTCTTTTTGGTCAGCATTGGAGTCGGAGAAGTTGCTGAATATGATGACAAAGCCACTAATTTGGCAACACTGACTCCGCATTTGTAAACTAGCGCCACTCTGTAAGCAGCCATGTTGTTAATATCAAGAGTGCACATCAGCGGGGACGTGTTTTGAACAATTAAATCCCCTATTTTTTTTCCCTTTTTAAATTTAAAATTACCATGACAAATGAAATACAATTAATTGATAAAATCGACTGAAATTCAGCTGTATTCAAATATTGCTAGCAGTTTGAAAACTGCATATTTCCATTTAATCATTGTCGTGGAACCGACTGGCTTCGACATTACAGGTTCCACTGTATATTCTTTAAATTAATCAAAATCATGCTGTTACTTCCATGGACTCTGACTTTTAGTCAAATTCATCTTTGCATTGGGCTCTGAAATGCAAACGTCTGTGAAAGCTCAACGAGAAACCTACTGCTTGATGAAAGGGGTTTTTCAATTCTGGTTTCATCCTATATCTACTTCTTTCTTGTGATGCTCACA